>NC_088981.1:111908174-112508174 GCF_963932015.1 Anas acuta
ATGATGCAAAATGAATCTCTGATGTTTGTCCATACACATAGACACTATACTAGGAGTCTGAAGGTGAGTCCCTCCTGCAAAGTTGGGTGTGATGAATCCCTTAATGTGTTCACAAGGTTAAGTGAATTGGTTCCCACCTACTCTATTTAACTTGGTAAAAGTATCCAAACCAGCCTGGGTTTTAATCACTTGCACATTTTTAAGTCAGTAACTTTGCTTTAGGGTGAAGAAGGATTTTGTTATGGTCACAACCCTATTTATCTTTATTTAATTGGGAAGGACACAGGGCCAACGGACTAACTACATGAACGCAGTTAAATCTCAGACTCCCCTGCCAGCTGAGACACTTACTGAAATACACTCTCTTCAACAATGGGATATTTTCCTCATTCAATATTCTTTTCTGTGTTTCTTAGTGCCAGTGTTAATAAATGTAGGGAAAAATAGTAACAAATCACTTGGTTTTGGTATTCAGATCACAGTCCCTTCACTAATAAGGTTTGCAAATGAAAAATTCCTTCAATGAGATTGCTCAGCATGGCTTTCTAGTGATGACTAAACTCTCTTTGATCTCCAAATGACCCTAAATCTGGGTTTTCCTTCCACACATTCTGTATAAATATAAACTTCTAATTAAGATAGGTACTCTCCTGGTGTATGTAATAGAATTGTCCCAAATTAGTAAGAAATGGCTTCCTCCTATCTTAAAAATTCAGATTCTTCTCTAGTGGGTCTTTGAAATCTTTGCGTCAGGAATTGATCATCCTGTTTGACATCAATGGCTAATACTGAGGTTATTGAGTGCAGCAATTTTACAGGCCAGCTCCTCTGTTTCCCTTCATGTTTTACAATTAGCCATAGTTTTAGCAGAAATATCAGCTGAGAAGAAACCCTCTTGTCATTTTAGATTCATCAGCTGCAGAGCTACCAAGAAAGGTCAAAAACAAAAGCAAACATATGTCTTCATATTTACATTTAAACAGGGCAGCCCAAACAGCAGAGAGCTCTTTGCATTTGTTAAGCACAAACAAAATATCCTCTATACTGAAGTGTGAAGGTGACTGATAATCCAGCCAGCAATATTTTATGTTAAGTGTTTGCAAAAAGAAGAATTTAGGACAGATGATTCCACTTGTCCCTTGGGAACATACTTACGCATGACTCCACCTTAAAAATGGTTCCACATCAAGGAAAAGAATAAACTTTTTACCTTCATTCTTTGTTCTATTGTTTATTTATGTGACTGACTTTCCTTTTCTTCATCTACAGACAAAATTTCTTTGTACTTTCTTGATTTTTATTCACTAACATATTTTCCCTGTGGCAAAATATGCAGAACTGCACAGATGATAAGCCAAAGCAATTAGATTAGTATTTACCTATTGTTTTTCATATAAACTACCCCAAACGAAATTTCACAAGTTTTCTGTTCACCTTAAAATACTGTGCATATCTTTTGTAATCTGGGATCAAACTTGCTGACATTTTATACTGAACCAAACTGATTGAAAATCATTTCCAATTTTTCCCACTGTAGTAGCAAAGCTCATTGCTTGAAAAGTGAAAAGACAAGTGACAATAGACACAATGAGCTCCTACTGAAATTTTTATGAGATATAAGGGAAAAAGTTTCACAATAAAGGTAGTCAAATGTTGACACAGGTTGCTCAGAGAAGTCATGGGATTGTCATCCTTGTAGTTACTCAAATTCAACTGGATATGGCATTCTGACACACAAGTGACCTTGAAGGTAGTCTTGTTAGAGAAGGGGTTTGGATTACCTGACCTCCAGCAGTCATCTTGCTCTTCCAAGCTAAATTATAATTTTTTTCCTTCTTTTTTTTTTTTTTTTTAGATATAATTTTATATTTTAATAATATTGATCTGTCCATATTGTGCCAGATGAATTCAGCAGCAGAGAATGAACTCTGGCACTATTTAATTCTACTACAGATGGAGTTTTTCTGCTCCAAAAATTGGGCATTTATGCCAGAAGTCTGTCATTTTCTTTCCTTATTTTGTTTGATTATTCACAATGTCATATATATTTGCGTGTGTGTAAAAATTATATAAATTTTGTATATGTCTATATAAACTAGTCTTTGTGCAGAACAGGAAGAGATTTTTTACATTTTTAGGCAAGGTTTTTTCAATTTTTTCCCCATTAAATTTTAAATATCTATAAGAAAGAAAGAAAGAAAAGAAAGAAAGAAAGAAAGAAAGAAAGAAAGAAAGAAAGAAAGAAAGAAAGAAAGAAAGAAAGAAAGAAAGAAACAAAGAAAGAAAGAAAGAAAGAAAGAAAGAAAGAGAGAGAAAGAAAACTTTCGTAAGTGTTGGTTTGCATTCTAGAAAGCAAAAAGAAAGAAAATAATGTCACACTATAGTACTATAGTTTTCTTGAATATTTGGCATATGTGACCAGCTCTTCATATAGAAAAAAAATCATCAGAACTCCAACATGTTTCTGAGGTTCTAGTTTTAGTTGCATAAAGGTCAGGTAATTTGTAAGAGCAAATTGTAATGTATCCAAGAATATCTAAATGACAATAAATATTTAATTTGTTTCCAAGCTATAACAAATCATTTTTATGCTCCTTTCAGATGTTGAATGAAAAGAGCTTTTCAGGACTAGAGTGTTCTGAGACCTATTGAAGATGACCCCTTGGTGTACAGACCATATAGTCTGGAAAACAGAGATCCAAAGACAATAGCAAAGAAGCCATCTTCACCTGAGAATCAACTGAGAAGAAAAATCTAACAAATCATCACTGTAGCATCGGAGCTACAAGCTATATGCTTCTATTTCCTCCAAAATCAACTAAATCAGCTTTGGAGGTGGCAAGTTCAAGTTCTTCTGGATTCCTCTTTACTTTTATTAAGATCAGTGCTAAACGCTCACCAGCTATATTAGGATGAGAGGAAGAGAGTTCAATCTGCCATATATATGTACAGCTTCTTTGGCACTTGAAACATCAGCAAGCTCTTTCACATATATAAGAAGAGACATACATCCAAGTGACCATTTTCTTTTTCTTCATAATTAAGACCTTAATCACTGAAGTACTTAATACATAGAATAACCTTTGTTCTGTGTCTTTACCCCAGAAGAACAATGACTGTGATTCATAAGGTTCATTTGTGCTACATTTGGCACATTGTCAACTGTGCTACCTTTTAAAGAGCCAGGATTAAGAGTAATGGAATGGAAAATTTCCATTTATCCATTGTGGGGTCAATCTGGGTGTATCTCATGTATTAACTTGCAACAAAAGGGCAGAGTGTGTGTCTCAAATCACATGTCCTTTGGGAATTTTTAAAGGGAATACTACAAGACAAAGGAAAATGAAACAAAGTATATTCAGTGACTTGAAAGACAGTTTGTTTTCTTTTATTTTCTTTCTTTTTTCTCCTTAGCTGGTCTTTCCAAGCTCTTACTAAAAGCACGATTTAGTCAAAGGTTGTCTTTCTTTTTAATGCTAAATATGTGCATTCAAAAGTACATATTGTCTGGAATTCATGGCTACAGATGAAACCTATTCACCTTCCTCTGACAATGCAGTCAGTGTCTGCATTAGAAATTGGTCTGATTTCAGAAGGCTTTACAAATTGTCTATGCAAATCCCACCAAAACTGAAGTTTTTTTGTTCTAATCCTAAATTACCATCCCATTCAAGAACTGACATATTCCATATATTACCTATATTCCTCTCATTCCAGACAAGCCCCTTTCTCCCACATTCTTTCTTTGTCTATCCTACCATGCAAGTCAGTCAAACAGCTGACAGCTACACCACCATGTAGTTATAATGATAGTATACTCTCCTGAGTTTTGATTGTTATTAGGTAAAATGTTCATGCTCAAACTGCCTGACAGAAGTCTTCTTGACTATTGTTGGATATAAGTTCAAGGAAGCAACAAATAATTCCTACCCTTCATGGTTAACAAACACAGATGTCACAAAATCATAGAATGTTTCAGGTGGAAAGGGAGCTCTGGAGATCATCTGGTCAAAATTCCCTGCTCAAAAGCAAGGCCACCTACAGTGGGTTGCCCAGGACCATGTCTGGGCAGCTTTTGAAGATCTCCAAGCCTCCTACAAGGTAATTGGAAGAAACCATCACAAGTCCCAGTTTAGCTTGGGCACTGTGAGTTGCTTTCCGAGATCTGGTAGCTTCAGACAGGAAATCCCATGAGGTGCGCACACCTGTATTTAGTATCTTTGCCATATACTTTGGTTACAATCTTTAAAAGGGTTTAAAAACTGTCACCATTAGCTTTTGTCACCTAATAGACCTCAGCATGATGATACTACAAAATGAAAACTCAGAGGGTCTTTTCTCCTAAGCCAAAAGGACAGAGACAGATGAATTCCACCCAGGGAAAGTTTTGGCATCTCTGCTTGACCTTATGGCTCGTCTAGAGGATGGCTCCTGAGAATGTTACCTCAGAGGAATATATAAGCCCCCAAGCTTTCTGTTTTGCAATTCAGCTTAGATCTTTTCTGGAAATGGGAATTACTATACACAAATATTTACAGCAATGTGACACCTTAGACAAAACCTCACATTTGCAATTGCTGCATCAGTAAAACTGGAGATGAAGACTATATGAACACTCTAGTTGTTGGATTTTCACACCAACAAGTTAATTTCAAGAACTTGTCATTTACAGAAAAGTGGTGATAAGAAATGATGATTTATTAAACTCAGTGGCAGCAAACAATTGAAAAAAAAAAAAAAAAAGAAAGAAAGAAAAAAAAGAAAAACAACAACAAAATAAACAACAAAAAAAAAAACATTTTGAACAGTCTCCATCCATCAACACTTCTATTTGAGAACCAGGTATTACACAGCATGGAAAATAGGATCTGAGTGCTTGTTCTTGGTTATTTTCCTTTTAGATTGCTACATTGCTCCAGGCAGAAGTGAGGTTACCCTGTAGAAATCATGAGGCTTACTTCTTGAAAAATGTTATTTCCTTGTCTTCTTTCAAGCTGTGTACATTCTCAGCCTCCCCATTTCTCTAATATAATGTGTGTGACTGTAGGAACATCTTTACCTAATTCTTCCTACATTCTAGGTTATATTCCATTCATCTGGGCTAATCTCCATGCATTTGGATTTTCCAGCTAATTACTTTACTCTATTTGTATCATTAGTTTTATTGTTGCTGTTTTTAAGAGGCTTTTCCTGTGTAATTTCTAGATTTTTTGTTTTCCTGAAACACCAAATTATAGAAGGCTGCAGACCTCTTGTATTCCTACTCATAATGCCTAATTTCTGAAACTATTCTGTTTTCTCATTAGTACTCTTAGCAAAACAACATTTAAAAGCTGTATTTCTCTTCTTAATGCTTTATTTAGCAAAAATAAGTTTTCCACAAAAAAAAAAATTTCCACATGCAGGGAATTTGGAAGGTACTCCTGTAATTTTAAATACTGAATAAAAAAGACAGAGGACTTGATTCCATGAGGAATCTGTTCCCCTAGATGTAATACTATGTCAACATGCTTTCAGTGTCCTGTTACCTTCTCAGATCACATCAGACTCTGCAACAGAGCCATAATCTCAGAGCCATCACAGCTGATCCTGCTTGCAGAAAACACTGGCTTTTTCTTGCCCAAGTACTGTGTAAGGACAAGACTCGATGAACAAAAGGGACTGTCTGATTTGTCCTTCTAATGTTCAGACACCATTAATTGATCAGAATAAAAAGAAAAAGGTCAAGTGTCTTAGAAAGACTGCTCCTGAAATAAGAAAATGTTTTCTGAGAAAACTCAAGTGCCAAATTCATCTCCCTTTGTGTAAATTGCAGTCTGTTGTCCTCCAAAGAGACAGTCATCTTCATCTGTCCTTCAACATCATATTTGCAGACTCTTGTCAGTTTAAGATGAGGAACAAGGTCAGGCCATCTGCCTCTGGCCTCTTGCAAATCACCCTGTTGTGTGTCACTCAGTTACTTCTATATGACAACCATTAATCTACATATTTATCTAAATTGTATTTTTCATAAAAGCACTCAGGTCTGAACTAAAGACATCAAAGAATGACAAATCCATCCCTTCCCTCCACATTTTATTCCAGCTCTTAGTTGAGATCAATGCTTACAACATATTATCCTGTTGTCTGTAAGGATGTATTTGTATACTCCAAGATGATTCTCCTCTGAAACATTTGTTGGACACAGTAATTGGCCTTCTTGTTACAACGACTTTGCTCTGGGATGGAGGAAGAGTGCTCATGCTGAAAAAGCTGCTCATTACCACCCTATATTAAAGTTAACAGACAGCTGCTACTACTTACACCGCTCGTGTATCTTGATGTCTCTACACTTCAGTGAAGAGGCAGCTCAACCTCGCCCATGAAGGTTGGCCAGGTTATGTGGCCAGTCTGCTCCATGAAGAGTGGATGAAGAGTGTTGTGTTCACAATCCCAAAAGGCATTAGAAACTCTTCCTTGGGCTTTGTGGGCATTGCAGCAAGCTCCAAGAGCAGAAACTGTTCAGAGGAACCTTTCAAATATCTACTAGGAATTGACTTTATTTGGATTTTATCACAGATTACTAGTGATAGTAGGGTAGGCATCCTAAAGGAGCTAATGTTAATAATTACATCATTGTTAAATGTGGATATCTCAATTCAGCATTCAATGCCACCTTGAAAACCAGTTGGTTTGAACGAATGCAGTCCTCACTGTGGTATGCCTCTAAATTTACTGATGCTTTCTTTCTTCTGGCATACACGTGGTATGTATTAGCAGCACAGGATGAAATAAATCCTTTCGTGATAGGTAAAGAAATCTTTATTCAGAAAGTATCTTTCCTTTCTTAAGCTTGAGATACTGTATTTTTTTCTTCTGGCAGCACTGATATGCCAAGTATGTCCCTCTTATTAATACAAATATTGGAGGTGTCACACTCTCCTACCTTTTCTGAACTTGACCTTGGAAAAGGACTAGGTTTGTTTGGTATATGGGAACAGAAAAACACTCTGTCCTCCCCCTGCTTCTCCACTACGTCCTTCTCAGTCAGTTGCCATCCTTTAACAAGCAAAAGAGATGTACATGGAGGTAAGCAAATATAATAAACTGATTTATTTGAAGATAAATTGCACTTTTTTTTTTTTTTTGGAAGCTTTCAAGAACAGTTCTTCATAAGACAGCCACAGTCACATTTTATTTCTATCTGATATATTATTATTTCCATTTCTGTGTCTTTCAACATTTACCCAAGTGAAAAAATAAAAATAAAAAATGCTACTTAGGCATATAAACAGACTTGCAATAATTAAGCAAAATATATGAGCTATTACACATACATACACACAGAGGAAAAAGAAAAAAAAAAAAAGAAAATAAAAGATTGGAAGCAACATTTCCAAAATGAGACTATAATGTAATAAAAACATTATCTTGGCTTGTGTCTACGCAGAAAATAAGAAAATTAATGAAACATGACAAGTCAGGACTCAGAGAATTGTATAGGGGAAAGGAAAAATGAAGGTGTGGCTAGAGAAGAATAAAAACTTTATGAAAAGGCTATTTTAACTATGAAAATTTATGGTTTGCCTTCTTATCTCAGAGATCCCTCTATGAAGGCACTCCCCATGCCAAAACTGAGATCAGTCCACTAAACTTTTTTTCTTCAAAATGTCTTAACCACCATTATATGCCCATTATATTTCCAGAACGGGGCATCCCTGTTTCAAATAGCAGAGCTTAATGCATACCTGAAGGCATCCTCGTCATTGAAGTTGGCAGTAATAAACATGGCAGGATCAGGATGTATTTCCAGAAGGGCTCTGAGAGTACTTAATCTAAGCCACCATATACCTACCTACACAGAAACAAAACTGTTACTTGATGATGTCTCTTTCTATTCAACCGTCTGGGTTAAAAAAAAATAAAAACAAAAATTCTTTCTGTTGTTTTCCAGTGAGATACAGCTTTTCTGTAAATAGTACAGCAGGCTGTTTTCTTGCCTCTGTTCCTCCGGGTCTTGAAGGAAAAACTCTGGGAGTTACAAGCTCTGATCGTAGCACCAAAAGTGGGTGAGGTTTACAATACTCAACAAGACTTTTATTAGGCTGTACCTTGCCTTAGTGCCATACAATCCTTTCTACCATTCATCCCAGCAGAATTCCTAGAGGGTTGTTTGCTTTAACCCAATCCCTTTCTACAGATAGAAGAGGAATAAGTTACAAAAAAATATATATATATATAGTTACCCACTTAGCCAATGGACTGTCTAGCAATACACAATTTAAACTGACACTGAATTTGAGAGAAACCTTTGGAAAGGCCATTCCTTCATCAGATGGAGACAATGACAGCCAATAGAGAAGTAGAAGTGTCAGAGAGCAGCCAGAATATGTGTGCTGCAGGTATTTCTGCTTGCCTGAGCTGCCTTTGAGAGTTACGGTGAACTTGGAAGAGATAGCGCAGCCATGAAGCTGTCCCACCCTTCAAGTTGTGCACAGGGAAAGCACAGAACAGACATAAAACAGCTTGGTATACTTATGTTTTTGTTCAGCAGAGTTCAGTCAAAGTATTTCGATCATTATACATGTATTTCCAATGTATGTTTTGTACTCTAAGGTGTCTCTAGTCATGGGTTGACACAGAAGTGGTACATGGGTAGAAAAGAAGTGGGTAGTGAGTTTGCAGTTTCTGAACACTCACCAGTGCCCCAGTGATGAACCATGTTGATGGAGAGCTCAGGGTGACCACTGGGCAAACAACTGCATTTCATTCTTTGCAGCCTCAAGTCCAGGTCAACGTGCCACAGAGGTTGACATCATCTTTTTCCCAGTTTCTTTCCCAACCGTTACATGGGTCATTGTGTGCTCAGAGATGACTGTGATGCATTAGAGCATTAACGCTAGCTAATTTCTATGTAAAATTCCATATGGCTAAAATCCAGTGTATATTTTGTGCCTTCTGGAAGACTGCGTTGAATGAGAAATAAACAGGGATAGAAAATTTCAAAGCTTCAGCTTCAAGCCCTGTTTTATTTAAAGCTGGCAGTTTTATCTCTGCATCATTCATTATGCCTTTATTCCACTTCATTTACGTAAACACCAATGAGGCTTCAAAGAGAAAACTTTTATTTTTCCATTATCCTTAGGTCTATCTTAATGCAAGTGTGATACAGAGCAATAAATTGCTTTCAGCTAAAGTATCATTTTCTTCATTTTTTTTTTCTTCTCTATCTTTTCTTTTCCTTCTTATTTTCTTCTTTCTATATCATTCATTCATGTTGGTACCTGACATAAGCACAAAACCACATCCTGTGGCTACCAGTTCATACAAAATCCTAAACACCTTTCCAGACACTTCACTAAGGAAAGTTAAAACCCACAGAGCTGTGCCAGGATAATTCTAAGTATTGTAAGATTGATCTCCTTTTAAATGAATGAATCCCTTTTTAAAAGGTTTTTCCATCAGCATGGTAAGAAAGGCATTGTCCTAGGAAATAATTTTAACAAAGACTGATTTCATAGTTTAAGGTACTTGGCCATGAGACTGATTTCAGTGAAGAAGAAATTCGGAGATGTAGAAACTGTGACTCACATCCATATCAAAAAAAGTTTGCACATGATTTTGGAACTGCTCTTTCAGAGATACAGCCTAGTTTCTTGGACAAGAATCTTGATTTTACAGAGGTAACATTTAGAGTGATGGGGAGAAAGTAAGAATATTTCTTGGAAAGATAGGGATGTGAGTCTTAATTTCTACTTCTCAGTCTCTTCAAAGGACAACTCAATTTGGTTAAACAATTAAATAGTAATTGAGACAGAGAAAAATAGAGAAACTAACTGCACAGGCATATGGTCTTTGAAAAACAACAGATCCTGATTAAAGTCCCTGTTCCTAATGGGAGGGAAGAGACACTTGAATCTTCATCTTCCACATGCTCTGTGTGCACGCTACACTACTTGCTATTCCGGATTTCAAGAAAAGCTTTCAGAGGTCTTGAAAGTCCTCCCTATCTTTCTGTACAAAATCCAATTTAGAAAAGGGTCAAATTTTAAGAAGTAATACTCCAGAAGAATTAGATCAGTGAGTGAACCATTTCAAACTCTGTCCAATTTAATCATCTTCCTCTCTGATTTTTTTGTTCTACTTGACAGTCAAAAGTAAAGAAATAGAGGGAAGGAAGGAAGGAAGGAAGGAAGGAAGGAAGGAAGGAAGGAAGGAAGGAAGGAAGGAAGGAAGGAAGGAAGGAAGGAAGGAAGGAAGGAAGGAAGGAAGGAAGGAAGGAAGGAAGGAAGGAAGGAAGGAAGGAAGGAAGGAAGGAAGGAAGGAAGGAAGGAAGAGAGGGAGGGAGGGAGGAAGAGAGGGAGGGAGGGAGGGAGGGAGGGAGGGAGGGAGGGAGAGAGAGAGAGAGAGAGAGAGAGAGAGAGAGAGAGAGAGAGAGAGAGAGAAAGAAAGAAAGAAAGAAAGAAAGAAAGAAAGAAAGAAAGAAAGAAAGAAAGAAAGAAAGAAAGAAAGAAAGAAAGAAAGAAAGAAAAGAAAGAAAGAAAAAGATGAAAGTGTGTGATCATTTTGAAATATCCTAAAAAGGGATTGTCTTCCTTAAGGTGAATGGAAAGGTATCTAGCCTTCAGCACTCCACTGTCCTTTCCAACCAGTGAATCTTTGGGGAAATGTCAGTGAAACTGCAGAAGTATTCACATGAACTTGTTTTCCTGTTACCCAACAATTTTATGAGAAGTTCTCTGGCCTGTCCAGACTGCTGTGTACTGCAGGGACTGCAGCTCCTGCCAAGCTGGGAGAGCTCTCATGTAAAGAAGTTTTTAAAAATTCAGGGTTGGTCCAAAATGCCACCTCTGTGAGACCTAGGGTTGCTCTAGTACCACATCAGAGAAATACTCATGATTCAGAGGAGTTTATTCCTGAGAATCAAACTCAGATAAAGATCCTTAGTCTGATAAAATATTCATACCGATATTTTATATTGAGATTTAAATCCCTGACTGAGTTAGCTGCACCCCTTGTTGTTTTAATATCCACACATTTTATTTGCTTCGAAACTTCTTTTTTAATAATCCTTATTAAAATCTTCTTTTATTTTCAGCTAGATTACAGAAAAAGCTTACTATAAGCAGAAAGCTCCTCACTAATCTCCAAATCTCCATGGAAAGTGCATCTGTTATGGTGCTCTCTCTGATCTTACAGCTTCTCTACTGATCTTATAAAAATTGTTTTACTCATAATTTCTCCTTTTCTTTTCTTTAAAAAAAAAAAAAATATTGTTTCTTTTTCAGTATATCAGGGTAGCAGATATGAACTAAAGGAAAAAATAAAACCATTCTTTAATTCTGACTTTAAAGAAAGCTGTAGAAATAACCCCCGGTTCACTCAGAGAACTATTTTTATTCCATTTTTAAGCATGACCTTCAAAAAAAGACAAAACACCTTCTTCAGTGCCTTGAAATTCCTGCAGATGGATCGAAACCTGCATCAATGAAATCAAAGCTTAGCGCTCCCAGTTGCAGAGGACCCATGCAATGCAGGGAGAAGCACCCCTCCCAAAGACATTAAAACAAGTCTGTTTAAGCAGATTTGAACATTTTCTCAGATAGCCTGCTTTATGTCACCTCTGTGGGACCAGACCCTGCCAGGCAGAACTCCTGTGGCTCCTTCAGAAAAGCCACTTTGTACCTTGCTTTTGTATGATCAGAGAGCAGCACCTCTGCACAATCAGCCAGCAGCCCCAAATCTGCTGCAGGATGAGTGCCCCCTGCCATTTAATGATGTGCCTCTAGGACAACGCACGTTCTTTCATTTGCCTCGAGCCTGCTGTTTTATGCTGGACATTATATTTGGTTCCTTCCCACTTCTGTGCCATGAAAAAAAAAAAAAAAATCAAAATTGTAAATTCCTTCCTTTACCCCTTTCTGTGCTATTTGTGATCCATACCACATTCCAGCAGACTTCTCCTTCTTCTATTTTGAGTCCATTTAACCTGTCGTTGTACAGGAGCTGCTACATATTTTGTAACAGTGCTTTCCATTCCTTCAATGATTCTGTTCCTTTTCCACAGTTTCCCCTGAGGCAGGGCACTTGGCGCTGCACACACACAGTACAGATGATGTGCCAGGACTTACACAGCAGCATGGCACTGTTTTCTACTTTATTTTCTTTGCCTACAGTTCCTCCCATTGCATTTTTGGCTGTAGCTGAGCTCACTGTGGGGGCAGAATAAGAAGAGATTGAAACACTGTCACATCCATTCAAAAACACCTAGCATTCAATTTTGCACTTCTGTCAACTCTTTATCAGTGACCATAGTGATAGGACAGGAGTGGTGCTTTTAAACTAAAAGAGGGTAGGTTTAGATTCGATATAAGGAGGAAATTCTTTACTGTGAGGGTGGCAAGGCACTGGAACGGGCTGCCCCAAGGAGCTGTGGATTCCCCATCCCTGGTAGTGCCCAAGTCCAGGTTGGATGGGGCTGGGGGCAGCCTGGGTTGCTGGGAGGTGTCCCTTCCTATGGCAGCAGGCTGGAACTAGATGGGCTTTAAGGTCCCTTCCATCACAACCCATTCTATGATTCTATGATTTTAACTCCTACAGCCTCTGAGCCTTGGCTGGATAGATTTACAGACAAATTATTGCTAAGGGGGAGAGGATAAGCATGGGTGGAAAAGCTCCCAAGGGCTATTGAGCCTTTCCTTGCACCATCACTTTACCTCTTTCAGTAATGCCTAGCAAGTTTTTTTGTCATGCATTGTCTGTCATGTTAACAGTAAAAAATGAAAATGAACAACACTGAGTTCTTTCCTTTTCTCTCCAGAGCTGGACTTGTCTACTTGTGCCACCCAGAAAACCCCTTCCAGCCATTGGAGTCCAACCTCAGCATTGTTGTTGCTCCAGAGAGGCTCCAGTTGCATTTTCCTGCATACTTTCATCCTCCACCTCCCATGGAAGCTGGGCTCAACCCCACCCCACCCCAAAAACACTGCAGCATGCTGGGGACATTGCACAAGAGCCAGGACAGCCCAACTGCAGAGCACAGGGCAGGAGGACCAGCTCCAGGAAGAGTTTCTGGGCTCTCCTTTGCAATTATGTATTTGAGCCACCAGTCTTTGCATAGTACAGTACTAATAAGAGAGAGTGCATCCCACTAACAAGTCTCAATAGGGAACAGCAAATTAAAAAACAGGCCAGGTAGCACTCCACTGGACCAGGATGGCCAAAGCGTTGTACCTTCTGAAGCCTGATTTGTAGGATCCCTTAACCAGAGCTGCCCACTGTCTCCTGGGTTCATGAGGGCAGAGGGGAAGAGGTGAAGACAGGGTTTTCTTCTTCAAAGAATTCTTTCAGAGTGGCAGAGACGAATATAAATCTCAGGTTTTTGGGTGCTTCTCATCATGCCAAAATAGGCTTTACCCTCTTCCTGTATCCACTCAAGTCATAGCAAAGCTCTATAGACAGACACATAGGAGACACACTTGCACTGGAAGGGCACCATTAGCAGCCTTGATGTAAAAACTTACATCTTTATAACCAAAACCCAGAGACAAAACATGGAACAACATCAATCCATTCTCCTTCTTTATTTGAAAGAGCATTCAGATAACAAAGTGTGGATGATAAAGTCTACTTGTGATGCCATCAATCTGGCTGTGTGTTTAGATGAATAAAAAAGGGAGAGAAAAATGAAAATAACCAATCTGTTTTTTCAGTACAATGACAGCAAAGTGTCCCCTGTTAAGTACAGCCAGTATGCTGGGTTATTTACTGCTTCATAACATAGTATAATACATTAACGACATATTAACTCATCAACACCACTTGAGAAGTTACATAAAAAGTTATTTACAGGTTCACTCCATGACTCTCCTCTTACAATGTCCTAGGATGTTGCACTGACACACAACACATTTAAAACATTTACAGACAATAGTAATTGAATTTCATATTGTGAATTACAAGGCTGTAGCAGTTTATGAATGCTCCCACCATTCTTACCTCTGAGGCTCATTAATAATCATACTCAAATCTTCCAAGACTCTTTGAGCTCCAGCATACAGAAAAATGCAGAAATAAATATTTTAGAAAGTTATGTATTTCTTAATTTTGTACAAGAGTATAGAACTTTGAATGTTGCTTGCAATACCAACATGTTATTATGGGCAGTTCTGCTGCATGATCCAGTAGGCCATTGGGTTAAATGCTTCTTTTTTTTTTTTTTTTTTTAATATAATGAAGCAGAACATGGAAGTAGCTGAAATCAGCATCAGGAACAACACAGCCTTCAGCCTTTCTTTCCTTTATGCTAATGGCCAAGTAAAATGCTTACTGTAATTGGTACCTCCTCTCAGCAACAGAGATCATGGTAGCTCAGGGCCTAGATATCGAAGAGCTGGAGAAATAACCCCTAGATAGGGTGATACATCTGGCATTTCTTTTGTTGGGTATGTTTCCATAAAGCTGGGCTGTCCATTGGTTGTACTGGAATTGCTTCTGGTTTGTTTCATTTATAAGCAAGAGAGGAGCCCAGCCTTTGCCTACTTTCCCTCCTCCCTGTGGACCCAGGTGCTTTATCACACCTCTCGTAAAAGAGCTGCAACTCCATCAAGGCTGGTAAGGCCACTACAGTGGAATACATGCAAGACAAATAGGAAAGGCAAGACCATTTCTTACATTAGAAACACTGGAAATAGGTATAGACCCTAGACTTCTAAGGATGTGCATAACTGTTTTCAGCAGGAAGGAATCTGACCCCCTAAACAGAGAAGGAGAAAGCTATCTAATATGTGCCTGTGGTTTCTTACTCTAGAATAAAGCATAAGTCAGTATCATGACATTAAAGGCAAATACGGTTCTGACAAACTGAAAAAAATGAAACAGAAAATATAACACATACACTAAAAACTACATTGAATTAATCTCTTAACAGGACATACCTCCTTAGAATATAATAGAATGGATTGGGTTGGTTTCATTTACTTCCAACCCCCTCTCCCCCAACATAGGCAAGGACAGCTTATTAGATCAGGTTGCTGAAAGCCTTATACGATCTGGCCTTGAACACTTCGAGGAAGGGGGCATCCACGGCTTCTCTGGGCAACCAGTGCCTCACAGTGAAGAATTTCTTCCATATGTCTTCATCAGTAGTAGGAATTTCTTTGTAAACAATGAATACATCTAAGCTTTGAGATGACATTGGAATTTCAGCTATTTCGGATCACTATCTCTAAAAGTCTACTGACATCTTTGTAAATTTAACTTTATCGGAGATACAATTTCTAAGAATGAAAATCACAATCCACTAGCAAATGTTTTTCTAAAGGTAATTTCTCATGTAATTTCCCTGAGGTTATTTGGTATACTTTAATCATTCTTAGGTTCCAGATGTATTATCATATTTTCAAAATCTTGATTGCATAACTGAAAATAGCTTTTTTTCCAAGGAATTACTGATATAACGGCAGAATATGCATCATTTTAATTTGGCTTGAACTGCAAATGTTTCAAAATGATACTTCTCTAAAAAAAATCATCTAATAACTGAGAAAGCAAAGCTATTGCTTCCATTACAAAGCTTTACTTGGCATCCATATATGCCACTGCATTGCACCAACTTTGGACTTCAAAACCACTTCATTAAACATGGAGTTTCATCGTATAACAGACCTTTTTAAACTCTTTTCAGTGTAATAACAGTCTTTACAATATAGCCATCATTATGATGGGGTCAGCACACATTTCCCTACCAATACAGACATGTCCTAATATAAGATAGTATCAACCTTTAAATTAGGATTTTATTTTTTTTTTTTCCAGAAAATAAAATATCAGATATTGGGAATAAAAATTACTATTTAGAAATATTTCCAGTTGTAAATCATTTCTGCTAGTAGATCAGATAATCTGTTCATGCATATCTGGTAAATCATGACCTAACTTCTCCCTTTGAGATCTCTTCCAAAACCTGATTGCTCCTCTAGTTCAGAAGGTCTCATCACAGCTTTTCATGCTTTAGCTTCCAGATTTGACTTCTCATTCTATCACCTTCAGAGACTGTGAATAATTCCCTTCCTTCATTTACATTATTATTGCCTTAAAGCTATTTATAGACTGATATAATTTACTATCAGACTTTTTCTCTCCTAGGCTACTTAACTTAACCCTGTCTTCTCTTCTTAGGTTCAGTTGCTTATACATGATTACTATTTTCTTTCTTTCTTTCTTTTTTCCCTACTATACTTATTTGTTGTAAATCTTTCATAGAATCATAGAATATGTTGGGTTGGAAGGGACCCACAAGGATCATCAATTCCAACTCCCAGCTCCACACAGGACCACCCAAAAATATGCCTGAAAACATTGTCCAAATGGTTCTTGAACTCCAGCAGGCTTGGTGCCATGACCACTCCCTGGGGAATCTGCACAATCAACCTCTTTAGCTTTGAGACCACAACTGTAGGAAGCCAGACGAGTTCTTCTCAACACACCAAACAATTTAAAATAATGATTGTAATCCAAGATAAAGGATGTTCAGATCCTTTAGAGGAACACTTTTAAGTTTTGCAAATCGCAACCATGAATGCAACTTTATATATATTTTGCAAGATTGGTGCAGAAAGAGCAAGACTTTCACACCAGTCTCTGGTTTTGAGAAGCAAAGCCTCTGTGTGATCCCTTTTAGAAATTGGGAAGATTGAGAAGAAATTCTCCATTTTACAAATTGAGAAGCTTGATGTAATGTAAACATTATTGATCATTTAAAATGCATCGTATACCACATGCTCTGTCCACTGTCTATCATTGTAATATGTATTCTGTGCTACAATAAGGTTTTGGTCAGAGCACTCATATGTTTACTTGGTATTTCATATATATGTTTGTCATTTTACACAATAGCCATTTCTTGAGCTACAAATTAATATGGAGGAATAACTGGAGCAGTGATCATGCCAGGCAATTACAAAATCGTCCAAATCTCCATCTACCAAATAAGGGGTAATATGAGTCATCCTGAAAAAACAAAACAAGCATAGAAATAACAGAAATAGAAAAGTCAGTATGGGATGTACAATGGCTTAAGAATACATGTAAACATGGTCATGAAAATAAAGGCCTCTTCCCTTCTTTGCAGTGCTCTAAACTCAGCAATAGCACTCCAGAAACTCTAGTTTCAGGTGTTCTTCCTTGAGGTTGAAGAACTACAAAGATTTGTGGTGCTAGGCAAGATGCAGATGCAGAGGAAACTAACCAATCGTTCATCTTAGGAGAGAGGAGGGAGAAAAATGGGTGTTCCGGTGAACATTATTTATTAAGAGCTTCAAACCATGAAGCATGAGTCATCTGGGAACACTATGAGCTGGGAAATGTAGCTAAAAAGATGTCAAAGCAACTTCCCTGAGGGATGCACATTGAAGTGTCTGAAAGGCCCTGGTGGGAAGAAGAAGTAGAATAATGAGAATGAAGCGGATAATGCAGAGTTATAGAGGAACTAGGTGCCTGCTCAGTTAAGAGAATTTCAGATTTGTTCTCACAACTAAGATCACCCTGCACACTGGAGGTGTAACATTGTGCAAAAGACATTGTCAATACACCATTGTCCAATCGAAAAGTTCTGCCAAATAATATAATTCATTGACATTGCACCTGTCAATTCATTAATGATATTCCCTTCATACGAAGATTCACCAATTTGCTCTTTCCCTTTGGATGTCACAAAACCAAAGATCTTCTTCTGGCTGGGATCTTTTGCTGTAGGCCATAAATCTTGGTGGTTTTTGTTGTTGTGGTTATGGTTGTTGTTGTTTTTTTATTTTTTTTTTTATTTTTTGTTTTGTTTTGTTTTGTTTAGGAAAAAAATCTGTTTGTTTGTTTTTTTTTTCCCCATTTTTAGTCATTATTACTACAGGTGTAGAAAGAAATTTTATTGCGGTCTCTTTTATCTGCATGGACAAATACTTTTAAAATCTTGAGGTTTACAACCACAACTTTCATTTTTAGTGTTTTACTTTTTCCAATTTTTTTTTCTGCCTTAACAGTTTGCTTAATTCGTCTATTTCAAGTATCAACACTTTTCCAGCATTATAAATCTTGACAGCTACTTCTGTGTTATCAACAGATTTCCAAGTCTGTGGAGGAAGGTTCAAAGGCATTCTACAACTATGACTGGTAATGACCAAATCAAAAGTCTTCATATCCACTTTCTTCAGATGATTTCACTGCCCGTAACCTTGAAATACAGAGCATTGGCTTAATCTCACTGGAACAATCCTACTGCCCAGGTCAGCTCATTATCTAAATGGAATTTTGACCTGTGTCAATTATATCCTTCTAGCCACTGAATTCAGCTAATACTTTGCTTCTTGGCAGCTTATTCTGCATGCATACATAGGATACATAACATTTATAGCTATTATTCTTAATGGCACTATTTTCATTGAAAATCGGTTGTTCTAATGTTAATACATAAAATGAGAAACTTTCTTAATATAACAAGGAGGCTGACATATTGAAAATGCAATAAAAATCTTCCTTTAGAGTCATGTTTCTTATTCATTCACGCTGACTAGGTTTTACTTTGCTTTGACTAAGCTCATGAGTTTGAATCTTAGAAAATATTTAGAAGGTTTCTTGAACAAAAAGTAAGAGATTCACTGTCTCTTGGTAACCTCAGGCCAAGGTTACATGTTATACAACTATGAATTATCAGGCTCAACATATGGAGAGGACAAAGCTCTGTCCTGAGCATAAATGGAAAATTGCCTTTTGAACCATCAGGCTACAGTGTTCAATGAGATTCCAAGTAGACCTTGAAAATTTTAATCTATAATAAGACCCCTTAATACCCCTACCATTATGATCACAAATTAATTATATGGTCTTCTTTATACAGGTGGACAAAGAAAGTCCTCTAGTTCTTTTTTATCAAGGATTTGGATGAGATCCATTAGCTTTTAGGTTCATATTCTGCATTTAAATTACTGTACTGCATGCTTGAATGTTTATGTCTTACTTGACTCAGGAAAAGATCTTTAGAAGTAAAGAAGTAAACTTTCTTTACTTAAACTCAGTATAAATATATCTCTAACTCCTGCTCAAATTGGAGTCCTAGCAACTTGTACAGAGCAAGATACTATTCAGTGGTGGTAACACTTTGTCTTCAAATAAATATAATTATGGTACTGAACAGAAAATAAATACTTTTAAATAAATCATATGAAACACATTCATCATGACCCTAGAAATTCATATTTGCAATTTAGTAAACCTCTGGTATATTCAGAAAACACATGTATCTAAAACATTCCCTATAATGGAATCCAAATATATTATACAGCCTTTAACAATATAAAATTCAGACCTACCACATGTATGTAATCATTTTTGGGATAACTCAGCAGCCATTTATAAGTCAGTACATAATTTTAGAAAGTAAAGAGAAGAGCTTCCCTAGCTGAAACTGCAGGAAAGTCTCCTGAAAAATTGTGAGTTGATCTACGTAGAAATCTGGCTAGACTCTGGGTAACTCCTACATTACATACTACTCCTCCATACCAGCAACTTTTCTCCAATTAATCTGCATGTATTGGGCCACAGTATGTCCTTACATCAGACCTTAGTTAGGATAAACCTCTATAGATATCAATCAAAATTTGTCTGGATGAAGAGAGGAATAAAAGCTGAGGAAAAACAAAGGAAAAATGGTTAATGGCGTCATAACCAAATCTGGAAATATTGTAAAGTACAACTTCTGCTCATAATCGATTCTAAGGTGCAACTTGCAACCACAGTCAAGAAACAAAATTGCCTTATAGTGCAAGGTCCAAAAGGGTAAAAGGACTTGAATTCCTGGGAAAATTTAGCACAAAACATTGTATAGGTAACATGCAACTCCTTGTCTTTTTCTGAGTTCTCTTAGTGTATATTTAAACTTCTTTTGCAAAAATATTGTACGAGAGGGAATTATACTTTCTTCTACCCAGCTCAGGAAATTCAACAAAATTCAACTTCTGCTATATTGTCTGAATACCACTTGAGAAAATAGCAAGTGTTTGTACTGCCGAGTGGGAGTGCTGGGACATGCCAACAAACATCAGTTTACTTTAAACTTTTATGATATTATTGTATAAAATGTGATTAACATCACTACAGATCAGCTACAAAAGAAGTTCAGTTCAGTATGTTAAACATGATTGTGAAATAAAAGTATGATAAAAAGTGCTATTAAATGTTAAACAGGAAAATAATCAAAACACTTTCATAAATGCTTTCTCTCCTTAAAGGAACAATTCAAAATAAAATTTTAACTCTTGTAACTTTTTTTTTTTTTTTATAATAGTAAACACAAATCAGTGTGGAAGATTCTGACTTACAATTAACTTATTTTACACAATACCACGTTCTTCCTGAAGAAATCACAGAAAAAAAAAAACACCGCACTTATTATTTGAAGAGTTAATAATCTGCTTATAATGGACTGCTAATATTTGGTCTGTAATGATGCCTCTATCAACAGAGGTAAATCTACAGAGGAAGAAGAGAATGGGTATAAATATGACCCAGATGCCTCATAACTATTTGGCTGCCTTACTCTGAAAATCTTTTCAAGGTATATTGTCAAGGTATATTTAATGTATTGAGAACTTACATGCTGTCTTCAGGTCTGTCTGAATCCTTTTTAATCTTCATACTTGCAGGGTTTAGTGTTTAAAAATTAGACACAACTGCACCTGAAAAAGACTTCTGCGTATATATGCTGTAACGTTTCTCTTGAATTCATCATCTTTGAATCCAATTGGAAACTTAGGATTGAGGAGGGATTTGTCATTTTACACTTAATAGTGATGTCATAAAGGATTGTGGAAAGTACAATACAAGATGAAAAAGGTCGGTTACCATTTAATAAGTCAAACGTCTGCTTATTGTCATATTTCACTGCATTTTTGGCTGGGGAATGCCAAAAGGATGGGCAAATTATTTGTTTGCCTAATTTATAACACAAGGCTGACTTCATTTATGTTTTCATTTTTGTTACGAAGTAACTCATGATTCAAAAATATTTAAATGAAACTAGCATCTGAGAAAGAGGTCTTTCCCCTCTAATTCACAAATACTGATCATCTGTGGTACGTGTGACACTTCTGAACTTGCCTTCACCAAAAGAAATAAAAATCTGAATACTGAAAGACAGAAGTCAAAGTGGTCTTAAGACAGTTTGTAGCCACATGAGTTTTAGAGAGATTCACAAAGGTAATCAGTAGGCTAACATTGCTATATTTCTCCAATGGGTGATTCAGAGCTCTGACAAATGGAGTTCTAACTTTGATTTGTCCTCTAAGGAATCGTTTCTGTTATGTTCCCATTCTCCAGTGATTGTACTAGGAACTCAGGGAAATTGAATTTAGCAAACTAAAACTGGCCTGTATGAATAGTTTCCTTTTCTTGAGGGAAAACATCACTGAAATATCACTTCTGTTAATGCTCAAAAAAAAAAAAAAAAAAAAATCCCAAGCAAACAAAAAATATATTCACTCTGAAGTGAATGCAATTTCTTTTACACAAATGAATCTTCTTTGTTTCTTCCATTTCTGAAAACTTAAAATATTTGCCCAGCTCTAATCACGCTGCTTTAGTTAGGATGGAAAGAACTACATTGTACTGGGGAGTAAAATAAAAATGTCGTCATGTATTAATTTATTTACAGAAATTTGAGGAATTTGAGATGGTATGACTGTTTGTCATCAGGTTTTCATTTGCTGTATGCGAAATGAGCCTTCATACATCCAGTTGAGTTTCATTCATTGCCGTTGAATCTCTGTGTGAAGATATGGTATACATCCTGTGGGAAGGAGAAAGCATAATCATGTTGCTTGAAACGAGCTAACAATTGAGTTCCTAATTCTGGGAATTTGTTTTTCTAGAACATTTTCTTCGCTACACAGGCCTAGAGTTCTTGCATTTAGCATGAGGTACTAGATGAAACCTCCTTTCTTCTTTGGAGTGATAACTTGGAAGTTAAACACAAATCCAGCCTCCAAAGATATTTTGAAGATTACTTCAGGTTTGTCTCTCTTTTGCATAAAACTGAAGAGGGATCTTTGGTAAACTATATCTTTGTTACCTCAATTAAACATATACAACCTATATAAACTCCATATGTTCTGTGGATGAGATAAATCTGAACAAAAGATTATAGAATAATCTGCTAAGGCATACTGTGCAAGTTTGAGTATCAACTTGTTCTCTGGACAATACATTTAAAAAGTGCTGGAATTGTTAAGGCTAAAAAAAAGGCATATGCCTTCATGCCTCTGATACATACATACTGAGTCATGTAAGTTCTAGGCTTTAGAAACAAATTATTCTCCTGAAATTTTATGGAATTCTAGTCACTTAAATCAGCTAGAGCATCTGTGGCCTTTATTGCAGGCTACACTGACACTAATATTCAACATTATCTTGTTATTATTCTATCATGAAGGATAGTTTTCTGTCATAAGTCAGAGCTAGAAGCAATTTTCCACCATTGACAATTAGTGTTTCCGTGAAGGTGGTCTGCACAGATTTTGCCACAAAGTTGTAAATACAGCAGAGGCCTTTTTTGAGTTTTTATAACATTTTGATTTATGAAAAAGAGAAAAGGAACAGGAGGAGAGCACTGATCCAAAAACCACTAAAACAAATGGTTTTATTTTTCAATTATATTAATTATTAATAAAGTTGCAGCTGGATATATAAGGAAAAAAAAAAAATCTAAAAAACTTCTTGCTTCTGTTTTTACAGCTAGAATCACTTCACAAATTCCATGACAAGAAAGACCATGGTCAAAAACAAAGGCCATGCCCTCCCTACAAAAAAATAAAATAAAATAAAATAAATAAAAATAAAATAAAAATAATAAAAATAAAAATATAAAAATAAAAATGAACAGATATGACTCTTGGCAGACTTTATGTTCAGTAATTTTTGCGAACACTGTGTACTGAAATATATTCTACATCTCAGAGAAGAAATTACCTCAGTTTCTTCAAAGAGTTCTTCTTCTGAAGTGTCTTCAATCCACCTGATCGGCAACAGGCAAACTTACAATCAATGACCTGGTAAATAATTGGGTTATACATGGCTGCTGACTTTGCAAGCAGAGTTGGTACCACTGAAAACTGAATAGGAACTGAATCTGGCTGTCCAAAGGCTGACCACACAGAGACCACAGCGTAAGGGATCCAGGCAATGAGGAATCCTGCACAGATCAACATTGCCACCTTGTGAGAGGAAAAGAGAAAAGAGAAAAATAAATTAATCTCACACAGTTGTCCTTACTGACAGCACTGCATAGAGCTTGGCAGATTGCAAGGGAACAGGCAACAGAATGGAAAAGAAAAATTAAAACTTGCTTGAAATAAATTTGCAATGTGAACAAAAAATGTATCCTGCTATATTTCATTTTCCTATATACAAAGGCGGATTGGAAACACCTAATTCTGCATACATGGAATTATTAAAGACACTGGTGCACACTGTCCCCAGAGAGCAGAGCTCAGCACCTGCCCCTCCGCTCCCCTCGTGAGGGAGCTGCAGGCTGCCATGAGGCCTCCCCTCGGCCTGCTCTGCTCTGGGCTGAACAAACCAAGGGACCTCAGCTGCTCCTCACAGAATCACAGAATTTCTAGGTTGGAAGAGACCTCAAGATCATCGAGTCCAACCTCTGACCTAACGCTAACAGTCCCCACTAAACCATATCCCTAAGCTCTACATCTAAACGTCTTTTGAAGACTTCCAGGGATGGTGACTCCACCACCTCCCTGGGCAGCCCGTTCCAGTACCTAACAACCCTTTCAGTAAAGAAATTCTTCCTAACATCTAACCTAAAACTCCCCTGGCGTAACTTTAGCCCATTCCCCCTCGTCCTGTCACCAGGCACATGGGAGAACAGGCCAACCCCCACCTCGCTACAGCCTCCTTTAATGTACTTATACAGAGCGATAAGGTCACCCCTGAGCCTCCTCTTCTCTAGGCTGAACAAGCCCAGCTCCTTCAGCCGCTCCTCATAGGACTTGTTCTCCAGGCCCCTCACCAGCTTCGTCGCCCTTCTTTGGACCCGCTCAAGCACCTCGATGTCCTTCTTGTAGCGAGGGGCCCAAAACTGAACACAGTACTCGAGGTGCGGCCTCACCAGAGCCGAGTACAGGGGGACGATCACCTCCCTAGCCCTGCTGGTCACACTGTTTCTGATACAAGCCAGGATGCCGTTGGCCTTCTTGGCCACCAGAGCACACTGCTGGCTCATATTCAGCCGACTGTCCACCATCACTCCCAGGTCCTTCTCTGCCTGGCAGCTCTCCAACCATTCCTCTCCCAGCCTGTAGTTCTGCTTGGGGTTATTGCGCCCCAGGTGCAGGACCCGGCACTTGGCCTTGTTGAACTTCATACAGTTGACCTCAGCCCATCGGTGCAGCCTATCCAGATCCTCCTGCAGAGCCTTCCTACCCTCAAGCAGATCGACACACGCACCTAGCTTGGTGTCATCTGCAAACTTACTGAGGGTGCACTCAATGCCGTCATCCAGATCATTGATGAATATGTTAAAGAGGACCGGCCCCAGCACCGAGCCCTGGGGGACGCCACTAGTGACTGGCCTCCAACTGGACTTGGCTCCATTTACCACAACTCTTTGGGCCCGGCTATCCAGCCAGTTTCTAACCCAACGAAGCGTGCGCCAGTCCAAGCCAAGAGCAGCCAGTTTCTTGAGGAGAATGCTGTGGGAGACGGTGTCAAAAGCCTTGCTGAAGTCAAGGTAGACCACATCCACAGCCTTTCCCTCATCCACCCAGCGCATCACTTTGTTGTAGAAGGAGATCAGGTTCGTCAAGCAGGACCTGCCTTCCATAAACCCATGCTGGCTGGGCCTGATCGCCTGCTTGCCCTTCAAGTGCCGCATGATGACTCCCAAAAGGATCTGCTCCATGAGCTTCCCTGGTACTGAGGTCAAACTGACCGGCCTGTAGTTCCCCGGGTCTGCCCTCCGGCCCTTCTTGTAGATGGGCGTCACATTTGCTAGTCGCCAGTCAGCTGGGACCTCCCCCGATAGCCAGGACTGCTGATAAATGATTGATAGGGGCTTGGCCAGCTCCTCTGCCAGTTCTCTCAGTACCCTTGGGTGGATCCCATCCGGCCCCATCGATTTGTGGACATCCAAGTGCCGTAGCAGGTCACCAACCAGTTCTTCGTGGATGGTGAGGGCCACATCCTGTTCCCCGTCCCCTTCCACCAGTTCTGGGTACTGGGTATCCAGAGAGCAACCGGTTTTGCCGCTAAAGACTGAGGCAAAGAAGGCATTGAGCACTTCTGCCTTTTCCTCATCTCTTGTAACTAAGTTTCCCCCTGCATCCAGTAAAGGATGGAGATTCTCCCTAGTCCTCCTTTTTGTGTTGATGTATTTATAAAAGCGTTTTTTGTTATCTTTAACGGCAGTAGCCAGATTGAGCTCCAGATGAGCTTTGGCCTTCCTAATCTTGTCCCTGCACAGCCTCGCTACATCCTTATAGTCCTCCTTGGTGGCCTGCCCAATTTTCCAAAGATTATAAACCCTCTTTTTTCTCCTAAGCTCAAGCCACAATTCTCTGTTGAGCCAGGCTGGTCTTCTTCCCCGCTGGCTCATCTTTGGGCGCATGGGAATAGACCGCTCCTGCGCCATTAGGATTTGCCTCTTAAAGAGCGCCCAGCCTTTCTGGACCCCTCTGCCCTTCAGAACCGCCTCCCATGGGACTCCACCAACTAATGTCCTGAGCAGCCCAAAGTCAGCCCTCCGAAAGTCCAATACAGTGGTTTTACTGGTTCCCTTCCTGGCCCCGCCAAGAATAGTGAACTCCACCATTTCGTGGTCACTCTGCCCAAGACTGTTCCCGACAATCACATCCTCCACCAGTCCTTCTCTGTTTGTGAAGAGAAGGTCTAGCAGGGCACCACCCCTGGTAGGTTCACTAATCAGCTGCGTCAGGAAGCTATCTTCCACGCTCTCCAGAAACCTCCTAGACTGCTTCCTCTGGGCTGTGTTGTGCTTCCAGGATATGTATTCCTCATACATCTTGCCCTCTAGACCCTTCACCATCTTCACAGCCCTCCTTTGGACATTCCCTAATAGTTAAATGTCTTCCTTATATTTTGGCACCTAAAACTGCACATAATACTTGAGGTGAGGCCGCACCAGTACAGAGTAAAGAAAGACAATTGCTACCCTGAAAAAAAAAAATAAAATAAAAGTCTATTTTCCATTTCAGAACAAAACAAGAGTGCCTTGGGAAAACAAATTATTAAAATAAATTAATTCAGTGCAAGTCCTCCAGATTCTGAGTCTTTTGAAATCAGATTTGATAGATCATAAAAAGAAAGTCTTTGAAGAAGTTTCCAGAACTGAAGGACTGAAGTGTTGATGGCATGTGAGAGTGCCTCTACAGGTAATTGTTTTAGAGGGGTATGTTCCTGTCTAAGTCTAATATACCTCCCTCTTCTGTAACACACAGAATCAGTCACTGAGGCAAGAGCAAAGGGAATTAGAAAAAGAAGATAATTCTTTTATTACAATAATTAAAGAAAAAACAACTTAATAAAAGAAGAGATTGCGACACCCCGATCTAATGCAGGGCTTCTTCCTCTCTCACAGGCTGTGCTTACATCCCACAGAGAAGGCATCAAAACGCAGTGGAACTAATAACCTGCCACAAGGATGGGCATTTGTAAGAGGAGAAGAATTTTGCTGAATGAGCTTCACCTGCTTTCAACCAGGAGAGAGTCTATGGCCTTCCACTAGAATAATGTCAACCATTTTAATTTATTTCAAGACAAATATGGAAAAAGTAAACATGAAGTCATTCAAGAAGACAAGAGATGTCAAGTCCCTGTGAATACTTATTTCAGCAGACAAAACATCAGTATAGTTCCATGTGTAAGATAGAATTGAAACTACCGAGAATTTAATTGAGAGTGATAACAGTAGCACAATATCTAGTTTTCTTTTTCCTTACACTTAGCATGGATTTCATACTCCATTAAAGTCTCCAGATGCTCTGAAAAACAAATTTCTACTGAACTTTTGGATTACATTCCTGATACATTTACTTTATCCAAACCAATCTATCTGCACTGAGTCACATCCTGATATAGCTTCAAATGACATCATGCAATAATACATACTGAAGAACATATGCCATTATACTGCTGCCATTGATCAACTGTTGTTATGCACCCAGACTGACAGTATCATTTATGCATTCATTTGGAATAAGGCAATTAGCAAGACTGCAACAAAAAGTCATCAGAAAGCACAATTTTTTTTGGATCTTGTGGAAACTTTTGTGGACCTTCTGGTTCCACATCCTAACGGTAATATATCTGACAGTGAAATTTTATTCTTTTATGCCTCTTCGTTTTCCAACACTGAAGAAATAATGCGTGTGAGCTATGGATCTCAAACATAGCTTGTTTTAGAAATAGTCCTGTGGAGTTAGATGGGTTGTGTTGGAGACTCATTGTCTGTATTTACACACACACCAACTACAAGGTTGGTCCAAGATAATGTTCTCCACAGTATATCCAAATGGGAAGCAAAAATTACGATTTTTTGACTCAAATCACATTGAAGTTTTACAAGAAAACTACCATATGACAAAATAAAAAATAAAAGAATAAAAATAAAAATTTGATGCCCTGAATCAAACATTTCCACCGTTCTTTAAATGAAAGGTAATGAATAACTGCAAAACAGTACAGTAATGAAGCAACCATTTTAAACACAAGTATGGTTTTATCAGAAGTATTGGCAGCCCTGACCTTACTGACTGCTCAGTTATATTCCAACATAAAGTCACACATTGCTATACATTACATAAGTTTATGTTTAACCCCTTAAAAATGAAGTAAAATAAATGTTCGATTAGCCAAGAAAAGGATGCTACTTGTCTTGTTCTTGGCCTGGTTTGCAGAGGCTGGGGAGTCTTTTACAACTAAGAAACATGGTTTTGTTTGATAAAAACTTTTACCTTGAGAGATTTCCCAGCACTATAACTAGTATAACCAGCAAGGATCATAATTATTACCACTGTGAAACAGAAAACAGACTAAATCAGAAAGGGAAAATAGGAAACGGTCTTAGATGGAAAACAGATTTGCATTGGAATGCATTTTTATCAGTGGCTCATGGTTGAACCTAAATGATAAATTATGTTCATAAAAACAATTGCAATATCACAGGAGTGAGTTTGGTTTACATCTTTATTCAAAGAGGAATACAAGCAGTCTGAAAGTTTTATTTCTCTGATACAATAATCTGCTTTCTACCTGTTTTCCTATTATAATTCCTGAGCACCTCTGATGCCTTAAAATAATTCTTTACAACTATTTCTGAAAAAAAAGGCAGTTTTGTGATGGGTAATAGGGCCACAGAGAGATGACATAGCTTGTGTAACATCACACAGGAAGGTAGATCTTCAGACTGAATCATAATCTCAGGGACTCCAAATCTCAGAATCACATAAAAGTGTTTCAGTTTTCAGGGAGCTCTGGAGGTTTTTTGGCCCTATCTGAGTGCCCTGAACAAAAAATTATGTTTCAGCTCTTGTCTTTTCCCATCTTGACAGTAATGGGGGAGAAAGTTGGAAAAATCACTTTCAGATCGTACTATCACTCAGCATAGGAAAGCATATTGCTGACATTTTCTAAGCATACTTTTATGATCTGACAGAGCAAATGGAGTTAAATCTCCCTACTTACCTTGGTCAGCTTCATTTCAAGTATGTGGCTGTTCTGGATCCTGGTGTCATAGTGAGCAACCTCTTTGGTGGATGACTTGACTTTTAAAATGATTTTAACATAGGAAAACACAATCACTGCAGTTGGGAACAGGAGGCAAAAGAAAAGAATACTCAGAATAAAAGCCTGCCCAGCCACTGAAGCCTGTGCCAGCCACCAGTCCAGAGTGCACGAGGTCCCAAAAGGCTCAGGAGCATAGCTTCCCACTCCAGCAAAAGGCACCGTTGCCCAGAACGTTGCATAGGCCCAAATTATTGCCAGACAAATAAAGGCATGGTGTCTCTTAAGCCAAGTACCTGGAAGACAATTTAAGAGTTACAACTGGACAAGTTACAAACAAGAGCTAAAAGGTCCATATATATTTGACACAATTAAACTTGTCATTCTACACGTTCAGTAAGATCTTGTTCAGCTGTTTGACAACAACCTTTGTAGGGTTCATTTCACCTCCTCACATGTTTCTATACTGACCCCTGAGCTGACCACCCAGACCAACTTTGTACCTCATGGAATGAAATACACGCCTGTAGGAAGGGCTCCACCTGGCATTATTTTAGGTCTCTACTTTAGGCTGTGATGATTTACAACCTACAAGTCTATATAAGAACAATCCAAACAGCTAGCTCAGCAACAATCATAGGAATTCCCCTTATATTGGGGGTGGGAGGAGTTATTCCCTCCCAATAAAAGAAAAACATCTTTTCCAACCTGTGACAACATCCTTTAACTGAGAAGACTGAAGCATATAATACTTTATATTCAAGAGATATATGATATCGATGCATATGGTGATAACAGCTTTCATTGTTAAATTCATTTCCTCCTCTCAAGATCCAACTCCATATTAGAGAGATAATATCACATTTATTATGACCTTTTGCACATCCAAATCTCTTAGATGTTTTAAATTCTTTGCCACATATCTTAAAATAATTTAGGCATCTAATGAAGAATACTTTTGTGTATCAGACCACAAGACCTTGAAAGATGTGCAGTACTTGAGCCAGTTAACATTAATAGACCTTGATAAATACAAAATGATTTATCTATGAATGATTACCGAAACTCATGTCTTAAGTAGATGGATGACAGCAAAAAGGATAATATGTCCAGTAATACAAATTTAGTTACAAATATAGTTGAGATTACTTGGGTCATGAAATATGTTTATTTTATATGTGCATTCCTCTTTATATTTAACAACAGCATTTTGAAGAGCTTAAGTATGATTTCAGTCTAGAAACGTTGTACTACAATGACAGGATAAAAAGCTTAAGATGCTTAATTTATCCAAGAAGAGGGTTTCTGCCACCCAGCAAATGAAATGTAACAGGATCCAACAGCTGACTGTTAAGTTAGAACTTGACCTTTTTTAGAGGGACTAATCAACCATCAGTACAATTTACTCAAAATTACTTTATATCTTAAACAGAAGACTAGCTACCTTAATGATATCATTTAGTTCAACAGAAATTCTGTTTTTGATTCAGAAACATTTAGAATCATAAAATATACTGAGTGGGAAGGGACCCACAAGGGTCATCAAGTCCAACTGCTGACTCCACACAGGGCAGTCTGTAAGTTAAACCATGTATCTAAGAATATTGTCCAAAAGCTTCTTGAACACCAAAAGGCTCAGGGCCATGACCACTTCCCTGGGGAGCCTGCTCCAGTGCCTGACCACTCTCCAAGTGAAGAATTTCTTCCTAATATTCATAATTACATTATGTAGAAAGTTGGCAGAGATGACCAAAGCAATTGTTTCTAGTCATGTAAATCCTTCACTCCCTCATTTATTTGTATCTTATTTGTTTTGTATTTTTTTTCCTTTTATTTCACTATGTGGAAGTGAAAAATAATTTCTAAATATTCTGTTTCCTTAACCCTTTTGCTCACAGCTCTAATGTCCTAGGTTTTCTTGGCCAGGAGAGGGTAGGGGGAGGTTAAGCAGGGCGATAGTGTCACTATATAGTTTTTCTTCCTTACCATAAGACAAGTGACAGATTTTTAGGTATCTATCCAGGCTGACAGCTGTCATGGTAATAAGGCTCCCACAGCCAAAGAAGAAACCAGCCCATCCATACCAACGGCAGCCCATCCATCCAAACACCCAGCGGTGAGAAAAGAAGGAAATGATACTGAAGGGCTTTCCTACAACTTCAAGAGGAGAAAAGAATGTCAGTTGACTGATAAAATCCATAACTGATTACATCATCCTTTTTTTTTTCAGTAGAACAAACCCTCCTCTTTGCCCAAAACTAACACCAATAAAAATGTTGAGAGTGGCAAGAGGGCTTCAGGGCACAACAGATGTGATTGAGCTGTGTGCCTTCTGTCCACAGGATTAAGCCAAAGACAGCTGTAGCTAGATCTCATAACATCTACACTGTGGTAGGATGAGTCAAACCTGCAGTATGTGTTGGAAACAAGTGCTTCACTGAAGACCACATGAACCAAAAGTAAACCCACACTTGGGAACTAAGCATGTACAAATTCTTCCCATAGAAAAACTTCAGAGTATGGTTTAAGTCCACTTGTAAACACATTCCAGTACGGTTGATGAGTAAGCCTTCACATGATCAGACATAGCACTAGTGAAGCTGCTTCCTTATAATCAAGTAAGTGTCTCTAAACACATCATAAAAAATTTGCTTTCAAAGAGGACTTCTGCAAACCTACGAAAGCCCAACAGTAGGATCCACTCTGTTGTAAAGTGCTAGATTACAAAGGAAGATGGTGCTACAATGGCGCTACTGTTGGAGTATGGACCTGAGCTGCAGAATGGCTTCAGCTCCTGTCCATACCACACTCTTCCTAAGTGACTCTCAGCAAGTCACCTGGCCACAGATAGTCAAAAATTTTAAGCATTCCCAAATGGAAGGTAAATATCTAGCTATTTTGGAGATGCTGCCCTCGTGACTCCTTTGCTCAGTTTTGCATTTGTAAAAATGGAAGGTGCGTGATGAAAGAAGTCAGGTTAGGTCATAGGCTGTTTCATTCTTGCCTTAAAACAGACTAACATTATTCAGAGTCTTCGTAGATATCAGGAGAATTAGAAAGTTTGTAAATTGTGATTTGCTAGTTGGAAATCTCCACCTCCTGATTTTTGTTGGGTTTTTTTTTTTTGGTTGGTTGTTTTTTGTGGGTTGTTTTTGTTTTTGTTTGTTTGTTTGTTTTTGTCTTAAACTGGATGTACAAAAAAATCAATTGAACAGAAAACTCAAGAATTTACAATCTAGGAACATTGGCGTGTTTTCAGAATCCTTCATTTCCACTTACCATTCTGACCTGAAATGCTCAAAAGTCTGAAGGGTTCAACTGCAACACTCAAGCAACATTAAATATTTAACTCCACCTTTCTGTGACTGTATATTCCTGCACAGAAGTTGCCAGAGCACCTCAAGACAGTTCAAAACTTCTCTGGCTGCCCTGGGCTAGTTTCTCTGGCTGAACCACAATGTCCGTAATGTCATGGTAGCTTGTGAATTGGTCTATAAATAAGGCAGACATGGTCCTGCAAACTGTAATTTCCATAAGGTAACATTCACGGAAATAAGTTCATAAAAATTCACCAAAGTGATCTGAAGTAAATATTTTGGATTGTTCCCAAAAACATTCCATTTAAAATCAAAGTGATGTGAAATAAAATATTTAATTTTCATTCCCAACAGAAAATCAAAACATTTCTACTAAAACAAAATCCTTCTGAAAAAGGCTTTTACTCTGTTTTCTGTGACAAAAACATCATTAGAAAAAAAAAAAAATCAAAATTATATGTGTTTTTAAACAATGCCTATTCGGCATCTTTTCCTTTAACATAAGCCTGTAAGGAAAATTCTACCTGACCCTGAAGGCTGTGCTTAGGTCTTGTAAGTACACTTTTATGCAAGCAGAAGAAATATGCTGTAATTTGTCAAGCAAAAACTGACCCCAATGATTAAGGTTTCAAGAAAAACATGAAATACAGCAAGGGTTAGGATATATTCTGAGAGTAAGCAACTTTATTCATGTAAATCATTGCTACCTCTAAAGGACATTTATTTGCACAAAATCAAATTTCTCTTCAGCAACACAGGACTCAGCTTGGCATTAGTGTAAAATGAGGATAATACAGTATTAAACAAGTGCCTAGTGCCACCATGTGGAAATCTACAGGAAGCAGGGCTATTGCAGAACCCATTTCTTGAACAAAGTGCCAAGACAAGCAGGTGATATATAAAGGCTCTGGAAAAAGTCTCATCTCCACTGCAATAGGTCTAAAACCAGAACACATCACATTTCTTGAATTAACATCTTCCATTAAAAAAAAAAAAAAAAAAAAGATTGGAAGACAAAGGAGAGAGGGCACGTTACTGTACCAATCCCAATTATTTTGCATTACATTTTAACACACAGCAAAATTAAGGCTCCCATGGAAAACAAGATGACAAAGATAAGTTGTATGCTGTTGTTGACAGACCTAGGGAGAAACTAGAAACCCTCATGTTAAGATTCTTGCTTTCATAGGATTCCCAAACTTGCTGTAATTCGTGTGTTTGGCACCAGAATTACTGGAAGCAGTTTCTCAAACTATGTGTAGTGGCAGCAACAACAAGCTTCATCTCTGAGGGGCTGGGAGACATCATTTTATGTTGTTCTGTGCTATTTTAGGCATTTAGAGTATGAAAAAAAAAAATGATGGGAAGAAAAGGGTGTACTGGAGCTGAGGACAGGGGTCATGGAATATGTAAAACATAGGGAGCAGATAACTTTGGGAGCATGGGAACATCCTGCCATTTATATTGTAATGGGGACACTGCATGGTCATAGCTGAGTCCCATCAGGCCTTTGTACTCACTGGATTGCCTGCCATCCAAAATATTCTTTCCTAAAGGATGTCCAGCCCTCTCCCTCTCATTTGCATGTACCCCTGAGCAGCTTAATGAGATTCATGTCAAGAGCCAAAGAAATTATCTTGACTTTCCAGCTTTGTGTAAGCCTTTACAAAGCTTTCTACTCTCATTCCAGGGCATCCAGGCTGCCAGGTTGAAGTAGAAATCCCTCTAGTTGGCTGATGTTGCTCTTACTCTCTAGACTGAGACAAATGCTTATTTATCTGACATAAAGATAAAAGAGGAAGGTCACTAGCAAGAAAAGCATTAGCTTTGATAGTCTGACGACTGTTAACATTTTTCAAATTTGCTTCCCTCACCCCCATCCCTACTAAGATTTGGCTTGATATGTATTCTCAAAGTACCTGGATCCCTTCTGTTGCACCCTACAGCGAGAAATTTCAATTTTATTCAATATTAATGCAAATGTATTTCATGCTTATTGTGCCAGGATGTTCATGGAAGCTGTCTTTGAAGGTCTGCACAGTCCTGAGGTGAACATGAGCTTTACCTGACATAGAATTGACAAATCCAACCCTATTTTCTCCTCCATACGTTTTACTTATTTTCATCAAGTTGTTCAAGAATGTTGTTTTCTATACTTCTCTACTATTCATATACAGATAAGAGAGAAGAAATATCAGTAACAAAAGGCACTTGGAGCTTTTTAGGACTTCCAGAGGACCGTCTCTTTCTGTTGCCAGAAAGAATGGTGGGATAGTAAAAATTAATAAAAATATGACATGAAATTACCTGAAATGCCCAGATCACACACTGCTAAATTAACAGTCATTATTTCAGCAGGTCTCAACTTCTTTTTTCGCTTTGAAGACATAAAAATAACGTACCCATTTCCCAGAGTTGAAAGAATCCCTATAATAGAAAAGAAAAAGAAAAAAAAATAAAGGTAGAGTTCTCCTTAAAAACAGCAATATCCCATCTTCCTTGTGAAATTCTCTGGTATTTTCAGCCTATCTCTTTAGTCCCAAGGCTAGATATTTTACTCTGAAACATGATCATCTCATCCTCATTGTACAGCTCATAGAGACATCTACTACAGATATCTCCCACCCACAACAAATGTTATTTTCCTCTCTGCAGCAAGACATTGCCTTCACTACCTGAGCCTGCAAAGCTATTGAATGAATGTATATAAAAGAAATCCCATAGTTCCTCTGTTCTCATCAATCCCCTTTGTCTCACAAGTGTTCATAAAGCCACAAGAATAAAACTAAACTGTCTAATCACAAGGACCCCAATCTCTGAACAGCCTAAATTTTATTCTACACTATAATAAGAGGTTGAAGGATACATTTCTAAAATAATGAAAAATATTTAGATCAATATCACATCTCAAATTTTCCAATAAAAAATAATTTATATCACAATAAGAAAGAAAAAAAATCTTGATGGTAACTTCCATCTGGAATTCAGTGCATTAAAAGAGATCCTGTTCATATTGTTTGGTCTCTTTTTTAGCCATATCACCATCTAAGACCCATAGAGCCCCATGCTGCAGGTGGTTGATCATCCGTGGAGCTAATCACACTGATCCCTCAAATTCCAGGGTTTCCATTTCCTTTAAAGACACCTATTTCTTTACTAATTCATATCTGAAAGAGTTTGGACCTGGAGTGAGTGCTTTGCAGTGAAAAAGTTGTAAAGAACACAACTTCTATTTCAGAAAGTAAGAGTCTCACCCCTACAGATACTGCAGTTTCCATCACCCTGTGCTCTTACTTGAATTGGGTGTAAATGGCCAGATTTTGGTAGTGGGGAGGCTGCAGTGGCCTCTGTGGAGTGAGGATGGGGTTGCCTGGTGGAGCCCTGTGGAGCTACTGCCAATTCCAGCCAACTCCACTGTGGACACACTACAGGTAAAACTGGGCCAGCCAGAGGAGTTTGTGGCACTTCTGTGAAGGTATATTTGAGAAAAGGAGCTAAACATCAAGAGAAATAAAAGAGAAAGCAGGAGTGCCTTCATGGTGCAGCTGGTGACACCCAAAGGGACCGTGACCCATGGAGGCCACATGCCTGAGACATGTAAGTGCAAGGTCCTTCCAAGTGCAAGGTGCTGCCACTGGGCCAGGCCAATCCCAAGCACAATTACAGGCTGGTCAGAGGACGGACTGAGAGCAGCCCTGAGGAGAAGGACCTGGGGGTGTTGGTTGATGAGAAGTTTGACGTGAGTGTGCATTTGCAGACATAAAAGCCAAACTAATCCCAAGCTACATCAAAAGCAGCAAGGCCAGCAGGCCAAGGGAGGTGATTCTACCCTCTGCTCTGCTCCTGTGAGACCTGGAGTGCTGTGCTCAGCTCTGGAATCTCCAGCACAAGAAGGGCATGGAATTATTAGAATGAGTCCAGAGGAGGGCCATAAGGATGGTCAAAGGGCTGGAGCACTTTTCCTATGAAGACAGGCTGAGAGAGATGGGGTTGTACAGCCTGGAGACAGAAGACTCCAGAAATACCTTAGAACAGCCTTCAAGTACCTAAAGTGGGCCTGCGGGAAAGCAAGGGAGGGACTCTGTTGGGTGGGAGTGATAGGACAGGGAGTAATGGATTTAAACTAGAAGAGAATAGGTTTAAATTAGATATAAGGAAGAAATTCTTTACTCTGAGGGTAGTGAGGCCCTGGCACAGGCTGCCCTGAGAAGCTGTGGATGCCCCATCACTGGCAGTACCCAAGGCCAGGCTGGATGGGGCTGAGGGCAGCCTGGGCTGGTGGAAAGTGCCCCTGTCCATGGCAGGGGGCTGGAAGTAGGTGATCTTTAAGGTCCCTTCCAACCCAAACCATTCCATGATTCTGTATTCTAAGAAGAAGACAAAGAAGAAAAGAGTGACCTCCTTATCTTTATCTCTCCCTATCTAAGCTTTCTCACTTTTGCTCTTCCTATTTCCTCTCCCATCTCACAGCGAGGGCAATGAGCAAGTGGCTGGAGGGATGCTTGGCTGCCACCTGGAGCCAAGCCTCCACACTACTATATAAAAAAAAAATAAAAATTAAAAAAAAAAGACCTAAATAACCTAGTTTTCCTCTGCTGATGAGACAGCAAAATCATTTTTCATGGTGCCTTCCTACACATTGTGCTGGTGGTGCACACTCAGCTGTATTCCATGTGTTCCAAAAAGAGACCGCAGGTCACCATCCACCTAGCCAACCTGCCATCTCCAAATACACCGCACAATTTTCATCAGCTCCTCTTTGCATTCTCTGCTGTGAGGCCAAATCTCAGGAATTAGACCTCAGGAATTAAATAAGTATTTTCTTTGGCCCAGCAATGAAATGATCATCTTGCAAAGATGCTGTGTTTTTCCAGAACCAAGAAACCAAACCTGGGAACATCTGTGAGGCAGAGAAAAATGGCTTCCAGCAGCTAAAACCAGACTATTTCACAAGAAATATGAGGGACTGCAGAACTGAAGGTTTAGTGAACTCAGAAGAAAGGTACTTTGATTTTGAATTTTTCAGTAATAAGTGTAATGCTCATCTAATTGGAAATACTTCCTATTTTTATACTGCAAGTATTGCTTTCTGGAATATTAAAAAAAATAAGAATAAACATTATAACAGAAGTTGGCTTATCCTTTAATCTTGGGTTTTCTCAGCAAATTTGATTTATCTTTGGTGAATTAAGTTTAAAGCACATCTCATTTTTATGGCTCTGCAAATTTAATCTAAATTATAAGTAGATACAGATATTCATTTGATTTTTTTTTCTTTGCAGCTAAGTGAATCACTTTCAGTGTTGCTGAGTGTATTTCATATATCTTAATCTTTTTATACCCATTTTTATCTCCAGTGAAATTAAGGATACCTAGTGTGCCATCATTTTCTTTGAAAGACCTTTCAAAAACACCTGTCATTGTCCTGAATCTTTTTGAACAGACAGGAAGTCCAGAGAGATTTCTTGATCAAATAAGTCTCTGAAGGAAATTTTTATTATTAATAGCTATATTTCAGATGGTCCCAGTTCACTTTCCTCCTAGTCCTACAGCTGGAAGGTATCAAGTGATAATTTAAGTCCCCTTTTGCACCTATCATTTCTGACAGTTGCTTATCTGGATTCTTTTTAAACTCATTTATATTAGAAACTTTACTATCTCTCTAGACAAGTCATCTAATGTTTTAGTTTCCCTGCTATTGAAAAGGTTTTGCTAACAGCTCTCTAAAGTCCTTGCTGGTGCAAGCTCCCAGCTCTGGTAGGTGATGGTAGGCTGTGTGCTTGGGCAGAGTCCAGAGTTGGAAACATGGAACAAAAGACTCTTCAGATATAAAATAAAGTTTTGTTTTGTTTTTCCATGAAGAAAAGATTCAGGAAAGAACTGTCCATGGCAGTGTAACCCTATTACTTATCTCCAACAATGAGCCAAGGATGCAATAGCTAAAAATGTGACACCTGCAGGGAAAGCTCAAGGTACAGATTGGTAACCTGCAGTGAAAGGCAAAAGCACATGAAAGAAGCAATCTGAACAAATAAGACTCCTTTTCTCCTATCTGAGAGGGGTCTAAACCATCAGAAAAAAAAAAAATAATAATAATAACAATTCAGGATTTTGTTTTCAATTAAGGTGTTTTATAATAAACCAAGGAAGTGCACAACAAGTTTGCAAATCAATGGTTACTTGCCATGGGCTTCAGAAGAAGCTGACTGCCAGCAGGTCTCTGCTCGATAGTGAGTCACCCATACAGTGAATCAATCATATCAGTGATGAAAAAGATAGCAGGGAAGTGACAAGGTAAAAATAATCAGATTCTTAAAAACGTGTACTGTTTGATTTTTTATTTTTTTTAAGGTGATTAAAAAAATACATGTGGAGGTGAACAAGTTAGGATGCTGTCTTACAGAGAATGTAAGGTTTGGTCAAGACCCTTGATTTTCTTTAAAAACAGAGAAATGCATTTTTATCTTTAGAAACTGAAATATTTCAGTTTCTGACCCTAAAAACTCTGCCAACTGTCCTGATAGGATCCCAGTCTTGTTCACTCACTGTGAAGCTTCTTCCCATTTTGAACCATATTTTAAGTCCACCTCTCTAGCTTCAAGCACAAAGATTCCCAATAGTAATTACCACCTCCCAACTTCCCACTTCTCCACAGCTGGTCTCTACCATCAGGATGTCCATTCCAAACATCCTCAGGATAGCAGAGCATTTCTTGAAGGGATCTGCACAGGAAGAAGAGATGCAATTCAGTGGCAGAAGAAGACCAAGGACAGGTTTGTTCTGAACCACAAGTTTTGATAAGAAGACACAGACATACTGTCACTGGATGCTCCAGCTGTTTTCCATCTTCTACTGATAACGCAGTTAACAAAGTAAATCAAGCATGTCTGCAATACTGCACAGTTACCACAACTGTGCCCAAGAGCTGTTTAGGAACATAGCTTTTGCTTACTTCTTTGAATACTTGGGAGTTGTGATTAACTATAAGGCTGCCAATTAAAGACCTCAGCAAGCCTGTCGTGGAATCTGAGCATAGAATCATTTAGGTTGGAAGAGACATCTAAGATCATCTGGTCCATCCTTTAACCTAGTACCCTTGCTAAGTCCAGCATGTCAGTGAATTATTTCATTGAGCTACAATTCCTTCCCCGCTACTTCAGACAGAGACCTTATTCACCACCTAAAATCTCTGCACAGCAGTTCATGTTGCAGCAAAAGTAGTGGGGACTCTGTACTTGTAGAAATCAGCTTAGTGGTGAAGAAAATTCAGGGTTATTTTTGTCTGAAGAAAGTAAAATAGCCATCTAGAGATTTTCCTAGGAACAACACGAGTTAATTTTCCTCTAACTTCTCATATTTTTGTATGGCCTAGGATATTATTAAAATGTTGCCATCCACCCACACATGAATGAGTTATAAAATAAGGGTTGGCACAATGACAGGAGCTAGTGTGAGGTATAACCCACACTTAAAACATTAGCCCAAACAAAGTCCTATTTTTTTAAAAAGTAAAATGTGTTTAAGACTACTTCTCCCCAGCTATGCACAAGCAGAGAAGGAAGACATAACATTGCTTCATCTACCACTTCTGTTTAGTACCCTCCTTTATTGACTGAGCTCTTATCTTAGAGGCTGATTTGTAATTCTTCCTTAATGATAAAAAGCATAACATTCTCCTTTTTCAAACAAACCCCTGTGAATAGTTGTATACTTTTCTCAGCCTCTGGCTGAGAAGTAACATCCATTACTGAATTGCAGTGTCAAAAACACTGCTGGTCAAAAACTGGTCTAAAAAACATGAAACCAGTTGCCATAGCTGAAATGGCAGAGGGCACGGCTGACCAACAACCAAGAAATGATTGCTTGAAATCATTGCAATGAAAAAAGTTACACATATAATCAATAGATAAGTTATTTATAAACCCTTTTTAACTATAAAGACAGTCTCCTCACACTCCTCACTTAAGACTACACCTGCATGGTTGGGGTTTGGCTTTTTGCTGGAAATTTATGATTTCTTGCCTTTGCCTTAATTTGAGTCTCCGCTTTTCAAGATGTTTTGCACCTGGCAGGGTTATTTGGAACTGAAAAAATCTATATTAAATACAGCCCATATAAATAGCCAACATAGTATACATTGGAAGAATTAATTTCAGCTCCTCTGACGTAATTTTAATGGGATTAAAAATAAGTTTGCTTAACTGAGCAAAAAAAGACCTGAGGGGAGTTATTTTGGACAGTTCAGTGAAGAAATCTCCTTGCACAGTAGCTATAAAAAATATTATTTATATTATACATGTATAAAGAATCTGAAGAGTTAAGATACATACAAAATGGTGCATGAATACTGAAAACAGCACAATGATATTAAGCAGAGCAGAGCTACAGCTTCACTGATCAGCTCTATCATTCCGAATTCTTTTTTCACTAAAGACATAAACAGAAGGCTGGTGAGAAATAAGTGTTATTCAAGCCTTTGTGAGACTTCCACAGTAGAAAATAAAATTAGATTACTCTTAGATGAGTCAGAGGAAAGGCAGTAAAAGAGGCACGCATGCAAAATAGTGAATGAGAAACATGAAGGTAGGACTGAAAAGTCTTTGTGTTTCGTGCACAAGTAGAATTAGAGAATGAACCCAAAAGAAATGAATGGGAAGGAGTACCCTGTATATCTTGTTTTTAACTGTGGGGTTCAGGTTTCTGAGACCTGGTGCACAGTTTGGTGCGGCACTGTTACACAACCTGGGCTTGGCTTTACTGAGCAAACAGTGTTTGAGCTGTGAGAAAGTAAATCAGCTAAAGCCATAAAACACAAGGAAACCCTAATCAAAACCACAAAAAGAAGTGCAACTGCTAAGGCAAGTTAGAAGCTCAAGTATTTGAGAGCAAAAACGTTGACAAAAAAAAAAAAAAAAAAGGAAAAAAAAAGAAGTCAGTGCTCCCCAAAAAGCAAAACCTCAGATCATAAATCAGCAAGAACAAGGACTTGCTTATTCTTAGAAGTAATGGAGACCAGTGTTTCCCAACTGAATGACAACTGCCTGGCATATGAATGAACGTAGCTATCATCTCTGTGCACTAGCCAATAAATAATTGCATTTATTCTGCTTACAAAGTCACTTTGCACACAGTGAAAGACTCCGAAACAAAATGTAGGTGAAGGTCATGGGCAGAAAATGCTGTTTGATATAGTAAGTAACAGAGGACAGCTGATGTCAGGAGCTGAGCAAGGTTTGAGCAAACACATCTGAGGATGTTCTTTCTTAATGCATGGGCACATGAGAGAGACTTTGAAAATCCACACAGTGTAAGAGAAGAAGACATCTCTGGTCAGGAATAATTAAACTGCAGGCTAGCAACCTATCATTAGAAATAGAAGGTTTCTTCACTTTTCACTGGAAGGTCCACTAGTTTTCACGTTTGACTAGCTGGAGCAGCATTGTCTGTTGACATTAACCATATTTCTAATATCTTCCCTCCTCTCCCTCCTAGATTCTTCTTTCTGGTATGGCTATGCAATTACGCATCTAATGCACTACAGCTTCTACCTTCTTTGTGAATGCCTGCAAGGATTCAGTGACATATTCATATTTCAAAGTTGAATTAAAAAATCATTACCAATTACTGTCAAATAAAACCCAGCTATGATGTCAGCTTCTCTAGAAAGCTTTGATGCGAAGGGGTCTTCCTTCTGTAGGTAGTGTGGGAGGTACTCTTCCTGGGAGGAAGCGTTGTGATCTGATGCCATCCCATTCATGACCAGCTCAGTGTCTGGGAAAAAAAAAAAAAAAAAAAAAAAAAAAAGGAAGAACAGAGTATGCAATAGATAACACATGCCACAAGAAATTGTGAAGATAATTTTCTTCATACATAATATGTTTCCTCCCATCTCCATTGCTGTTCTACCAGCTCCCAGGGCATTTCATGATCCAATTCAAAATTGCATAAAGCATTCTGACATATTTTATTTCAGGTCTTTATTTATCCCAGAATGTCATGATTCATATTGCAATCACCATAGTAATCCATGCGAGCAACATCTAAAAACCAGTGTATTCTGGCATGCAAGCCAGGGTCTCTGAAGTACCTTCCCTGAATATCTTAAGGAGCTTCATGTTTCCAGACAAGTGACCCAGAAGTGACCCAAGACTAAGAATCTGGGAAAAAGAAGTAGGGCAATTGCTGATGTCTGAATAGCTTCATAGTCCGATGTGTTAATGCATGCTGAACTTAATGTCTTTATCTATATGCACTGTTCTTATAATCCCGAGAAACTGGGAATTATCAGTTAGACAGTCCTAGCAATTTCTTCATATCCTGAGGGGCACTGTCTACAGACTGGAGCTGTGCAAATTTCACAGTAAAATGAAGAGCTATATCTATAAATTATCCTTAGAATTATTTAGCTGGGTTCTCATGTAAATAACTTCACATGATTATGGCTATAAACACTAATTGGTATTATGGTTATGAAGAAGTAGCAGGAGTATTAAATAAGACTCACCTAGGCAGGCTGGTTAAGTTTCCTACTTCTTTTGGGGGAAAATGGTGAAATGAGCTTAAGATCAATAAGGTGAACCCTGATAAGGGAAAAATACATGTAGAATCTGGCAGACATCCTTGCAGGTTGAGAAGCTGACACTAGACCAGTATAGACTGGGTTGTTGTCTACAGGTGCCTCTTCTTGACCCTGAATGTAGCAGGACTCCACAACAAGATGTCTACCTTTAAGCATCTCAAAGGAACATCAGGTGTCCATACTTAGGCAGTTGAATCGAGCTCTGTATCTACATTAGGATGCAAAGACTAACCCTCATGGATACCTGGAAACTAAAGCATCTTTTTCTCTTGTAAATACCCATGACAGAAACATCAGATTTGGATAAGATAAACCCCATCTGTGGTGTCTAATTTACAGGGGCTTAAAGTTCAGAAGATCAGTGATATCCCTAATATTAAACAAACAAACAATTAAAAAACAGTTTCGCTTTGCCTGGCCAGTGCAGAATTAGGCCTGTTTCCTGGTATGAAGAAAGACTGGCTCTTACTGTTAGCTTCATAGGCTGCTGCTCAAGGAATGCTCATGCACATTTAAGCAAGACAAGGGGGAAAGAATCATTTTATTTAACTTTACTGCAAAGGTGAGAGAGAAACAAATGCTGCCTTTAACACCTAACATTTTGTTTTTCTCCAGAGGAAAACACAAATAGTGTTTTTGTTGAAAAAGATTCACCCCACCCTGATCTCAGATATATGTGTATTCCCTCACCTTCCACGTCAGAGCTCTCCAACATGCAGCCAAAAATGCTGCAGTTCAGACGTGTTTAAAGAATTCAGAGATACTCAATATTCCCCTAGAAAAGCATTTCATTATTTAACCAATTCTCTGTCTCTTCTGCATCCTGAAGGCAGACAGTCTTCTTACTAACATCCCTGTGTGGCCACAGACATACCTGATGACACCTACCTACAACTAAAGTACCCATATATCTCTCCCTGCTGTCCCTGAAACTTTGGGGAAAACAATAAATAAACAAACAAATAAACAACAACAACAATAAAAAACTCAATTACATTACAACTCCATGGGAAAAAACAGGTTTGATAAGATTTGGGTTTGATAGAAATAAGTATCGAAGTGTTTTGAGGCTTCTTCCTTTCCTGAGACATATTAAAATTTCCCACTCAACTTATTATTTGGTGGCTCATGAGGACAATATCATTTAATTTGCAAGTATGCATGAAAGAGTAGCTTTAGAGAAGAAGTCTCAACTTCTTTACATGCTATCCCAAGCCAGAAACTCAGTCATTAGACTCTTCAACTTGCTTCTGAAGGAAAGGTGCAGATTTCCAAACAAGTCACGGCTACGAGGTGGAAGGAAGGCTTCGCTGATGAAACTGGACAGCTTCAATGTGGGAGATATTGCTGTTTTTCTCAATATAAGTCATTACCTGCTTGGAAATGTTAATGTTATTACAGAGTAGTTTTATCTGGCTGAAGAAAAAGAAGAAAACTACTTATCTTGGCTTTAAGCAAAGGTAAATTAAGGGTAAAAGAAGTTTCAGATATGAGAAGATCAAAACCAGGTCTTTGCCTGATTTACATGAAAAGTGTTCCAGTGAGATATAATACACAATTTAAATACCAGATTATGGTTTTAAAATAGTTATATCCTCCTGATTAGGCTGGAAGTAATTGTGCCCCCAAAATGAAACTCTATTCAAGAAGTAAATTTCACTTTTATAGGGAAAAAAAAAAAAAAAGAATGCAATTAACAAGGCAGAATAATTATGCCTCTCATAATTCCATGTCAAGAAAAGCCATAATCCTGATCAGCATCCAATTCCTACAAAGGCTTGGATAAAAACAACTAAGGATGGGAATAATTTTTAAACTATCAGGTAAAGCCTAGTATATTTAGGAGATGTATATTTTCCAATATTAATTATTTCATAAGCAAAGATTTGAACTACTAACCCTATTAGTTTGTCTTGTTTCATGCATTTGATTTTTTAAGACACCACAGTATTATAATGCCTTATAAAGGTCATAAAGGCTCTGATCCACAGACTCTAAAAGTTAATAAGTCAGGGAAAGAGACCATATAATGTTATTTTAATATAAAGTTTGGTGGTATAAGTGATATGTATATGTGGCAATCTCCATTGTTTTCAGGTTCCTGTGAACCTCTAAAACATCAAGTTATCAGACAGGTGAGCTATAAGATTCAGATTATGCCTTCTGCCACATGGCTAAACTAAGTATTGGCAGTTGCAGGCTAAACTTGAATACCCTAATCTAAATTAGTAAGAAAACATCTTTAAACTGATGTTAGCTTGCCAAAAAAAAATAAAAATAAAAAAATGATGCATTCTATTTATGAAGAACAGCCAACTGATATGAAACGGGAAAAGTATTTTCGTAACTTTGCGAGGAATTGAGGGAAATATAAACACCAACCATTTTCCTAAAAACATCTGGAAAAAAATAAAAACATGGTGTAGCTCAGAGGCAAAAGTTATCCAGTATGAGAATGAGCAGTATGCAGCACATGTCACAGAATCACAGAAAGGAAGCTACAACTAGATGCTGTCAAAAGAGTCCTCTGCAAAAATTATTGTGGCAGCAGTGCTTTTAACATGACTGATTCACAAGAGAGAACAAGGAATAGATTATATGCAAAGTCATGGACCACATATAAATTTTGCAATCCTTTTTGGAAGCAGATGAATTTACCGGGATGTAAATTGTAGAGTGAAACAAAAGACATCCGTGGACCCCTGTGCAAGTGCAGAGAAATAATTAGCAGAGCTCACTTTAAAAGAGCTATCACAGCTAAAGTGATAACATTATGAAGTGTGTTAATTAAGAAACTAACTTTCTTTTCTCTCACAATATGTAGTAAGTCTTAAAAAAAATATATATATGAAAACTATGAATAATTTTATCTGATTAAGTAAAAGACAAAAGCTATAAGGATATATTAGTGCCAGAGGGTACTGTTTTCAATAGGGGAAAAGGGAATGATCTTTCTCTTTTCTTTGTCCAGTGATAGCCATTTCTCAGATTCTCCATAACAAAGTTAGTTAGCTCTCAATGTCAGCTGAAAGCGAGTTCATATTGTCAGATGTAATTTTTATTTTAAACATTTAATTTTTGTTTTAAATTTCTATTTTATTTTTAATATTTTTTTATTTTAAACATCCCCTGTATTTTGCAGAGCACATTGTGCAAGCATGGGACATGGGAGACACGGGCAAATGCCCCCATGGGCATTGCCTTTTCCTCCTGCATCCATCCTGGCTGCTACAATGATAACATTTACCAACACACCTGGTGACAAATGCTGCTCTTCCCTTTATCTGCCTGATTCTCAGTACTCATTTTTCTCCAGTTTGACAGTGTTTCTCCAGACTTGTTTTCTGATAGTGGCATGCCTCCTTAGTCAACAGTCTGACTAGCTGCTGTATTTCAGAAGGTAGATAACAGTGACCAGAAAACTCATCTCAAAACAATCACAGAGCACCATACTTGCCTTGCCTTGCCTTGATTCACCTTGCCTCTTCATTTTTTCCCTCCTAAGATATCTGAAGAGACTTGTTTAAGAAAGATGGTCATGACTTAATCTCAGTTTAAGTGTAAAGTCTGCAGACTCAGGCTATGAGCCGGAATCTGTCTTCTCCTTAGTAGATAACTTGTTTAACCACCAGGCTGATGGCTATTCTAAGGTAGATTCTCTCACTCCTGTTAAAGGGGAATCATCACCTTCAGTAATTATTCACTATATCAAACTAACATTTCCTATATTTCAAGTGAACACTGTGCTCTGTCACATCAAACTGCTGCTTTTGATCTAGTATCAACAGAAATAATAAAAATTTAAATGTCACATATTCCTCCCATAATAGAGAATCAGAAAACTTTTGGAAATTCAACTTTTTGGATGTAGATACTGGGAAAATACCTATCACCAATCTGCCCAACCAACATAATATAACATCACATAGCAAAACTGTAAGGGCAGGGATAGGAGAAAACCTAGAGTCAGATTTATGTGACTCCCATCTCAGGCTAAACACCCTGCTGAAAGGTGGAATCAAAATTTCGGATCAAAGCCCCAGATAGTGCTTCTGTCTTTTTTTGGTCTTAAAAGTATGCAGTAAAACTTGCTGCTGAGTTTTGAAACAATGCAATGATTATAAAAATTGATGCAATAATAAATTCACAAGTAATTATGTGGGTGTCCACAGCTATATTTACATTAATGAGCAAACCTACAGCAGGGGATCTGTAGAGCTAAACAGCTGCTGGTAAAGTCCAGCCAAGGACTTTCCTTTTTCCAAGGCTGTGTACTTTTTGAGCACTGGTGATTTTGTGGTTGTGTTTGTTTGTTTGTTTTAAAAATAAAAAAGGAATAAAGATATAAATTCCTCTGGTTTGTTTTGGTTTATTTTTACTGAGGCCTTGATTCCAATTAACAAGAGTAGACTGAAAAACAAGCTCTCAAAAGATGTTTTGTAACACATAACTGCTCCATCAGGCTTGACAGGCATATTTGGGCAAGCCCTGGAAAATAAGCCAGTTATCAAGGATCAGTTCCTTCTTGCTCCTTCACAAGACTAGAGACTCTACTTTGCAGTAGGTCTCCAATGACCAAGGCATGGGAACAGAGAGCAATACACTACAGCCTGCCCGTGTAGCTCATCGACAGATCATCTTTCCAGCATAGCCCACGCTGAAAGGCCCCCAGAGCCTCTGAAAACAGATTTAAAACCACAACAAAGGACACCAGTCTGCTGCTCCTTATGAGAAATGGACTCGTGCTTATTCCTGTGTTGTAGACAATTCATATTTAATTAATACAAATGATTCCACTTCTAAATAATATATTTTTTAAAATGGAACTGTTCCACTAGAGCTGATCTCAGGAGATCCAAAATCCTGACTCAGACTCTAAAAAAGAGCAATAACAACCCTCAACACTTCTGAGACGAGAGAGAGAGAGAGATTTGGGGCTATTTTTTTGGTTTAAATAATGCCATTTTGCCAGCACTGCATCACTTTTGCTCCGTGCTCTCTTCTCAGTTCCTCTCTGTGGTGTTTCACCATGTCCTTTGTGGCTGGGCCAGGCTCTTCTTATCCCAAGGAATGCAAGGACAAATCACCCCCATGTCCTGAAGGAAAGGAACAGACCACAGAACAGCAGCCACTTCCCTGATCACTGCTTCATATAGGGAGGGCTCCAAAGGAACAAACAGAAAAATCTCAGGGAATTTTCAAAAAAACAAAAATAATCAGGGTGTTCCGTGGAGGTGAGTTGCAGCAATCAGAATGAACCTGACTGGTGCCTGTTATTTATTGGGCACTGACATTTGGTTTAAGGCTTTCATAGATACCTTGTGACTGGAACACTGCAGGCATAGCATGAGATTTTCCATGCCCAAAGAAAATTCCGGCCTTTGAACTGGTTGCATCTGCCCTGACAACATCATCTGCAAAAGGCAGGAGCTTCATGACATCTGCTACCTGAACATCTTCAAATCACTGATGCAATCTTTCCCCAGTCCTGGAAAACCTGCTTTAGGTGGCCCTGCTTGAGCAGAGGGGTTGGACAAGGTGACCTCCAGAGCTCCCTTCCTTCCTTCCAATCTGTGAGCACTGTGGGACTTCAGTCTCATCTCTTCTTCTGTCAAGGCCAATTATCAGTAAATTGCTAAACCTCTTCCCCCAGAAGTGAATTTGTATCTACAGCAGAGGTGGGCCAATGGACTGATGGGGGGTGGTGTAGCAGCACTCAAGTCAGCAATATAAACAGTAATAATGTGTTCTGCTGTTTTGGAAAATTAATATAAACCACAGGCTGTCCTAAGAGAGGTAAAGGTTTGCAATGCTTTTAAGTAATGCTCCAGTAACAGCAGAGTATGATTTTGAAGGTGATGTAGTCAGAGACCTGAGGCTGTGTTTGAAGCATGTATTTGCCTTTTTTTTTTTGGTTTGTTTTTTTGTTTGTTTCCTAGGACAGCATCTATGGAAGATATTTGAATGATTTATTTACATTAAGCAGACTGACTTCCTCTTTGTTGTGATGCATCACTCCTGAGCTTGGAGGAGGTAATCTTTGAATATTAACCAGCTTTCTTGAGCCTCTCTTCCCTCCACAGCTTTGTCCCATGGTTCTCTACCAAGCAGATCCCTGAAGAGGCCAAAGTCTCCTCTCCTGATGTCCAGCTTGCTGTGCTCCCTCCTCACTGCCCTCCAGATCTTGGACTCCACCATCTCATGGTCAGCCAAGGCTGCCTTCAAGCTTCACATTCCCCACAGCCCCTCCTTACTGGTGAGAATGAGGTCCAGCACAGCACCTCTCCTCTTTGGTTCCTCTATCACTTGGAGAAGGAAGCTGTCATCAATGCATCCCAGGAACCTCCTGGATTGCCTGTGCCCTCCAGAAGCCAGACACAGGGCAACAAACTTGTTGGCATGCAACCATTACAAACCTTACCACTGAAAAACAGGCTGGAGAGGACTTCAAACTGACATGCAGTTCTTAACCAGGATTTATCCTGACTTGAAATCAGCTATGTTGTTACAGAAGATTGTCCAGCCAACTCTTTAAAACATTTAATAATGGAAATTTCAAAGCCTCCCTAGGTATGTTTTTCCTGAGGTTAGTTAAAATTGTCAGAGAGAAACTTGGGACCACTCACTTCTTAACTCCCATTGTTAGATTAGGGACGTTGATCTTCCCCCCAAATCCTGATTTCCAACATAGGCAGATCCTTCTGGGAAGCATTGATGTAAAGGATTAATTTCATTATTTTAGGAGCATAATTGCTTATTCAGTATACTGCTGAATCCCGCCTAGATATAATATTTGTTAATGCAAAATGAGGCATAAGTAGACCAGGGCACAAGGAAGGACAACTCAAGAGACCTGAATGGGTAATACACATTATGGAGAAGTGCACTTGTCAGTGACAATTGTCATTACTTTGGCAAGAATCAGGCATCAACAGTGCTCCTTAGGGACACTGAAAAAATTGAAAGTCATTGTGATATTATATCACAAAATCTAAATGAATCATAGAAGGTGTACATGCAGGAAGGAAAGAGGAAAGTGCTACGAGGGATTCCAAAGAACATGAATTGAAATTCAAGAAATATTTTATCTAGAGTGTTTACGAAGCACTGAGAGAGTTTCGATTTGGGAATAAAAATGAATACAAGAACCATGAAATCGTTTGACAAGCAATGACATGAATTTACTTCTGCCTGAGTTTTTCATTCCTAAGACCACCTAAATGCAAAGCACCACATATATGTGGTATATGCTGCCACCACACCAGCTTACTGCAGCACCCCACACCCCAGCCCCTGCCCACAGCTGAGTACATTTCCAGTACCCCCCACCAAGGGACATGGGAGGCAGCACCCAAATTTCACTCACAGCTTGCCCACAAAGGTGAACACATTACACCAGGGGCCTTGCTTGGATTAAATATTCATCTCTGCATTTGTATCTTCATTGCAAAATTCTTCAGCTTTGAAAGCCAACATACATGTATTAGGAGGAAAAGGTGTGTGTTCCTGCTCTATCTCCACAGAGTGCTCTGGCACACCAGGATTTACTTACATCCATGACTGAATTCCTCCTGCCTACAAATTTCAGGGCATGCACCCCTGCTCCATTTCTAGGGCAGGCAGGGCTGAGATTTTTTGCTGGGACATCCCTGAAATAATGTTCCTGGGAGTCCTGGTGGTGAGATGACTTACACTCACCAGATACCTGGCACTAGCCCCCTTTACCCTTGCAGAAGGAATTAGGGTGTACCTTTAAGCCTGAGACTCAAGGAAAGAAAACAGAGCAGAAATTTCATAGCATGTGAATAGGCTGCAAAGGTTTTATTGCATATGAACATTTCTGTGGTACTGACAGCCTGCAGCCATAAAGGTCTCACACTCCTTGCTTTCCACAGGCTGCCTTGTGAAAAAAAGCACGTGCTGCTCACATATAGGAGCTACGTAATCAGCACAGACAGCCTAGAAAGAAAGGAAAAGAAGTCACAGCCACACCACATGGATCACCAAAACCAAAGCTAAGTCATCCATCCAGCACAATTTTAAGCAGGTACTTGGTGCTGACCAGGGGGCAGCACCCCAATGTAGCACTACAGGACAACGTGCAGCAAGGAAAGACATTTCACATAAGCCAAGCTAAAGAAAAATAGAAAGGCAGTCCCAACTCACTTCAGTGTTATTTCACATTAGGAAACATCCTGGAACACTTTTAGGTGTTGGACTATTGCAGAGGAGATCCTACCCTTCTGCTTCAACATTGCTGGCTGTTTGTCCATCAAACAAGTGCCCTGGTGACACACAAAGGCCTGATCCTGTCCCAGGGAGAATGGTTTTCTGGCTGACCAGCATAAAAATCCCATCTGTTCTGTTCTTATATAAAACACTAAGGCTGTATGATAAGCCTGGGGTAAATATATAGGCAACAATTCTCCAGCTCACAAACCTAATCAGAGTGGCTCAGTGATCGACATGCGTGCATATAGAGAGTCAGTGCTTAGGAATGCAGCTTGGAAATGCTAACTTGCTTTCCCCCTCTCTCTGCTGAATCTCTCTCCTATTACAGGCTGAGCCTGATGTTAATTTTGTCCCTGTGCTGCCTGTGTACCAGCACCCAGTAGTTTGGCACCAAAAACTTCAGTGAGCCAGGCTAACACAGTTCCTACACCCAGCTCTGCAAAGAAACACAGCCTGTTCCCTTCCAAACTACATGCAGATATTAGGATTTGCTGGCTAATTAGGCTATTACGATGCCTGGCTCTCAGATGTACCTCAGCACTACTCTGCAACTGAAATGACTTAATAATTCTTCTAAATACCAGGAGCTTGTTTTCCGTTTGGCATGAAGTGCCATCACATCCCTGTGCTGACTTCATCTTACAGCTTCTGGTGATCGTCTCCTCCTCATGAACAGCAGCCAAAGCTGTGAAGAAGGGATGTGAACACACCATTTCTGCCAATACTTTCTCTCTTGTTCTAAGAGAGTGTTATGGGATGTCCATTTCAATCTCGTCCTTTAAAATCAACCAGTAGTCAATATCAAATCAATATCAATTGTATAATCTGTATTCAAACAATCCAATCAATATTTTATGTTCCTCATGTTGCTCAGAGACAGAAATGATATGTTCTTTTCCAAATTCATTCCAAATTTTGCAGTAAAGTTAGTGTCAGATCTTTACAGACCTCCAGAAATGCTAAAAAATACTTATCAAAAGGCTTTTTTGTCTCCTAGGCATGTTACATCATGAAATTATCTCTGGTTATATCACACACACACAGTGACACTAACACCATCATAAGAGGTGGAGGAGAGAAGCAAGGAAGGAAGGAAGGAAGGAAGGAAGGAAGGAAGGAAGGAAGGAGGGAAGGAGGGAGGGAGGGAGGGAAGGAGGAAGAGAGAAAGAGAGAGAGAGAGAGAAGAAGGAAGAAATAGAAGAAAGAAGAAAAAGAAAAAGAAAGGGAGAAAAGGATGGTAAAAAAGAGGAAAGAGAAAGAAATAAAGAAAGAAAGAAAGAAAGAAAGAAAGAAAGAAAGAAAGAAAGAAAGAAAGAAAGAAAGAAAGAAAGAAAGACACTAAATATCAAACTTTCAGATATTTTTTTTCTGACATTCTCAAATACCTTTCATAAGGCTACATGCTAAAGTCTTCATTCCTAGGATGATTTATTCCATAGGAAGGAGAAGAAAGGTAGAAAGGTAATCAAGAGGATTCTATGAGATACTATTAGTGAAGCTGCCATAAATACAGACCTGGATTAAGGATATATTGAATATAGACAGTGCACCTGTATAGACATCCACCTGTACACATCTGCATGCATTTTTGCACTTACATTTTTTGCACTCACACACCTCCACTTTCAGCATTTTCCCTTACAAGAACAAGAGGAGAAGCAGGACATACCTCATGCACAAACTCCGTACAGAGCATCCCCCCCAGAGCTCCACAGCTGCTTTTTTTCAATGTCCAGATCAGAGCAATCTGCAAAAGCATAAATCCACAGTGCCCTTGGTGTTTCAAGTTCTAGCATTCAGGAGGGAGAGGGGAAAATCACGCCGACCCTCAGGACAAGCCAACCCCTCTCCTTCCCCTCGCTCCCGACTTGGGCAGGCAGGCTGTGGAGGCTGTGCTCTCCTTTCCTCTCACTCTCCCTAGCAGTGCCACTGCAGGTCCTCCACTTTACAGCACCAAAATCACTTTCCAGAGCATGCAGCCCCTATGTCTGTGTCCATCAGCCTGTCAGAGCTGCAGTGACCCCAGCGCAGAGGCAGGGGTGTGAGCCAGAGCCGCCGGAGCCGGCCAAATTCTGTCAAGCCACATGTCACATGCTGCCGGAGCCCTCCTGCGAGCACAGCTGTAATCCTGCCTATTGCCCATGCCACCAAACCGAGGAGGCGTTTAAACTTGAAGGCTTATATGCTTTCTGTATTTTGTTTCGGTTTGTTTTCTGTTGTTGTCATTTTGGTTTGTTTTCTCATCAAGTGATTCTTGCTTTCTGGCAAAAGGGGAAAAAAATCTGCCAGCCTAAAGGGTACTTGCAAAGAGTTAATAAAAGCTTCTTTTGGCATTGCATTTCATTCATGTTTGCCATCACATCCAGACATTTTTTAAACTGGGCTGTAGTGAGAATATGTGTGCAAATCATCACTACCACCCAGAAGTCAGAATATTTTTGTATTAACTGAAGTCCTGACTTTCAACCTGCACAACAGTAAATAAAACAATACAATACAGGAAATTTAAAGCCTAAAATAAATAAATAAATAAATAAATAAATAAATAAATAAATAAATAAATTACAACTTTGAAATACAAGAATGAGTCCCAGATTTTCCCTCACCAAGCCAAATTTGTGATCCTACATGACTCTGGCTCACAGAATCAGTTCGTTTTTATCAGCTGCCTGGTCAAGAAGCACTTTTCTGGGTAACACAATAAAATTAACCCACTCCTGGATGTGGAAATAATATTGTAGGGAACATTTGTACTTGCTCTGTAACCAGAGACTAGTCCTGTTACCTTCCTACCATCAGATAGAGATTGAGAGGCTGTAGAAGTCACTGACAGTTTTTCATAAATAGCTAATTCAAGTGATGCTTTATTGTCAAAAATCAATATAGACTAAGACACATTTTTTCTTTAAAAAAAAATAAATAAATAGAACTTCCTGAGAAGTGGTAGAGTTGTATCCCATAAGTAAAAGATAAAAAGGGATTGTACGATGTCAAAATAAGATAGAAGGAAGCAAGTGGCTTCTAGAAATCAGGAGATTCTTCTGAGCCAGGGAAGAGTCTCACATAAAGGCTGAGTATCATTCCCTGATGGCTACATAGAAAAGAAAAGCAGCATGTTTTCTCCTTTTCAGGGTTTAGGAAGCATATGTTAGAGGGATGATGCACTTTAGCTCAGTTCAAAGTTAAAGACTGGCACCTGTTAGCTCACCTCCAGTTACCCTGCAGCCTCACCAGCTTTTGCCTGGCTCTGCACAGGTACAGATCCTCCAGCTCAGGGTATAAAAGGAAGGGTATAAAAGGAAGGGTCAGATCCTCCAGCCCAGGGTATAAAAGGAAGGATCATGGAACTCCAGAGTTACTTTCTGGCTGACACAAAATCCAGGCTACAGCACCAAAAAAACTTGGGTGGCAAGTGACATCAGGACTGTCCACTAAAGAATTAACAGGAACACAGAGATTTACGCTCAATTGACTTGAAGCTGCTTTGCAGAAAAAGCTCATCGTTAAAGCCATCTTTTATTTACAGGGTGAAGAACCAGGGCAGAGAAAGGTGAAAAACACAAGCTTTTCTAAACAGAAAATTCACACTAGGTAAGATTTCAGTCTTCCAGACTGTCAGTGTGCCAAAACAGTTGCAGATGTCAGAAAAAGTCTCAGGCTGATAAGCTCCAACCCGCCCCCCCCCCCAAAAAAAAAAAACAATGCTGTATTGCACCCCTGAAAGCCTCAAGAGGTGACCAAGGTAACTGGCTGCTCTGTACGCAGTGAGTCCCAAAGGCAGATGCAACAGTGTCCCATTTCTCCTCACCTCCACTTTATTCACATCCACACATAGCAGAATGATAAGCAGCAGCATTTAGTGAGGGTTGAAGAGAGTGGTATATCACAAAAGGGTCAGGGCTTGGAAAAAACAGAGAAAGGGTAAAAGAAGGAAAAGGGAAAGATGGGTGTAATGGTGTAATGGCCAAGAACCTTTGGAAGACAACAGGAGAAAACAGGAGCATGGTTCTCCTCCAAAGCAGTACCAGAAGAATTGGACTTTCAGGTTCCCACTGAAGCTTCTGGCCTATAAAATCACTTTTAAGGAATATGTTGATATTTGCTATGAAGTCATACATTAGAAGTTATAAACTGATGTCCTTCTGGGACATGTCACTTATCTCTTGATTATCGCTATATCAAGAAATGTTTTGCAGAAATTATGGCAAACTCTCGAAAGGCAGCAGTGGCAGAGAATGGATTTTATTCCCCACTTTACTGCAGGTGGTGTTGGTGATATGATATTAGCAGCAACAAGCAGCAAGCCACATACCTCAAGTCCTGATCTTAGCCCTCATCTTAACTGGTCTTGACTTTCTTTGCATGCTATAGCAGCAAAGCAGTCGGGTGACTGATCTCTAACAGCAAATGCAAATGGTCAGATGGTTATTCTTTTAACCACAGACCATGCTAAGAGGCTTTAAGCCTTGGACTTGTTCATATTTAGCAAGGTTTAGTCATATCATAAAAGGCAAAAGTCCAATATGTGAGCGAAAATCCTAGCATAGTGCAGGATCATAGATCACTGGAAAAGAAGCTTGCTAACAACAGTATAAAATACCCCCAAGCAAACCACAAAATTGAAGTGAACAAACTATTGCCATCAACAGCAGTTCTGGTAACTTGAGGCACTGGCACTTGATGATCCTCAGCTGGCGACCACAGGCAACCACAAGGGTGAGAAGGTAGCTTGGAGAAGAGTAAGAGCAATAAGACAATGTAGCCTGTATATTGCTATTAATTACACTGGTGATTTCACACCTTTAGTTTTAATTAAATTATTTAGATTGTGGATGCATGGGTATCATTTTAATAGTGCTAGTAGAAGCTTTTGCCTTATTTTAATTGGACTAGTCATTAATTCTTATATGTGTATATGAGTTCCATAACAATATTTTGAGTGTACCAGGATAGGCTTAGGATGTGGTACCAATGCGAATGTTGTGAACTGACTGATGAACTACTTTAGCGGGGCTTAGTGAAGGTGTAAGACATTGAGTTTCAATTTGTGGGACAATTTTTTCCAGGAACCTTGGAGGGAAAGAAAAAAAAAAAGTCATAGCTGGAAGATAAGTGATCAGATATGGTCTATTGGCTGGAGAGAACCAAGACACTGCTGGTCTTCCTAAGCTTGGAAGAACCCAGTTAGCATATTACCTTTCATGTCAAGACTGTCATGAACAGAGAAATGAAAGTCAAAAAGTCAATAATGAGCATGCTTGCAATAACACAAGACTGAATAGTTGGTTTTTTCTTAAGAAAAATAAAAGGACTAAAAAAAAAAGAGAAGAGAAAAGAGAAGAGAAGAGAAGAGAAGAGAAGAGAAGAGAAGAGAAGAGAAGAGAAGAGAAGAGAAGAGAAGAGAAGAGAAGAGAAGAGAAGAGAAGAGAAGAGAAGAGAAGAGAAGAGAAGAGAAGAGAAGAGAAGAGAAGAGAAGAGAAGAGAAGAGAAGAGAAGAGAAGAGAAGAGAAGAGAAGAGAAGAGAAGAGAAGAAAAACATCCTTCAGCCTACCAGTACATAGAAATTTTCTATTTCTAGAGCAGCCTTTTAATGAATTAATAATTTAATATAAAAGCCTCAAAAATATTATTGGAATAGAAGGACTTCGGTTACTGGTACACATCAGCACTGTAATGTACTTTTTCAACAAACAGCATGAAGCACAATGCAGCCCCTGTGAACTGAATCATTTCCACCACTGTGCAGTATTCTTGGTGCAGCGCATGGAACATTGGTTCAGAGTAACTGTGGCCATGTGCCAAATTCAGGTTGCCTTGCAAGCCTGTTCATTCAAACGGTTGTAAAAAAAAAAAAAAATAGCATGCCTTGATGTTTAACATCACACTGATCAGCTGGCATAAAACTTTTACTCTGCTTATGCAGCTTCAGCTTGGCTACACATAATGGAAAAAAGAGAATGTGAGTGAAAGAGCCTCATCCATCAGGATGTGTCCATCCTAATTACTCTTAGGGCACTCACACTCTCTCATTGAGAAGTAAATGCCAGGGCTCATTAAAGGGCAAGGCTGTGTATACCTCCAAGTCATGCATCATGACACGTGACAGAATTAATTAATCCTATGCCAGTGCAGAGCTTAAGGCACAGAAGAGCTCAGTGGTGGTGGGTGCCATTCTTTCTTGGGGCCTCATCTTCTAGCTGCCAAAACACGTTAACTGAGTCATTGACTATGATAAACCTACTAGTACCACTTTGGGTGATATTTTAAATATTAATTCTTGGGCGCAATTTGTCAAGTGGAGCAATTGTGCATATGTCCAACCCTTCCCTGTTGATGTGTCACTTGGATGAGCTCTAACGCTCCTGACATTGAGATCTTCCCCACAAAGACCAACCCTTGAGACGCCTTGCACCGCAAAGGATGGTGATGCAAGTGCATCAGTCAGTCCGCTGCTATCAAAATGAAAGCTCTTGAGAGGTTACAGATTTCTGGGAAGGAGCAGATACAGAGTTTTAAAACAATGCACAATAATTTAGCAGAAGGATTTGTATAGCTTGAGAAGACATGGCAAGCAACTCAGGACTCTATGCAGTTCTTGCACTGTCCAGTAACAAATTTAATACACATCCAAAAATTTCTCGTTTCCAGAGAGCAGAAATCTGCTGATCTCAAAACTACCCATGAAGTCCTCTCTTGGGTAAGGTGAAGTTTGAAAGACCCTGTTCTAAATAAAGAACCATGAAGCTAAATTAAAGGAAGGACGGAAGGTGGTGACATTTAGAAATAGTGTTGTCCAGTTTTTTGTTTTGTTGTTGTTGTGTTGTTGTTGTTGTTGTTGTTTTTGATGATGAAGATATCTGAATGGCTAAACAAATATATGAGAAGGAAAAGAGTATGTTTACATTAACAGTCCTAACCAAGAAAAGAATCCGCACTCTTAAGTAAAAAGGATCAAAATATGCATATGATATGCATCCTTACCAAAACCTCACAGATACTTTTCATCCACAGATTTCAGATTAAAATATCAATATACCACCAAAATCCAATTTTTCATTCATTTGGGATACCTATCTTTGAAATTGTCTCTGTGCTGCGCAATTCTCAATTGAGCATTCAAGTGAACAGTATGGCTCAAGTCACAGTTCAAAGCAAGAAAATAAAAAATCAGAATTTGATCTTTTGGCCTCTAAGGCAAGTTCACACTTCTCTAACAGCCTGTCTTCACCTGCTCTTTATATTTTAGCTGCAAGTTTCTTGGTGCAGAAGCTTTCCTTCAAGATTTGAAAATTTGTATCCAAACTACCACTATTATTTGTCAATACACAAACTAAACTTGTATTTCTCACTAATAAATGCTCTGACCTTCAAGTTATGAATTGGTCTCCTGTAAGTTCTTGAAAAGTTACAAGGGAACTGATAGCATGAAAACTTCAGTAAGTTTTGTTCATCAAAACAGAGCTCTCTCCCTCTACTTGTAGGTAACTGCATGTAGTGTCAATTCTTCTGGACAAATAGCTTAAGTCAGATAGAAAGGGAAAATATGTTCTTATTCTTCCATCCCCTAAAATATATATATACACATATATATATATTATTCTTAATACATAATCCTCAAGTGAAGCAAAATATTTTCTATGTAAAAAGAAATTGTATGGATATGATATGGATATATGATTTTCTCCTAACCTGTGCACAGCAGCTATCTCTACTGCTCCACAACCAGCTGAGCCTACAGGGGTGCATGTTCCACCACATCTAGCTATGGAGAATTCCTTAATTCCTTTGTTTCTTTCACCTAGAACAATTTTTCTCAGATGTCTCAACCAAAAATCTCTCAGGCACCTTGCTATGCCTTGAGATGGAACCTACGTACATTGAGCTTATATCAATTACTGCAGATAAACAGATAGTTTAGGTCTCACTATTGCCAAAAGCCATTTCATCTCACTACAAAATCCATGCCTGTCAAGCAAACTGTTCTCTAAACTCTCCAATTTCCTAGGAGTGGAGGACTAGGTGTAAAACTGGACCTAGTTCAAACTTCTTCCATATACATCCCTGCAAAACACCTTGTACCAACTTCTGCAAATGTAAGCAATGTCTGCTACAGCATGCCCATAGGAATATTTTTTTCAACTTACTGCATACAAAAATTATGTGATCAATCAAGCCATTAATTCTGTCCCCTGGGCCTGCAGAACTTACCAAAGGTAAGTCTTTAAAGTAGGCCACTTGCTGACAGTTCACTCTGACCATCTGGGTATGTCTCACTTCAACAAAGCCCGTCTCAGGCAAGGACAGCACTTTGGGATCTTCTGATTTTGACCTGTGGTCCCCAGTCTCCAAAGAGAAGGAACATGAAAGGTACAAAGCAAATAACTAAATAAAAAGTAACAGCACAACATACACAGATGAGCAGACTTCTGGACTTAATTGTATCATACAAAGGTGTCATATATGAAGGCTAAGATTCATCTCACCTAGCATGAGTTGATGAAATATTAAATATCTAAATTTTGAACATCCATATGGTTTTTATATTTAAACATGAGACAAATAAACAGAACACAGCACTTTCATCATGGAGGCATTCAAAAGAGGAAATAGGTTAAAAAAAAAAAAAAGAAAAATGGAAAAACATAGTTTTCTCAACATTTTGAAATTAAAATTTCAGAAGTTAAAGGCTCCCTCAGCACTTCTATTGATCTCTTTATCCCTGAGAATATACACTACTTCTGAAAATCTAATGAAAATTAGGCAGTTGAACTTGTTTCTTGATCTCTTACGGAAAAGACTACCAATTGCACTGCCCAAGTTTCCACCAATAAATTTTGAACTTATTAATTCCCTTCAAAATATAAATTAGTAGAAATCTATGATATAAGAATATCCTTTTCAACGTTTTGAAAAATGAGTAGGGACATAGATTAAAAGATATGCAGAACCACAACAATCAGGAAAGAAAAGAGGAAAAAACATCACTTGTGTCATTGATAGAGCCTAATGTGGTATCAACCACATTAGTGAGCACATGTTTAGTGTGCTCACTCTGAGACACTAAACACCTCAGGCAGCAGAAACTCCAATATTTCTGTGTACAGAATTTCTCTTTCAACATCTGCTAAGGTTAGGAAGCATGAACAGAAGATAGCAAGATTAATTTAGAAGGAAGATGTGCATTTAGGGATGAAAAATAATAAGAAATCAAGTTTCACCAATTCCAGTGCTCATGGGAAAAAAAAAAAATGACAAAATGCACTTATTACCTATTAGGGTTATTTGCCTAGCAGACCCTATTTGTTTTGGTAGGGTTGTAAATGTGGGCAGACCCTCACACGTAAAATGAGAGAATCATACAGTGAAGAATCTAGAAAAAAATAAAAAGGGCACAAAATGAGCGGAGCTGCAGAAAAATATGAGATATTAAAATAAGAAAGAAAAAACACACACAAAAAAGTTGTTTATTCTGAAATGGAAACTATTCAAGACAGACTGCTGACCAGTGCCAAAATGTGTTGAAAAGTTAATAATATTGCTTCCTGCCTGTGCTAGAGAGGACAAGAAGGCAATGAGGCTAACATTTCCACAAAAGTGACACTTTTTTTTTTTTTTTTGGTGTTTTGATATATTTTTTGAACAACATAACTATAACCATTTAACCATTTATTAAATAATAATAAAAAAAAAAAAAAAAAAAAAAAAAAAAAAAAAGAAAAAGCAGGGCATATGACACACAAATATTGATGTAACCACCATGGAAAAAGGAGTTACCTGTCTAAACAAGGAGAATAATTTTGAAATGGATTTTGAAATGTTTTAAACAGTGGAATTCAAAGAATAGGGAACAGTATTTGATTGTTATCGACTTGCATTGTACATTTCTTTTTTCTACTTTAAACTATCAGTTTAAGAATGTTTTCGAACACATGTTGGCAGAGATTAGCCTCACAAGGCTTGTATGTTAGCAAACCAAATGTAGTTCTTGATGGATTTGAAACAAGAAACTTCCTGTTTGATTCTTGACTGCTCAGACTTGGTTTGGACTCCCTCCTCTGCAAATAAATAAATAAAATATTCCGTTTTAATATTCCCTTTCATAGAAGGATTTAATCTGAATTTGAAAGCAGACACCATCCAGCAATTTCAGCAATGATTTTATCTTTTAATTGCTAAAAAGTGTAGCATCTTCACACCATATTTAATTTTCCAAACACTTAATTTTGCTAACATGGAATTATTAAAGACACTGGTGATAGTCTGATGAGTCTGATGAACTGGAAAATTACAACACACCTTCATCCCTCATAGTCCCACATAGACTCTCACCATTTTCATTGCAAATAAAAATAAAATAAAATAATTAATAGAATCATAACGTATCCTGAGTTGGAAGGGATCCACGAAGGTCATGAAGTCCAGCCTCTGGCTCCACGCAGGACCACCCAAAACCAGACCCTATGTCTGAGAGCATTGTCCCAGTGCTTCTTGAACTCCAGCAGGCTCGGTGCTGTGACCACCGCCCTGGGGAGCCTGTCCCAGTGCCCGACCACCTCTGGGTGCAGAACCTTTCCCTAACCCCCAGCCTGACCCTGCCCTGTCCCAGCTCCATGCCATCCCCTCGGGTCCTGTCGCTGTCCCCAGAGAGCAGAGCTCAGCGCCTGCCCCTCCGCTCCCCTCGTGAGGGAGCTGCAGGCCGCCATGAGGCCTCCCCTCGGCCTGCTCTGCTCTGGGCTGAACAAACCAAGGGACCTCAGCTGCTCCTCACATGCCTTCCCCTCTAGACCCTTCACTGTCTTTGTCTCCCTCCTCTGGACACTCTCTAATAGTTTTATGTCCTTCTTAACTTGTGGTGCCCAAAACTGCACACATTAAGAAGGGACACTTTTTATAAAAAAAATATTATTTTAATTTTCCAGTATATTAGACAAGCTTTAGCCTCTCCACCTTTCTTAAAGCAGGAGATAAAAATTAGTACTGTTTAAAACTAACTTTGGAACACTCATACTATATTGTGCTCTTAAAACAGCTCAGGGACAATTAGCCTTACACTAAAGTACTGAATTGTGGAATAGTATCAGAAGAACTAATATTTATGTTATTGTCTGAGAGGGTCAGAGTCTTCCAAAGTACATTAATGCAGCTAACAGCTATGTTATTACACTTAATAGCTAATAAAAATAAGGATGCCTTGAGTTATGCAGAGTTATGGATGACTTTGGCTTTTGCAAAAAAAGTAGTAATTTCTTTCATGGAGAACTCAAATCAGGATTAAAAACAATTTTTCCCCTTTAAGATTTTTTTTAATGTTTTTCTACCATCTTGCTGAAGGTAACATCATCTCAGTAAGCTTCTTTGATCTGTTTTCAAATAGCTCTGCTGGTCCAGCCTCAATCATATTACACACAATAGGATTATTCCACTTGTCTTGTTTGCTCATGCGAGTGTACATGCACACACACACACACACTTCTCTGCTCTGAGGTTCTCCACAAGTGCATGATTTCGCATCACTCATAACAGAGCACAGAGCTGCTAATTACTGTGTTCTAAATGTTACACGGCACTGTTAATCCACTGCAAAATGATCAACAGCAACTGTTTGACCTCCTTTCCCATAAGCACAGATAAGTTGGTAGTCAAGTATGTCTTGAACAAAGTTCTGGACTTAAAGGAATATGAACTTTACTTCCTACATGAACAAAATAAAAAATAAATGATGATGATGATGATGATAATAATAATAATAAACATCCAAAAAAAGGTCCTTATTCTCAGTTCGCAGGCTCTTTACCAGGTGGCATCACAAAAATCCTCTCCCTGTCTTTTCTCCAAAATGCTCATTATTTCCTCATCACATGGAACCTCCAAATTTCCAGTTTTGAATGGCTCCAGTTTGTGACAGCAAATTACTTCCCTGTGCATCTTTCACTGGAGATAATGTACTTGGGTTTTTACCTGCCATTGTTTCAGCTACAAAATCTTTGTTATTCCTGTATATGTTTTTTTAAGCTAATCTAACTTGCCCCATGGTTTTAGCGAGCAGTTTTGGTAAGATTTCATGCAACATATCTTAATTGTAATTAAGATAGATAAATTCCTAGTTGTGCATTGATCACCTCTCCAACACTATCCTTTAGACATAATAAGACTTCGGCTTTGTGGTTCTAAGTTTTGCTCCTGCTTGCTTAGTTTTTGAACATGTTGGTATCCTGTTGGTTAGTATTTGCACGCCTACTTGTACAGCTACATCCTTTTGAGTTGATAGAGAGGGATTGACAAAAATTTTATGTTATTGATGGAGCTCGATGTCTTTGTGGTAGCTGTGTTGTGCTTTCACACATGGGTCCCTGTTTTCCTCAAGTCCACAATACTGGGGGAAAGGGAGAAGGAAAACAGAGACTGATTTCTATCCACCTCAGATGACTTATCCCCCATCGTACAGCATTACAACCAGTTGTATGACACAGGTAGAGAAGGCAACAATAAGTATACCTCAAAGTTAGCCTTGCTGACAAAAAACAAACAAACAAACAAAAAAGTTACCTGGAGCTGTACCTAACATACACAAACCTGTGCAAAAGCAAAGATTTTTCTTGCAACCTCAGAGAAAGGGAACAGTCTATTATGCCTCTGATTCCCAGGTCATCCATACTGTGTGGATGGATTTTTAAAGCTCTTATAAAAACTGCTATTGGATAAACTACAATCACTACTAAAACACTCTGTAATAAACTTATTTCTTGATGGTAGAAAGCAGGGAAAAATGAGGAAGGAGACATTTGCGGAAGAGATTGTCTGACCTGCACTGATTCACCTAGAATTACAGTGTCTGGGCATTGGCACTTCCCAAAAGCAATTTGCCCCATCGTTTGCTTCCCTATCACAGGTGAAAGAGTGCATCTTCTTGAAATATGCATTCAAACATTTATATAAGATGTATATATTGAGATCATATACATAAATATTAATGTATTTAATATGTGATTTATAGAGCTATATACATATCCAGATGAAGACAGGACACAGCATTAGTGAGAAAGTTTGGAACTAGGTGATCTCATCACCCAGCATTGCAGGAAAACGTTATGCAAACTGATTGCAGTACTTTTCTGTTGTACGGCTTAGATATTCATTCCTTTTACTTTTGCCATGGGCTTTTTCCTGATTCTTATTCAGTGATGAATAGAAATCTTTCTCTAATGTCCACCCTGAGTATATACCTATTTGTTATTATGCTGAATCTGTCCTGTAGCTTAGATAAGTCTTTTCCCATTCCAGCATTTATTTCCCCAGTGTATTACAGGATCTGATACCATTTCAGCCTTCATTTTGCCTTCCAAATAAATGAAGTACCTTCTCTTTCTTTTTGAAGAAAGTCACAGTTCATCACTCTCAGGATCAGCTTTAGTTTATCCATCTTCATTTGGTGTGAGACACTACATCCAAGATGAGTTGCTACATACATCATGTACCTGGGGGATTCATGTTCCTGTGATTTTTGAAAGACTTCTCTGGCACAATCTAAGAGCACATTCAGCTTTTTGACAGCAGGGGAATGAGGGTCTATGTCCAGCTTCTAATGGGTCAGTTCTTCATTCAAGATAAACTGGGCTTAAACAACGTAATAACAGTTCCTTGGACTTATTTCCTAAGAGCATATTGCACTTCATATTTATCTACCTCCACTCTTTCCAATCTTTTCAGACTTCATGGTGACTGTTTCCATCAGCCACATTCCTACTAGGAAATTCTTCACCTAAACTTAAGCTGACTGTGTGGACCCTGGAATATTTTCAACCAGGGCAAACAAGCTCTCCAAAACCAAGTTCCAACCATTGTCCAGAAACCATTCCCAGAAGATACTTTGGATGTGACCGTGCTGTTCTGGAGGCCAGAGGATTCTCATGGCACCCAAGTACTGGATGACATCAGGACCAATAAACTATCTGTGATCTTACAGATTTTCCTAGTACCGATGCACTCAGCTTGTGCTGTTTCAACATCCTCCGGCTGAAGCACTATCACTGAGAATAGATATAGCCCTAGCTTAAATCAGATGAAAGCAATATATTTGTCTTTGGACTATGGCCAATTTTTGTCTCTGTAACAGTCAGGTATGGATGTGAAAAGCTATGACTGTCAGTCAGTCCTGAGAAAATATTGACATTAATTTTTAATTTCCCAGTCTATGTGTTTTATGAGAAATGGCTTAATGTTAGACGACTGAATACAAATTATTGCAGAATGGCACTGAGGTGCCAGAGAGAAGCTGTGGATGTCCCCTCCCTGGAAGTGCTTAAAGCCAGGCTGGATGGGGCTTTGGGCAACCTGGTATGGTGGAGGTGTACCTGTCCATGGCAGGGGGCTTAGAATTGGTTGATTTTAAGGTCCTTTCCATCCAAAATCTCTCTATTAATTTAGGAAATACACCCACAGTAGATCATATTTACTAAAAGATGTAGACCAAAGAAGAAAACTGAGTGACTGCAGCACAAATAGATGAAGATGTAACCAGAAACCATGCCCAAAAAAACAGACCTAATGTTCTTTTTATCTAAGCCTTTATTTTATGGGGTTCCCACTGCAGTATAAGTTATACTACCAGAGGGATGAAGAAACTTCTGTGCAAGTAAGAGGGCCCTCTCCACTCAGTGGATTAATTTTACAGTCTTCACACTGTGGTAGCCTAATGTCCCATATCACAACTGAGTAGAGCTCCAATAAAAATGTGTAATCTGAAGTGTTACACTCCAAAAATATTTTCTTCCTAAAGGAATAAGAGATTTGGAAACACACAAACTCATGATGGTGGATAAACCTTCATCTTAACAATTCCCAGTGTTCAAAAGAGGTTTGCTTATGTATTTGAAATCCCTTGCTGTTCACAATCTTTTTCTCTAAATGGTGATGAATTCATGTTATGATCTCTACTGGGGTATGGGCAGCTCTGAGACAGAGGGCTGGACCCTATAACGCAAAGAAAAACTCTAAATCTCTCCAAGAAGCAGAAAATGATTTAACAGATAAACTCTTCGCAATTGCAGGTGCACAATTTCAATATAGTATCCTCTGGAAGGCACAGAAGGAAAAAAATGAAAATTACTGGAAGTTTAGCTGAAGTTTTCCCAACTTTGAGAACAAATCCCTTAAGGCTTCTTCATACTGAAGTAAAGAGACTAAGGAAAGACTCGGGTGTTTTCTGGCAGGGTATCAGATGCTAACTAGCCATTGCTGAACTTGTTTAGATTGTTTCAAGGTCGTGAACATAAATGATACATACACTGCATATCTGCACACATATATGCTGGTAGGAGCTGATGTGATCCATATTTCCAAAGTCACTGAGCTCTTCTCTAGGAAAAAAGTGTTTTGCCATTACATTTTGAGTGTAAAAGGAAAGAAACCATGAGCAAATTCCCTCTCTTGTATCAAACCCAGTAAAAACATGGAATGCATATCAAAGTGACTGGAGTGGCATGCTGGAATTTCAATTTAGAAACAAAAAAGTTTTCTACTTCTATTGAGCAAGATGTTTTTCCCCCTAAGCATTTATAGCAAAAGTGAAGTATAGAGACAGCATTATAGAACTACTGGAAAGAGACAAAGGCATGTTTGAATCAAACATTCAGGAGATATTTTCCTCCACTCTTGAGAAGTAAAGATGAAGAATATGAACTCAGCTTAGTGGTTCAGAGCTGAGCTGAGAAGCAATGCCACCAAGTAGAAAATAGAGAAGTGTGCAAATCCTCCACAAAATGCAATAGCAAGACCATGTGTTCATCCTATATTGTCTCAAGGGAGGGAAAACATGCTTAATTGCCTTTTGAGAGAGGCAGACTCCTCCAGATCTTGAGTTCAGTAGCATCAATAATGCTTTTCAGCTGTTGAGGAACTCAGGAAATCTTTGTAGTAGATTTCTGAATGCATATATATGTGCGTGAACACAGAGAAACAACAAAGCAAACTTAGGGTAATATTACACAGAACGTGGACAGTGTGATTTATTATTGAGGTAATACTAACAAGACAATAATATTAAGCTGCTCTATTTTGGAAAATGATTGAAATGCCCATTAAATTATGAAGGACATTGCAATTTTGTCTTCACAGCCCTTTTGTGCTCAGCTTGACTGCCAGCTTGGGGACAAACAACAAAATTCGCCTGGGGGCTGATAAGTATAAAAGCAATCAAACACAATTCATGGGGAGGCACCACTACCACCCCTGTCTCCATGTGCTAGCATGTGCCACAGTATACAAAAACATGTGAGGGGTAAGGAAATGGACCCATTTCCCTCAAACTTAGTGCTTCTGAAATCAGGTATCCCATCCAAGATAGTGCATAATCTCCATAGATAAGGTTGACACAAGGGTACCTCCACAGACTCAGGATTAATCCCAACTCAGTAGGGAACTACACCAAGATATCCAAAGAGAGAGGTTTTCCCAAGATTACAGTTCATAAATGAGGTACCATGACACAGGGGGCTTTTGGATGAGCTTATAAGGAATGCAAACCATTTAAAATATGGAAATATTTTGCTTGTCAGACAAATGCAATTCCTGCCTCACAAACTCATTAGCTAGGAGGTAGGAATTCATGCAACAATGATTACTTACAGGTACTTCGCTGACCTTTTCTTAAATTTGCCTTGACGTGCTTTCTTAATTGTGATTTAATTAAAAACTCACAGAGGTTGAAGAAAAATATTATCTCCTTACACCCCAAATTAATTTTAAAATTATTTAAGTAATAATTTACTATACCCAAGATAACAACCATTTAATTACAGGCTGCCTGCTTCCCATTTCAATCTCCTCAAGTTTTTAGGAGCCCTGAAATACAGATGAAATATTTCTATATTTCCAAGTCATTACAGAGAATACTACATAAGGTAGTACCTTGTCTACACCCTTGTGATTGCACTTGGGTTTTCATGATTTTGCTATACATAATTAATATTTGTTTAATTAACAATTTGCCAGCAAAATTGGTGCATGCCAAATTTATGCTAAAGTTCAAGATGATCAGTACATATGGATGATTTTTCAGAGAAAAGTTCACAGTCAGAAATGTTGCCTCAAGAATGTTAATTTAATCAAGTCACACTGACATTTTCCCCTAAAGAGAAATCAGATAATAATAGGAAAAGTCACATCACCTCATATTTCAAAAGAAAACAAATAAAACCCTTCTAATAAAACACTTCTTATACTTCTTAGTATAAAAGACTTGGCTGTGCAATACAACTGGCATAAAATGTTTAGATGGTGCAGCCATTTTACACAACTGTAAAAGTGAAATCATGCATTAACTTGCTAAGACAAAAAGATGTTTCCATTATTCTCCCTGAAGAATTTCTTTAAACATTTTTCCTTAGTATGTGATGACATCCTACACCAGAACAGACACCCCAATGAAAAAAAGATTTCATAAAATCCCAAATAGCACAGAAAACCAAGGGAAAAAAAAAAAAAAAAAAAAAAAGATAGGTGATTATCTGAGAGTGTATTTATTGCCAGAGGCAAATCACCAAAATCATGTCTTGGTGCAGAAAGAGAGGAGAATGTGACAAGTCTGGAGAGGAGGAACACTGAGGATTAATTAGGAAGCATGAAAATTTGTTCAGCTTAGACGAACTTTGACTTATGCCTTTATTCAGATACAAAATTTCATGTGGGAAGGGCCTGGAACTAATATAGGTGTCAAGGAAAAAATGAAACAAGAGAGGAACAGCTGATCAGCTGGCCCTCTAAATATCTGCTCATAATAGCTGGAACCCAGAAAACAGAACTGGAGGTGACTTTTTTTTTTTTTTTTCCCACAAAAGACTGGTTCCATGAAAGGGTTTCAGTAGGGTTCCAGCAGGGTTTCAGTTTTATTCAGTCAACCTTTTTGTTCTGTCATATTTTGTCATATTTGTCATATTTTTAACTGTCAATGAACATACAGAAAGAAGACAATACCTACACCAAAAATGTACCAACGATGTACCTTCTTGTGCAAATGACACTTTCCTCTTCCTGTCCATCAGCGAACACACTCCGTGGTATCACAGTGAGCACAAAAACCCATGGGAACAAAGCGCATCTACAGCCCGGAGTAAGACCAGGCTCATCCCGGCAGTAGGACAAGACAAACATGCTTTTTTTTTTTTTCCAGGGCAACTGCATTTGGCTTGTATACTGCTGCACAATCACTGATAGAGCTGAGGAAGGGAAAGATGAGCCCTTGACAAAAGAGAGGAAAGCACTCAGCTGCAAATTTCTCTATTTCCTCCAAATTTCCCCATGGGAAAATGTGAGAGCCTTCATGTGAGAGTCCCAGGGAAGAGGATGGTGAGATGCAGAGTTGAGACCAAGTGATTTTTTTTTTTTTTTCTGAGCTGGATGTGGCTTGGGTTTTCATCTTGCAACCCTCACTCTAAACAGTTAAGTTAATATTTACATAAATATGTAAATAAAAAGCCAATTGCAGGCATCAGAATTTTCTGAAAGTTCCCAGCAAAACACATCTAAATTTACACAACATACATTTCATACCAACAGTATCAAAATGCTATATATAAAATTAAAAGTGATCGCCTGTACTTTTGGATAATTATTTTTTTTGTTTTGATCTTTAAATAAATGAATTGGAAGTTATGCTGAAGGGGTGACTATTAAAGACTTTGCAGTGATGAAAATCCTGACATTTCGGTTAAGGATTTGTTCAATAAAGAGGACAAGTTTGGGGAGGGAAGCAGTGTTATCCCTTCAAATATGTGTTTTTGTAGTTTGGAAAAAGTACCTTTTGGATTTCCTCAATGCAGATGATAACTGAGGTGGGGGAGCTGCTCTGCAGGAGGGAGATCTCAGAGCTCACACTACACATTCCCCATGGGTCTGTGCTAACACTGATGAAAAAAGGGGAAAATCTATGACATTAAGATGACAGATTCCATTATATTTACACCTTCAGTGGCTGTCTGGTCAGGAAAAAGAAAGTGTGAATGTGCTGAGCAAGATGACTTTGACTTTTAAAAATTGCTTTTATCAAGGTCATGCTAGCAGCTCAAACTTTTAATTACCACGGGGAAGGTTTCCATGCCTGTAGCTCACCTTTGATTTTACCTGGGAGCAACACCACAACAGTAGTGAGGTGCTCTCCATGCGATGGGGAAACAGGCTGGACATTTCCAGAGGTGCTCAGCTCATAACCCATCCATCAGGGAAATCATAGAATCATAGAATAGTTTGGTCAGAAAGGATTTCAAAGCCTATCCAGTTCCAACCCCCTGCCATGGGCAGGGACACCTCTCACCAGACCAGGTTGCTCAAAGCCCCATCCAACCTGGCCTTGGGCACTTCCAGTGTGTTTTATCAACACAATTTTTTCTAAGAAAAATGCTTTAGGTATTTGTTTTCTGTATTGTTTCCATATTTTCACCCTTCCACTTGGTTTCCATTTTAAAAATTCTTCAGTCAACCTTTGGGAACAAATGTTTGTCTTCATCTCAGCCTCTCTGAGAAGATACTGTCTGTATCTTTGACGACAAAAAATTAGAACACAGTAATTCGTTTGCACATTTCCTCATCTTTCTCTCACATGAGTGAAGGAAGCAAATAACCTCATTAGTCTGCAGCCCCAGCCATGCACGCTTTAACAGATATCACAATTTTTCCACTGGCCACATATGGTTGAATTTTAATCCTACCAGAGATATTTCACTTCATTGGGTTGGTTGTTTATTTTTGATAGCTCTGTATACCTAACGCCCCATAAAGCTATTAAACAGTAGAACTTATTCTATGCACAGCCTCTATTGATGTTGCATGGACAGATTTACCCTGTTTTTTCCCACATATAAAGGCTATATAATGTATTTTGATACATGCACATACATAAACTGTTCCTTATGTCTGGTGATAAAGCCAATGACATACTTTTCATCCATAAATCAATCTAACATTTCCTATCATTAGAGCATCTTTGTTAAAAAACTAAATAAATAAATTAACGTATTGGGAAGTGTGTTATTTGAGAAAATAAAATCATATGCTGTATCTGAAAGATGCTACAAAGGTATGCAGCCAGGGACAGTGTATTCAAAGTTACACTTTGGGTGGGAAAAACCTAACTAAACCAGTACTCAGTGGGTATTTCTGAGTGCCTACTTGAGTAGCCCTACAACACAGGCTCAGAAGTGAATGTCAACGTGCAGTCAGAACAACCCTGCCCAGGATACTTTGTGGGCCAAATCTTCCTCAAAACTAGCTAAATTGATGACTCTCAATTATCTTACAATGGCAAAGCAACACCACAGGAACAAGGCTAAATCATTACACAGACCTCAATTCTGCAAGAAAAGCTTTAGGGTCACTGAGTAGCCCAGGAAAAGAATAGAAAGAAAAAAAAAAAAAAAAAAAAAAAAAAAAAAAAAAAAAAGATGAAATTCAGAAGGAACTTGCCTCAAATACTATTTTCCAAATCAATAATTTGTTACACTGAAATTGTCTTTATTTTTAACTTACACAGAAACTGAGTCAAATACATGCCAAGATGATCTCAATAATAAAAGCAAGATGACTGAAGTTTCAGACTTTAGCAGGACAAAGAAAGTTTTCTACAAGTGCCCAAGTTGTTCCTTCAAATTTAGAGTTTTTATTTACTACTAGGATGGTCACACCTGTGTGCGAATAAGAGAACTGAGAAAAATCCATTACATTTTTCTTTCTATTTCTGATGTTTACGTGGTTTATATTACTTGCACCAATAAAAATAACCTTGTTTTAAAAACTGTAAACAAGTATCACTGATCTCATTTTGTCCCAACATTTGTAGGCACGCTGATGAAAATTGACTTCTTTTCTAGATGTTCACCAAAGCATACCTCTAGCAGTGCCTCTTTTAGAAAGTCTTAACAGTTCAGCCTTCTGGAGTCAGATCTCCAGAAAATAATTTAAAGAAAAAAAAAAAAAAGGCTTGCAGATGCTAGCTGTATTTCAAATGTCTCCCTTTATGTTTCTCTTCTGCTGTTAACATTTCTTTTTTTTTTTTTTTTTTAATATGTAGAAATTTTGATGAACAGAAAATATTGGGAAAATATTTCTGCTGAAAACTGTGGTAAGGCTTTTGCCTTACAATGTGTCTTCTAATTATGCACTGGGAGAAATTAAGACTGACTGACAGCAGTTCAGGTAATCTATGGAGAGAGGTGACTATTCCATCACTGGGTCAATTATATTTGGAGCATATTTCAGCTGAAAGTCACACTGACTGTACTTACACAACTTTCCTGTATATTTTTCATCTCCCTATGAACTAGTAGTCATAGAAGAGCTAGAAGCAACAACAGTGCTTCTCACATAACACATCTCTTTTCTCCCCTCTGGCTCAATTTCCATTTCCATTGCCATAAAGCACATTATTTTTAAGAATCTTGTGGTAGATCACATGATCAGGAACACATGCCAGCTATTTATTCAGCTTTATAATTTACATAATCCAGGACTGTGTCCAGCAAGAAGGGCAACTAACATTCCTTTAGATGGAAGCGATCATGCATGCATCGGGCACATCATATCTTGCATACGCAAATGACACTTAATTGCAAAAATGCCCTCAAGGAAATAAATTCCATAATTCCTTGCAAACCCTCAGTGGTAAAGTGTCCTACAAACAGACTGCCTTCTGCTGCTGATAAACAACCACAGAGCTCCAGATAACTGGGAGAGCAATCTTGGACATCTCATCAACTTCTGCTCTATGCTTTTGGCAGCTGTTATCTCCCATTGCCACATACCGAACTCTTGATGTCCCAAACACCTTGGGACGAAGACCATGTGAACATCTCCATGGCAGCACCTGTTAATAGGCTTCCTGTGGGCCCCACACCATGCTCCCACATCTTCACACCATCACAACTCCTACGGGTCTCACCGTAAAACAGGTCTGATGCAGCAAGAACTGCAATGCTGTAGGAGGAGCCACACAACATGAACAGCCCAGTGGGGAGCTGCACGATGGCATGTACTCATGTGAAGAACCCTGATGGCTAAAGCCTTGTGTCCAGCTACTATCTGGCTATTAGCATGTCCCAGATGGGGCTTTAAGGGCTGGTAAGCACTGTCTCCAATGAGTCAGTACATAAATAAATAATAGTAATAAAAGTTTTGCAGCCTTTTTCTTTGTCACCATCACAATTAAGTTGTCTTGTATCTGTTTCAGATGCCAGCCACTATTTTTTTTTTTTTACAGATTTAATTTCTGTATTTGCAGCTTAAGTCTGAGTAACCAAAAATCTTTCAACTTTTTTTTTTTTTTTTTTTGGTGAGTTTTCACACATTCATTAAGGGAAGCAGACCCAAATAACTGTTACTTCAACACAGCTTGTAACCTGAAGGATGCATCTGTGTACTAAATTAGTTCTTCCACCTACTAGCAAACAAAAGAGAAATCAATACAAATTTAATACTATGACTCCTCTTCTGAAAAGAAAAAGGCAGGTCAATCTATTCTGTTTGCACAAAACAAGACTGAAAGCTTATTTGATCACCTGAGGGAAAGCTCTAGTTAGTCTCAACAGTTTCTTCTAGATTAAAAATATTAATAAAAACTGATATATATATATATATCACTGATATAGTAAAACTGATATATATACTGATATATATACATCTGATCATATCATATATACATATAAACTGATATATATACACTGATCAGTAAAACTGATATATATATATATCAGTTATATATATATATATATATATATATATATATATATCAGTGAAACTTGTCCCAAGAACAGGTACTTCCAAGACATTTATTGCTTGGCAGCTCATTTTAAGTCAGTGAGAATTTTACTACTAATGAGCACGCTGCCGAGTCAGCCTTCAAATCTTGTCTTCAGCAGATCTTTGAACAGATCCTGACATATTATGCTCAAGTAGCTTGACAGCATTTTGATAAAAAGGTCAAAATCCCCTGTTCTACTGTCCTATTCCTGTTATGCACAGCAGCACTTAGCTTGCGGTACAGGAGATAAAGGGAGATTTTCTGCCATATCTCTCTGACTGCCAGAGATTAACATAACATTTTGTAATAACGCAGAAGCTAAGCTGGAAATCCAGGCTGCCCCAGAACTCCCAAGCCAACCATCCCAGCAATGCAAGAGATTTTCAGCCACCCCATAACAGAATCAAAGGTTGCATGAGTAAGCATCATTAACTAGAATAAATAAATCCTCAGTGGTGGAAACAGTAATCACTCAGAGACACTCATCAGTGTCATGGATCTAACGTGATTTAGACGGGCAAGGGGAACCCTAAGTCCACCTCTGCTCTCTCAGACCATTGGGAATCTGGATTAACTACCGACGTCAGGGGAGTATTTCTGGAAGGAAAACACTCCAAGATGTGATGTGGACCAAAACTATTACTAATGAATAGCAGGGTTTATTAAGAAGGTTGGCACAAATAAGAGTCCATTGATGCAATTATCCCATCTTATTTTTCTTGGAACTGCCATCAAAGAGCCAGCTAAATCAGATTGCTCTGCCTGGGGATACCTACAATACCCGTTATTCATATCTGGCTACTGAAAACAACAATTCGAAGGAGAAAAGGTCCTGGGATGATTACCAAGCATTAAGGCCAGAAGGAACTGTATACAGGCTAGAGAACAGCTTTTCACACCACTGTCCAGATCCCATTAATTAGAGTTTACCAAAAGCTTGATGTAGCAACACCAGAGAAAGGAAAATCCACTGCTCAAAATACTTTGTTCCACTACTAACTTGCCCACAGAAGACTAGTTGAAGCCAGATAAATTCAAGCTAAATATAGCTTGATCTTCCAATAGCCCACTAATTGGAACAGTCTGCGTGTTCCCTGACCAGGGACGCTGCAGCATGAATAAGAAGTAAATTAAAAACCTCGACTTACATTCCCAAGGGTCGGAATGTTCTTTCTGATCAATCCATTGTTCAACACAATCTTCAAAGACCCCAAATAGATGATGTGTTATTGGTCTCAACCTGAAGCAAAAGTATCCGAGGGATACACGTACATCTTTCATGGGGGTTGAAGGACTGTAAGTAAACACTGATGCTTAAGCAAACAGGAGAGCACTTGGGCTTCTCAAGTTTAGCACTGCTGAAAATAAACATGAAAATTCAGCTGTAGCTAAATAAATAAATTGGCATATGATGACTTTTTCCAGTTGTGAAAAATTTTGCAGTAGAATGAAAGTTGTGAGAGGAAACTCCAATCGGTGCTGCACATCCGAAACTGTGCTTCTTTTCCATACCCTAAAGCATGGATTGACTTAGGGAAGAATATTACCTTACTATCCCTACATGTCTAGCAAAGACATTTTTTGACACCAAAATCCAAGCAGACTAACCACAAGGCAGCACCAGAATGCTTCTTTGCCAAGTAACATTTTCACAATTAAATCACTTCCTGATGCCCTGCAGAGCATGACAGCCTAGAGGCTTTTGTAGGCAGCAGAGGGACTTCACACATGGAAAAATTAATATTCTGCCCAAGAACTAGTTTTGGCTTCGAGCTTGATTCAAGATAATTCAATTTTACCTACCCAAACAATGGGCTCTGATATCTGTCTACTCTAGGCCGTGCAACCAACACTACGTCCAGGGAAAAATATGGGTATCCTGTTAATTGCAACACCTGGTTGTACTGGGGCTGGCTGGAATGTTAACTTTCCCGGCAGCAGCCCATACAGTGCCGTACTCTGTACTTGTAGCTGGAACAGCAGTGGTATCACACCAGTGTTGTGTCTACTGCTGAGCAGCAGTGGCACAGCATTGGGCCTTTCTCTAACCCTCCTAGGGGGGGGGGGGCAAAAAGTGAGGAGAGAAACATCACTAGGGCAGCTGGCCTAAACCAACCAAAGGGATATTCCATACCATGTGATGTCACACTCAGCAAGAAAAGGTGGAAACAGGAAGAAGAGGGGAGGGGTGGGCTCTCGTTGGAAAAACGTCGGTCCTCCTCTCGAACGCCGGCTGCGTGCGTTGAGGCCTTGCTTCAAGGACAATATAGCCTTCATTTATTTTGTTGGCTTGTTTTCCTCCCTTCTTTTTATTTTTCCCTTTTCCCCTCCCTCTTCCCCTTTCCCTTTTTATTTCCCCGTAGTTAAATTGTTTAGTTCATGGTAGTCTTTATTTAATTATTATAATTATTTCCCTTTAATTAAATTATCCTTATCTCTACCCGTGAGTTGTTCTTTGCTTTCCTTCTCCCCCTCCTCATCTAAAGGAGGGGGAGTGAGAGAGCGGTTGTGGGGTTTAGCTGCCCAGCACAGTAAGGCATTAGGCAGGTTTCCTGCTATGGAGGAAATTGTCCCAAGTGCTGCTTTGTACATCTTCCTCATGTTATTGGGGCTAAATCAAATGCAGGTTCAGAAAGGAATTTTTCCCTATCTCAGACAGTTGGGGATCACTTGTGTGTGTTCCTGAGCTTCCATTTCCACAGTGGAAATTGCAGTTTCACCAAACAAACTCTCTGATTTGGGGCCCTGCAGTGGTGCTGCCCCTGGTGCTGAGCTCCCAGCTGTGCTCTTGAGGCTGCAGGCAGCTGTGCCTGGATCCTGCCTGACCAAACCATCTCTCCTTCACCAGCATGTGCCCTCATCTGGGGTGATTCCCCATGCTCACAGCCCTGCCAGATGCAAGAGGGCATCCTGGCAATGCGCCTGCTGCTCTGAGTCACTCTGCCTGCACAAGTGGCATTGTGTCTTCCCAGGGAAAGATTTTCAACTAGTGGAAAACTGTGGGAATTCTAGTTTCCCTTCCTCGTGCATCTAGCAAACATTCAGCAGGGTTCAAGGTCCACCCAGTACATGGTCCTGGGCTGCCTGCTGGAGGGGAGCCGGCTGGAGTGTGGACATTTTCCAAGATGACCTCCAGAGGTCCCTTCCACTCTCAGCCATTCTGTCCTCTCAAGGGCTTTCCCTCTGCTTTTCCCAGCTGAGTCCTTCTCCTCTGACAGCCCTCGGAGGGGCCTCTGAATCTGGGCACTGATGGGACCGAGGAGGTCAGCAGTGCTCACTTGCATGCATTGCTCCCCTGCCCGGTGCTGGGCCTTTGTGCTCAGGGGGCACCGCTCTCTCACCACAGGACCCAAGAGGCCTGAAGATGAGAGAGTTGCCGAGCGGATGGCGATACCCTGTGAGGCAGGCTTTCCCTCTTTGGGGCGTTTGCCATCCTTGCTGGGCAACTTCAACAGGTAGCCACGGAAACCCCAGTGATGTTGCCAGCACTGATTGTGACTGCGTGTGACCTCTGTATATTGCAGAGGCCGCAGGCTCTGTCCTCGCTCACTTCGTCCGAAGCTCGTGCAGGCACACACGCAAGTTGTGCAGGCTCGAGCAGGACTGTGGTTGTGCTGGCCAAGTGTTGGCTTTGCGGAGAGCGACAGCTCGAGACGCTGAGCCAAGGCAGCCCCCTGCCAGTGCTGCTGTCCCTGCTGCCTGGCTGTGGGGTGCTGAGGCTCCCACTGAGTGGCTGTCCCGTGGCTGTGGACACGAAGAGTGTGCTGGGGCTGTGAGCAGTGCTGAAGGCTCCCAGTGCATTGCTGTGCCTTTTCTCACCACCTCCTTCAGGTACACTGGGCTAACTCTGGCTTTGTTTGGGATGGAGCCTTGGGACTCCGAGGTCCTAGGCAAGCCAGGTCTTTCCCCAGCGCTTGCTGACAGGATGCCAGAGCCCACCTTGGGCTTGAGCACTGGGCAAGTGAGGAGGACTTCAGGGCTTCCCTTCTCTTCTGCCTCACATGTCCAACAGGGTGCAGACGCACATCCCATCCAGCCCCACTCACCTGTGTATGCCCTGCCCCAGCTCCTGACAAGGCCTGGATGCAGCCTCTCAACCATGAGCTGCACGGGGGGCTCCCCCTGCCCAGGGCCCTTTGTCCAAGGCTGCACCAAAGGCTGCCATCACTGCTTCTCGGCCCACCAGGAGCCCCTCGGGAAGCCCTTGCCACCCCTCTCCCACCGCAGTCTTGGGCTCTCCTTGTGTTCCCACTGGTAGCGCAAGGCACACTCGGCCAGTCGGCACGTCTCTCTTGGCAGGACATGGCGTCGGGTGTTGAGGAACGCCTGGAGGAGAGCAGCCCTGCTGCGAGGGGCAGCAGCAGCCAGCTGCAGCAGGCGGAGTCGGCTGAGGCAGCAGCAGACAGCCTGTGCCCCATCTGCATGGACAACATCACGGACGCCGCCTATGTGGACCCATGCTCCCACCGCTTCTGCTACAGGTGCATCCGGCGTTGGCGCAGGCGGAACAGCACCTGCCCTCTCTGCAGGCAGCGGATTGAGCGGGTGGTGCGCAGGCTGCCACGAGACCATGAGGAGCGCAGGGGTGGCTCACGTGCCCGCCGCTGGAGGAGCAGAGGCAGAGAGAGGGTGCACAGCAGATCCCCGCGGCGGCGCTACACCTCCCGCAGACAGCCCAGCAGCCGCGGCCCCTCGGCTGGGAGGAGAGGACCTGTGCAGCCCAACGCAGCTGCAGGGCCTGCAAATGGCACCTCCCAGCAGGCTCGTGCACGCAGGGCTCCTCGGCGGCCAACCCCACAGCGTGCAGGGAGTCACCCAGCCTGGACTCTGACTCCAGTCATCTTCCACCTCCGCATGGAAGCATCGGGAATGGTCCACATTGAATTCTTCCATGTCCGATAAATGACCTTATACTTTTCTGGTTTTGTCTTTTTTCTTTTTTTCTTTATGTAATTGTTATTATTATTGTTATTATAATTGTTATTATTATTTCCCTTTAATTAAATTATCCTTGTCTCAACCCGTGAGTTGTTCTTTGCTTTCCTTCTCCCCCTCCTCATCTAAAGGAGGGGGAGTGAGAGAGCGGCTGTGGGGTTTAGCTGCCCAGCACGGTAAAACCACCACACTGGTGAAGAAGAGCACTTCAGGTTTTCAAGTCTGATTACACTGGCAGGCTTGGTGGAACAGTTCCAAAACAAACCCCTGCACATTAATGGGTCTATCTCATAATAATTGGCACTGACATTAATCTGTTACAACAGAATTTCAACTCTAGTGATTTTTCTTCCCCCCCTAGCTAGGATTAGAATTTAGCCATCAATCACAACACTTACAAAAAAATTACCATTTCACAATGCTTAGAGGACAGCTACAGCTTTCACCTCTCAAAAAACATTCATGAAACTTCCTTGGTCAGTTTAATTTGGGGGTATAAAAATAAATCTCCAGTCCTTGCCCTCATCCGGTACCAATAACTGGTTCTCTGTAAAACCCCAGATATTCTTAATTAGCTAAATTATCATAAAAAACAGGGCAAAATACTGTGGTTTGTGCCAGCTTCTTCAAATCCACAGCTACAAAGAACTGGGGTCTGACACACACCTGGATGTACAAATGAGGGAAGGGCAAAGTGTTCAGTTGAGGCAAGTCCTGTTGTGTTTGCAGGTACCATAAAAATCCCAATGTTTCATTAATAAAATTTCACTGTTAACAGGAAAACAAAACAAAATAAACAACAAAAATCTGAGTTAAATGCAGCCCTGGAAAGCTGGCAGGAAAGAGAGGTGTTTTTAAATATATTGCACAACTCTATGACACATGCAATTTGCAGGGGGGGAAGAAGGGAGGTAGGCAAGGAGTAAGCTCTATAATTGCTTCAAGAAGAGAAATGTCAAGCACAGAAGATGCTGTTTGACACTAAGAAGTGGACTTTGAGGGCAATAGTCTTTTTAAATTTATGTTACACAGGATCCCAATTTTATCTCAATTTAATCAAAGCTCTTAGGCATGCAGACACACAACAACAACAACAAAAAAAAAAAAAAAAAAGGGAGGAGGGGTAGCCTCTTATAATGAGTCTTTGTAGAGACAAGACAGGAGTGGAAAATGCAAGGCAGAAACTGATTCCTGGGGACAAGAGCAACCATCTCTCACAGCCCAGACCAGGGCTCTGCCCTACAGATCACCATCTCCACTGTCCCAGCTTCTCCGCAACAGTAGCTGTGGGTTTTTCATAGTATTTTATCACATGCCCCACAACCCACTGTTCATCTGCCAGGATATTTTAATCCTTCTTCAGTAAAAGGGTGCTGATGACATAAGCCGGCAGTACACTGATTAAATTGGCTATATTTCAAACATATATGAAGAACTCTAGACGCCAGAATAGGAAGAGACATTTTTGGCTTGAGTAATTTTAGCTAATTATAAAAGGTGTTTGTCTACAGCTTTTGATAGAGGAAGATAAGGACCACTTACTAGAAACAAAGACAAAATTTCAACTTTATTTATTTGAAAGCATCAGCTTGTCCTGACAAGAGACAACACATTTATATCCAAGTCTTCATTACTAAGGGTTTCTTTCCAAGGACTTTTATTTCTTTCTAATAAAACCAGATATACAATCATCTGTGGATGAACTGTTTCCTTGGTTAGTACACCACAAGTGATATAGGAGATCTCCATCTACACCTGATTCAACTCTGAATCATATTCAAAGCTTGCTTTCCCACATCTAAAGAGGGAAGGGAAGCCCTATTTGTGGAGGGCTTTTCCTTCTTCATCTGCCCGTTTGTTGCAGGACTGGAAAAAGAATGACAATTCTGTTACTGAAAGACTAGAAAAGTGTTTTCTACATTTCCTCTGACATAGAGATACTGAGATGGAGAACAGAGCTGTAACACAGAAACAGTTATGCTGTCCCTCAGCCTGAGAGTAGAGACATCTGATGAATACAATGCCCACCTAATAGAATTATTTGTGGTCAAGGACAGACAAAAATAGCTAGATAACACTCAAAGTTATTTCATTTTTAATGTGATGTACAAATGTTGGAACAGTCCCATATGCTGTACAGCTCCTTATTGCACTGATGTGGAAAAACAAAAACAGGAAGAACTTGAAGCACTGAAATGGCAAATGAGGACAAACTCTCCTCACAGCAGTTTTCACAACGGTGAGAAACAACTTTTACATGTCACTGTGCTTCCTCTGAGGGTTGCAGCAACACTGATGGTTTTCTTGCTCCTGACAGCAGGTTCAGGACCTTTTCTCTTCTGGTTTTCACGATGCTTCCTGTGGTCATGCTCCAAGACAGTGCTGTCCACACTCTGAACTGGTCACCACTAAGGCTCATCTCAAACCAGAATTTCTCTGCAAGAGTTGCTCCTTGTCCTCTCACTGGTCAGATCCACTGAAGACAACTGTCCACTGCTAGGACTAGGAGAAAAATCAGGAGCTCAGATTAGATACATCTTCCATATAGGTAGAGGTTCCACTTCAAACACTTAAAATCTACTTCCATAAAATCCTCTGAGAAACACCACAGTCATCTTTAAATCTGAACCAAAAGAAAGGAGAAGCAAGAAGACCTGAAGTAAGTCTGGGGTGCATCAAGCCCAGCACTGCTAGTTGGCTGATGGAAGTGACTAACTCAGTCTGCACTGGTGTGGCCTCACCTCGAGTACTTTGTACAGTTCTGGGCACCACAATAAAAGGAAGACATAAAACTATTAGGGAGTGTCCAAGGGAGGGTTACAAAGATGGTGAAGGGTGTGGAGGGGAAGATGTATGAGGAGCAGCTGAGGTCCCTTGGTTTGTTCAGCCCAGAGCAGAGCAGGCCGAGGGGAGGCCTCATGGCGGCCTGCAGCTCCCTCACGAGGGGAGCGGGGGGGGAAGGCGCTGAGCTCTGCTCTCTGGGGACAGCGACAGGACCCGAGGGAACGGCATGGAGCTGGGATAGGGCAGGGTCAGCCTAGGGGTCAGGGAAAGGTTCTGCACCCAGAGGTGGTCAGGCACTGGGACAGGCTCCACAGGGCAGTGGTCACACAACTGAGCTGCTGGAGTTCAAGAAGCATTGGCACAATGCTCTCAGATATAGGGTCTGGTTTTGGGTGGTCCTGCATGAAGCCAGGAGCTGGACTCCATGATCCTTGTGGGTCCCTTCCAACTTGCCATATTCTTTGATTCTACACGAGTCTGCATAGCCCTAGATGTTTTAAATATTCACCACTAAGACTCCAGATATGTAGTTCCTCTCTGAACCATCTCAGAAGACAAAAATAAAAAATGTACCGTGACAAACTTTTCCAGCTCTGGTGAGTCAAGCTCCATATTCACAAACAACTTTACAAGTGAGTAACTAACATTTTCCACCCCTCTCTGTTATGCAATGGTAAATATTTACATGTGGTCTCTTCCACCAAAGTGAGTGACAGAATCAAACCAAGTGCTTAGCCAAATGCAGTTATGGCTTCCACAACCAGTTCTGCTCAGCGAGGTAACACCTTTAGAAAGTGTTGCTCAGACACTGGTTTAGTGTTATTTCCACCTCTTTTTTCCAGAATATTGTTGGTGGTGACTTGAGTGAAATTTTAACTTTCAAACTTGACCTAAAGCCTCGTATGAGGATTTACATCCTCACTGTTATTTGGATCCTAGAACTGAAAAGCAGGAGTTGTAATCTGAGCTTATTAAATAATGGCAAATCAGGAACTTCCCTTCTTTTTCTTGTTAGACAGGGAAATAGTTAACTTTAGCAGGGCTATTTTATTTTTTCTTTTTAAAAGAGGACCTTCTGCACTGCATTTAAACTTAGCACATAACAGCAAAGCTGGATGCAAGCAAAGACTACATTGGAGAGGAAGGATGCAGTGAAGTCCAAAGTTGCACAATCAGCTTCTCTAACACCAAATGACCCAAAGCACACCAGCAATGCTAGTAGCATAAAGGAATTATTATCTTTAGTGCCTCTAAAGCCTTCATAACAGAAGGTATCTATTTAACAACAGACAAAGATTTTCCAGCAGAGGTAGGAAACACTAACTCAATGATGTCAACACATCTATGCTGTCAACATTTTCTTAGGAAGCTGCTGAAACACATTTGTTTCCTTTGGATTTAAACATTTCCTTTAAATAAATTGCCTTGATATTAACAACATTAATTAGCACCAGATATGCTGGCTGAGCTCTGAGTGGTTTCCTGAACTGACATTCAGCTGGAAGCAGAACAACCCTCTTGACACACTAGAGATGCTGTCATAGAGATATTTTTGTGAAGAAAGCAAACAGGTCATTACATAAGGATTTTGGATTCCTAATTCTGTATCTTACTTAGTTAGTAACTTCAAGATAGATCCATTCTACTGAAGGGAAAAGTCATACATATTCTCTTTCTAAAGCACTTTGGTAGCACGTGTGATGAGAGAAAACCAAAGTACTACTTTTAATTTTGTAAAAAATAACAGCAGGTTATGTAGAGGTCACAGATTGCCACTTCTACTGTTTAATACCTTTACCTGCAAAATACCTTCCATGTATAAATGAGTAGGTGATATAAATTCTACTTTTAGAATTGGCATAAATCCTAAATAAAACCACTAAGGGGTGAAAAAAAATTACCTTTGCTAGACTACACTTCCGCTTTGATGAAAGGCAGTTTTTCTTCAAGGCTTCTCTGGTCTGTAGATTAAAAACAGACCCCCAAAATTAGAGGTTACAGTTTCTAAGTGTAGAAAATATTCACATAATCCAGGATTAGAGTGAAAATGACCCAAGTACCTTTCTGTCCAGAAGTGTCCCAAACAATAGGATGAAGAATCCCTAAAAAAATTGGAGATAAAAAACAGTTACAAAACACCATAACCACATGAAGTTTCTTAAATATTTCTTCTAGCATAGATAAAATAATGCTTTTATCAGTGTAAAACATCTCATCACCTGTGACAGTAACAGCAATGCCCCAAATGAGTTTACCTACCCAGGTCACATGGACTATCCAGGAATGCCAAGAATGGATACACAATTCATGTTCATTCTCATTACAAACTGGACTGATGGGTTACATACCAGAATTTTTTCAACATACTTAATAGCAGCATTAGCTAAGAAGAACTAAGGCAGTATGGATATACAATGGTATGTCAGGTAACATTGGACTTTGACACTGGTGAGTTAAACGAAATCATCCTTAATGGCAAGTAAGATTTTCTGGGTATTTGTTGGGTGATATGGATTAGACATCTTTGCAGTTACTTGACAGTAACCCATGTATTTTAATATAAATTCTTCTTCTTAATTCTTCATTAGACTTTGTACCAACTGGTTTGTTCTATTGCCCATCTCCATCCATGTCAACGCAGAATATCTAGTGCAGCTACTGCGTTAAATAGATAAGATGCAAGGAAAGCCTGCTTTTCAAGCACAGCACATGCTGCCAGCCCCTCTTCGATCTGCTGCCTTTCCCCAAGGTCAAAGTTTGAGAAGGCACTATGCCTAGATTTGCTGGGTTTACCTGGAAGGCGTTTAGTAGTGCAAATGTAACATGGAATGCCAGAGAGTGACTATCAACGATTGTTGCTAATCCAAACCCCCAGGTGAGGCCCAGAAGAGGTGTCAAAAGGGCAATGTTTTTGCTAATTCGGATCATGTTGCTCAAATCTTGTGACTTGCAGCCATCTCCAATAGAGGGTCTTCCCATCTTCACCACAACCACTACCACCACTGCCAAATTGACAACAATGATGCTCAGAGCAGGTACAACAAAGGCCAAAAGGGCTTTCGTCTCATACCAGTTAAGCCAGCAGGCTCCACTCCTTAAATATCCATTTTTAGGTTCAGTAATAGCAACAGTCAGGATAGATATGACTAATGGACATCCATATCCAATAGAGAATGCTGCAGCTATGAACGCAGATCTTGTTATCTTAAAAAAAACTAATAACAATCCATAGAGAATCAAGAGACCAAGGGTGAACATCCAAAAAAACAAGGCAAGATAGAAAAAGTGAAGGAAAAAAGTGGCTGCCACACACAGCCGGTAGTTTAGGGCTGTGTTGTGCACAATAGCTGCTACAATGAATAAAATATCAGCAATGAGAAGTGACGTAGCTATGTTCACCAAACAAAAATGGCGCATGTAGGTTATCTTGGTTTTTGTAACATGATGCCAGACGACAGTCTCGATAGTAAGGCACAGAACCAGGCTGAAAATAGAAAGGCCTAACCCCACACATGTAACGTAATCCAACACCACGTTTCGCAGCATGGTGGGGGACATCAAAATGGAAAAGGATTTGAACGTCCGGCGGTGGTGCTTGCACATACAAACAACACTGCTGATGTTGTCTGACTTCATTTTGCATGCCTTGCTATCCCATCTCCGCTCAGCAGAGTGCCATCCAACGCACTGAGCCTTGATGTTCTCCAGTTTATTCACTTTTTCAAAAGTAAGCAAAATACGCTGAAGCTCTTCTGGAAGAGACACAGATAAAACCATTCCGTTCACAAAAACAGGGTCCAAGTGGCTGGTTTCTATAATAGCTCCAAGTGTGGGAAATGCAATGCTGATTGCTTTAGAAGTCCTGGGTAATTTCAAAAGTTCTTCTTCTGGAATGACCACGCGCCCACTTATGTTGTTTGTCTTATTCAACTCCATAGAAAAATCAAAGCTCTTCCCTGAAGTATTCTTATATATGCTGTAGCCTTTAGTAGAGATGAAGTGTTCCTGTATATTTTCCGACCCATTCCTTAGAAGAAGATTCCCAGCGAATAAGTTCACTGAGTCCAGTAATGTTGAACTGGCATTTCTGTCCCTGACAAAAGCCCAGTTGGAAATGATGGAGCTGTTCAGAATATGGTTTGCTATCCTGCTGTAACTCTGAAACAAAGAAGAAAAATAAGTTATTTTTTATGTTAAAATAAAACAGTCTCCAAGAAAAAAAAAAGAAAAAAAAAAAAAAGCTAATTTAAACTCAAGGTTAGTTTCTATAAAGTCAATATACTTCTTTGTCAATAAACAGGTTCACACGACCCATCTCAGTCAAACCCAAACATCTCACTGTCATGAGTCACCAACAGAATTGTACTGTCCTCTTCACATCAAAGCTCAAAAGGTACTGGGAAGAACAGTATAAATTAAAAAAAAAAATAAAAATAAATATGACACCAGTTCTGTTTCACACTTTGACCTGCAATGTGCACCCTCTGTTTACATCTCCCTCTGCACAATTCATTCTTCCTCCACCTCTCTGATTTCTGAGTTCATCAGGGAAAGATTTCAGTTTTTACCATGCAACATGTGAAAACACAATTGTGATCAGCATATCCAACACTGCCTTTTCTGCCATGTAATACTTTAAAAATGAAGTCTTCCTTGTAGTGTTCTCCCAAGTCTATAAATGCTGCAAACATCTGCTTTTAAAGGAAACAAATTCCACCAATGGGAACTGCAGGATTTCTGCCATACGTGAATAGGTCAAACAGTTTCTCTGACAGCACAACACCCCCCACTTTGGGAACTCGTTCCAGGTGATCTCTGTGTGACTTGCAGCTACCACTTCATTGGAGAGTCCCTGGCAAAGCAAGAAACTGCACGGCTGCTCTGGCAAGCTCAGATCCAACTCTTCAAGCCCATAGAAATAAATACCTGCATTTTTTCTCTATTGACATTTTCTGACAACATCAGGGAGATATTCTTTAGCAATTCCACTATATCAGCAATGTTTCCTGGAATTGCTGGTGAGGACAGGATATCTGGGATGATGCATGAAAAATCAGCTTGGCAGTTACTATTCCCATGGTCATCAGCACCAAAATGTTTTGCTTCATTTTCTGGCTTCCCGTGCACTGGCCTTCCTGCTCCTACAAAGGGCAGGTGTCCTCCAGCAACACCAATGTGGCCTCCAGAACTTGGAAGAGGTTCACGTTCAGAAATCCTCTGGAGGGAGAAAAATAAATTTTGCAGAATTAACGAACAGAATCAAAATGATGCTACTGCTACAACCTGCAAAATCGTACAGTGCTGGGGTGTGTAATTAATGTGCTGGAAGGCCTGAAACCCAGAACCAAGGCTTCACTGAGAAAAATTTCTTGCTTGCACAACACTTTTGGAGAAGGAAGCAAGAACTGAATATATTGCCTTACTCTTCAAGTGACTTGGAAAAAAAAAAGAAAAAAAAAGGTTTTTTATTTTGTATTTGGGGAAGAATTTACTACAAATCATCTAAATATTACAGATCTTTGTAGTAATTAGAATTTGAAAGAGTTTTTGTACAGCTGTTCTCTCAGGCTCATCCTAGAGCGTCATTGTCTTGGTTTAGATCTGTGTGAAAAACATTAACCAGGTGAAGAAGACAAGTTCATTTCTGAACTATTTCAACACAGGAAGCGAATTTGGGAAATTCCAATTACTTAATTTAAGATGAAGTCAAAGCTGCACAGTAATTTGGCTTCTGGAATCCCATTTTCTTCCCTTTGCTCAAAATTTAACGTTTGGGTGAGAGGGGAATGTGTCTTCACAACAAATTATGACCATAGGGGAAAGTATATGTGCAATGGTTACATTACCTGAAAAAGTGACTGAACATCCAGATTTGCACAGGCATCTATGAACATTTGCCACTTTCTGTCTTTGCAGACAAAACTCATCTCTCCATGGAAGGAGGGAGAACAAGGCTGAATACAAATAGCTCCACTATGTTCACAGGGAATCAGATTTATACACCCATCTGGAAAACGAATCAAGCAAATATTGTCCTAATGTGCAAGACGGCATACTACAATCCATGAGGTGAGTATTTGGGGGCATAAATACTGGTAATGGATAACATTTAAAAAAAAAATTAGAGGACATGTAGCTATTTACTGTACCTTGCAGATTACCAGTCTTTGATTCCTTGCTGAGGACCTGAAAAATAAGGTAAAGTGGAATGTATATTGAATGTGAAAATAAATAAAAGATGACTACCTGGAACAAGCTAGAAAGGTGATTTCAAGGGCAAAATAGTCTTTCTGAGGTGCAGAAGACTTTTTAAGGTACAAAATAGAGTGTTTATGGCCCATCACCCATACAGAACAATTCAGATCTTTCTACTAATGTTTCGTCTCTACGTGAAGCCTTCACAGTTGTACTACTAAAGTGACAATACTGAGCTAGAGGACAGGATCATACATGCCTCCAGTAGTTATCTCTGAGTCAAAAAGCCCATATTAGTCTTAAGGTCTCCAGTATTCTCACACTGATGTACAAGGATCTGTGTGATTTTTGCCATAAGACGCAGCTACAGCTGTACAGAACACCACCAACAAAGCCTCTTTGTTCCAGTCCTGATTGGAAAGCAACACCAAGGCAGATGTGCCATGCTCAGCTGAAGGACACTTGCTGGGACTGCGTGTTGTACAGGCAGACTCAATCCAGAGCAACTGCTCACACATGGCTTTCACTTCTTGGTCAAATGGCTTATCTGCCATCAGTCAAACTCTGGAAACAAAGCTTGGCTGGCAATGCATTAGAAATCACACTGCTATTGCTGGGTAGAGTAGGCTGAATAGCAGCTTTCTAAGAGTCCCAGAGTCGTGCAGGGGGCTGCTTGGCTCTTTGAGCGTATCGAATACTGCCAAGTTTTCCTCCCAGACCTACTGATTTGACTAATTCTCTCACTGCAGGCACCTCTTCCTTGCAACCCTGAAAGCCAGTGAAAAACTTTTACCAAGAGAGCTCTGCAAGACCTTGCAGCCTCTAGTCCTCAGGGAAAGGCATCTCTTGTCATCTCATGCTTTGAGGTCCCAAAGCAACAACCATGTTCATTGCCTACAAGTGGCTGTACAGAAAGAAAAACCCATAAAAAAAAAAAAAAAAAAGTGGAGAGGAACATATTTTATGTTTCCATCATAAATCCTTGGAAGGGATTTGTATCTCACTGGCTCAGATCTACTTTGAATAAGCAGAGTACAACCAGAACAGAACAATTCTGGATGCATCATCCAGAGTGCCTAGTAGATCCATGGGAATTCTGGTGATAAATAAGATAACCTTTGTTAGGTCAGAGGTTGGACTCGATGATCTTGATGTCTCTTCCAACCTAGACAATTCTGTGATTCTGTGATAAATATAAGCTGTAGCAGTCCTGACATGAAAGAAGAGACCTTTTCCTTTCACTAGTAGGTAAAACTGAATTCTGAATGAACTTGAGTGAACTGGCAGTTCCCCAAACCCATTAAAATGAAATGTTGCTGGCTTCTGTGCCAGAAAACTCTGGAGTCCACTGCCTCTCAGGGACGCAAGGTTCAGCTTTGTTCACCAACTCACCCTGGGAGCAATGCATGGTGCAACCGGGAAGAAGTGCATAGCCCAAAGGAGCAGGCAGTGGGCCACCCTCACATCCATCGCCGCGCATTTACTGCCTTTCTCCTGAAAGAAAAACATGTTGAAGATGACATCATCTGTTTTCTCTTCTTGAACATTGTCCAGTTGCTAGTAAGTGAGCAGCTATACCCATTCCAAACACTGTCCTCACTGGGCATGCAAAGTGATTTTCAGACATTTATCAACTTTTTACTGAAAATGATTTGTGCACTTTTAAATAAAACAAACAACCTGCTCAATATTAGAAGTCACTGCATTAATAATTTACTGTAAACTGCAAGGTGAAGAGCTTAAAGCATTTCAGTCTGTGGGTGCCTTATGAAGCGATTTCACACAACCTCATCTCCACAAGGTTTAACTTTTGCTACTCTCCTCAGGCAGTCCCTGATGAGAATTGCCATGTGAGATGGACAACTTGGGCCCTCAGGGCTCTGATACCCAATTATAAGAGTTGAGAGCAGATGCTGCCTTCAGCAGGCACTACTTTTGATTCAGCACATGGCAAACTGTCCATAGCTGGCACCCAGCCTTTATCATCAACATCATAGGACGCTGAAATATATATTGAACAGTTTTAAAGTTAGGTTTAACGCTAGCAACCATTAGCCCTTCTAAGGACCAAAACTCATAAAGATAAGTGAACCACAAGACTCAGATCAACACTGCTGAGGAACAGGAGATGATCAGGAAGCACCTAAAGATATTAGGTAAAGGATTGTACCAACTTCTTTTCCAATTTCTGCAGTCATTAAATGATATTCATTGTATGCTCTTAGCCTGAATTCCATTTCACATTTGGGAATCCTTGACCTCGTCATGTTCCATTATTAATTCATATCCACTTTGTATTTATCCACTGATGTAACTCTACCTAGGGCTGTTACCTCTAGGTGAGGTAACAGCCTGGGACAGCTCCAGGTATCTGAGGCTCATCGAGATAATGAGCCATGTTACTGGTGAAACACAGATCTCGTTCAGTCACATTGCTTGACTCATCATGGAAACTACCCAGCCTCAGCACTGCAAGAACATGCCACGGTTACTACTACACAGCAATAGAAACTTAAAGCAAGTAATACAGCAAGAAGTCAGTCGCTTTGGGGAAAAAATATGGATACACTTATAGAAGCTCACATTAAAGTATATAGAGTATATAGACTTGCAGGTATCTCCTGCCCAGCTCAGGAGATGGTCACCAGATGTTGCACCTCCTCCTCCAACTAATTTCATTTGGTCATAGCACCCCAGGAGGGCAAAGGTCCCAGCAGAAGGAAAAGCAAAGGTCCCAGAAGAAGGAAAAGAGGAGCAAGGAATGAATGGCTGGACAATGGTTAAAGGAGAGGGGAAAAAAAAAAAAAAAAAAAAAAAAAACTTTTAAAATATTAAAAAAAAAAAAAAAAGTAAATTGATTTAAAAGTAAAAGGCAGTCTGACCTTGCACAAGCACAGCTACAAAAGCACCCTGCTCAAGAAGCAACAACAGTGGGAACTACACCCTCAAACTGGTGGATCCAAGGTTTCTGGCCAAAGGGTTTTCCATCACCTTAGATTACAGCTTTCCCCTCTCTGCTACCCCAGAAGCAGAACTAGAAAGAGATACCCATTCCTTTATAGGAATAGGTATCCAGCACAGAAATTCTAAGCACATATTGTGCAAAAAGAAAGTTTACGTTGGGCTTTTCTGTTCAGCTACACAATTTTATTCCCCCAAACTTTCACTGCAAACTTGTGCTACATATATGTAGTATCTGAAGAAGAAAAAAATCCTTAGTTATGGAACTGAATTATTTATTTAGGGCTTGAATGCCTACATGTTTAGCTTAAAATCCAAGCAGTTCACAAACAACCATGTGATCACTCATACAGCTAACTGCTACACAGTAAGATAAAAAGGCTACAGCAAGAGTCCTCAACATGATCATTTCAGGAAAAAAATTAAGGCCCTTATTTATACAAAGGCTTAATTGATTAGTATTAATTACTTTTTTAAAGGGTTACAGAAAAGGTGAATATAAGTAAAGCAAGTTGCACAAGGAGAGGGATCTTTACAATAACTTCCTAAGAAAATCTGAATTTTTCTGAGAACTGACAACATCATGACTAGAGACAAATTACAAAACTCCAAGCAAAAAGCAGAGGTTAATTAAGATGTCTAATTACTTCCACAGACATAAAGAGCAAGTATAAAACTGAGCAAACAAGCACAAAGTAAAAATAGCTTAAAGCAGTTAGATTTAGTTTAGTCATCTGATTTTACAGATGACTTCAGTTCCCTCACTGATAATTTTCAAACAGTCCTGGCAAAAATGTTTCGTGATGGTACTCACTGTTTTCGGAAGTCTGGGTTAAACTGTAAGCAAAATTATCAGAGCCAAAGATCCTCCAGATATGACGGGTTAGCATCCAACCACTCATCTGCTGCCATCTTGCCCCAGTCTCGCTATTATGGTCTTACCCAGCCTTGCTTCTGTGCTCTGATTCATTCAGTTTTCCCATGAGGAAATAACCTTTGGCATAAGCCTGCCTTTTTTTCTTGTCTGACTGGATCAACAGCGAGGAACCTGCAGATGATGATAAAGGCATTGCACTGAAAAATGCCAAAACAAGTTGCAAACACGCCCACAAAACTGCTGGATTGCCACCTTGGTCGGGAATCCTCACGAGTGAGTCATGCCCGTGTGGTTTGCACCTTCCACCCTCGTGGAGGAGGCACCGTCTGCTCTGCTGTATTTAACAGGTCTTCAGATCTTCAGTCTTCAAAGACAAAAAGAATTTACAATCAAAACTTAGTCAAGTTAACGCATCATGCTTCATAAATCAAAAATGACACTACTGATAATACCCTCTGCAGCTAAAAAGCTCTGTGACCAAGTGATATTTTCCTTATGGACTGCACAAAAAAGGGGCTACAGTTGCCTGCTGAAGCTTGTGCCGTGTTCAATGTCAGTTTTTTTAACGTTGGCTCACCATCATTCCTGCTTTTCTGAGGATTGCAGGAGCCAGTAACATACAGCATGCAGTTTCTCATAACAGAAGACCAATTCCCACTGCTCTATCCACAAGACTGTTTCAGATGAACTTTGATCAAAGAAAAAGTTCTACAATCCTGTAATATGTTTGTTTTGAATTTGTAGGGTTTCCAAGTCATTTTGTTTGCAACCACAACTTAAGCCAATCATCAGCCACAAGACAGATCTCATTTTAGCCCAGAGGTACGCATGATTTACCGTGCTGTTTTGATACAGACAGCATCGCATCTCACATCGGTATCAAGCGGGAATTAAGCCAAGCACAATTAAACAGCCAACATCACCGACCTGGGGAGGTTAAATGATTTGCATTCAATACAGTACCAGGTAGAGACGAATTAAAAGTGGCTCCTTAGCTCACGTGAATAAAGGGGTGAATACCAGATCATGCCAAAGTATGGACAGAAATTTTAAAAGACCATTTTTATTAGTACATGGAGTTGTTGTTCTACGCACACAGAGAACATTTGCTGTGATGACAAATGAATACCCCCCCCTCCATTCTCAACCGCCCCCCTAACCTAAACAACTGTCAGCCTTCGTATCCTTCAGAGGACATTTCAGCACAGACACACACACACTTCTCCCAGAAACAAAGAGGTGTAGATCTGTGCTCCTTGGGGCTTAGAAAGACACTCAGATCATGACTTCCCATAACCAGGATAACTGCTCCAGACGTTGAATGAGCAGCATCAGTCTCGTGCTTCACAAGTTGGTTGAGGCTGTTTGGATTTTCAAGATGGGAGGTATGTCCCTGGGCATCCCAAAGGGAGTGGTTTGTCTTTTCGGCTCTTGCAAAATCCAATTTCCCAAGATGAGCAGCTGTTTTGACACTGCTCTGAGAAAGCAATCAGGAACATCTTAAAGAATTTCAGTAACAGACAAGGCAGCTACAAAAACCTGTTTTCATCATTTCCGTCTGAAAAAGCTGAGAGAGATGAAGAGATGTGTAAGTTTTATTTTTCCAAAACTGTACTTTGTATGCAGACAAAGGCTTTCTGGAGAATATGAAAATTGAATAAAATATTGCATTTTTAAAATGCTCTTCTGTTGTTCTGTTCTTCATTTACCTTTTTCCTTCATCCATACCCTTTTTAAATGTTGTAATCTCAGTCTTCAGTTCTTCACTATGTATTTAAGAGTAATTCAAGCACACATATTACTGGGTGGCATCAGGATCTTTAAAATAAACTTAAGATACACAGAAAGGTCAATTTGGACCAACAAAAAAAAAAAATGAAAAAAGAAAGGAACAAGAGTTACTAAAAAAGTTGAGGCTTCCAGTCACAATTAAAAAAACAAAACAAAACAACAAAAAAAAACACCAGCAGTAAGATTTTCAGCTGTTGGGATAACTACCCTGTAAGTCAGGAACCAGAGTATCCTACTGAGTAAATTCAAATATCAAAGATGAAAGTCTCCAGTGGTGAGCTATATGAATAATACATTTGTTTTTCACCCAATCTCCTCCTGCAAAGTGTTTTTTTTGTTTGTTTGTTTTTGTTTGTGTTTTTTTTTTTTATGTCATATACAACATTTCTGAACATAACCCAGAAGACATTTCAACAGTTTTAAATTATTTTATTTACTGAGTTTGGATAGCATGCGTCATTTTACAGCACCAGTAAACAAGTCAGAGAAGCATACTGCTTTTAGGAACTTGTACTATGGAATGTTTTCAAAACCATTACTCTCTTCTCATCCACTCTAGTATGTAACACTAGCTGAAGACAAGACAGACATTTATTAGGGCAACTTCTTTATGGCTAAAAACACTCATAGCAGCGACTTTTAAAATAGGGTTTTATTAAATCAAGTCATTGCACTTGGGTCATTTATTGCTATAGCGAACAAAGGCCATTAAATAATTAACACCTTTCATTTGTGGTTTTAACTGATTGTCTTGTTCTGTTTGTCTGCTACAAGCTTATATGCAGACTATTTCTGTAGAGCAATCCATTACAAGGTTTGTTTCATGCTCTAATCATGATGAAGAGCTTGTATAATAAAATTTGCTATTCCATTAGGCTCAACTCTTGCTCTTCATCATCTGACTTAGAGGTATGAATTCTAAGTACGAGCTTAGTGTCTGACAAGAAGCACTACTGCACATTACTCCTCAATATAAAGATCTGGCTCAAGTCTTCATTTGTGATGCATCTAGGCAATTAAAAGTTAAAAGCATTAATATCAAATCAGCTTATTAGCGATATGACTAGAAAATATTACCTAATACCTGCATAGTATATTAATCAAATTTTACAGAAAATTTGATCAGCAACCAAGAAACAGAATCCAATTGAATTTTTGATGTTTGTTTTTTTATGATGCATCAACTGTTGAGAAAGCATATTCTCAAGAATATATCTCACTTCCGTATCTCTTGCTCAAGTGACATAGTAAATAATTACTGTATTTATGGCTATTCCCATGAATAGAAACTTAACTATTTCTCTTATTGGTTAAGTTGTCTACTAATATGGTATGTTTTTGTCATTTAAATTTCAGTAGACCAAAAGGAGATAAGATTGTTACTAACAGAAGTAACACATTTGATTGGCTTTTTAAAATTGTTTTTCATTTTTTATCAAGTGAATAGAGCAATACATATAATTGTCTCCCACAACTTTGAATATTATCTGTATATTATTCTGGTGCACAGTGTTGAGCTCAGGGGTTAAAGATAATGGCAGTCCACAAGATTTCAACCATTTTCTATTAAAAAAAAAAAAGTGAAAGATGCTGTCTTGGATGCCAGCACAGTGCTGTCAAAGCAATCGTTCCAATCACTCGTTAAATACAAAGATGTAATTAAATTTAGAAGTACACAATACACTGAGAAGGTTTATGGCATAAATATATAAATATTGAGACATTTTGAGAGTAGTAAAGTTCCAAAGTGATTTATTTTGAGCCATATTATAAACAAAAACTGACTACTGTAATAACAGATCAAAATGCATACTTAACCGCTAGAAAGACTGATGACTTCAGTTTAGATACACACAAGCACAGACATTGTGAGTTAAGGTTTACTTTTTCACATTGTGTGCTGTAGTATTTTAGGCACAACAGGTTCTGTTAAGACTGGATTCTAGCCTTGTTTCTGTATTTCTTGCATTTTGTAGTATTAAAAGTTACTTTTGTTGTAACTTTGTGATGCAGTCCTAAATCCCTTTTTAATCCAATAGTGCAAGTGACAAAATGTTCTGCTAAACTACTCTGATTAGGTCATCCGTTCTTACTACAATGCATAGGTGTGTCATCCGATTCATTGCATTAACAAATTCCTATCTCATTGCTCAACTTATAAACAGCATATTATTAATATTCTCACTGCAGGCAGGCACAACAGCATAACCCTGGGTAAGACTGCCAAAATTAAAAAATATACAAATATTCCCTTTTTGCATGTAGGGGAAAAATAGTGACTACAATTACGATACAGCTATTCCGTCCCTCCCAATAGATTATTTTACAGATTACTTGTAAAGATAGATCACCCTATTTATAGTATAGATCTCTTTAAAAATTAAGCTACAGGTATTCAATAAAAATCTATTAAGAATTCCCTCTCCTTTTTATACAGATTCAGTAGTATTTTCAAGCAAACCAAAAAATAAAGGTCTGCAATTCCAGCACAGTAAGAAATAAGGCCTCTTTTATATTGGCAAAAAAATTACACCATTATTCTCTTTTGTTTTCTTATCTCTGAATAAAAGACTATATTCCTCTTTACTATATTTTTCTTTAAGACTGTAGAACACCAGCATCCATTATTACAAAATAAGAGTCAGTTCTGCTTGTGTTCAGCTTGAATTCCTGGCAAGTTAAAGATAGCAAGTCCATGGGTGTCTCATGTAGACATCACTGATTTCTTCAATTTTTCTATTTCAGCCTGGAAAACAGATATTTTGAAAAGTCAGTAGAGTAGCAATAACCTAAAGTTTCCAGAGCTTTCACCAAAATAACAACCTTGAAATCTCAAATGTTTAAGCAAACAAAATGGAAGCATTTGACAGCTTAATATTTACAGCTGATTTTATATTATGTTGCTTAACAAACAAGAATTTATTGGATAATCTCACTCTGAATAGTCATTTAACAAAACTGAGTTGAGAAATTGTTTAACAAGTCTCTGCATAACAATGCATCATCTCAGACTGACTTCCTGAGGCAGCCTTCATGCAAAATATGATGACATGGTTAATCTTTATTTCTTCAAATGAATTTAGAAGATACTAGGAAGTTGGTACCTTTTCATTCCCAGCACATATTCCAGGCAACTTCATAGATTGCTTTAGAGATGCCTTAAAAAGAGAACTTGCCAGAAGTTCTTCTGAAGTTTTTAAAGCAGCTTTAAAGTCAGTAAAAAGTACTTTTTAACAAATATAATGCACTTTTGTATCCAACTGGAATATTTTTCTATAATGAGTTCAACTTATTAACCACTTAACAGCATTATACAATAATGCAGGCAGCCTTCATGAAGAAACTAAGGGGCTGGCATTCATCATGAAGGGGAATTTTTCAGATGCGCTCTATTCTTTTTGACTCTATTTAGACAAGTAATAGAGAATTAAAGAAAGATGACTTTCTTCCTATTTTTCTTTTGATTACAAAAACTAAATTTGTCCTTTAAAATCCACAAAAGCAAAATATTCATCATCTCTCTTGGAGTAAATCCAGTTGTGACATATTTCTGGTACAATACAGAATCTAACAACACTAGACTGACATCCCAACACACATATAACTAAAAATAATTATTTTGCATTGCAGGTAAGCAAAACTGAACTAAGATGAACTGTGAATGTTCTTAATACTTGCCTTATGAGGCATTCATTCAACTACACAATAGGAAAGCAGTACACAAAAGATTGAGCATGTCCATTAAGACTTTCCTTCAGCATCAAGTTCTTGAACACTCTATATGTGCTTCTAATTTTTTTCTCCTTTTAAGTTATTAATATTACCTCCAGAATACTTCGCTTCAGCTTTTCTTCTTCCAAATCCTTCCTTATTTTTTCCAGTTCTCTCCTGACAGTTTTTAAGATAGCAGAAATCCAAGTTAGAGAAGAAAATATTATTGAGAACAGTAAGCATAGGCCTTAAAATTTTACAAGAGGGACGAACGTAAATCTGATACTATATCTTATAAATAAAACATAAAATTACAGGCCCACTAGTGGACTGGACCAGAAGCTTCCAACAACTCTCAATGCCTCTTAGCAATCACCATGCAACTATCCCTAACTTTTAATCGCAATTTTTAGTAGTGTAGTTAAGAAATGTTTTTACAGTTATCCCCTACTTGGAGAGAGAAATTTAAAGTAACTTAAAGTAACCTTTCAACTTCTACATATTCTAAAAAATAGGAATATTCTAAAGAATAGGAATTTCCTGTTCTGTTTTACTTCATAACTGGAGTCAGATAAGAAAATATTAAGAATGATCATCACATCACTGAAAAAGTAATTCATTAATCTGCTGAACTCATAATTTACTAGTTTACTTCGGAAGCCAACTGATCCAGATGCTTTACAGCCTCTCAACTGGTTTAGTTAGTACTCATCATTCTGATAGGACAAGAATGAATGCCTGTGTTCTCCAACTAAAGAGAGAAAAATACAATTTCTGCAGATTTGTATTTGCCTAAACACAGTAAAGACCAATTTTCTTTTACATCATCTGCCAAACACAACCCTGCCCACGTGCACACATGATGGGGCCATCATGACTGAATTTAAAAGGCTCAGTAATCTTTTCCCTCCTACCAGTCACGTCAGTGCTGCAATTATTACACAATGCTAGCACATGTACGTACACTAAACACCACGAGAATTATCTAATTTTCCTTACAGTGATAGTACCAACTGCTTAAGAAATATTTTCAAAAAGCAGTTATGAATGAAGGAGCACAAGGTAGAATAGAAAGCGTTTACAAATTCCAAAAATACTCTGACATCAAATTGGTATATATTTAGGTCATTTAGTTGGATCAACTTCTGAAGGAATAAGTTCTGAACATTAGTATTAATACACTTTATCTTTGTCATTAAAGATGTTAGTGTATAACTATTTGCAGATTGAGAAGAAAAATATTTACCCATGTTCTTTTTTCAGTGTGTCTACTAAACTCATCAAATCATGAATCTGAGTCCTGAGCTCTTCCACAGGTGTTTGTATTTGTGTATTCTCTGTTTCTCCTTTAGGTTGGACTTCTCCCGGAAAAAAGTTGAGTATAGCAGAACTTGGTCTCTGAGATGAAGATGGAATTGGTGGACTCAACACAGATGGCTGAAAAAGTAAGTCAGTAGAAGGCTAAGAAGTACAATCTTTATGAACTAACCACTTACAGTATATAAGTTGTACTAGTATAGTATCTTCTTGTATATACTTTTTAGCTATTAACAATTAGCTGTACATATACAACTTTCCATTATTTTCTACCCTAAAGATTAAAAGGAATGCCCAGTTCAAATGGACTATCGTCGTATGTAATACACAGTTATTTTAAAAGCTGTTTATTTAGCATTGCACTGAACTTCCTGTAGCCATTAAACAAAACACACTGCAGTTCTCTACACTTAAAAAAAAAAAACCACAAAAACCATGTGGTCTTCTGATCTGCTCGTTTGCTTTACATGTCAGAAGATTAAAAATCAGACATGAAACTTATGTGAGAAACAATACCATAGTTTCATGCTACCTGATTATCAGAACTGAAAAACAAAACTTTATACTGAGGTATAAATTAACTTTATATTACAAATTCTAATATGAACTCTATACCAAATGACATGGCTCGCTCGCATTTAAATACAATCAGTTGTATTTAGATGGTTGCATCAATCTAAACTGGAAATACAAGCAAGATGAACAGAGAACTAGATGCCTGGTACCTAGCTCCTTGGTGACATACCTTTTTTGTTTCAACTGGCTTTGGTTTGGCACTTTCTTCTTCTTCCTTCTGCACCTTCAGTTTTTTTTCTGCACTGTCGATTTCACTTGACTGGTAAATAAACAATTCAAAAATACCAAAAACAAAAAAGGTTTTCAGAACAAGGAAGAAAAGAGTTATGTATTTCTAAAAACATGATAGATAAAAGCTTGAACTGCTAGACTACTATGGGTTTCTTTCCTTGCTACTCAGAACTTTCCTACCCTACAGTTTTAATTTATCTGAATTTAAATCAGATAGTAAGTTTAGACAGGATTTGCCATTATCTCTACCGTACTTAATAGAACAAATACTTGATGCTTTTGGGAGCCTTTAGGTACCTCCATAATACAAAGACAAGGCAGTTAACAGTCTATAGTAATTGACATGACCAAACTATAAAACACATGATTTATATATATATAATATATATATTTATATGTAAAATAAACAAGGATTCTACACTACCTCGTTCTGTCTCGTGCCTTGGCACATATGATCACTTTTCCAACATAATATTAAATTACAACTTTGTTGAAGTGAAAGACTACAAACCATTAGTATATCATTGGTGCTACTGAAAGATTAGGGGATTTATCACAGTAATACCCCACAGAACAGGAAGACTCCCTCAGGTGCAATACAGTTGCGTTGTTTTTCTTACATACACTTTCTTCTACTTGCAAACAGATATCCCTATAGACAATCTATACAAACAACCTCTGAGCATTTTGCATTTCACTCTCTGATAAATGGCTCATATGACTGCTTATGAGTGTAACTCTATTTCCTGGGAATTTAGTTCTTAGTTCACATCTGGAAAAAATGCACCGATATACTCACAGAAATACAACCACTGAAACGTGCAGGCAGCCTCCTACCAGGCATCTTGGGTCGACTTGCAGTAGGGTGAGATAGATTATCTGAGGTAGCTATTACGTCATCAAAGCTTAATAGATCTAGAGAAAGATGAAAACACAGACCACCATCAAGACTAGGAGTTTTACTATGCTCCTTTTTGTCTTTTTTTTTTTTTTTTTATAAAATGGAGAAAAAATAAAAGTAATAATTTTTGAGATTCTTATCATTTCAAAGATTTTTCAGCATATACGACAACAAGCCATGTAAAACTACATGACTTTGACCTGTCTGAGAAGTCACATGTTCCCCCTTGAAAAAAATAAGAGTTGATTCAACTACCACTTGAATTCAAGTTCTCAACAGAAGTAGTGTCAACATGGCAGCATAAAAGAGACCTAGTGTATTTGGAGAAAAAATGCAGCTTAAACTGTTTTCTGAGAGGACTTAAAACCAATTTTGAGTTGAAAATGTTTTGTTTTTTTTTTTTTAACTGCCCAACTCATGAAAAACATCAAAATCGGAGTTTACCATATTTATTTTCCTCTCAGTTGCTAAAGTGCGTCCAGAGGTTTATGTATGTTAACAAGACATTAACTGCAGATATTTTTGTACAGTGCAGTTTTTCGTATGCAATATTTTTTTGTCTGCAGAAAATACACGACTCCATCAAGTCTATAATAAAATATTTTAGAATTTAGAACCCTATTTGTATACTTTCTTAAGGCACACAGATCTCTTTGCTGATTATTCTCTTTACACTCTTAACTCTAGTCTAGGTTAACTCTCTTAGATGAAGTCTTGCTTTATTCCACAATCTATTTCCTCCTTATGACCCCTGATCAGAAGAAGTTCTTTACACCCTATGGGAAGATACAACCTTAAGAAAAATCTATTAATGTGTAGAGCAGAACATAAGTAATTCATCTAGTTAACAACTGGGTTTCTTACCACAAAAAAAATAAAACCAATACTTACCTACTAACAGCTATACAATAAAATTTATCTATTTTTATTATTAAAGCAGTGACATAAATTACAGATATTACATATGGTTTTACAACACAAAATCATTAACTTGTTCTTCAGACTAAATGTTTAACTAAAATGCCAGAAAGCATTACTATGGATACCAGAAGTAACATTCAAACTTGGGGGGGGGGGGAAGGGGGGTTAGTTGGTTTTGTTTGTTTGTTTTGCAACCTCTTAGTTTTACAGTGCATCATTTCAAGCAGAAACCGTAACACTTCTTCCCCTACTTTCTCACTCATTTTGACACTACAGCAAGAGGTCAGTACAGGAAAAAGCCATAGAAATACTCGGCCAGAGCTTTCATACCACTTCAAAGTTAACATGAATTAAAATCATCTGATTAATTCAAGTTTTATTCATTCATTGTCAAAGCTAATTTATACCTGTAGAAATAAATTCAGTAGAAGCTTTCTACTGAAAGTTTTAACTAGTTTCAATGTCTACTATTATACATTACTGTCTTTTAAGCCCTTAAAACATTCACATCTTTCAAACCTATCTGGACTTACATACTTCATTATCTGTTGCCGCCTTGAAATATAAGAATTTGCAACTTTATCAGTTACCAATCAGTTTTGCTGCTTTTCAATTTTATTAAAGAAAATGTAAAGGTGGTCTTTTGTAAATATGTAACTATATTTACAATTTAACAAAAAACAGGGAAGAACAAAGTAGGAAGAAACAGAAGAGTGATGAATGGCAAGGGGCTGACGGAAGAGAGGATGATGGAGAAATGACTATTAAGGTATTTATTTTACAGTCTTGGCCAATAAATCATTTAGCTTGTTAGAAATCATGCAGCAGTGATCTAGGAGTGTATATTAATGTTTTTTACTCAATCTTCAGTAAGCTCAAAGCACTAACCGAAGTCCTGATTCAGATTTTGATGTATGTAGGTTAGGTATTTAATATAAAGGTAACAAGAAGGCAGGAAAAATAGACACATTTCCTCCCCTCTTCCCCACCATCACAACAATTTTTGCATTTCTGTGATCCTCCTTCTGCAGGAATAACAAACAAATTTAAATAAGAATTGTAAATTGAATTACTATTACAATTGCAACGCTAGCCCTGTCTCCATGAGCAAAGTAAATATCAGTAACTGACACCTTAAGATAACATGTACCTCCAGAACTTCACAAACCTTGAGTATAGAGATATTCAAGGCTGTAGCAGTAAATAATTTAAATTATAGATAGTGGGATGACACAAAAGCCAAGGTTCTCACCAGTTTCTTACCAATAGAAACTAGTATACCTCACTCAACAGCTCAGCCCTAAAATATTACCAGTACGTTAGCTAAATAAGGGTTGGAAGCAGGTGTTTATTATTATTTTTTAAATCAACTTTCCTAAGTATCTTAGGAGGAATCTTGGCCCCACTGAAACCAATATGGATACTGATAAAACACACCTCATTTTCACAATTTACACCCGCTTCAGTGAACAAAGTGATGTATCAATTAACTTTCTTAAAGACTGTCTGCGATTAATCATAACAGGGAACCTCGTCATTGTGACAGAAGAGCAATACCATACATCTGGAGATAATTTGAGTCCACAAATTATTTTAAGGCTGAGCTAGAACACCTTTTTCATGAGCAAGATAAGCTAACCTGTAACAATTAATTAGGAAAGACTACTAGAAACATTTTTTCTGCAAGCTTAACCTGGATAAACGCATTATAGAATTGTTAGGTGCTTTAAGAGATACAGTTAGGTGAGAGGCTTTGTTAAAAATTGTCAATGTTTTAGTGTATTTGTATCAGTTTCTCTTAAAAAGCCTTCACAAAAAGGAGCAAAGCTGAAGGGGTTCATATACCTCATCTTGCTGGGATTTAAAAACCCATGGTAAAAGCAAAACATACCCAGTATTTCAGAAGACAATACCTCATGTTAATCTGCAGAGTGAAAAAGCTGGTAGACCTTTTTCCTATTACTCATCCTCCAGAGATTGAATCCCCAAAACTTATGGGAAAGATATAAGCTTTAGAATATTGACGTTTAAAGTCAAGCAATAATAAATTATTTGCTATAATTAAGCACTTATTTGCCCAATATGTAACTTTCATAAATGCTATTTTACAAGACTCATAATAATACATAGCCAACACTAGAGAATTCAGTGCCAAAAAAAATCACAATAACATAATTTGTGTGCACAGAAAGACAGACACATTCAACCTAAATCTAAGTGCTATAAATATTGAATACATCATACTATAAATACTATGCTTGGCTCATCAGTAGACTGATAGAAGTTAAACTGAGAAAAGGGTATTTTGTTTTTGTCTTTTTTGTTCCTTCCTCACCTGTACATACACTCCTCATTGTAAAATATATTTGAAGTAACTTCTTGTTTAACAGCTAAGGAAAACAAGCATTCAAATAAACGAAAAAGCATTTTAAATTGAAACCCAAATAACTGCAACTGAAAATTACGCTTATGAAGTTAAGAAGAGGCTAGGTGTATGGCATAAAACATTTGGATTGCCTTATAGATTGTTATCTTACCAAAATGGAGAAGGGTAGGGTAATTTCCTGACACGTAAGAAGGGAAACATGGCAAACAGGATAGGAAACAAAATCTGGAAAGAAAAGTCAAGGAGAGGAATGTCTAGAAAAAGATTCTGAACAAAAAAATTATTTTACAAAGCAGGAAAAAGAAACATTTGTAGAAGAAACAGAATTGCTTTAAATGTTCAGCATGCTAGTATTACAGCTTTAGGTCGTTTACAGAACTTTAATTCTAATAAAACAAAGAAACATTTATGCAATTTTTGAAATTAAGCTTCAAGAGAAGGAATTTAAACATGATCAAAGTTTGAGTATTTTAGAGTATTTGTCCTTCCCTATCTGATGGCTGGAACCTAGGTTATTTGTTGTCTTTTTATTGCCTTTTTTTCCACATTTTCCTCCCTCTCTTGAATATAAAGAATATCTACAGCTGCTCCTTAACCTAAATTTGAAGTGATGAACAAACTTAATTGTCAAAATAAACTGAAAAAGAAAAAAAAAAGCGCACTTAAAAAACTTGGTCTACTAAAAAATCATCCATTTCAGAAGAAAAAGAAAGTCTGTTGGTAACTTCTACACCTTCAACAATATCCAAAAGCGCCAGTGCCAGCCATATGTTTTCCCCCATATTTTAATGTCTGTTTAATCTTACACGAACCAGAAGTCTTAAATTTAATATCCCAAATACCTTCAGAGCTTTGTGTGCCATTAGCTGCTGCACTGAGCATTATGCCTTTAGCAGCAGAGTGGATGCAGAGACAAAGCATGAGGTTCCTCACGTTTTACTGATGGGAGCTTAGTTCCTTTTCACAAGAGCAATAAAACCTAAATCAACTTAAGCAGATCATTTTAAACAAGGGTGGTTTTACTTTTGAAACTTTCCTCAAATAGCAGCTCCTTGACTTTGTTGGTGCTGCCCAAACCTCCTGTGCTCGCTTTGCACCAACCAAGGAGTGGAACAGACCTCACCCATCTGCTTCTAGCAAACTGAACACATCTTCTAGGTCTTTCCTAGAACATACAAATTGCAGGGTATTATCACTACTTCAGATAAACTTCACCAGTACGAGCAGGCCCTGTTATTTGCTGCTCTGCAAGTAATCCCCTGCCAAAGTATCAGAGTGTACAGAGGGTGCCACAGGACTGGTGCTGCAAATTCTGCCCAGCATCTCTGGATTTTGGAAGTTTCTGTCCTCCATCCTTGTTAGATGTTGCAAAAGCTAGTCTGACAGTAAAGCCTTGAATATTCACTGTAATTTATCCCAGATCTAGAATTAACCCATTCTGGATTTACACTTCTCAGATTATTAGAAACACAGTGCTGATGACTGCAAATCACAGGCTATTTTCTGTCAGCCACTGGATGCTGTTTTTTTTCCCCGCCTTCTATCTAGGCATATAAATACTAAAATTTCTCTTTGAGCTTGTGAAATCTTATGTCAGCAAATAAGATCAAATAGTTTTGTGTTTTGTTTTGCCCCCATCCCTTTTTTTTTTAAATCTGTAAAAAAAATAAAAATGTTGCTCTTATATATATGAATATCTAGTACGATGTTTACTACATTGCCAAGCTGGTTATTAAAAGGTTTCAAGATAACTGCACCCAGGGAAAAAAGACATTCCATCTTTTTTCACAGAGCTTTCTCCTAGGGATAAATGGTACTATGCAACATGGTAATACAGCCAACATAATCCTAGGGCTAAACCTCTGAGCAACAGGGCAAAGTTTATGTTTTTAAGGCTAGGTGAGGCATCAATCTTTCATCTCAAAGCTTACTGTGGCCTGAAAGTGTTTCCCTCACTCAAACTCCATGTTTGAGTGACAGCGGCAGTAATTAAACTGCCAAGTAAAAACTTCTAAAACAAGCTATAGCACAACATTTATGTGTTTGACAAGTGAATAAACAAAGGCCCTTATAAATACTTCCGGGAACATTCAATGGTAATACTGAAGTCCAACTTTCTGTGGCTCAGGAAAATATAATTTTATTTTTAATTAATGAAATATGTTTTAATTAATGTATCATTAATTATTAATCATGTGGGCTCAAACCATAGCAATTGAAAGCATACTTGAATTAGCATTTCCTCACATAGGGCACTTCAGCTTGGAAGCATATTTTAAATGCCATGAGTCTTAATGAACAAGTCAGAAAAACTCTTTCCTATTCAAAAATTGCTTCATTTGTTTGATGAATGATTTATTTCATGGGTGAACTTAATTATCTTTTAGGTCAAGCTATTCTACATCCTGTATATCGTAGTTGTCCTTAGAAGATCAACTTACACTAAAATTTCAAATGTATTATTAATAATTTTTTTTTTTTTTGAGAATAAAGGTTGTGTTGAAATATGCAAGCCAAACACTGCAGGTACAATACAATAAAGCTTCTTCTGCAGTGCTTAATCACACAATAAAAACAATTCAGAGCATAAAAATAGTGTCCACAGCAGACACACTCTGCACAAGATGGACACAGATGAGAGAAATCAGTTGTACTGTCAGAAAAGGACAAAATACAACTATATTGCAATCAGGCTACATGAATTATTAATGTTGGTACTCTGTCTGCTATCAGTGTTTTAACTAGACAAATTCAGATTTAAAAAGATACCAGATTTGGTTCAAGGTGCATTACGCAAAGCCATAAATATGAAATTCAAACATAGAATATACTACTCTGGCCCAAATTTAAGGTATAGTAAAGGTGCAATCTATTGTAGCTATGAATTTAATTACAGAATGCTGAAGTTAATGGCATTACTGAAAATAGGCAAGTTAGCTAAAAATGCAAAAGTTATCTAAAATGCAAGAGCAGAAGAACAAACAGAACCAGTCAGTAAGGAAAACAATTTCATAAAAACGCAAGATAAAATTGATAGCAAAAAACATGCTTTCAAATTAGAAAAACAAGCTATTACCTATGTTCCTTCCTACAGCTGTTATTAACTGTGAGCTTAACCACCTCCAAATAGCCTACTGACACCTGCACACCCTTTGCTAACTCTCACCCTGAGCTATCTTACAACTAACCTTTAAAAAAAAAAAAGATTTTCTACTAACAGGCACAATTATACTCCATTGTATTTTGTGTAAATTGATGACCTTATTCTAACCCTGTAAGATACTGCAATCCAAACAGAAAGACCCAGAAAAAAACTGTTTGTTTTCTTACCTGATTCTCGAGAGCTCTTTACCACAAGCGAATCTACCTCTACTGATTTTGGTCTAAGTGGTAACTGTTCAGAGTCTAACTTTGGTTTTGCTACTGGCTCAATTTCAGATTTTGGTCGAAGAGAAACGACTTCTCCATTAGATCTGTAACAAGAAAAGTGCAAAAATACACCTAGTAATGAATAGTAACATTAAATAGTTTACCAAAAACCAAAACACACCAAGAATAAGAATTAAAAGGAAAAAGACACACCTCCCCAGAAACAGCTTTTACGGTTTTTTAAATCCTTGCTTAAAAGTTTTTCAGAGAGAAATTCTAGTATTATAGAAGTCAGCTCTTCTGTTGCAGCTTTTGTAGAGCTGTCAGACATGTACAATCCCCTTGGAAAAGCATCCAAAATTTTTAGTGCATTTACTACAGAGCTTATTTTGGCACTTAACCTAAAATATCTCACTTCACTGCAAGAGAAAACAAGATAGCTGAATAGCACCTTCCGTAATCTCTCCTGAAATATTTCAGAAGCAAATAGTCAAATTCCTTCAAATCATTTTTTTTTTTTCTGTAAAGAAAAAAAGCTATCAAGAACAAGTTATTTTTTTCTGGGTACAGAATAAAGTGTCTTTTACGTCTGGTATGCCTGGCTATGCTTCTACCATGCGTCCTTCATGCCTAGTCACATCATCCAAGGACCAAAAAAAATGAAGAGCTGACCTTTTCCTTTACAATTCGTGCCATCATTTATGTCACTGTAAAAAAAACGCAGTATGTAGACAGGCCAGTTGTCAGCTTCAATGTGTCCCTTTCATAAACTCATCGCCCATATTCTTTTTTCAAAATCCATTACAGCAGAAAAGCGCTAACAGCCTAATCTCCCTACAGCGTTGTTAAACTTCCAGACGTTTTAACCTATTTTAAACACCCTCTATATTTTTTAAGTTTGCAATTATTAAACGACCACAGTTTACTACAGCGTCTCTTTTAGCTGCACACATGTACCCCTTCATATCCTTAACTATGAGGGAGGGGGAACACTGTTTTGGTCAAAGATGGGAAGATCTCTACTTAGAAACATTCCAAAATGTCAAGTGATAAGACATGATTACAAACTGGAAACCTACACAGAATGAAAGCTGCAACAGTCTAACCCTTCAGTCAAGCACCCAAAGTTTCCAGGGCTGTGCAGGGTGTGACCAGAGACAGCTGCCTAGATTGTCCTCTGGCAGATGGCTGTTGGAGTCAACCCTCCAAAGTCTGCACCTTTCCTCACTGCCCTCACCTGTTTTCTCCCTTTAACTCCTTTTGGCTCACGATATACAAGATTCGCTGGAGGGAAAAGACAAAACTCAAAGAATGTTTGTTGCCACTCTGTATATTTGCAGGTATTTAGGGTGCAAGCTCTTTGAGGTAGCAGCTGTCTGCTCTTTTATTGGTAGAAGGCCAAGTTCATCATGATCTCACTCTCTCGTGGTTCTTTCAAGTCAGCTGAATATCCCAAAGGGACAGTTACTTGTCAACATGGATCTGCTGTTGTTGGTAAGAATCTGGCAAATTCTTGGATGGAGGCAGAAAGGAGGGAAACTGCAGGAGGGGTTGGGTACAAGGAGGGATTGTATTGATGCAAAGCTGGTAAAACACTAAAAAAATTTCACACTTGTGATAAAGAAATTTAGAGAAGTGAAACTAAGAGTGAGCAACTGCTTGCTATTCTGTTCCCTACTTGTCCAGTAAACTCAACTGAGAATACTCGAGACAGATCCAAGAACCACCTCCAGTCTCTACACTGTTTTCTTCCCCATGAAAGAGGACATGAGCCATGCTGAGTACCTTCAGCATGGATACGAACTATGCTCAACTCTTCCTCTTCTTCTAGTTTACTCTGAAACACTGGACTTTGACTCTACTCAAATCTTTTCCAACACAATGACATTTTTCTCAAGTACAACATCCAGAGATTCTTTTATACCATATTGCTACTTTAGCTTCTTTATTTTGGGGGCTGGTTTAAAGCAAAGCAGACTAGATTCATAAATTGATCTGCTTTATGGTTATCTTGTAATATTTTATCCAAGATGGATTCAGCTTCTTAAAGAATTAGGAAGTTTTAAGTTCATATTGATAACACTTGAAGAAAAGATAAACTGGTAGGTGCAGTGCAAACTTACCCTTATATCCTCTTTGCCTTCCAAACATACATCTTTTCTCACCTCAGTTGTGAAGGAAGGCAGAAAAACAAACCACACTAAATATATACAATATATTGTATATAACATTATATAAAGTTATACTGACTTGGATGCAGATGATGGCAAAGCAGGTTTTTCTGGACGTTTTGGGTGCTGAAACCCTGCTCTCAAAAGGCTGTTAGTCTTGCTTGGAGGAATGGGCTTCTTGGGTGGTACTTGAGGAGCTTGTGGCTTCAAAGGCTTCTGATCCAAAGCTCCTTTTTCATCTGACAAAGTAAGTCACCAGAACATTAAGAAACACATTGCCTAGGTTTCTTTCAATGCTGATCAATTAGAAAGTGACTGCTGTTAGAACTACTTTCTCTAAAGTTCAGATGAACAGTGAAAAATGGATATATTGACATTAAATAGTAGTCACTTATTTTTATATTTTCTCCCTCTTCCTCTTTGAGGATAGGGGGAGTGAGAGAGCAGTTGTGGTGGAGTTCAGCTGCCCACCTGAGTAAAAGAAATTCTAGATTGATATTATTGCACTGCAAAGAACACCTAACAAACAAGAATCTCTCTGTACTGCCACTACTTTGCCCTTACTGTGAATTAATCATATCTCCCCTTAAAAAGTCAGAGGGCTTTTGTTTTAAATACTGCTTGTATATGACTAACTCCCTTTGGAAAAGTTCTGCAATCCTTGTATGTCATATGCCCAACAGTAAAATGGAGAAATCCTGATTTTCTTTCCCAGGAACACTCTGAAAAATGGGTCATAGAGGTTTCAACAAAAAAGCATCATCCAAAACAGAATCATATTCTTGATTTGGGACCTTCGAACATTGAGATATGCAAACGAAACAAAACCAATGCTATGTAGCTGGCAGTCTCTCTTAGTACAGAGTTACTAGGCAGTCCTTTGCTGTCTCTCAGTACAGTGTTACAAAATTAATAAAGCTCTGAAGTAGCAGGACAGTACATAATTTTGCCGCTTGGTGGTGCTGACTCTCCTGTGTAAAACACCCTGTTCACGAGGCTCACTTCTGTCTACTGATCCTACTGATACTGATACAAGGCTTAAATTCCTAAATGCCCAGTGGCAGTATTACTGGAGATCAGTTCTTTACATTTTAGAGGAGAAAGAAATCAAGAATTATGCATTATTACTTGTACGAACATGCAAGTTCATAAGGGCAAAAAATGCTGCCATCAAATTATATTACTGAATTATCATCAGTCAGGTTTCACTTTAGTTGCTCCAACTCAAATCTGAATATAAAAACTGTCCACAGTTAAGTGGATGAAGGTAATACTCAAAGCCAAGATTCCTTATGAGCACAGAAATTAGCCAATTTTGCTGTAAAAATGGCATGCCACTTTTTCAGCTTTTATTATACAATGAAATAAGGGTTGACTAAAGATAAGCATTTAGTAATTGTAATAAAAATACCAGTCTTAGCCATTGATATTAGACAAAATTACTACATGATACCAACAAGCACCCTGCACTGAAAACACAAAAATAGTTATGGGAATATTGCTTTTACCTTTTGATTAGCCAATTTTTGATCGCAATTAAAGGCAAGATTAACATGCATAAAAAAATATATGGTTTGATAGGTTGAGATTAGAGCTGCTCGTTTATTGAATTAAAAAATAATTACATTAAAATTTCTTAATCAGTTTGATTGCTAGTATCAACATGGTTATTTTTCACCAGTAAAGCACTGTACTGATAGACGGACATTTTTTCTAGTAAAATGCTACTGCTATCTAAATACGTAACTGTTAAGGCCAGAGGAGACCACATATAATTAATTATTCAGCCTGACCTTCAACAGAATACAAGAGAACATTTTCCTGCATCGTTTCTTCTACCACAGAAAAGGACTGTTCTTTATCACACAAGTTTTCAGAAGCTTTCATGTTCCTAAGCATGATACCTATCACATAGAGCAGCTAAACTAAAACTTATTACCTTACTTTTAGGAATATATTCTGAAATCCACTATAAAGTAAACGGGTCTCACCTTTTTCTTCAGTCCTCAAAGGGAATTTCTTCTCTCCAGTTGGCAACTCAGGTTTAGGAGCTGCATGTAAAATACCAAAATACCAAATCATAGGTGTTTCTGAGAGCTTTAATTATCTTAGTCACTATCTAAAAATATGATACACACCAATTTGTGTTTGTATTTTTTTTTCCCTTTGCAAGGAGTGTAATGCCATTTATAAACATTCATTTGAGCCCAGCAAACTGTAGGCTCGTATTAAAATGTCTGAAGTAGCCTCCATCATAATTTGGGAAAATATATAGCAGCAGCAAAATACATAAGGCATAAAAAGGTAACCTCTAACTAAGGGCAGCTGCATTACTAGGAAATACAAAGCTACTTCTGAATTTATTTTTTTTTTTTGAAGACATGCACTGTTTCTGAAGCTCAGTACTTCTTCAGACACCTATCAGCAGGCATATTTTACGTACCTGGACCTTTAACTGGAGGAGGAGGTTTCTTTGGCTTCTGTAAAATAAGTACATAAACAAAACAGATTATCAAAACACAGAAACACATTTGCTTTCTGTTTTGCATACGGTAGTGTCCAGCTTATTTACAGCTCTTTTGAAAGCATTTCATAAATGGCAATCCCATACAGGAAGCAAAGACATAGAACTGGAAAAATTCATCTGGTATTTCCCAGCCAACCTGCTAAAAAAAATGTGAACAAAATGCACAGTTTCTTCAAATCTCAGATCAGCATTTCAGCAGCAAGAGTAAGCAGAAGAGGTACAAAAAAAAATTAGGAATTACTTCTTATCTAGTCCAAGGAATTGCTCCAGTCACACCCGTTTTAATTTCAGTTTCAGTAAGTAAATCCCAATCTTTGTTAGTACAACGGAAGTATCAAAAAGTAATCAGGTAAACTTTAAAATCAAAAAAGGTTACTTTCACTGAACAAGAGTTCTAAACTAAATATCATGAAAACTATTTAATTATGCAACAAGCACTTCATTTATATGAAAAACATTTGTCTGAGCTTCTTCGTCTTATACTGGAGAAAGATGCGTGAACTACTCCAGCCATTAAAAACTTGCAAAATATTAAGGTGTCACAGTTTGTATGTTGACAATAACCCTACTGTACTAGGCAGCCACTTATTGTTTTCCTTGATCTGTTAAAAATAAGTTTGAATTTCCCCCATCACAGGGTACGGCTTACCTCAAGGGACACATCTCAAACCACCTCACCTCCAGAGTCCAGCTAATGAAAATGCTCTAGAACACCCATCTAACGTGGTTGCACCAAGGACAATGCTCACTGATAAAACGGTCACAAAAGCCTACTAACCCTCAGATGTTTATAAAAACATTGCTGAAGTTGTATGGGCTCAGTCCAATGCGCTCCCACTAAAGTACATGTGTTAACTTGACCATCTTTGGTACACAAACTTGTCAGAACCAAAACATCATACTAATCTTGACAAAACATGGACTAAGAATTACAAGAACAAGGAGTACCACATAAAAATACGGATTTCTTTAAGTCAACACAAGAGATAATGGAGGAAAAAAAAAAAAGAAAAAAAAAACTATTTCTAAATCCCATCCAAAGATTATACGCTGCAACCTACTGGCAGGTCATAACACAGAAAAATCCCAGTGAGTCCCCCAGGGGTTATTCAGTATTTTGTTCTTATATTTACTTAGAGAACAGAATAAAACAGAACTGACTGGTTGCTTCCTTTCAAAACATTTAGGGTTTAATTCAATCATCAGTTACACATATCACCACAGTATCAGAACTATATGTTTTTCTATATGACCTAATCAGCCTCTTTAATTACAGTTAATCTGAAAAGGCAGGTTTCAATTAAATATTTAAAAATAAGTTTAACCTTTAGACCTTCTTGGTTATAGCTACTTAGAGACAGAGTTAAAAGCTGACACAATTGTATTAATATTTGTTCTGAAGTCTTATTCCTTGCATTTCTGTCAATTCGTTTTTGTGACACTAGATGAAATATATAGGAACTTACAGGGAAGTCTTTATCATGTTCATGTATTTGAACAGCAAAATTATCAGGGAAGACTCCTTCTTTACCATTGAGTTCTCCTCTCCACCAGCCTGGCTCTCCAGTATCCTAAAACAAACAATAGGATATTTCGATCAATACTTATTTTTCCCAGAACAGATAGATTGAAAGTGCTGTTCCTCACAATATAATTGTTTTTCCAAAATATTGCATTACTTAGAAGAATACTTTAGCTACCTTAGCAAGGGGAAACAGCTAAAGATCAGACTATGTTTGGTCACTTTGTTTTCTAAAATACAGGATATGAAATTATATTTCCTCATTTATACAAGGCTAACATCTGCAAGTGGAAGAAAAGTACGTAAAACCAGATATGATTCAATGCACAATATTTAACGTTCTCAACTTCCTCCACTAGATTTAATGTTCTCAACTTCCTCCACTAGAAACACATTCAGTAAATACTTTCTGTAGTTGGAATAACACACAATTCTACTACATAAAAGTGATTCTGATGCAACTGATCAGGCTCACTAGTCTGAAAAGCATGAAGAAAGAAGATAGAATACACTTCTGAGGAAAAAATAACCAAGTTAAGACATAAGGGGAAAAAAACAAATTATTAATTCTGTGACATAGAAATCCATCACATGATCTAACTAGATAGAAACTTTAGTTTGTTTATAACAGAAGTATGTGTGTTAACATCTGAAATTATTTAAATATTTTAGCAAATACTTCGTTCAACCTAATAAACTCTCCTGTCTATATTCTACTTACCTGTGCATAACTTACAAAAGTTACAAGTGGTTAAAGTGGACTGAACATCTTACCTTAGTGATAATTTGAATAATCTCGCCTTCTTTAAAACTCAGTTCGTCATTTGTGCCTTCATAGGAAAATAATGTCCTGCAATATTCCTTGGCTGGAACGACACAGCGTAATTACTACATTTGCATACCACAGGTAGTAAAGTACATAAAAGCTTACTTGTGCTATCCAAAAGGAGAGCTCAGAAATTAATACTGTAATCACCCTTCCCTTCCAGACCAGTCATCTGATGCTGCTCTACAAAGTGTTCACTGTGTCATTCACATCATGAGAAAATCAAGTTCATAGCAATATTTACAGAGAACGGGAGATAAATCCTCGCGGAGTCAGGGGAATAATGCCCTAAAATATTTTTATCCACAGCAGACCGCTCACTTAAAATTGTAACGGCTTATCTGACATATCTGATCCCCACTGCCTTCAGTTCTGCTGCTTTAGACGAAAGACTGATTCATGATTTTTATTGCGAGTTTATATGAGATTTTTATAATAAGCCTAATTAAATATACATAATTGTTTCGTGGTGACATAAGATTACAGGAACTTCAAATACCCAAGCAGTACATTTGCTGAAATTCTGCAATGAGAACAAGTAATTAAAGCAAAGGAAATCCTTGGCTATAACCACCTGAAACCACAGCTCAACTGAATGACTAAACTGACAGTCACAGCCCCTTCTGTAAAAGCAGAAAGAATAATTCCTGTCTTTCTACTTGGTATAGGGCAATAAGAATACCATCGTGCGGCCACAACATACCAGGACTTGGACAACACACACAGGTGAGCAGCAGCATACACCCCTGCTTAGGCGGCAGCACAACCCTAAGCCATCTCCTGTACACATCCCAATTCTGTAACAAGGCACACATTTCCTTGCTGCTGGGAGAGTCGGCCAGCACCGCTGTACTACGCAAACCTTTGCTTCTTCCCTTCTCCATGCACTTCTCCTCCTGCCGTGTCCCACAGCACACAAAAACCATGTCAGGAAGGACTTTCCTCTGCACCAGCTGCACAGAAGGCAGGAGGCAGCAAGTGCTGAACCCTGCAGGCTGCATCTTTCTGCCCATCCAGGTGGTCAGCTCCACCCAAAAAATCCACCCACCTTCATTAAGAGCACGTACAATTTGCCACTTCACCGTCTTACTTTGTGAGCCTGATATTCTCTAAGTCATGGAGATAAAGAAGTCCAGTTTCACTTTCTAACGCTTTCATATGGTGCTTACAAAGTAATAAATCTGAACTTTGAACTACCTTTTATTAAAACATTTACTAAGTTTTCTCCTTTCCAAGAACTCAGGGATGACCGTGCAGTAGCAGGAATCACAGATAATGTCCTCTGACATAAAGGGGGAAGGAGAAATCACCAAGTGGAGATTTCTATTTTATTTTTTAAACAAAATATTTTACATATTTGCACCAGAGGCCAAAACAAGCTTCCCAGAAATAGCTAAGGCACACAAGTCTGAATATTTTAGGAGACCTCTGTTGTTAACATACTGAACACAGATTATTTTAAACTCTCTCAAAACTGACGATGCATAAACTGTACAGTCTGTATTAAAATAAAAACATTAAGAAAGAAAACCTAGCTCTTTCAAAAGTTACAAGATATTTTCAAATTATTTCTATAGGTATTATCTACTAATAATCTCCTACAATATTTATCTGGGCAGCAGAGACTCAGCATGACTAACCGGATTAGTCCAATTTCTATACTTGTAGCATGAAATGCACTTGAAATTATGAAAGGAGCTACGTACTGAATGCTTTGAATGTTTGGTATTGAACACCCAGATTTTTCAGACAGACTTGGGTTAATTTTTATGCAAAGTTTAAGACAAGCCAAATTTCGCAATGCTCTGGGCTGCACACTGTCTTGCTGGCTCTGCAGGAAGAGCACTTCCAGCAATAGCACTGGAATGGTTTAAAAGCTGAAAATTTTAATCTACTAAAAGTAAAATCCCTAATAGACTTCAAAATCAGGATAAAGTCCAAGTAAGCATCGATTTCCATGAAATGCATCACACACAAACTTATTTCTGTATATGCTTTGGAATGGCAAAACTGAAGTGTTAACTACTCTTACCCCACTACATTAAACACTCCTAAACAGTAATCGGCTGTTTATAAACATGGCCATGCATACATTTATCCCACGAAATAAAGCAACATGACTCAAGTGGCACAGATGTCCTGTTTGCTGTTAGAACTCGGCCAAAACCCTGGTTTGGCTGTACAAACCCACCGTTTCAAGTGCGCTGTTCTGCTAGATTACACAACCCCTAAAGACAGGCGAAAAGCCAGCTGTTTGTTGAAGTTTTCGTAACTCTGCAAATGATGCATTCCATGTAAAATAACCCATTTATGCAAAAATAACTGATCTCTACATAAAAGAAAAGTACACTTGGAATTCCAATACAGGAGCTGAAAAGCATTGTCCCTGGAACTAGGCAAAATGAGCTGTCAACACATCACAATTTTTTTATGGGGTTGGCACTCCCAAAAGAAGTTTTGAGTTGACTTTAAAAAAAAAAAAAAGTAGCTCTCTAAATAAAGCTAGGCAATTTAGTAGTTAAACAAAGTCATAAATTCTCAGAGAAAAAATCTTTTTTCTTTTTTATTACTGTAAATGGAACCAGGCTACCTGGAGAATAGACTTCAAGGGAACAACAACTTTCTGATGCAAGAAACCCAGCATACAACCATGGACAGCACACACACGAGCAACTCCAGAGTAAACACAGCATCATTCCTATCACCCAGGAACAGAAACCAAGCTGGGGGGCTGCTCTGCAACAACAGATTTCCAGCATCCCAGCTGGCCACTAAAAGCTAGGCAGAATGAAAGCCAGCTTAAGCACGTCAACACAAATTAACACAAACTTAATACCGCTGCCTTATTTGCTTCTGCGAGACAACCCTACAACTGATTTCTCACTGAAATGCAAACAAAAACTCCTTCAGACACTTTTGCATTTGAATAACTTCTCAAAGGTAAAGAACATTATGCACAAAAAGCAGTATACACAGAAGTATATTGCCAACAAGGGGAAAACAGATCACTTTTGACAACCAAATACTTCTTCACCAAAGACTATCAAGCAACAGATGCACATTTCCATTAGCCTTACCTTTTGGTTTACTTTCACCTTCTGATTTTGCTCCTTCTGACGAGTTTTCCATTTTTGTTACGCAAGGAAAATGAATTGGCTTTGATCCAGGGGGATGGTGAGGTGAGGACTACAGAAACGAAAGAGAACTTTGTTATCAGAAACTCATGTTTTCAGTAGCTGAGATGATGTGAAATTATCTCCAAGAGATTCACTGCGTTTTTCTTTTAAGTACTTAATTTACTGCAGTTACTTCATTATGGCCACCACAACAAGAATTTTGTCTACTGACCGAAGACAAAGCACACTGCTTTATATCTGGCAATGTCCAGCTCAATTTTTGCAATCATATTTCAATCTTCCCAAGCGTTACTGTTCCATTACTCTGAAATTGCCTTCTCTGGCACAGAAGTGGTCATTTAACAGCTCTGCTGAAAGTAACTCTGACCATAGTTACTTGGCACTGGAATGACACAGGAATATTCAGTGACCATAAACCATCTCAGCTGAAGAGGTAATCAGTTTTTCATTACTTAGGCAAACATAAAAGCATGTGAAAGCCTGTCCCAGCTTCCCTTTGCTCTTGAAGATTCAAACAGAACAGAACCCAAACAGACACTTGCTCACCAGACATTTTCTCCTACACCAAAAAAAAAACCACAGAGGCATCACAATTGGTATGAAGTTTCAGAGTTAACACCTAACCAAAATAATTGCTCCAGTTTTCATTTAAAGACATTTACTGAGCTGTCAGGAGGACTGCGACAGCTTCAGCTGCATTCTTTTCTTCACAGTCATAAGAGCTACAAACATTAGTCAGTGCTTACCTGAGCAACCCTAGCAGTGTTACTGACGAGAAAAATCCCATTGCTTTTACTTATTCTGTTCATTTCCCTTTATAACTAGACTTTGCAGACCTACTGATGCCACAGAAACCAGCCTGAGTCTCTTTAAGAACAGATGGTGTCTGTGGGCTGGTGTTTGGTACCTCTGACATACCATAGAGGAAGCTACGGTCATTTGGGATGTTCTCAGAGTGCATATGCAATTTAATTCACTCCAAAACATAAAGGAAGCCCTAAAATAACCCACCTAGGAGATTAAAGAAGGCCAGTATGGAAAGTTTTCTACGTTCTCCCCTTCCAAAAAAAGGATGCAATTAGTGTGAGAGGAAGTTTAGGCAGACAGGGTATAAATAACCTGAACCCATGCAGGATGCTGGAGCTGACTGAAATCTATCTTACAAAAGCAAATAAGCATTTGAATTGCTCACAAGTCTAAGTGCTCAGTCTTCCTGTGCTGAGCAGTCCTTGAATTCCCATAGGGGAAAAACAAAAAAGCCCTCTCTTCTCTAGAGCTTCCTGAGGACAGCTTTTATTTCTTTACTAGCTTAAGGACAGAGAATGCCCTTCCAGCATCCCTCCACTTAAATCCAAAGTGAGTTGAGCATGTACCTAAAGAAACTGTTTTAGCAAAACCTTCATAAGAATTTTCCCCATAGGGCTCTTTGTGCTGTTCTCTAAGCCTATCTGCCTTTGGGATGACTTTGGCAATAAGCATAAGTGAAATATTAAATGCAAACCTCAACCGTTTATTTCATTGTCTTCAAACTACGAGAAGTTTGTTTTCTCACTTCATTTCCCATCTTGCTGAGAAGCTGCCTACAACAACTAAGCAGACTGGCCAACAAACCAAATACAGCGCCAACATATCTTAGTATTTCTGCACAAAGAACAGTTCAAAACGACTGAGCAGGCTTCCTATCAACTCAGTATATTTTAGGCAGGATCTTACCACTCCCAAGTTATAAGCTGGAAAGTGAGGAAGCATGCCTTTGGACAAGCAATCTTATAACAAGAAGGCAAATTGAGAAAGCTAGCTCCTAAAAGCCTCCTCTAACAGCAGTCACACAACAATGTAGTGGCTCCCATGGATTCCTGTACTGAGGTATAAACCTGGAGAGAATGGAGGAAAATGCATGTGCCCTCCCTGGGACTTCACAATCGATACCCCAGCTACAAATGACAACACTTTGATAATTTTGGTTTTCTGACTCATCTGAAATTTTGATTGAATCAGAAAAAAAAAAAAAAAAAAAAAAAAAGGTTGCACACAACATCTACAGTTGGATAAGCATCTTTCAGCTTTGCTACTGAGGTGGGAGTGGAACCAATACATTAAAAGTATCTGTCCCTGCCCTCTTCCTGAGGACTCTCTTCCTGCCCTCATGTCACTTTTTGCCCTGCACCAGCGCAATTATTTCTGGGCAGGCAAAGGAAAACAAATCAGTCAGAATTACCTTTTCCAAAAACAGTCACAACCACAGATGACAAAAAAAAAAAAAAAAAGAATCTGGACAAAGATTTAGAAGCTTTCTTGAATTGATCACTTGAAAAAAAACTTAAACACTGGATGACCTCAGCTGTCAAAAGCTCGAAAACCATAAAAAAGTTCTTGGTATAACTCTATGCATAATTTCAAGATAAATGCATTGCTGTTGTACTTATGAGGGGTAAGAGCTTCCTTGAGTTCAGATATACCAAAACCAAACTAAAGTAAGTAAATAATGTGATGTTCTGTAATACTTCCTAACTTCTAAGTTAGATTTGGAGATCAAAAGTACCCCTTTCACCATCCACTCAAACAAAAAGGGAAAACAAGAGGATATAAAATTTTTAAGTTGTACTTTTCAGGCTCACCCAATCTGCAGGTTATGGAGACACCAATGAAGCCAAAAATTTGGCAGCATTCACTGAAGGACATTCCCATTGGTAATAACACATGACACACAGTACGGCAATTTCAACATCCACCAAAATGTGAAGGAAAAAAAAGAAACACCCCAAATATTCCTTGATTTAAAGGCTACATTCAACTTAGAATCATAGAATATCCCGAGTTGGAAGGGACCCATAAGGATCATCGAGTCCGAATCCTGGTACCACACAGGCCTACCCAAAATTTTAGACCATGTGACTATGTGCATAGTCCAAACGTTTCTTAAACTTGTATAGAAACTCAGCAGTCCTGCCTCTGATTAGATACAAAATCTGTTACAGAGAAAAGAACTACCAAAGACTACAGTAGGTACACATCCTGCTATATTTTAAACCCCTGGCTTTTGAAAGGACAATTTTCATGTTAGTTTAAATTTCCCTCTTTAAAAGAAAAAAAAAGTCAAAACATTTGACTAGACCTTTTGGAATCCATGGTAGATAACTTACCGTGAAAGAAGTTTAAGGTGCTTTGCTTTGTTTTATAGGCAAAACCCTCTTCTTGCCTTGCCTTTGGTATCAGATGATTACGGCCTGATTACTGAACAATAGTGACAAATCTTATAAACTGCCAGCATCTACAAGATTGTTTTCAGTTTCCACACTTTTTTTTTTAAATACAGGAAACCCCAAAATAACAACACGAACCCCTACATACCTTATCTTGCTTTTTGTCTTCTGATTCACCACTGGATAACCTTGTCTTAAGTTTAACTGAGCCTTCTTTAAAGATATCTCCAAACCCAACACCTCGTATTTTCTTTGGCTGTGCTGGTCCAGATCCAGGTTCAGCTCCATTCCCTGGAGAAGCCACAGGTGAGGTAGGACCACTGAAAACAGACTCTGAATGTGAAAGGAAAAAAAAAAACACAGTTGTTTTAATAGCTGAAATTATTTCTTCGCTCTTCAGAGGAAAAAAAAATGGAGGAGACACAGCTGTGTGCATTGCTCTTACAGCTTATTGCAGCTACAATACCTCCCTTTTTTGTCTAGCTGTATGTTTAACATAAGATCTTCTGAAACAACATACATTAAATACTCTGGCAACTCAGTCATTAGATCATTAATATTCCTTGCCATTTCAAACATCGAGGCTCCACAGTCTGTAATCATCAGCATTAGATTTTATGAAGCACTGCTGAGTAGTGCAAGACATGGGTTTTGTCCAACACTTAAAAGCTTATCACATGCAGCAGAGCTATAGCTGCCAAAGGCTATGATCAATAAAGGGCCATCATGACCCCAAAATGAGTGCACTTGTTTCAACAACCACAACAAAGAAAACTGTGGTGCAGTAGCAGAGACTGATGCCTCTCAAGGCAGCAAGTGAAGTTTTTCTACAGCTCAAAGTACCAAAAAAATACCTGAAAACAGTTTCTTGTGAATTTATTTATGTTTTGGTAACACTGTGAAGTTGTGTTGCTACTTCAGTTTCTGAACTATATTACCCTTCATTTAGAGAACTAAAAGGAAAACAACCAAGTGGATAGCTACAAATTTCATTAATGAGAAAATTCCAAAAAATCACAGCTCAGAGAATTTACTTTTTCTCAGGAGTAAAGAAATATAGCAGATACTTGAGAACCTGACTGTCAAAGTACTGAGCATTAAATGTAACCCCCAGGCAGGAGGGTGGGTGGTGGTGGTGCTGAAAAACATAGCTTCTAAGACAATAACAGAAAAAACAATCATTTCAGATTACTGTTCAGTTTCTCTGAATCCCAGTATTCGTGAAATAAGATGGACACATACCCATTTGTACACTCATCTCACTAGATATCACTAGTCTCAGCAAAACTAAGCTCTACATAGGTGTGGAACTATTTGGGACTGCTCAAATCAAACAACTCTTGGCTTACACTACTGAAATTATTTCCAGAATTTACAAAAAATCAATTATTTTTTCTTTCCCCATCTCTGAGCAAACCCTTATTAGAAACTATTATTACTTAATATCTTGTAAATGTGGACAGAAAAATATTAAAAACACACACTTTTTGCCCTTGAACATTATACAGCTTTTTTTAAAGCATTAACTCCCTTCAGGACACTACTCCCAAAGACTGCTCCCATTTCAGCAATATCATATCAAAGTTCCCCAGCCTTCAAACAGGTCTTCAAAAACATAAGGCCTCAGAAATACAGTTTCAAGGCAACAGACTAAATAATTGTCTGGAAAGCATGTACCTGCCTGGCACCTCTCAGCATTTAAACTACTGTTCAGCTACAGACAGTCTGCTTCTGTCTTCGCTATACAGTCAGAGCCAAAAAGGAATGGCTAAATTTAAAAGCTCCCTTAAAAACAATCCAAGGAATATGTTTGATCCAGTGTCCAGTTTAGTATTTGTTAGACATGAAAAATACTTTATTCTTAGAATCAAATATAATAAGATTGTACTACAACCACAATGTTCTGAATTGTATGAGATTTAAAATAATTTTGCTATGAGCTTACAAGAAAACAGAATACCACCTGCGTCATCCAGAGAGTCCTGTGTTTCTCCATCATCCGTCGATTCCAATTCTTTCACAAAGTTGGAAGGAAACAGCCCTGACTTGCCATTTAGTGTTCCACTCCACCAGCCTTCTTCTACCTGTACAGAAATATTTTGCACATTAATTAAGCAAAAGCATTTTGCTTAATTTTAAAGCATTTTAAATTAATTAAGCATTAATTTAAAAAAATTAAACAACACCTGTTGCAACATTTAAGTACAGCAATTTAAACAATCTAAAATAATGTATATCAATTGAATTCATACTTCACTTAAGGCAATCTTTATGCAGTCTTGTTGCCAGTCCAGTTCCCACCAGTCCCATTTCCATTGGCCCTGTATCCGTTGACCAACTTCAACACTTGTGTCTTCTGATCAAAGATAATTTCTACAGATGACGTTCAGTAGAAAAAAGTCCTTAGGGACATCACAGCTTAGTTTTCCACTACTCTGTCATCCATTCCTTCCGGCAGGAAACAGCTGGCTGAAGAGCAGATGCCTAGCTCTAGATCAGCTAGAAGATATGGATCCCTTCCCATCTGAGTTGGCCAACCATCGTAGGTAGCCAAGATGCCTGAGTTTTGTGACTAAGAGTACAAGTCCACTGGATATGAAATGAGATGAAATTTTGTTAGCTTTGCTATTCACAAACTATCTCATTTTTGTACTAGAAACAAACCTGTTTCGGTTTGTTTTAAGGACAAACCTGTGATGATCTGTTAAGTGCTTGGATTCCTGGTGCTATTCACTCTAAAATATTTAATGGAAGGCTCATCATGAATATGACACCATTCAAAACACCAGGAAAAGCAGGGCACACGTAGGTGATGGTGTAAAATATGATGCCAGAAAACTGAATAAGAATTGTGTTCTTTTTTTATGAACACATTTGAAGATATCTGAAATTATGTGAAGGTAATTTGCCCAATGAACAATATGTAAAACTGAGACAAGATCAACTAAAACGAAATATTTTGAAGTTTTTCTGCTTTAAGGCTGCAAAGCTGTTTTTAGAAGAGAAAGAAAAGCAACAGAATAAAACAGCATCTGTTTATGTAATCTTTTTATAGCCTTGCTTTGTAGGACACTGCGCTTGACACACAGACATAATTTTTAAACCCTAGCTTACCTCCAGGCAGGCAGAATGCATGCAAAGCCTGGCAGCTACAGAGACAGACAGGCAGTGGAAAAAGAACGCCTTTCTTTTTAAAGACATCCTAGTTATTGAATATAGCTTCGTTGTGGATGGTTTAAATATGGAGACTGGTCCAGCAAATCAAATTTCAAGCAGATTCCTGACAGATGCTGATCACACTCCAGCTCCTCATGCTTTACATAATACATGACAGAAAACTGAAATTAAAATGCCCTGAATCACACATACTACCAAAGAGCCATGAAAAAGGGTCTTTTCATGCTTAGGATATAGAAAGAGATTGAAGCATCCCTTTATTTTCTGCCATTAGAAAAGGTCAGCAAAGCACTCTACAGACTTGCAAGGCAAAGCAATGCCAGGTTCAGAGACAGGCAGGAATAGATTAAATGTTTTCTGAGCATATGTCAATATCCTCATCATGATGTCCTTAAAAAAACTGAAGACATACAAACCAGTGTTACCAGAGAATGCATCTTTAATCAACATTAAAGACCAGATGAAGAAAATAAAAAAGGTTCTATGTGGCTTGGTGAAGAGCAACTGTGTATTTCTGGGTGCTAACACTAATGATGACAATTTCAGGACATCTTCCGTTTCGAAACCCTACTACAGGATCCAATTTCCACAAGAGGGAGATACAGCTCTGGTACAGCATTAGTACTTTTTTTGAATACCATCAAGTTGTTGCTATAAAAAGATGAACACTCAGACTTCTGAACAAAGGGGGAAAAATGACTGAAACAGTTTTACCAGTCTGACCTTCAAAAAAAATCCAGTAGTTGAGCCTTATGAATTTGTATTATGCAATACAAATACAATACTACAAAAAGTTTCTTTTAAACCTAGTCTTTAGTGCTGCATCTGACAGGAATGTGAGAAAAGATATGAAGGAGATACAAAAAGTTTAGATAAATTATACAATTACCACGTGTACTTTGTGTATACTGTATGCATAACTCAAAAGTTCTGTAAACAAAAGGCCCTGATGATTCAGCCACATAGCACAAAGGCCTTCTTCCCTGCTCCTGAACCTTGTAACCTGCTCTCTTCAAAATTAGTTATGAAGCCATGACCTCCACTTTTAATTTCATGATCATTCCTGTAAATGACTAACCATACAATTTAGGAAAACAATTGCAAGTGCTACACCTGATAACACTGCTCAGTTATCAGGTGTGGCTGGTTGAGCTTATTCCCCTGAGCAGGTGATTTGGCTTTATTATTTTCTCCAAAGAAGTGACCAAGTGCTCTCTCAAAATAGTAATCCTACATTATCTGTAAATTTAAGTTACCTGTTATATAAATAGCACCTTTCATATATAAATGAAAGCAAGAATCATTTCACAGTAATGAAGACAAGTTAGCCACAACTAATAGTATTATTTTCTATGATTCTTCACATTTCTGGCCACAGAATCACGGAATGGCTTGGGTTTGAAAGCACCTTAAAGCCCATCCAGTTCCAGTCTGGAACTACAAATACTACAAACACGTATTTTCATTTCATTATTTTAAAGTGTTTTTGTTGTCTTTGTTGTTTTTAAAATATGTGTTCCTTGCACCCATTCTGTGAGAGACATAACAGCACAAAAATGTCCTAGGCCAGCTATTTTTACAAAGTTCTGTGGAAACATATCAATTTCAAGAAGTTTAATCTTTTTTGAAAGCCAGGTGAGGTATATGAAAGGAAGGAGCACAGCACAGAAATAAACATGAGAACAGAAACAACAAACTACGTCTCCAAAAAAATCATTTCTATCTAGGAAACCAGATTAATAATTACCTTGATCTTTTTGTTTTCATTAGCTATTTGGTCTTGATACATTATACTGAGCACCCCTCCCAAAATAATTCTGAAAGTTAACATGTGAGACTCAAAACAGCAGCTCCCAAAGCAGTTTACTGCTTGAATGGTTTCCAGTGACATTGTTCTGTCTACTGAATGGTACAGTGCAAGCATTTATGAAGCCAGGACTGCTGCACACAAGCACTATCCACAAATTAAACTGATGAGGTTACCCAGGAGCACTCTTTAAAAAAAAAAAAAAAACACTCTCACACAATGGAATTTATGATTTTGGTGAGCAGGTTTAACAAGTCACTTGGTTTTATTCAAAGCTAGCAGAACAAATTCTAGAAATCATTTACTCAATTGCATCTAAAAGCATAGTTATTTCCTTGCTATGAAAATGGAGAAGTCATTCCTGGCAGCTATCAGAATCCTGGAGAGTTAGCACTCTCTTCAAATGAAGTCATCCGAGTGAAAGATGCAATCTCAAAGCTACTTCAAGAGCACCAACAGACACATGGCTAGAAAGAAATATTAAGTCTTTTTCCTTTCTCAGATTCTCAAGGAAACAACAAGGAGGGGCTGTACCAATGGAGGCCAGAGTATGCTGTGCAGTTTTCCATCCAGTTCTGAAAGTATCCTTCCGTGATTGCTCTGGTCTTTTCCACAGGTTCTCTGACAGATTTAGCTCTTGTAAGAGATACTCTTCCCATATAATCAAGCCTCCCACAACACTAGTTGATACTGAATGGAACAGGTAGCAAGGAGACAAGGAAAAAGAAAATAACTCCCCCACAAAACCCCTCTCAGATGCACAGGGTGATTGCCATCAAGTTCTGAACATCAATACCAAGCTTTAATTGTTTTCTTACTCAGTGGAAAATGAAATGGAAATTACCAACACATTACCAACTGCGTTTTTAAGTCCCCTATTTCTGTGCAAGTGGGTAGAAGTGTATTGTACAACAAGCACAGTTTGTTGTAACAAATGCTGTTACTATTAGTTCAAAGTTTAAGTGATGAAAGACTTTGTACAAAAGCACCAAACTGGAAAATCAGGTCAAATAGCATTTTTCACCTAAACCAAGTTAGGGTATGTCATGTTAAAGGCAAATGGTCAAAGAATTTTAGCATAAGCATCCTAAAAACAAGGATCACATTGACAGAGCCAAAGAACTGTGGAAGTCTTTTGAAAAAGAAATGAGTGTGCTGAATTACAATTTATTGCTGTGAAGATGAAATACGTCCCCTAGTATTTGTTGATTTAGGGTAAGAGCCTGAGAGAAAGAACTCCTAAACTATTAGCTTTACCCTCTGCTATACCAACTCCTTTGCTATTTTCCAACATCCTTGTATTTAAAATATTACAAAATACATTTAAAATAATAATAAAAATGTCACTTATGACCACACAAAGACAAAACCAGCTCTGTGAAACAGCTTACCTCTTCACTGATGTCGATCACATCCCCCACCTTGAGTTCCAGCTCATCCTCATTCTGCGGGACATATTCAAAGAGCACTTTACATTGCCTCTTCTTGGACTCTGATACAAAGGAAATTGAAAAATAATATTTTAAAATGAAAACTCATTTTTCCTCAGCTTCCAAGTATCAGATCTGACCAGAACACCGGTAAACCACCCCAAAAAGCTACATAAGCTTCTGCTTCTGTCTCACACTGTGAGTTACAAATAAGCAAACACTGCACATACAATTACTAACTGCTATTAAAAAAAAAAAAAAGACATGTTGACTCAAGCAAGTCCCCAGTACAATAATTTTCAAGCTACTTCCTGACTGAAACCTGCAAAGATGACAGTAGCTGCCGGCTGCAGTGTTAGCACTTGCTTGGAAGAAAATCTGCAAGTTTCAGCCTCCAGTCTTTAAGCAACCCTGCCCCTGTTCAAGCAAAAATATGTATCAAAAGCTTGAGGTACATCACACTGTTTTCTTAGAGTGGTCTTACAGGAGCTATACTCATGCAATTTCTGCAATTCCCTCTTACATTGTGCACTCCATCCATACTCAAGCTTCAACAGATAAGATTAGCTGCGTAAAAATAATGCAAACATAGATACAGATTGATCCTTGTCTTCTTACAGCAGTATTGAAATTCCAAAGTCAGAAGTTTAGAAGATTGCCACACCCCGCATCCTCAGTATGGAACAAGCCAGACATCTGAGTAATATGCAGCATCTAAAATTTCTGAGAGCGATCACTAAACTAAGAGTTTTCTACATACTGCTATATGGCCTCTGCTTTGGAGAGCTTAAAGTCAAGACGCAAAAACATGAAGCTCTAGAGGTTGTTTCTAATAACATGTAATTGCTCACATAATACACCCTTCTTTCAAGTCTACAGAAGTTTATACAGCAGCCAAGAAGGACTATTATGTAAACAATAATTGAAATAAACAGTTCACTGGCCTCTACTACCGCCTACAATGCTTTTAGGGCTCCGCCTTTGAACGAGATTAACACCAAAAATGTAAATTAAGGAGTCACACGGCCATTTGGTATACATCTGATTTCCACTTTTCCTTTCATATTGTAATTCTCTCTAAAATAGGGCTAAAAAAACAGATGCATTTTGCATCTAGAACTCTCCCTCACCTGCAAGCTGTTTTCAGTGCTATCTACTTTCAAAAGTTCCAGTTTTGAAAATCCCTAGATTAACCTAAGAAGCTAACTGATCAGTTCAGAAAACAATATTCCAGCCTCACACAATGCTGAGACTGTTGGGATGGCAGCTGCCAGACAATTCTGTCCATTTCCCAAAAAAATAAAAATAAAAATCTGTCTCTCATTACATTTTGTTTTCTACAGGGTAAACTAAATTTAGCCCTTTGTTACACAATTTAGTACACCTCCTGTATTTTCATTTTCCTGAATAAATGCAGCAATCTAACTGATAGGAATATCGCCTGTAGCTTTCCCACCTGATAGAATATACACGTGTTCAGTGAGAGGTGCATGAGACCAACACATGGGGCTTTCTAGACAGAGAAAACCTGCCTTGCCACTCATGGGAAACTTGCTGTTAGTTTTAAAGAAGCTTAACTTTTGTTTTTGAAGTTGTAAACTTCATTTTTGCCAGGTTAGGAACTAGAAACTGAAAGATGACTAAATAGTCCAAAAACCTTTTGAAGGGAATGAGCGATTGCCCAGGCAAAGGCAAAAGAAAACAGCAAACAGAATCTGCAGAAGCTGTTAAAACAGCCTTCCCAGAAAGAGGGAACAGCAAGCAAAATGGAAATACAGACACTGCCGTTATGCCAAATAAACATTTGTGTGTTTCAAGGAAGGTTCCTGAACACCGTTTTGTACTAGAAAAATGAGTCTAGCCATAACACTGCTAATTTTGAGATCAAATTGTATGCACCATACTGATCATGGCTACACAGCAATCAGCATGAGGCAACGAGCCCTGTTGAACACAGGATTATTCCAAGATCAGGGACATCAGAAGAGGCAGTCTGTATATGAACTGGTATCAGATGACGTTGATTCCTTTTCAGAGCCTGGTTGTGTTAATCTAGGGAAAAAGACTAACTTTCTGGACTAGATTTTCAAATGCTTGATGATGAAAGCACCTAATGGGCACATGTGCCATCGTCAAGAACTGTATTCAGATTCAGTCATTCAAAAGTCATTTTGAGAATAGTATCGTTAGTTGTCTAGAAAGCAAAACTTTTCTAGATGGAAGAAGTGACTGCAGGTAAATTTTTTAATTACCAGGAACAAGCCTGCAGTTCTCATTCAGGTACTTTGCAATACAAGCAGAGCTGACATAAAATTGAACAGCAACAGTTCCTTTCCATTGCCTTCAATGTTGATCAAAAAAGAAAGGCAATATTCTCTGGAATCTGGAAGAGGTCTAAATTCTGCTCTCATCAGAATTCAGCCCTGCTGCTGCTAAGAACTGGATCATCCAGGAGCACAGTTTGGCTCAGATTAAAAAGTTTTGGCTCCTGTATCTCTAGTTTTCTGTACATCCTTAAAACTGACAGGCTGATAATTAAAACTGACAAACTGATAACTAATGTTTATTAAAATGCTCAACAGCAGTTTATGCAAGTGAAAGAATTGTAAATGCTCCATACTCTTCTTGTAGGTTTTGGGTGGTGGATGAGGCTGGAATCCTCCTGCTGGAAGCCCACAGATATTCATACGCTGCACAAGGCTTGCTACATTGCCAGGTTTCTCCTTCTTGGCTGGTAGGGCATCATCCTTGGGCTCTACATCCTTCTTAACTTCCTGAAACAAGAGGTTAAATTACCCAAGAGGTCAGTATTGTTAGCAAGGCACTGTACAGACTAATAGATTTGGGATACTTACCATTTGGTTTGTAATTATGTACTATACCCAAAAAACATGGCCTTCTGCATCTAAACTCACTAAAGGCCTTTATAAACATGACCCTTCCATAAAATTAGAAGTCAGGTGAGTTGATGTGCCAAGAAAACTCAGAAACAAGAGCAGTATTGTAGACATCTATTCAACCTCTATGGAAAGTAGCTTCAAGACCAGAGAAGTCCCACACAAGTCTTAAGCTCATATTGAAAACCCAAGCAAAATATGAGACAAATAATTAATGACAGAGCCATAGCGTAGGACACTAAAGAAAATCAATATTCAAGTATAAGAAGCTGTATTGGGTGATTGTCTCAGCCTTACAGCTCAGAAGTTGCTTACAGACAAGTTGTAATGGTACTGCTGAAAAAAACAAATGGAAAAGAAAGCAAGATACTGAGAGTAACGGAGAGCATTTTGCCAATAGCACTGGAATTGACAGGAAAGCAGACAACAGTTAACACCTTAACTTAGGAAAAATATGCCAAATGAAATAAAGAAACCTATAAACAAGAAAGAATCTGCTGTTGATGGAAAAAGCCATGTATTTAAGCAGTTATTCCACTGCATCAGCTCATTTAATGAAACTACCTGAGAATGAATACTCCAAGACAAGAAGGCAATCACTCAACATAAGAAGAAACCCATTAGGTGTGGTCAGCAGCCCCTCTCGTGCAGAACACAGCTCACAACAGCAGCAATCCAGGGCTAGCGTGCAACCCCGCACACTTTCTGCTGTCTGATCTCCCACATTCCCCAATCACCCATCAGGGTTTCATTAGGAAGGTTCCCCCAGCCTCTTTGATGTCTGCAGATGAATTTGTCTAATTCCTTTCTGAATCCATGATCCTGCCTGCCACTGCTTGCCTGGTGATAAATACCAGATACTTTTTGCTAATGCAAAGAAGCCTCCTTCTCTCTCATCTGTTTTAAACTGACACCTTCACACTCCCAGTACATGCTCCTACAATCACATTTACCACTGCCTTCATGCTCACATAAACCTTGATCATATCCCCTCAGCTGGAGCCCCAGTTTTGTCAGCCCCCATATCACAGGGCAGCTGCTCCATCCCCTTGACCACCTATCTAGCTGCCTTTCCCCAGCTTTCCCGATGAGTCCCGGCACCCTGTTGGTGTTTTGGCTGTTACTGCCCCCAGAGCTGAGGATTTTGGAGACCTGAGAGTGACACCACCAAATATTCCTGAGCTGACAACCATCTCAGCTGGCATTTTCACATCGCCGCAGTACAGATTATTATTGTTTTATTTATTTATATACACGACTTGACATTTACCTACCATCAAGCTCAGCTGCCACCTTTTTCAACACTCAACTCCACACCATCAGCGTGACATTTAAAAACTAACAGCTCTTGCAAAATGGGAGTTTCCACTGTTAGGTCTCTGCTCCACGTCACTGGAGATGCTGAATAAAGCTGGCATCACAACCAACTCCTAGGAGATCCCTCTGACACATCACCCCGGCATGTCACCACTAAGTTCTTTGCTTCTTATTCTTTAACCAAATTTCAGCCCATAAAATAATTTTTCCTTCTGTATCAAAGCAGCTGCATTTCTTCAATGACTTGATGCAAAATACTTTCCAAGATTCTCTGAAAATCTAAATGTATTGCATCCACTGGGTCTTATTCACCTGTGTATTTAGCAAGAGCCTCAAAGCTCTTCAGCACTGCCACTGGCTGCTCCTTTTCTGAGGAATGCAAACATCCATATGTAATTTGCAGCTTTTTGTGATCCAGTTGTTATTTCAGCTACAATTGCAATAGAACACTTAATATATGAAAACAATGGTTTCACTACATTTATACTTATAATTTGAGGACTTAAAAAGAGCTTTAAGGCAGTAAAACCCACGCATGGATAAAACAACAACAAAAAAAAATATGAGAAATGTATTCACTAGGATATATCTGGTGCTTTTTGGAACATTAAAGCTCTTAAAGCTACTTACTGCAGCTGTCCAGCTGGAAAACTAAACATGTCTGGAAAGCTCCTGATGCTTTCAAACATGCCACGAACCTCATGTCAAACACTTCAAGGCACCTTCCAATTTCCCCAAAGGACAGAGGAAGTAGAATAAGCAAGACTACAGACAGCACAATTTTTCCTCCCACTCATTTCCATTACATAAAGAGGCTTTTCAGCAAACAGGCAAGCTATTCTTGCTTTTACTCTCCTTCATCCGCAGGGAATTTAGCCCTGGAGATCTTGAGCTCCGCAGAGATCCTATGTTCCAAGCCAAAAAAAAAAAAAGAGGGCTCCAGAAAAGCAAAGCATCGTGACCATCTCCTCCCTATAAGTAGGCGTTCCAAACAAAGATGTTGTCATTTTCAGTCTATCATCAGTTTTTTGGCCAGTCACTCGCAAGTCTGATACACCATAAAGAATCCAAGTTGGCTATAGCTAAATAGTTTGCATCCCCCTAAAACCTGTTTCTAGTTGCCTTCCTGACAAGGGTACTCTGCTCTACAAAGAAGCATGCTGGCACTTGAAAACTTGCCTGTCGTGGCTATATCCCTGGATTTTAAAATAAATCTTTTACTACTGAACTTTTACAACATCCAACGCTGCCAGCTGTCCCAGGAACAAATGCTTCTCCAGGTAAGCTTTTTCTCTGCCATAACACTCCCCACTAAGGAGTCAGCTGCAGGCTCGCTCTCCAGGTTTGCACTAATGCTGCACCTTGCACAGAGCTTCAGAAGCTGCAGGGATTTTGTGAAATGCACAGAGATGAGAAAGAGAAGTGGGGAAGACACACACAGGCAGCTTGTATATATGGGCAAAAGTAAGATCAGCCACTTTTAAGAAATAAAATTAAAAACTACAGACAGAACCATTTTGAAATTTTAAGGTAGGCACCAGCTTTATCAGTAACTGAAAGTAGATAACAAGTCAAAAGGTTGCATCACAGGCAGCAAAGTAACTGATAGATCACAAACAAGAGAAAGATTAAGACAAAAACAGAGACCACAACAGAAAACCAAGACCTCTAAAACGAAAGGAGGAACACTTGAGAGACTTTTCTTGCCTGGGCTGAGTCAGTAATTGATATGGTCACAGGCAGGAAATACTCAGAGTCTAATACAAAACCATCAATGGCAAATTTAACAAAATACAGTGGAATGAGATATTTTTTTAAAAAACAATAAGATCGAAAATAATTACAAGGCAGGTTCAAAGGCTGCAAGTTTATTGAAGATTACTGAAGAAGACTTCCTACAGCAGAAACCAGGCAGAATGATGAGGCACGTACAGAGTGGTACCATGGGACCTTCCTAATGCAACCAAGCTCTGCAGGTTGAGCATGCGGTTAGAATGCTTCCTGATCTAAGGTGCAAGGAGAAGAGCAAAAAGATTATGGGGTAAAAACAAGAGCAGAATGGTATGAAACAATCAGAAAAGATTTGCAATGAACAGATGGAAGTCAAAAACTGAGTCAGTAACATGTGATTCCAAGAGTGGGTAGTGGTGTGTCTGTGTGTCGGAAAGCACACTGTGAACACAGCATCATCTAAAGCTGCTTTGCATCAAGGGGAGGAACAACAACCACACAGGGGCCTATCACTCCAGCAGCTACTGATAATCTAGTTCAGACAAAAAAACAACAACAGAAGGGGCTAGTAAGCAGCGCGTGGATAAGCCAACAACTGCTTTCTCAGTATTTTACCTACTAACCTTTAGAACATCCTTGTAAAGCAAGGACTTGGTTGTTGGCAGTGACAAGGAAGTGGAGCATTAATTATCCTTACCCAGGGCATTAAAAACACACTAAAATCAAACCAAGGTAAAGCAAATTCTGGAATACCTGGTCTCCACACCCGTGCGCAGTCCACCACACCACAAACCCATATTTCCTATCACTCCTCTGACAGTAGGAAATTGCTCTAGATGCATTTTCAAAAGCACGTTGGGATCCTCTCTCACCTACCACTCACCACTTCGAGCAATTTCATCCCGAACATAAATCGTTATGACTCTGACCTTTGGGACGTACAAAGATTTTACGAAGGAAAATTCCTAACCATGACACACATCGATTCAGATCGCTGAAAACTGACCCTAATTGAGCCAAACACTAATAAATACCCCTGTGAAGTCTGCGATACTTACATCTCTGCCAAAACAACTGGCCCAAGCTTCACTTGTCAGAAAACAACACTGCATGCAGGTCTGATTTCTTCACTCAAAGCAAAATAAAACGTCCCAGTTACTGTTACATCTAATCTGAACATGCCCAACACTTAATCAGTGGCTTCAGAGCAAGTAAGGGGGTTTTGTTTTTATTGTTGCTTTTTTAAAATCAGACCTGTATATTTAAATAGGGTCCACATTAGGACAATACCAACAAAAACTTTCCAGGACACTTCAGCTTGTTCTGAGATGAGACCACCACTTGCTGCCAACCAGGAAAAAAAAAAAAAAAAGAAGAAGAAGAAGAGTCAGACATTAGCTGCAGCTGGAAATTTTAATATTTTTATTATGCCAGTCCACTACAGTTCGAGCCTTGTCAGTGTTTCCATTAGCAACACATATTTTATGCGTTTATGACTTGGCAGTGCAAGTTCAGTACAGACTCTCTTGGCATAAAACGTTCAACTTGGAAGCAACCACCCACTCTTTCTGGGGCAAACCACAGCCCTAGTCATAAAGGTTTCAGGCTTTTATAATCTCTCTTAAACACATGTCACATCACTTACAAACTGCTGATATCACTACAGGCTGACATGTGACATCGTGTACAAGTCTAACTCAATAGCAAAAAAAAAGATCAGGGTAATCCTAAGAGATCTTTGTTTTCATTGCACCTGTCACAGTTTAACAATTCCTTAAGGGGGAAAAAAAAAGATATTTTATATTTATATAAAATAATTTCAAAGTCATCTGCATACATCAATGTGTGAAACAAATCATTGTGCTTTATACATGGACAAAAATCCAACATGCCTGAAGTTCTGTGTAGCTTCCATGATGCCCATGCAAATGAGCAAATAACCAGGCGGTTCTGACCTACTTTTAAGTAAGTAAGCAGCCTTCCCACTATCAGCTGCTTCACCACACATTGCTCAAACAAGGACAGCAGGATCCTCCCCAGTTCCATCACCAGAAGCAGACAGCACTACAGTCACCGGGGCACTGAGGACAGAGGAACCAGGTCAGAACATCTGAAGGGACATGAGGGATGGATGGTTATAAATTTGAAGTCTATTCCTGAATAACACGACAAAGAGAAATTCTGTATCCAGCAAACCTAAAATCTTAGCTAGATCCTTCAAGCATAAATATTAGAATATTTTTATATCCAACCTTCTTCTAAACATGCTATTATACCAAGAACAATTCTCTTTCATATTGTTTCCATTGTAAACTAAGAAACATCAGCTTGTGCAAAAGCCACGTGCATTTCTGTCCTTGGCTGGGTGCATTTTCCAAGTAAGAGCTTAGACAGCAGCAAATGGTCTCAGCACCTAAAAAGACAGATGGAAAGCATACAAACCTAGAAATCAGAGCCTCCACAGAGGGAAGTCTCAGCCTTTTTCTTCCCCATCAGAACAGCAATAATGGTATTGTCTATCAGTATTCTTGCAAATTAAGTTTGATTCATATTTTACTGGGCAGAAAATAAGGAGATAAGAATTGAACTTGCTGTTTATTTTATGGAAGAGGGAGGAATTGGAAGCTTACAGTAAACCTAAAGGCAATCGCTTTGTTACACAAGCTAATCTCTTTCCCTTACAGCCTGCAAAACTCCTTCACTGAAAAATAATGCATACATGCATGTGTGACTATGTATATAAACAGATATAACATATAGAGCTGTGACAGTCAGCCAAAACCTCTGTTTAAGTACCGTGAAATGTGATCATTTCTAGAATACAGAAATTTTCACATACGTAACTATTTAAGAACCCATTACCTCCTGCATTTATGGTCTTAATTACAGCAGCAGACAGGCAGGCACAGGACAGCTGTGACACCTTCAGCCTCTTAAGTCAAAGATATCCCAGGTCCTTTCATTTGGTCAGCCAGTGTCTCCTCCTTGAATAAGGAACATGTTTTCTCATCCTAAATGCAGGCATCCACAGAAAGCAGAGGTGGATGAATAACCTGCCCCCATCTTCTGTCATACTTGCCATGAACTCAAAGGACAGATCTAGACAATTTATGAACCAAAATAGCAGAGAAGCTGCCTGAACTCTGTCCCTGGAGCAATTTCCATCACCCAGCAGAGGAGCTCAACTGGCAGATGTCATAAGCAGCCCTGCAACTCCCCAGAGAATTAAAAGTTATTCCTGAAAATAGAAACCAACCACTTTAAAGATGAAAGTGGTTAGAGTCCCCTGAAGCACTGAGGAATGCACAATGTCGATAACCTTTGTTTTCTCAGACAAATTACCTCATGGGCAGTTTAATATATGTCACTGGTGTTGACTTTTTTCCCCTTAATTTATGGCTGAAGCAGGAACTGCTTAACACTTTAAATACTGACCCAAGATTAGGCTGAACCAACTGTAAGGCAGCGGCAACTCTTCGTCTTCACCTCTTGCAAGATTGAAATTGCTTCATACACTGAAATCCGTACACCCCTGTCAATGCATTGCAGTTCAAGACTGTAAAGTTAGAAGTTTCTAGCTGACACTAATCTCCAATCATTTTCACAGTAGTTACAGAAACATTGCTGCATGAGCAAACAGTGCTGTAGGTTCTCAGCTCCAGTGCACACTGATTCCCTAGCAGGTAGCAAACTGCTTGTTTAAAGGCCATTATCAGCTGGGCACGGCTTTGGAAAGTCCCATTTCTTACAGCAAGTTTACACAGAGCTATCCACTTACATCTAAAGCTTCCCTGTGCTTCAAAGAAGAGAGTACAGGAAGAAAGGATACAAAGTCCTGGTAGAGAAACACATCCACTGTCAAGTGATGCCAGAACACATTTGTTGCCTCTCTCAGTGTATCAGTTTCACAAAATGGTTTGAGAAGTATATTCAGAAAGCTGAATTATTAGTGTTTGTGCTCACTGCAGATTCAGGTTGCAATTTGTAACTTTTCCACAAAAAATAAAATATAATTAGCTACAGAGGTGACTCCGCGAGGACAGGCTCACATCTCTGCAGTTTTCAAACAGAACCCCAAGATTTCCTTCTACTAAGACACACCTATATCAAGTCAGTGAGCACCAATTTTAAGATTACATCAATGTTTTTGCATCTGCTATAATCTGTGCTAAATATAGACTGTGCAGTCAGATTGCCACCCTGCTAGGAAGAAAGGGAGCATTAATCAGGAAAGGTATTGCTTCTTTCTCACAATACCTGACACGTAGAACAAACAGGATCTCTGGAAAGCATAACAAATTACCGAGTCACTGGGAGCAGCTGAATAAATTCAACGTTAGAAACTGAAGAACAAGCAAATATCTGGATTTTCCGAAATAAGGAAAGCTCATCTCTACAGATGGAGTACAGAAGAAGGCTTGGAGTTTCATATATAGATACAATTATCTATCTATATATGCGGCAAAATCTGAACTATACTATTTTGGAGAACTGGTTGTCTGCAAAGTATGCACAAAACATACATGTCAGAACAGATTCTGATCTCAGGTCTTTGTAATATTTGCAAAGAACAAGAGACCTAAACATTTGTCATGTCTTAGCATAGGTTTTTACAGGTGTTAAAACTGCTCCAGCCGCTTTCAAAGACCAAAGACAGGCCCAGAAAAGGATGGCAGTACAATCACCAGCCCTAACAATAGCAGAATAGAGAACCCCAAACTAATAGGAGTAATTGGAGGAAGCACAGATGTTTACATTAATTTCCCAAACATTTAATTAAAAAAAATAATCTTCAAATATTATTTAGGTATTGGTTTTAGAAGTATTTTATGGTGTTGCCACATTTGCAGTCAAATAAAAACATCTTAAAACGTTAACTGAATTTCTTTTCTATTCCACTTGCTTATGCAGATGCAAATTTAATTGTATTTCTTGTAATTGCTCTTACAGACTAACAGTTAATGTCCTGTAAACCACCAGCCACGGAATAGTGCTTTAGATCAATGAAACCAGGAATCACGCGTGACAAGACGTGGATCTGGCTTCCATAGAACTTGGTGTTTTATCAGGCTCCCCAGGAGGGAAGGCAGGAAGACACATTTCTTTTCCGTGCCAGGATTAAGTGCCTGAATTGCTGGCCCAGGGCAATGTGCAATCCATTAACCACCACAGGCCCACTTTGATGTTAACTGGGAACATCCTTTGTTCCTTCTCACCGTCATCCAGGCTTCCTGTACCTGTTAGCAGTACTTTTGTCTTCTTCCGTGCATCCCTTTTCCAAAGCACCCAGCTCTTCCCATTCCCTGTAAAACCTTCAGCACTTCACTCAGAGCCACTTCCTCAAAGGTTACAAAAAAGTTAGCACTCAACAGCACCTCTGAGTCCCACCACAACTGCTGTCCATGACACAAAACTAAATATTTAAGAGCTTTGCTGAATCAGGGCTAAGAAAAAAAAAAAATGTAAACCCCCAAATTTCAGAGAGATTAAAAGATGTTTGAAGATTACATTTTAACCAAAGTTCCATAAATTAATCAAGATTTTTAATTTAAAATGACTCTTGCACTTCTGATCCTTTTTCACAAGTGGCTAGAGATGACAGGGTGTGTAATCAGCATCGTCATCACTTTCTGGCAGTTTGAAAGCTTATTACACTACGTACAAAGCTAACTAACACACATACGTACACACAAATCACATTTTTAGGAATTGAGAAGTATCCAAAATGATTATTAAGGATCGAAAACACCACAATCATTTTGAGACCATTTCCTATCAGCAGACGGAACTCAAGGAAGAACTCAAGTGCTCAAGGAAGCAAAATGTATATTAAAAAAATAAACATAATGCTGAAAACACTACAGTAGAGCATAGCTAACTGCCCGTCCAAAATACCTATATATCCAAAAAAAAAAAATCACAAGCACTTTAAATGTTACAAAATGACAGGCCAGAAGAGGTAGTCTCATGCAAGTTTTCAAGTTCACAAGTACGATTACTTCTTTCAACCTCATGAAAAACGCAAAAGAAAAGATTTATTAGTGACACCGTTGGGTGTATACACACCTTGATTTATTAGACATGTGACAAAGTCCTAAAAATACAGTGCTGGGATGCATACCCAGAGTCTCCCAGGATGTAACAAGCATTACATACATTATCTGGGTATTATCTCTCATGTTATTACACATGATAATTGCTATATAATAATATATAACGTATGATAATGGCAGTACTTTGGATTTCTGTATAATGAAAAGGTCTAAACTTAAGTTTTCTGTACATGTCCTGTCTATTATTTCTGACCAAGACACCGGTTATATTTTGTGGAGTTTCCTTAATTACAGTTGCAAACACCACCTGATGCAACCTACTCTGCAAACTTCCACTGAGAGACCTGTTACTCTTCTCCACTGCCTGGAAAGGAAGTTACGAAATTACACACAATGAAGTTTAAAAACTAAATAAGGAAGGGCAAAAGTGCAGAGTGTTTCACGTGGCTAAAGGAGTAACTATTTGTAGATACCGCTTTTCCTTTCTGGACTCTGTTGAGCAACAAAAAGTTACACTCGAGTGGAGCAGCACTACAGATATCCTGGAGTACGTGGTTGCAACAGAATAACACTGCAAGCAGATAGACCTTTTAGGAAAGCAAGCCAGGCAGAATAATTGGCAGCTTTAGCAGTACTCAAGTCAATAATCACATTTTCTCCTGCCATCCTTGGGAACAATATCCCAAGATCCCTTCCACAGCAGTACTGCTGCTGATGCAAAATTTAGGAGCTCTCTCCATTTCCTCACATGCTCAAGCAGTGCTTTAAAATACTAAATATTCACATTCAGCCACAGAAAACTTCATAATTCTACAGATTTACTCTTAGAATGGAACAACAATCTGCAAATGTAAACTGAAACCTTCTTGAGAGGTGATTCCCTGCCCCCCAAAAAAATTTAGAGCATGAGTGCTTGTCTAGAACGGGGAAGTTGTCAACTCGTTCCACCAAATCTTCTGCACTTCAACAGCACAGAATGTTTGAGGAAAGTATCTATGACATTTCAGATCTATAAATTACTTTTATTTACCGTGACAGAGTACTATAGTCATATAAATTTGTCATCCTGTATCTGTGCAGTCAGCAGAGCTTCACTGCATTGCGATGTGAAATAACTCACACATCTTCAACTGATACCGATAAGGCAATAAAATCCCAGCATGGACACAGTGATGGTGTTAAGAGACAACATCTGCTGAGCTTCTCTCCAGTCATGATCACAGCACAAGAGCTCCAGGAGATACCCTGCTAACACACATCACCCACAAGCAGCAGTGTTGGCAGAGGCAGCAGGCTGAAACTGCGCTGTGGAGCTCCTATCTGTAAACCCAAATCAACCTCAAGACTCTGCTTTTTCACTCCACATCGGACAGGTTAAAGAGGGAACTTGTGAGGTCAAGACCTAATTGGTATAAACCCAAGCAGTTAATTCAGGGATTGCACTTTAATATTTATTATTTATATCTCCACAGAAATGAGAATAATCAACGATAAGTTCCAAATCCTAGCATAAACAACTACTACACGTGACTACCTAAGAATGTCATTAGCATTATCTGTCAATGTTTTCAGATTTTTAACTCATTTTATGAAAGAAAGCTTCCCTCCCCTCATAAGCAAGGAGCAACCGAGCCATTTATCCTGACATTCGGGTTGGAAGAAACCCATTTCACTGTTTGTTAAGGCAGGACAAAATAGCTGGATAGTCGAGAACTCTCTCTCACCCCATAAATGTGGGAATCACTATCACCTTTCCCATGCTGATAGAGGGGATTAATGTGAACAGCTTGGGCAACCACACACGGGCACTCCCCAAGAGCAAATAACAGCACTGCTGACCAGGCTCGTTTGTGAAAGGTGCCCTCTGCACCATTTACTCCAAAAGCCAGAAGAAAACCAGCAGGAATGACGGATTGCACCATGGTATCAGCATGAACTCTCAGCTCCCCTTCTTGTCAGGGCAAAAGGAGTCAGCTTCTACCCATCACTGTTCACATACACATCAAACGACTTTCAGTCTTACCCATTTCCTTAATTTCTGAAAAAAAATAAATAAATGAGAAGTGCCGGCTTCAAAGCAAGAATTGCTTTCCTATCAGAAGGGCTGACTCACTGGGAAGCTAAAGAAACCTCCACGCTCCAATGTCCCTCATCCCCTAGCAAACCAAGTCTGTGACGATTTCCTCCAAACAACCAGAAAAGAACCAGAAAAGTAAGGAAGGAGCCATATAAAAATGAATACCCATTGACCGACAGGATTCATTTATAGCTAACTTTCTCCAAGCATGAATGCAAAGAATTTGGACAGAACAGGTGTCAAAACACACAGCCTGGTACAACACCTCGCATAAGCACAAATCTGAAAACTCTGGCAATAGACAGGCATTTTATTCCATTACAGAAATGAAGACAGATCTGCTTCTTAACAACCAGCACAGCTTATCATGGGACTATAAACTTTGATACTTACTGGTTATTAATTTTTTCAACTGTTATTACACTAATTGTAACAGAGTTAGGATTCGAAATGAGCCAGCAGACAACAAGCTGATCTCGCCTGCAGTCCCCTCCCGACGCCACAATTCCTGTTTAGAGTTCTGGGTGAGGTCAATTTGCTATTTTTGAAGAGGAATTACAGAAGATGCTACGTTTGAAAGAGCTTCAGCCAAAGTTTCTCTCATCGGTTCACAGCATGCTCAGGACTCAACATCACATGAGCAAGAAGGGAGGAAGGAGGCAGCAGGAATACAGCTGGGAACCACTAGGTCAGCTGTGCTAATATTGCAACTTTTTCAATGAAAACGTTTTGGTCTGGGGTGCTTTTAGGGGAAGGAAAGGGGCTTGGGTTTTGTTTTCTTTACATAGGCAAACGCACGGACCAGGAAGTTGAACTTGAAAGTAATCCCTAAAACCAAATCACCGTGGTTTAAAAGAAATCCTTCACACAAGCACTGTAGCTGACTAAAATTCTTACCTGCCTCCATACAATGAAGGAGTTAACATAAAACAAAACCAAGTAATTTTGTTGCACAAACAGCTCTAAGACCAAGAATTTACGAAGTATATTAACTAAAATTGAAAAAAAAAATCATACAAGAACCACGACTTTCTAAAGTTGCCGTTCATGCTCATTACCCCGAAACAAAGTCAGTTTACAATACAACGTTTGATTTTAAGAACGGACAGAAAATAAAGCAAGCTTACCACTTCCACGGACATATTTGCTTGAACACACCCTGTGTTGTGTTTTTTTTTTTTTTATTTAAGGGGAGGAAGAAAAAAATGTCGTAGCGAGCAAAGTTCACAAGTTAACCTGAAAAGGATTCTGGCTCAGTGCTAAGCGAAGCAGGAGCAGCTGCACGCACCTGTGCAGGCAAAAAGTTTTCTCTGAACCAGCTCTATGGCAGAGACAGCTTCTGCTGAGCAAGTGACTGAGGCGGTGCATATCCCAAATGTGCTTTCTGAATGCCCCAAAGATCATCGGCAAGCCCTTAACTGATGAAAAGTCCTAATTAATCTATCTGCTGCTCCTCCCTCCTCTGACTTACTGCCTGAAGTTTATGATCGAACTAGTTTTACTACCATGAAAAGCAGGCTCACAGCCTAGCACGTTACAGAGCTAAGATAGCAATAATTGAAATAATAGCAATAACTTAGCAATCTTTAAGACGCTAAATACCCTTTAGCTATGTACAGATAAAAAAAATTCTAAAACAAGTAGAATGAATATAAATCATCACTTTCAGCTGTCACGATAGTTGGTTGGAAAGTGAATAGAACTAAAAAATAAAAACACACAAAGCACACCACACACTGCAAATGTTAATATCTCAAAGCACACAAGTGCAGTTATTCAATTTAGCAGCATTACGCACTGCTCTAGCCCATACTGGTTTTGAATGGCTGTGTGCACATTTCACACTGCTAAATTTTAGGAAGGATAAGCCACTGTCAAGGAAAACAACAGAAGGCTGCTAGATTTCCACTGTTAACTCCTTTCAGGAATTTACGAAGTTGTTTATTTTAAATTGTCCTTGTAGGAAGAAGGAAGAGAAATGATGTCAGGAACAAGACCTCCAATTCAAATATTATAACCTCACTAAAGGAGTATATGCACACAATCCAAGCTGGAATTTTAAATCAGGATTTGTTGATTAAATTGGAAACCCACGTGCCTACACAACATCAAGAGAAAAAGGCAGTTTATTTTAACAAAGCATGTATAAACCACGAGTAAGAAACAAAACTGAAAATGTGTATTTTGTTATCAGGCAAGCAGGAAAAACAAAGTTCATTCTCAAAGCACTCTAAAATCCAACACCGCAATACAGAAAGAACATTTTTCCGAAGACCTTTTACTAAAAAATGAATTCAAGGAAATTAGCTTCACAAGCAGGCAATATAATTGTTTATACCTTTTATAGACATTTGTTTGCAACTATCCACTCACTGCAAGCTCCTCCACCAGCTCTGAGTTCTCATTTCAGGACTGCTTTGGACAAACCCAACCACCCCCGACTTCCCTCCCAGTCTTTACTGTTACCTTCCACTTTCCGTTCAAACTCTTGCCGACACTGTCACCTGAGGACACCGTGCAGGCTTTACAGGCTCCATTGAAGAGAGCCAGATGCCCTACCTCTTCTCTTTCTCTTAACACAAAATCCCTTGGCTTTCAGTCAGCACGAAGAACTGCAGCGTTTGGCACAGTGCCTCAGACTGCAGTTTGACCTGTTGAGCAGTGGACCTGCAACAAATGCCCTGGCTCAGCTGCTACCAGGAGCCAGGCACCACCAATCTCCAATTCTTCTGTGGATGCTACATAAACATGTAAAAAAAAAAAAAAAAAAAAAAATGTAGAAGCCAAAACAAAAAAACAAGCAAACCAAGCAAGCAAGCAAAATCAGTACTTGGCAACATTTAAAAGATTATGTCTTCGTTTTCTCTCAAGTGAAAAAGCTGTTTTCCTGCAAGACTATCATAACTCAAAATGAAGCTGACAGCACTTAGTCATGCTCTCAAAGAAGATGCGTTTGTCCAACACACAAGTCAAAGCCTGAGGAGTGGCATAAATGTCACTAAGTCCTATATATTGGCAATGCTCAGCAGCAGGGAGCAAAACGGGACTGGGATCCACCTGAGCTGTGCTGATACAGTCTGGATCTGGGGCACCCAACACACGAAGAAGGCATGCAGCCCTACTCCTCCTACTGACATTTGGGTTGTCCTTCAAACAGGCTAGAGGCAGTTGCATGCTGCCTGGCAGCCAAGGACACTTCGCAGCTGCCACCTGGCAACAAGCTCTTGGGCAGTCAGACACAATTAAGAAGAAAAAAGCAAAACCAGCAAAAACCAAATGAGCTGGAGTTACCGCTTTCCCCCCCTCAACACTCTTGCAGCTGTCTGACAAAAATCCAAGGCTTCTTTTAAAGAGCTAACTTACCTTCCCAAAAAACATCTAGGATTTGAAATCAAAGATTGTGCATCCACTTTTGCATAATTTAAACTGTCATGTATTTATTTATTATGCTTTAAAATATTTTATATGGGACAAGGCCAGGCAGATCTAGTTGATAACACACGCACTTTCAACTTCAAATGCTAGTCTTATTCACGTGAGCAGAGATTAACACCCAAATTCTACATGGAGAGGTTATACACTGGCTTCAATTCAATTCTTATCAAATCAGAATAGACAGGCATAGATATTCACAAAAGCACAATAAATTAAGCATATGATGAGTTCAGGTTAAATCCCTACCTAATGAATGGCAGGAAAATACAGAGATCCTTTCCGAAATGAATAAAAATTCGAGGTCAGAGCCCCAGAATCTCACATTAAAATGTGCAAAACTTGATGTAAATCTTAGTCTTGTCCACACTAATCTGTTCCCTCCAGTTGTGCTTTCCACTGACCTGATGTGATTGATCCACCCCATGCTCTCTCTTCCCCACACAGAATGAAAGACACTTGGGCACCTGCACCAGGTGCATCCCAGGTCCCCCAATCCTCCTAGCCTGGCTTCCTTCTTGCTGTTTCCTGCTCACTGCATCACTCACAGCTTCACTCTCTTCTCCCTTTCACACGGGCAATGAGTTCATGAACAACATTTGGCCCTCTCCAGCATCCCTCTTGTCATTACCCCACACCAACTTCTTACACCTCTCCACCGCCAAGAGGGTCTGGCTCTTGCAGGAGCTGCAGGGTGTTCCTGCTTGGAGCAGTAACACACCCCTTTCCATAGGAAGCCCAGAAGACACACAAACCACCACCTCGTTTAGAGTTTGAACAGCTGATGGGTGAGGTGGCAAATGAGCAAACTCATTTCTCAAAGGACCTTCCTTGTTCGTGAGGCCAAAGTACAGTGCTGCTTCAGCTCATTTCCACCTCCCCTCCTGCAGTTCATCAACCCCTTAATGTGTCACACCTGCCCAAGCTGTCAAGCTGGATCATTCAAGTCTAGTTTTTAGGCCTGATGTTTGTAGTGGTCTGGTCATGACAGCATTTCACAGGTATTGCAATATCAGCAGCCTACAGCAGCAGCAAACGCAGTCTGGGGAAGCTGAGGTGAAGAGAGGACGGAGAAAAAAAAAGCCTTTCTGCACCAACAAAGTTCTCTCTCAAACTACCACTACCTGTACATTAAGATTACCTTTATAAGAAGGAACTATAATCAAAAGGGAAAAAAAAAAAAAAAAAAAACATGACTTAATAGTTATTTTTATGCTTTCCCATCATCTAATCAATGCAAGACAGGTTTTTCAGCCTATGCATAAAGTCTTTACAAAAAAATTTAATCATGAAATCAACCTCATAACTGAACTCCTCAATCAACTTGTCCCCGTTGTCATTCACCAAATATTAAACCAAAGAGGGTTTTCTTCTACAGTTTCCTTTTCAGTTCTCCAAATTATTCTGCTTTCCAGGAAATAGGTCCTGTAACCCAGACTATCCAACTACACCATACATATGGTGAACAGCTGTACAATCACAAGTAATTGGAGCTGAGATGCAAAAAGATGAAAGCAATTTAAATCAAAGTTGGTAAACAGTTCTGCGGCTGCAGACAGGCAAAACAATATCCAAAAAAAATTAGTTTTTAATGTACCAACAAGCCAGTTCTGACCCCTCTGTACTGTTCAGTGAGAAGATGATTTTGGTGACCCATGATCTGGAGAACCACTGTGACTGACACCTTGCTATGTGGCACTGAAGTGCTAGACAAATCAGTACAATAATCATCAAAACGATGCTTAATTTTACCTTAAGTTACTATTAATAAAGGGCCCTAAACCTGAAATGGATTTTTTGCACTGAACTACAGACCAGTTAAACGTATTATACAAGTGCAAGACAATCTTACAAACTTTTTCTTGGTAGCAGGCCTTCACTAAGAAGCAACTGGGTTATTTCCACCGGTACTAAAAGATAGATATCTAAATCATTCAGCAATATATAAAAAGGAATGACTTCACTTTTTCATAAAGTCAAACAGAAGTATTGTCAAATTTAACGTAAGCAAGTGTAAAGTGTCTATAACACCGGACAAATTCCCTCTTATGGTTTAACAACATGAAAATATTACGGTTAATAAGATATATTAGAGAATTCCTGTTTTGCAAATAATAATTTCACTTCAGAAAGACAGGAATACCTAAATTCTCTTTGATTATATTTTGTGGTATTGAAGTTACACCTCGGAATCTTTGAAAGTTATTCAAAGGGAGAAGAAAGCATAAGGAAGCTAAGTATATAACACCTCAGTAACAGGTGAGTAGTTCAGATGATAAAGCTGCCAGATGCTAAGTTTGCTGAGCTGCCAGATGCTAAGTTTCAGACGTGACTAATGGAACAGCACACCTCGATTCTCTGCAGGTTTCTTCAATGTAACTGATTAATAGATAGCTGCATACTCAGTAACAGGTTTAGAAAACTTCCAGAGAAAACAGAAAACACGTCTGCAAACAAGATCAGTGAAAACTAGGGCACAAACACAGTAAATGCAAGAAGTTGTATGATTTCACAGTTTTACAGTTACCCTTTAGCAGGACCCATCCTTGTTCTCGCCCTTTGCACAGCCACAAAAAGGCAGTACCAGAAGGATGGAGTTCAGGGTAGCAAGTGCAGAAGCCTCCTTCAAACAGAACTGCTTGTAATCCAGGCTGAAGCATCCACATAACCACAGCCTGAGGATGCAGTTTTTCATTACAGCTGAGCTGACTGGGCCATGACCCTAATTTCCCAAGTCTCTCTTGACCTGATGTCTTCCGTAGGGGTAATTTTGATTTTAAAGTCAATCTGTATCACTAAAGCAGGTCACCAGCACTGCAGGCAACTGCTAATGCACTGAGCAGTAGCAAGGAGACAAGATACACAGTGCATGGGCACAGACCAATGCTGAAGTGAGCAAGAACAAAAGCAGAAGTTACCAAGAAGAAAAAAAAAGTTTTAAAAACATTCCAAAAAATTTTTATCAGTTGAAAGGTCTTCCAATTAAAAATTCATCTCATTATAAATATAACTGGTATGTAACTCTTAACATTTCAGTAATAAGTAGGCTGCTGTATGATCACAGCAGAAACAAGTCAATGCAGAAAACTCACCTTCACAAAGTTGTCAGGGAACATGCCCCTCTTGCCATTTAGCTCCCCTTCTAGCCATCCTTCTTCTTCCAGTTTTTTCACATTCCTGATTATTTCCCCAACTTGAATCGTTAACTCATCGTCATGCACTGCGTCATAGTCATACTCCACGATATAGTCCACTGAAGGAAAAAAAAAAAACAGTGAGTACAACTCAGAAACGCAGAAATGAAACTTCAAAGCTACACATGAACAAAAAGGCAGACCTAACAACAAATGCTTGTTTGAGAGTTGTAGTGTCCCCATACATTTTAGAAAGGAAAAATAGAAGTGTCACTTATTCAAGGAAAACCAGGAATATGGCATATTTTGGTGGCGGAAGGTTGGATTTTTTTGTGTGCACATGTGATAAAAGGGGCTGGGGGGGAGCTGTCCAAAATTCAAGTCCCAGCCTAAGACTTCACAACCACGAACCGCTGCCCACAGGGAAGTCATTTGTTATTCAATGCATATTTGGGGGTCAAACAGAAGGTTTCAAATTGTGCAGGTATGGCAATGCTTTCTCAATTTTCATGCTTATATCTCCTATTATGCCTACAAAAGAAAAAGATTCAATACTTTTGCAAGTTTGAGCTGAGAAATTTAATACAAACAAACCAGAATGAGCACGACTGACAGCACCAAACAACTTAATATGCACAGATATTTAAGAGACACCCTCCTTCAGAATCATCTGGTTTTGTACGAAAGATGAATAAGCAAGCAAGCTCTAATTTTGACATAATTAAGTTTACTCAAAGGAGCCTAGCATTATATTTATGTACTTGTCCATCTGTTGCACAAGATCCACTGGAGTTGCTTACTGGCAACTGAAGGCTTGTTTGGCAATAAGAGCTCATTTGTTCATCAAGAAATTCTGTTTATGCCAGGACTTTCCACAAACCTGCAGTAATCAAATAATTTTCCCTCTCACAAATCCAGCGAGGACAATCAGGTGCTACAAGACATAACACTACGCTCACCAAAACCTCCATTTAATCTGCAGATCACAACATACACATGCAAAGACAAGACCACAGGAGTGTTGAAAAGATAAATCTTCAACAGCTGTAGAGGGTTGGTTTTTTTTTGTCCTTTTAAAAAAAAAACAGATTAGCCCTTATTTTATCAATGCATGATAATATACAAGAATTACTTCACAATTAAGGAATCAAATTGGCAAAAGTCATGTCATGTGTCCCATCCCCACCCCGGCATTGAACTTCCAGCCCCATTAAATCCATTAAATTAATGCACAGTTCTTATCCATGGGCAGCTTTTATCAAGAGTGCTGCTGCATGTTTTGAAACGCAGCCTTTATCCCTCTGCTGCCTACAGATGAAGTCAGAAAACCAGCCTGGTAAAAATCAAAACTACAGGATTGTATCCCAAATCCATGAGAAGCTAGGATGATCTGTCTGGCAAACTGTTCTGAACACACCAACTAACAAAGGAGACAGCTGCAAATAAATCATGGATCATAAAGACAATAGCTATTCATCACCTGCAGTTTGGAAATAACGTCACCTTCCAACCAACTCAATTCGGCCACTGGGGAAAACAAGATACGTAAAAATGTAAGAAATAGCCATGTTATGTATTTGTCTTGGGACAAACTCTATTTTGAAGCACATCAGCAGGTATTATATCTCAAAATACACAATATAGGACCAGTTTGCGAAGTTAAATATGCAAAATGGATCAGAACACAAAGTCAGGCATTGTAACTGCATACAACATCACTGTCTGCGACTCGACCTGCCAAACACATGGTCCTTTTTCCCCAGGAGAGTCTGAAGAAGGAAATCATAGACACGCTATGTCAATATGAACTAATTCTTTTGAAAGCCTCTTTATTTCCTTGGGGGAAATTTTCTATATTTGCTCTTGAAATACACAGCACATTCATTTTGGTCACCTCCCCAGACTGTAAAACATGGACACGGTTGTGCCAACAGCTGAAGTTGGATCTTGAGAACCTCCCAGTCATCATCCAGGAGCTCCAAAGCAAAACTGCAGCAAACACAAATAGCAGTTTTTTATTCTTGGAATTTACATGTTGAATTTCCTCTTGTATTTGTCAATGATATTTAATGCCATCTTCTTTCTCATACATAGACAAGTCAGATCTAAATTCTATTCCCCTGCCTGGTAAGTATGAGGGATGACATGAAGAACATCAAGACGGTTTCATCCCATGTATTTTTCAGGTGATGACACAGAAACAGGAACAAGTTACATATCTCTTTACTGCTTAGTCTTCATGAAGAACATTTACCAGTTTTGCTTTTCAATATTAGCAAGTAGCATTAGGTGAACTGTTCAGGTGGTTCAGTCTGCAACACAGTGGGCAGAAAAACCTTCTACTGCCAAAAGAGTCCAGTTACTGAAAGACATGAACTGCTGAAAGCTCTTGGAATTACTCTATTTTCCCAAGCAAAACACTGCTCAGTAGTGACAGAAAATGTTTTAAGAAGTAACAGCTCCTTAGAATAATGAGGAGTTGTATCAGTCCATGGAATGTACTTCTATTTCAAACACTGCAATCGAAAGCTTTTTAAAAGCTTTAAAAAAATTAATTCAAAATTAATTTCTAAAATTTAAAAGCTTTACTCAAGAATAGACCTGATACTGAAAGTGTCAGCAACAACTGTAGTAATAGAAGCTGGTCAAAGCTTTCAAAAAAAATATCAAAAAGTGCCAATGAGCAGAATATCTCTATAAACCACCAAAAATACCTATCCTGCCTTCCTTCTGCTTTTTACACAGCTTTCTCAATTTCAAACTCAACTCAAATCCATGATTTGTAGTTGAGTCCACAATGACCAACTCTTAGATTCAAAATCATCTTCTCAAGCTGCAGCATGAACACGGTGAGGTCTAACACACTTTTCTTGCACATCCAGCAGGACCAAAGCTCCCCAAGAAGGGAGACAACATTCTTTCAAAGGAACAAGAGGCAACGGACACCACCTGAAGCCAAACAAATTCCCTTTAAACCTATAAATACACACACGCCACCTGCCATGGGGGTGATCAACCTCTCTGGGAAGCAGTAGTGTCTCTTTGGAGGTGCTAAGGGCCCAGGTGGATGTGGCTGTGTGCTGAAGCTGAGCAGGTGTGAGCTGGACCAGACAACCAGAGGTGCTGTCCAGCCTCAACCATTCTGTGGTCGACTCAAGTTTCACCTTTGTTGGCAGCTTTTGGTCATCCAACCGCATCAGCCAACCATGACAGCCTTTAATGTCACTGCAGAACTTTCTCAGAGAACATTGAGGGGTTTGACCTGAGTTGGGCTCAAATTAAAATCAACGGTGCTAAGTTAAAAAAAATAATCAATTGGACATCTTTTGGGGAAATGTGGTTATAGCAGGCTTTTGTGGGACTCATCTGTTCAGGTTTTTGTTTCCAGTAAGATGACAGCTTGCTAATAAAATAGACCACATATCAAAGCCAGTCAGCCCCATCAACAACCGACTACATGATTTCCCCATGGCAGAGGAGAAAAGTGTCCTATTTAACAGCACTGCCTCTTGGATAAAACAGTGGGCATTACTGGCCAGCACAGCTGTACTACCCAAACAAAGCATCCCAATTCTGCTGGCACAGGTGACCCCTTCACTTCTCTAAAACTTACACAACCAGTTCTCCTCTGCTGGCACCAGGACGTGGCAGAAGGCAAGCCTCCTGATAAGCACAACCGCCTAACACCCATCTTCACTGCTTCTAAACAAAGGGAGCCTTCAGCTGCACAGGCTCTTCCTGGAGTCACCTGTTACAGGAGCCTACAGCATAGGTCCCCCTGGGAACCTACAAATATCAATGAATAAACAATGGGAAAGACTGAAAAATACACTGACATTTGAGCCTGCCTGTGTCTTGTCTAGAAATAGCCACACACCCAGCAAAAAGCACATTTTCACATTCCTGGTCCTTTGTTTAGGATATTACAGTACCGTCAGAATTTGGAGACTTTTCTGTAGTAGCCAGATGATGACAGAAACCAGACAAAGTAAATCCCTTGCAAAACACATAATAGCTGATAAAACAACAGCAACATTGGTGGGATAACCAAAATCCTCCTGAGCTATTCAGGAAGCCTTGCTGAAAGCTGCTGCAGGCCTAGAGGGGCAAACCCAGCACTGAGCTGCAAGAACTCGAGTTTTGTGCCACGCTCCATCGAGGTCTCCTGAGGCAGAGTTTAGGTCAGTCCAGTCATTTATTGGAACCTCGAGCCTGGAAAGTTGTCTGGCCTCCAGAAGAGCCTTGCCAAGCTGCAGTTAAGGCAGAACAGAGAGTTGCTAGAAGCTTGAAATCAACCTTGTTAGCTGTATAAGTCAGGATAGTGCTGTTTATCTCAGAAAACACTGTCTCAGAAAACAAAGTTTAGTCTCTAATAAACTACGAATACATACACACAAAGTTATAAAGGTACTCACTTTTATAACAGAGGTTATGCTGCAGACCAAAGATAAACCACAATCCTACCCTTTTACTATCCCACATTTCTTCACAACGATCTCAAAATCAAGTGTTAATCTGAAGGAGAATGTTCCTTTACAGCTGCTTTTCCTTGAAGCATTCCTACAGCTTCTAAGGTGACTACAATGAGTTGAAGACCTCTGTGTCCAAAGAAAAAAAATACAAAGCTGGTGAAGGGTCTAGGAAACAAGTATAGTAATAACATAGCGTACAATCAACCACCAAAGACAAAGCTTTACACTGAAAAAAGCTCTCCAGATGCTGAACACTGAAAACCCACCCATAAACACTGAACACAAGCAGTGCTATAAGAGTGTTTTTCCCTACCCCAGAATCACATAACTCACTGTCACGCTGACTTGAGTCACACGACTACCCATGTGCTCGAATAAAGAAACCTGGCAAACTCTCCATCACCCATGAAGTTCTAGCCCTTGCTTTCAAAACTCTGTGAATTTTGTCCAACAAAGCTCTCCTGGTAGACACATTTACAAAGTGAGCACCTGGCTTTGGAGAGCCCCAGCCCAAATCCTCCCCATGCTATAGCCAAGCTCCCTCTTCTGTGCTCTGCATCTGCCCCCATGATTCACTCTCCTCTTTACACAGTGACCCTAAAAGACCTCGATAACCAGTTCCCCAAAGGTTAAAGTATCCTCTTGGGGTGCAGACGTGGGTTCAGTCTTCCTCACACTGAGTAGGTAAGTAGCCCAAGTTTCCCACTGCCAGGGAGATGTCTCTGCCCACGGATCGTGTGCAAGGAGGCAGGTACTTCCTTTCCTTTCATGCTCCAATAAGCATCAGCATGAGAAGCCCAGGCAGACTGAAGCTTGGAGAGATGGAAACACAGAACTTCCTTCTTTCCTTCTCATGGTGCCCGTTCATGGAAAGAGAGAAAACTGCAAAGTTATGCTTTCAAGGCATCTTACTGCAGGGATGCTGTGATCCCACCCTCTTCCATGCTCATCCACATGGTCCTTTCCTCCTGCTTAGTGCTGAAACCAGTACTTACTTATTTCTTTATCTGATGTAGCAGAAGTAAACAGCCCAAGCAAAGACTCCCAACTTTCCACAAGTTAATCTTCCTAAAACGGCTCACTGCAGGGTCTGAGGAGCAAGACTGCATCACAGCCAACTTAGATCCATGTCTACATCATTGCTATGTCCAGATCAGGGGCATGCTTCTCAGTGAAACTCCAACCCCTTCGCTGACCGTGCTTCAGCTCACAGCATGAAGCCATCTCACAGCAAGCAACTCAGATGTCTTCACACTGAAACTTAAATTAGAGACAGGCATCACAGGAGTAGCCTCATTGAACTTTAATCACTAATAAGCACTAAGTCCATGGGGTGAGACCGAAACCAGGATGATATGGAGGTGTTGAAAGCATGCAGGTCCCTAAAACCAGGGGTTTTCCCCTACAGGTCCACTTTTCTTGCCCCTCCCCGCTTACTGCTTCACACGTTCCCGAAAGCTGCCCTGAAACCACACCTCAGCATAATGCATAAATGAGCAAAGCCACTGGATTCCTGCCAGCTCTTACGCTAGGGATGTGGTTCCGAGCTGGTAAGAACTGAACACGGAAAGAGCACATTTAACTAAGAGACCATGCAGCCTACCCACGCTTTACAAGCCAGCTCACGGCAGCCTTCAAGAAGCCACCAGGTTTAAGCGACGGCACGTGGAACCGCAGCTGGTTCCAGCAAGCTCAGCTGTGCAGCCACTGCATTCACGCTCCACATGAAGGACTTGCAAAACAGCTGCGTCACCGCAATTTACCTCAACGCTAAGCATCACGAGCAAGATCTTCTGCCTTCAAACCAGCCCAGAAGGAAGTTGGGTGCCTTGTGTACAGCCTCAGAAGTACTCTGACACACAGCAGAGCCATTGCCAACTGTGCCTGCTCCCTGAGGAGCTATCCCAGCCACATCAGCTTTGTTCCCGATCCGCATCCCTGCACCGAGGCAGTCACACACTGCGTCCTGCTGCTGCAGCTCTCCTCACCCACACCTACCCACCACAAGGAAGGGATGTGGCAGAGGAGATGGTATTCAGTTTAAGGTGATGCTGGCCTCATGTTTAAATATTCACTTCAAGTTTTGTTTAAAGCAAAGTGCTCTCAGCTATCAGGATTCTTTATTAATTTATAATAAGAAACACCGTGCCAATGGAACTGAAAGATATCTGCGCCACTCTGCATACATTTTCTTTTAAGCATATACAATTGAACCTTAATTAGCTGTCAAATTGTGGCTTATTTCCTAGGTAGATAACCTAAATCTGTGGGATGTATTAGCCTATATGCCAGACAAACAAATACTGCTTTCCAGCAACACAGGTCCCCTCCATGCAAACAAATAGACACTGTTGGATCCAAACAGATTCTACATAACACCAGCTCAGCCACGTCAACCCAGACTCTGGGAGCACCACAAACACCCTGCTGCCATCTGACAGGGACCAGGTTTGGATCTTGACAGAGCCTGCTCCATTTGGAGAGACAGCCTTTTGTACTCTCTCCAACACAGCCCGCAGCTGGGCAGGCTAATTAGGTTCGGCGCAGCATTAGATGAGCACGCAGTCACCACGCTGCAGGGCCAGGCCAAATTCTCAACAAGCCCCAGGAGATCCTCCAGTGCAGGAGCTCAGACAGAGCACGGCCCCAGCCTGAGCTCCCATTCACACAGCTCAGTGCCTGGACACCTCAGCCTTCCAGTTCCATACCCACTTCTATCAGATTTTAAGAAGTCTTTAACTTAGAGAGGAACTTAAAAATCAAGTCCTTTCAATCAAAAACCCTGGTAAATGTCATAAAAAACATATAATTCTTAAAATATACAGCATCTTTTTTCTATCAGAAGTCATTGAATGTATGAGGTGGTTTGCAAGACCACTTAGAAACTCAATGAGTTTCACCACTAAGGGTATTTTATGCTGTTCTACATTTTTTAGGATGAAAATAAATCAAACTAAACACACAAGAGAAAAAAAAAAAAAAAAAAACCTTTCAATCATACTGTGCAAGTCTCACATTATCCAGTATCACCTCTGGGCCTTTATTTGCCCAAATCTCAGCATCAGCAGTCCAGCTACTGTCAACTTCCCATTTTGATTAAATACTTCGAGCTCCAAGGCAAAAAATAAAAATAAAGGAGGGGAAGGAAAGAGCCAGACTAAAAAGCTGTTCTGTTCTTTTTCTAAAGCATGGAGTCCCAAAACGTTTCACTCTAACGGTAAACACAGAAAATTTTTGTACTGTGATTTTATCTGAATGTCAGATATACACAAAGAGAAGTATGTATCAGCAACTGGCTTTATCACACCCTCTTTCAGAGACATCTTGATTTTTGTGACCCACACAATCTGTCAGAGCCCTTAACGAAGTTTCTCACACTCCCAATTTTACTTCTACAACAGACGTGCAACTCTGCAGAAGTTGGCCAAGCTGAATGCAAATCAACTTCTCCCAAAAATACATTCCCAGTGCCATGCCACTGACACCCCAGTCATTATCTCTAGACAACCTGATTCCCAGACAGCTCTAGTCACTGCTGAAGCCAGTGACAAAGCAAAATTTGAGTAAAGTTCTGCTTTTTTCTTCTTCTTTCCTTTCCACACCCCCCGCAAGTGTCTGATAGTCTTCATTACTCTCTGCAACTTGCCCTATGCTGCACTACCACCAGAAATACTTTCTGTGTAGACCAGTAATCCTGCCACTGCAATAGCTTCCCTAAAAAAAACAGGAAAACAAAACCAGCAGCCTACCTGTGAGACAGCTGAAAGCCAGGAGCCTTGGTTCTGCCTGTGCAGAGCTGCTCCATCTAGAAGTCACCCTGGATTCACCTGGCATTTAGCACAGGTCTAGTAAGTCAATGGTAGGTTCTTGAAGAAATGACTTGACACATATATAACAAGAGATTCTATCTGTTTTTACAGACCATGAATACTGAAGGAATTAGGAAGATGCTCTACTGAAAACGGTAAAGAGAAGCTCATTTGCATTCTAACAGTAAATCTCAAATGACAGCTTCTCAAGCTGGCTCCAGTACAATTAGCGAAAAACTTTGTGATGGAAATTAAATACAAACACTGCAGCAGAAATCCTGCCTAGCAGCCTGCCCTGAAGCACCAAAGATGCAAACACCACACGCCTCGTTTTCCTACTCTATTCTCCCTTACCTTCTGAAGTGTCTACCACTGCATATGAGCATATAAAACACGTTTTAAAAATAAGAGTTTGGTTTTGTATGTTTGTTTCCCCCTCAATTCCCTTAAGCTCTCTAAGCAAGAATCACCAGGCTCTCCCCACCCCTCATTACAGGAATGTGTCAAGAGAAGACAGGAGAAAGGAAGCATCAGAGAAAAACCAGCACTAACTACAGGTATCACGGACTGCCTGTGAAAACACACAAGGTCAAGGTGTTTTACCTGGGAAAAAAAATACGTTAAACAGAAAGTTATGTTTTATGTTACTTGCTGTTTTCTTTCACTGTGTCCGAGTAGAGTTCACTGTAAGGAAGCAGCATGGAAATGAGAGAGGTGACACCTGCAGGAAAGGCAGCAAACGTCTTCACAAGTACAGCTGAAGAATTGCTGCTAAGCTGATAAGCACAGAAAACAAAGGATCTCAAAGGGCACAGGGGAATGTGCTGAGAAATAACAAAAAATCCTCAAGCCATGACTCAGATACTGTTCTGTATATAGACTTACACCTCTTCCTCTATCCCTTCCCTTAATTTTATAACATCTATTTAGTAAAACATTCAACATCCAAGGTGAGTCACAGAACATCTGCCTACAGAAAAACTGCTAAGAAGCTCTGAGCAAGAAAATAAACATATCTCACTCAGATCTAGTTCAAATCCTAAGCACCAAATAAGCAGAAGCGCCACAGGGTCAGCAAAGGGGTCACACCACATTTACAGGATTGTTAGCATTTTTCCCTCCAAACCTCCACTAAATAGTTAATTAGCACTTAAAAATACATGTGAAAGTTCAGTTGCTTGTCTTAGCTAGAAATCTTTTTACAAAGTTACCAAAAAATATCTGTATTTGTTACATAAACGTTTCCTTCCTTCTGTATCAGGGCTCCATGATACTACAAAAGCTTCAGCTCCTCCTGCAGACTGTTGTGAGGACTCCTCTGGCCAAAAAGGACAGAATGATCACAGCTCCAGGTTACGAATGCATAAATGACAAAAACAAGAAAGTCTCTGAAAGCTTTCTGGCTTTAAACCAAAAGAAAACTTCTTTCACACTACCCCAAAAAACGCAAAAATGCTTTAATATACAGTCTACAACTTGGAACATATCTCATTCAGAATGACAATTTGTATTTCTGCAAACACGGCAAGAAGCTGGCTTTGAAATAAATTTATGGAAACTTAAAAGCATCATTCGGAGCATGCACAAAGTGTTCTCTTCAGCTTTAAAAACAGGAATGATGCAATAGTCTGAGTGGTCCCAGACTGGGATCTTTCAAAAACCACAAAATATGCTTAGCATTAGAACAGAGGCAAGTGCTCCTATCTGACTTCACACTGTCAGGATGGCCCACACTAATTATTGCATTAATGAAGTTAATTTACTTTCTAGTGCGGACATTTCAGTCAATACAAAAACTGAATTGTTGATTGAAAAGCACAGTTAGAAATCCTTATGCAATGGATTTTTACAAAAGCCAGTCAAAACCACAAACGCTCAAGGGCACCCTACAGCCCTAATCAGATAATTTTAAAGATGAAGTTGCTTCGTTAGCTCAATTAGGTTCTAAAATTCAGGAAATCAAGTCATTTAAACACTCATTTGTAACTTGAATTTTGAAGGGATTTAACCATATCTTATTAAGATTATGATTTAAGTCAGCATGGTTTGCAATATTGGGAATCACAGGGGGAATAAAAAGGTCTGAAAGGACCTCTGGAAGTCACTAACTCCAAACTTGTCACAGCAAGGCAGACCTCAGTCCAAGCAAGTCACTCAAGGCTTTGCCCAGCTCAAACCTGAAAGTCTTCAAAGGATGGAGGTAACATGATCATGCCCAGCTGCCTTTCTGAGATGAGTGTGTTGGCATTCCTCCTGCATTTCAATAGAAAGGGGACCAAAACTGGACATGGTATTTTAGATACAGCTTTGCAAATGCCAGGTAATAGAATCCTAGGTTGGAAAAGACCTCTGTGATCATGACATCCAAGCACCAACTTGAACCTCCACGTCCCACCACTAACTGGTGTCCCTTAGTGCCCCAAGCACAATCAGCAGGGACTGCCAGCTACTCCCCGGTCAAAGCCACCTGCCAGCAAGGCCAGTCCCAGATTTCCCCCTTGATCCCTTGGTGCTGGATTTTCACTTTCACTCATTTCTAGGACTTACAGGAGGCTCCTGTTGGCTCAGTGCCCCCGCGGCACACCAACCATCTCCTCCTCGCTCAGCGTACAGGGAGGACACACCGTCCTATCATCTGGGCGGCTGGATATCATCACCAGCCCCATACCAGCCCCAGGAACACCAAGTCAACTGCTACCAGTTTGGCCTTGAACTGTTGACTGGTTGGCTTGGGTCCCAGCCTCCCTCCTACCTTGCAGTCATCTAGCCTATTTCTCCTCCATTTGGCAAAATGTCAGGGGCAATGTCAAAAGCCTTGCCTGTATATAAGAGCTCATTCTCCCCTTGTCCACAGAACTGGTTGGGTTATCATAGAAAGGAACCACGCTGTTCAAATCAGTTGTTCTCTGGAAATCCACGCTGGCTGCCCTGTCACCTCCTTGCCCTTCGTGTACCTGGAAGCAGTTTTCCTGAGGGTCTGCTCCCTCGCTTTGCCAAGAACTGAGGTGAGGCTGACTGCCCATACCCCCAGGTCCTCCTCCTCACCTCTGACCAAGAAAGGAGGAGTAACCCCAGAACGTAACGAAGACATAAAATTGAACTAGAAAGCAAATGCAAAATCTTGCTAGGTATCCACAGGATGTGTTTTGTGGAACTCAAGTTTCATCTTGCTTTTATTATATCCAGTCTTCTGCTAGGCACTCAGAATGGAGAAGTTAGGTCTGCCCCCAGGCTTTCCATACTTGAATATCATCTTGTACACCTTGGAGAAAATCAAGCTCACATGAGCATGCCTGTCAGCCAGTTTCCCCCCTGTACACCCGTTTGGTTGAGACATGTCAGAATAATGTCTTAAAATAAGTGTTATACCTTTTTTTTCCCCCTACCCTAACACTACTACTCCTTTAACCTGCTGGTTGGCTAACCATCAAATATGCAGCCTGGAAACAGCTACAGCATGTGCTGTGTCTTGCGTAGCTAATTGATAGTAACACAGAACTGCAGGTATTTAAGGAATTTAGGGAGGGAACAGAGACATTACAGAAGGTTATGAAAAACTGTCTGGGGCTCAGGATAGTGCTCATTGCAGTCAGGAGAGAACTGAGCACAAGTTCATAGAAAGCTTATCATCATCTCCACTCTCCTCACCACATTCTCTTGAAGAAGCAGTTCCGATTCCAAAAACCACAGGAAATCCCTTTAGTCTGTCCCCATGTGTTTCATAACTACCGAGCACAACCCTGGTGACCCAATTACACATGCAGACAATAAATAATAATAATAATAATACACGTGGAGACAATGAACAATATAACTTCAGCTTTTTTTTTTTTAATTAGGTCAGGATTTACCACTTCAGCCACTATGTAGAACTGCAATACAGCAAGACATGAGGTAAAAAATCAGTATGGGCTTCTTGCTGCATGGGGATGGCAGGCTGTCTTACTCTGACAGCACATTTTGTGTTTTATAAATAGATTTACTTCACCTGCTATTCATCAAGCCAGGGTCTTCCTGTTACTAGTTACCTACTGGGATATGTTTTCTTCTAATACATACATTACAAGCCATTTACATTACATCCACGTATTTCAGGATTTTCTTTCATAAAAATACAGCACTAAGATTGAAAGATCTTTCCACTTCAGACTCTCCCTCCCTGTGCTGAAGGAGGCAGTGTATTTTCAGAACCACGTGTAATTTGGCTCAAGCTTATAAAGCACCATATTTGCTTTTTAAGAGCAGAAGAGCGTAGTTTATAATTTATGCTTAACACAAATACTTTATTCTGCTGTTTGCAAACACTTCTGGAGATCTGCTGTCTTCTTATCTACCATAACTATGACAGTATGGGATTAACACACTCACCTTCTTCCTAATGTGTACGTACTCCCTTCAGCATTTTTATTTCCAAACAGAATCTCAATTTTTCCCTCACTTCAGAAAAGCTCTAATTTACCTGGGACACAGAAGTTCCCAACAGTCCATGGCCCACTCTCCCAATGATTATCTGAAACTGCAGACACTCCCAGGCAGCTTGGAAGTATAGCTAAATTTGTGAAGTTGTACTTTAAAATCCCCCAGCCAGAGACTTAACGAGTTACAAGACCAAAAAGATGGGGGTCTGCTTTTCAGGAACAGTTGCTTTAGCCATTTTTTAGAGAGCATAGACTCTTACAACTAGACCAACAATATCTGATGATGATGGAGTGACCCTGCATGCTTTCTCTCCCTACTTCTCACACCGCTGCCTCTTCCCTTGCACTGGTCTCACGCTGTTGGAGGGTGTGCCGGTTTAATTTGCTGACAAACCAGCCAGCTGGTTCTCTTCCAGTTGGATTCAGCTCTGGCCAGTTTCTTCTACTAGATCATCCCAGGGACACATGATCACTAAATCTGCCAGAAGAGAAGATTAAAGAAAGCATTGATAAAGTCCTCAGGCAGGGAATGACCATGTCTAGAAGTGATGGATCCAGCACTTCCCTTGGCAACTTGTTCTAGTGGTTAATAGCTTCACTGATAGATAAGATATTGGTAGCTATCGGTAAGATAAATTATACTGCTGTTTGCACATGTAATATTAACTACCTAAAACTTAAAACATTTATCAATTTATGACAGTGCTAAATAAGCCAACTTCCATGAAAGCATTCAAATAATGGGGATGTTCAAACAATGAGAGTTCAGAAAACGTTCAAATAATGAGAGTTCAGCCCAGCTGAGGAGATGCAGAAGGATAGAGGTATACTTTAACAAGCCATACTCAGGCTGATTCTCTATACAGACAGACTACTGAGGACAACAAAAACCAAACCCACAGAAACAAAAAATACCTCAACAAGTTCCAGTTGTTTATGAAGTATTTTCCCTTTAAAGCAATTTATGAAGTCGATAAAGACACAGGCATAGCTTAAAAATGGCTAACATGGATAGGGGAAAATGACAAGAAGTTTTAGAACAGCTTTCTAAAATCAAGTACAAGAGAGATATGAAATTATCAGTTTGCTGGATCATGGACATTATGGAGAGTGATTAAGATAGACTCTGAGGATAAATTAAATGTTCCAGCTTGAATCGAGTGCAAAGTAACCGCAGGCTATACTGTACAAGGTGAGATTCTCTCCCTTCCCTGGCCCCTGAAATGTATTCCCACCCCCTCTCTCGCACAGGAGGTAATGACTGCACAGTCGGAGCAAGGCCATTCGGCCTACCGACAGGGCGGTAAACCAGGCAGAGCAGTTTCCCCCACATCAGGCAGCTTATCAGCTCTCACCACGGCCTCATAACCTCCAGAGCCAAAAGCAAGACAGGGAGAGTAACCGCAAAGCTTCGGCCCTTTGTGGCAGCAGCCTGGAGTTATCTCCAATGAGGCACAGCACGAAACTGTACCCACAGGATGACTTTCAGAGCAAGTCCGATTACGTGCCAGTCAGCCCTACAACAAAGCCCTTCCCAACTAGAGATACAGCTTCAGAGTTAAATGATGTGATTTGCCTTTACTAAGAGTGAAAGCTTTATGAAACCAGCGGTTTCATTTCTCAGAGCAGCAAAGATGAAGACTTTTCTCTTCCCAGTCCCAAAAAACACATTGCATGGGAATGACTCAAACCATTCTGACAAGTTTGCTCATTGTTCTATTTTTGCATTTTTCCTGAAAAAAAAAAAAAAAAAAAAAAAAAAAAGCAGAAACAATGTGACTTAGGAAAAAGAAAAATGGGCTAAATTAGGGTATATCAATACATTTCAAATAAATCCAACTGAACTCAAGTTATAAGAATCCTTTCCACCAGGCTTTACTTCAGCTAATGCTATAAATGAACCCCAGCTGACTCTGCTTTAAGTAACAACCTCACCTTCCTCTTGCTTCCATTCTTTTTTTTTTTTTTTTTTTTTTGCAGCCATGAGCTTCCTCTCAATTCCTGCAGAGCCAGCCTAGCTGAAAGCTATTTCAGAAGACAGGGAAGTTTCAGATGATTCAGCTTGTATAAACAAGGAAAGAGGACAACGATCACTGGCCGGAGCAAAGTGAAGGGTGAGACTTAATTTCAGCACCAGTTTAAAATGCTCAAGCTTCATATACAGTCAAAAACATGTGACTAAGGCTGACCACTTAATAATTTTCTCCAAAAGGTAAAAATTGATGACTTAGAGTCTTCTTTAGATGGTAAGTCAGGCAAATTTCCAGGAACTCTGGAAAAACTGCTTTCTTAATTTAAAATAATAATAATTCCAGTCCAGAAAAAATCTATTTACAGCTGCTGAGATGTGGCTCCTGCAGAAGCAGCAACAAAAAGAATAAAGAGTGCTCAGTGCTGCTTCATTCCACAGCCATTTGCATATTTCTCTGCTATCAGAAAGTATCACGTTCATGGTGATTTCAGTCCTGTTCAGAAAATAGCACGAGCTTAAGTTATTCCAATAACTTAAAATTATATTTTATCTGGTTGAACCAACAAAGGTGATAAAATTAATTCTGAGTTTCTTAAAAATAATGTCAAATTTAAACTCAAAGTTCTACGTTCACAAAGCTATTCGGTACCATGACACATGAACATAGAGATCCCTGCTTCGTCCTCCAGTCAGCAGAGCTCCAGCTGCAAGCTTCTCCTGTAACATCACAAGTCAGTGCTGTCCAAACTCATGAAATGACAGCAAAATGCCTTATTCTGGTTTTAAATATTCTCAAGCCAAAGATTTTTAGCAACAACAGAAAAAATATAATTTACCATTTTTCAAATACCAGGTTGCAGAGATTTTTAATATTTCAAACATTAATATTAGATTTGAAGTTAGTGCACTGAAAGCAAACTTGTCTAACAGCTTGTTATACCTTGATTGCATTATAGGTAATAAATGTTCCTTTAAGAAAAGTTAACTTAATATTCTAGGTGACCTTGCATGGTATTTACTTCAGTGTCTATCATGCAGAAGTGGAAAGATTTAACTCATTTGGAAGACACATACTGTGATGCTTCCTTCAGTCTGATTTAGGACTTGGCAGTCACAGGCCCTAGCTATTTCAGGAAATGCAGATATGCTGCTCAAAAACATCTACAATACATTGTTTTAGTCATTCAGGTTTCCTGAAAAAGCAACATTTCATACTGACTTTATATGAAATCAATTGTGCATACGGCTGGAGCAATAAAATGAAATCCAAGCCCAAAATAGTTGTTACTATTAGTCAGAGAAAGTAAATATTTGTGCTGGCGCCACAATATTATTCAAATAAATTACAGTTTATGCCAAGAATCACAGAAAAAATTAGGCCGACAGGAACCTACGGAGGTCACCTAGGTGAACATCCTGCTGAAAGCAAGGCTGGCTTTGAAATTATGGTACTTTTATTTCACAGAGCAAGCAATCACTCGAGAAAGTAGGTGACCGAGCAGATAGTTTTAGTACTTCAGCCCTGCTAAAAATCCTTGCAACAAGAAGCTGAGGGCAATGCAGAAGTAGGTTTAAGCTCACCCCATCACAGGGACAAAGTTGCACAGAGCTATTTCTCATTACTGTGTGTCTAGGGAGACTGCAAAGGCACAAAGTTAACATTCGTGGGGCACGTGGAACTTTTCAGATCACTCACAGTCTGACAGCTTGGAGTAGAAGAGAAAAATCAATGCTTACAGACAGGAAAGGAAAAGCTGAATCTAATTTAACTACACTACAGGAGGCTATTTCAAATCCTTTAAAAAGGAACAGAGACAGCTCAGACAGCGTTTTAAGTGCCCAGGTTGCAAACACAGATCAGACACCATCTATTAGCTACAGATCAGCCATTCTCAGCCACCAGCTTTCTGCTAGAAATAGCTATACTCCAGATCCACTAACAAAAAAAAAAAAAAAAAAAAAAGTTAAAAAAAAATCATTTGATCATCATATCTACTTCTGTCAAGTTGACCTGAGTCACTTTAGGCACTTCTACTGCTCTTCTTTCCTAATAAGTCACTTTTATGAAACTGGGTTAGGGAACTACTGTGCAAGCAGTCACATGCGATAGTGTCTCTGCGGAAATAGAAGTGACAGAAGAGCTCAGCACCAACAGCCAGACAGGGACGGACTGGAGCAATCACCCAGCTTAGCTCCAGACAGCACGGCATACCCAACCACATATTTTGTGTGTGCATGCAACCAAAAGACACTAAAAAGCTAACACAGGGAGACAACAGAGCCAAGGAGGTCAGCAAAGGTGAGGAGACTTCAAAGGCAAGATACTATCTAACTGAAACAAAACACTAAGAACTGCTAGGAAAACAAAAGAAAACCGAGGCAGCAAATATAATTACGTCCCTGTGTGGAGTTAGTCTCAAACAAAACATCTCTAACATCTCTTCGCATGATTAAAGTGGCATCAAAACTTAAAAATTAAAATTAAAAAACACACAAAGATGACCAGCATGTGTGTGTTTCCCCACACAGGAGGAAAATAAAGGCATGAAGATTTCTCAGTCTGAAAGACAAACGACTCCAGGGGATCAAAACCAAACCTGCAAGGTAACTATAAGGAGGTCAGCAAGCAAGCAATCTGCAATTTCTAAGAAATACAGAGACTTCAGGCTTAGAAAGCAGCTTTAGGGGAGAGAGGGGAAAAATGCACACAGACAGGAAGCATTCCCTCACACACACACACCCCATTCATGTTAAATACTCTCACTGCCGCAGGAAGCTGTGGAGGGCACGAGCCACATTCCTCCCAGCCCCACTTGTACAAGTCCCTAATGGTCTGTCACTATGGGTTACAAGATTCAGTCAAACTCCAAACACCTTTCAAGAAGTCCCAAAGTTACCAATTGCTTGCCAACACCTTTGAGAAAGTTCATAAATTAGTAATAGCCAGGCAATGGGTGATGCCAGAAAATGGAGAAGATCCCACGGCTGACCTGCTTTACATATCCTTTTCATAAACCTACCACAGACAGTGCTTCAGCTCTTTCGTTTTCTTTCTTTTGGGAATGGAGGGAAGCAGGCATGAGCCAAGCCAACAGCCTCTAGCAGGCTTTCATGGGATTTCTCCTCTACCATGACACAAACCCAGTAACCACCAACTTCTTCCAGCCACAGGGCAGCAGACTGTAGGAGCTTAGACATTTCTCTTCCAAAGGTCAACTTTCCCTTGTTTTCCCTTATAGTTTTGTCTAGAATACAAAAAATGATAAGAAAGCACTTTGCTCAACATTGCCAGCTAGCCTGTCAACATTACATGCAGCAACAACCCTAACACAGACAAGCTGCTGCATTTAGCAATATCTTGGACTTCTGATTAAGTCATTTTATTCTTCAGTAGCTTACTGTAAATAAAGTTCAACCGCACGCTGCATCTAACATATTTCTCAGTAAAAATACTCACTGAAGGACTCATACTCTTTTTTCTTCACCAGTTACAAGAACAAGCATTGTAGTAATGTTTTATTAGTTCTTGTAATGCTGCTAGTGAATATTCAACCTCTCACTGTCCCTGTGATAATACATTAAAAGCATTCAGTCTACTTAAAAAAAAAAAAAAAAAAAAAAAAAAAAAAGACCTAGATTTTTTTTGTTGCAATAGGAAGGTAAAGAAAGCAAAAGACCTCATGCAAGTTTAATGATCAATGAAATTATAAATATATTTGGTCTACAGAAACTGTTTCATATTTGTATTCGTTCTGTTAGCAGTGAAGAAGCGTGTCCAGCTTCTTTAAGTATTACACAAAGTTTTCCAAAGATGAAGTGCACCAAATTCAGATATATTAACTCTTGGGAACCACAAATCTGTCAGCACTGATTTTTGCCAATGAAGTAAAGGAAAAAAAGGGTAAAACTGCATGTAGCAAAAGTCCATGAAATTTCAATGTATCACTGCGGTAGAGCATCAACTGTTGCTACAATATTTCATTCTTAGTTGTGAAGAGATACAAAAATTATTTGTACACCGCAAATTCAGCTCAATCTTCTTGATAATGCCCAAGTTATATAATCGTCTCATTTCTCAACTATAATTAGGATAATTAGCTGCTATCCAGCCATAGAAATAAACAGGGAAGATGTCATAATGCAACTCTGCCTCCCTCTAAATGGTTGTCAACCCCGGGTGGCAAACAGATGATTCAATCAATAAAAAGATCTTTCCTCAGAACATCTGAACATTTTTCCCTTAGATTCATCTACTTTTCGTCTATTTGTAGAACCACATATCGAATCCTCATGATTAATGTAGTACAGAAGGCAAAAAATTATAATGACAGAGTAATCACATAACAGGGCATCATCAGTGGCTTTACACAGTCTGTGTTTGTCACCACCGATAACTTCCTCCTCCTTGCCATCGTTCACATGCTCCTGCAACATTTATGTTCTTATAATGTTGGAAATGAAAGTCCCTGTTTCAAGGCACTTGGTATTACTGTTCTTCCACTTTTGGTTTCCTCCAAATCATATTCCCCCTCTGGTACTTCCCCACAAATCTTAGAAAAGCATGCATTTGTCAAATACCTCCATGATTTCCTCCAAGGCATCCCTGACATACAAAACCTCCTTCAGAGGCTGGCATAAAAGACAAACAATCTCTTATCAAGAGCCAGCTCTACCATGACGTCAGTAATAAAGTAATTAAATAATGGCTTCTCAGAATAAATGCAAAGCCATCACTAAATATAGCTAGTGTAGTGCCAACTAAAGTTAGGTCTTTTTTCACTCTCATTTTTGGAGATGTTTTAATGTATATTCTTCCCCATTTTTCAGTCAGAAGAATGTAAGGCTTGAGATTTTGAATAAAAGGATTAGACCTTGAGAGAAAACCCTATTTAAAAGGCTCTGGGATCCTGCTATAATCATTTGCAGACATTTGCCAGCGTTCTGGCAGAAGCACTTCTAACGTAATTGCACAGGCACACAAATTGTTATGGTTATAATAACCCACGCAGTAACAATACTTGACACAGTTTATGGACCCACTCAATTCAGCCACCTATGGAGCAGTAATAACGTGCTCACTACTGTAATCAGAAAAGACAGAGAGAGAAGACATAGGTAAGGAAGAGTAAAGAAAAAAAAAATTACATCAACCAAGGTTGCACAGCCTGAAAACCAGACCAAGACCTTTATTAAAAGTCTTGGACAATATTCCCAACTGCACACTAATACTTTTAATAATTCGGACCTACTCTATGGAAACCCCCAGATATTTCACATCGCAACATTACACAGGGCTCAAAACGTTTAATTAGCATACTAAACCTTTGCATTATAGGCAGTGCCAGCGCTGTCTACCGCAATGACTGATGTAAACACTTCTTGCAAGTATGACAATGCAGCTCAGAAAGTACAAAATAATAACTCCTACCTATTCTGAACCATGAAAAAGTGATTTATTAAAGCTCTGCTTATGTCAGAGCCTGTAATACTGATCTCATTTTATATTTTCTGACCTCATTTTAAGCATGCTTTCAATACAAATTAATTTGCAATAGAAAACAAATGAAATCACTTCCTTATAATCCCAAGAAACACAAGTCAGGAGAAGCGCGTATCGCTTCACTAACCACACATTTGATTCACACGCCATGCACTTCTTCCCCTCTATTTATACACAAGGAGGAGGAAGAAAAGCTACGCAAAAACAACTTTGCTTCCACTTAAAAAAGCTTAAACTGTGCTCGTCAATGTGGCAGACTTGCACGCAGCAGCCGACGTATACACACGCCTCCGGCACAAAACAAGCAAGCTACCACCGTGCACAACCCCACAAGAACATTCAGCAGCTAAAATTGTACAGGGCAGTGCAGTGAGCAATTAATGTCACATAAGTGAGGGTAACTGAGACAGAGACGATGCACAATGGAAATTGGGGGGTGTCGGAATAAAAATACAGGAGCCTGATGAGCAGCATTTAAAACACCCCTTCATTTGTCCCTGTGCAAACACTGTTAAGTTATGGGTTCGGCCGAGCGCAGCCGATTGTTTCCAGCACAAACCTGATCTGGCACATTATAAAAATACAGCTATCTCAAGCAGCTGCACCTTTGTTGTTTTTTTTTTAACGAACACCTTGGTGGAAAAATGGGTGAAGCTGAAACCTAGCTGGGGGGAAAAACAGAACAACAAAACCCTACCACCTCGGAGCGGCTGGGTTTGACCAGAGCCGCTTTTACTCTTCTCCTGCTTCCTCCACCGAGCAGCCGGTGGCAATGCGGGACTCTGTGGCTCCACAGCCCCCATTTCCCTCAGGAAACCCCATTTCCCTCATGATTTCCCCAGGGACCCCGTTCCCCTCAGAGTCCTCCTGAGGAACCCCCCAGGACCACAGGCTCCCCTCAGGGCCCCTCCGCTCCCCTCAGAGGCCTCCCATTCCCCTCAGGACCCCCTGTTCCCCTCAGATCTCCCCCAAAACCCCCCAGCTCCCCTCAGAGCCCCCCCGTACCCCAGACTCCCCTCAGGACCCCCCCGTTCCCCTCAGAGCCCCCCAGAGACGCCTCAAGACACCCCCGTTCCCTCAGGACCCACCTAGGACCACTCAGGACCCCTCTACTCCCCTCAAGGCCCCCCCAGGACCCCCTCAGAGCCCCCCCCACCCCAAAAGCCTCTCCTTCTCCCACCTGCCGCCGACCCAGCCCCACATAAACCCACCTCTCCGCCGGCATTCGCCCCCCGCCCCGACACGTTTGCACCTCACCCATCTCCAGCGAGCTCCTCTCCCCTTTATTTGGGGTTGTAAATCCCAAAACCTCCCCAGACAAATCGTGTCCCCCCCCCCCCTTTACCCCCTCAGCCTCGCTCACCCATGCTGCGCCCGCCCGCCCGCCCGGCGGGGCTCGGCGGCTGCGGGTCCCGCCGTACTCGCTCAAACCGGGCACGGCGGCTCCATGCGGGCCGCTGAGGGCGCTGTGGGGCTGCTGCGGGGCCGGGGGGGGCGAATCAGACCCGTCCCGTCCCGTCCCGTCCCGTCCCGTCGCCGCCTTCCCCCCCCCCTTTCCCCGCTGCCCGCCTCAGGCGAGCTCCGCCACAGGCGGCACCGCCCCCCCCCCTCACCCCCTCCCACCCGCGGCGGGAGGGAGGGGGGGCGCCAAATCTCGCGAGATCTCCTCCCCACGCTTGCTGCGGTTGCCAGGCAGGGTGACGTCACCGCCGCCCTCCCCGCTGTTGCCAGGCAGGGTGACGTCACCGCCGCCTTCCCCTCCACACAGATTCTCCCCCCCGCCCCCCCCCCCCCTCAGTTCTTACCCCAAAAAACAGCGGTTTTGGGCAACCCACACGCACAGCGAGGGGCGGGCTGTGGGGTCGTAGGGCTGAGGTCTTTCCTCCAAGCCCCCTGGGCGTACAGCCCGCTCCCACCCCAGGCTGCTCCTCACTTTTTTGGGGTGAAAGTCCCCTTTCTTAGCTTGGAGCGTGTGTGGGTTTGGGCATTGGTTTGCAGTGGTTTAGGGTGGTTTGTTTTTAGTAAGATGTATTTGTAGAAAGGAGGGAAGTAGATGTATTTCTAGAAAAAAAGTATTCACGATGGCATCAGGCTGCCACTGTTTAGGGTTTTTTTGCGGGAAGTGCAGGAAGGGTGAAAACGACTACTTAGAGCTAAGCCGATTTAAAGAAAAACCAGTGACCCCAAGGGCAAAAGGACAAGTAAACACGGTGTGGTTTTGGTGAAAATCAGGGAGTAGAACACAGCAGGGCTCCGAAATTGATATTCTCCATCTTCCCTGCCACAGACATCCTTGTGTGAATGGCTCGAGAGCCCTTGGAGCCAAGCTGGTGCCAAAATTAGCCTAAAAAGAATGCCAAGTATTTCCAGGAGTCAGCCCTTGCTTAGCATCTTCCTCGGGGCATAGAAGCAGAAAGTGAGTCAGATGAGTACTGAAGCACAATGTGGAGTATATGGGTGTAAACAAGCCTGTACCATATCATAGTAGGATGTCTGATCTCCTTCACCCTATTTTGATGCAGACTGTGCTTCCATTTCTTCCAACGGCAGAAATGGAAATGTACAAGTCATTGTGAGATTTTCCCTGAAGAAGCTGCAGTGTTGTCATCCTTAGAGTTCGAAGTCAATTCCAACAAAAATTTAGAAAATAACTTTCATGGTGGCAAATTATCCTCATCTGTCTTCTCTTTAGGTGGACGTTTGTTTTTCGCTTCTGAAGAACTACATGCTAAATAAGGATAAAGGACAAGATGAATTGTAAATTTGATCCCATATTTGATCCCATCTCTAACTTTTTCAGACCTGCCTCAAGGCTCGGTGTGACTGTACAAGAGGTGATAAATAAAATATTTGCAATGTACACTTCTGCAGAGAGTTGAAGAAGCTCTGTGTAACCTTCTTTCTGGAAGCTCTTTCCAAATAATTTAAGGGTCACTTTTTCCTTTGGATCACCCTGAAAACTCTTAGCTGCCTGAGTACAAAACTGAATTTTACTCAGAGCCCAGCTACTCTGACCATACTTCACCAGCATCTAGCCAGCCCTGTGTTTCCAGACTGTCTCCTTTCCAGTAGCACTGAGAAGGAAATGGGATGGCTGCTGAAGGAGCTGCTGTGGTTGCTGAGCCCAAAAGTCTCCTTTTCTGCCCAATCCACCAATGCCTGGTGCAGTTTTCTACTTCACCAGTGCCTACAGCTGGCCCTTCGCACGTGTCTGGTCATGCTTCGCTGAGTTTGTCAACACTTCATAGCTGTGAGTTTTTCAAAAAAAAAGTTTTTACATGTCTGCTCATGTGTAACTTAAAGCAGCATTAGGAGCCTATATTTAGTGTTCCTATGTGAGTTGGCAATTATGGTACATGTGAGGAAAATACATCTGTGCTAAGCTAGTAACTGCTATCACGGTTCAACTGTTAAGCAGTATTTATTTATCAATCATTACACCCTAATTCACCTACGCTGAATTTCTTTCCTCACTTTCCACTTTTACAAAGGCTGAAAACAGATAATTAGCCATTTTCACATGGATATTATGAAATGATTGGTATTTATGCTGTCAGTCTTGGTGTTAAATTGATAGACCTAGAGCTAGTTTTTGCTTTTTATTCAGTCCTTTCTTTCAGTTCAAGATGAATGTAGAGCCCCAGTATTCTGACTCTGGGGAATTCAATATGCATAAAAACACATATTCGTTTCACATTATTTTCCAATGCAATAAGTTTCCTCAAAATAACTGCACTTATTTTCATCCTAGGTGGAATTTAGTCAACAAAACTTTTGAAACAAATGGAAGATGAGCATTTTAAATTCTTTGTGGTTGAGTTTAGTGGAATAACAGAATGTATTGCTTGCATTTGAGAGATGAATTGTTGTGACATTCACAGATCAAGAAAATATTTAATTACACACATAGTAACTACTATAATTTTATTTTACAAGGAAGATCATTGCATAGAGGTTGTTATGTAAACTTATGAAATAAAATAAGAATGATACGGTCTGTCATCACTAGAGATGTTTATTTTTTCCCTCACAGAAAACAAACAAACAAAAAACAACTAGGAATATATAATGATAGGCTCCCTTCCTAGTGCTACAATGAACGATTCACTTGAAATATTTTGTGCCACTGTGGGAATCGTAAAATTACTCCATTGCTTCCAGATTAAGAAACCTGAACTTAAAACTTTCAAAACTTCTCCCTAAAGGGCAAGAAATTATAGGAACTGTTTGTTGTTGTTCTTGTTGTTGTTATTTTGTTTTGTTTTGTTTGTTTGTTTTGTGAACAAAATCATGTCAGTTGCTATCAAGTTAATGTCCCATGTCCATCTGAATAGCACATGTACTGCAATAATTGTGCACTGCCCTTTAACCAAATAGTTTCTTCCCAAACAGTCCAGATTTATGCTTTTAACACTATTGCGTTTATCATAACAACAACTTCTTGCATAACTATACCCATAAAAATTGCATGGGAGCATACAGCCTTTAGCACTAAGGAGTTAAAAAGTCTTGACTGTAAAATTTCACCTTTCATCTTCTGTAACAGTTTTTATGAGGTAAGATAACATTACTACAAAAAGAAAAGAAAAGAAAAAAAGTTTCCTCTTTCAGAAGTTAAAAAACTATTTAGATGAGAAAACTCCCTCTGCTGGTTTGAAGAAGAAGCAGATGCATTTCATTTCCAAAAATACAAATTGTGGGAAAATGTTCATTCAGCATGCACACAGTACTTTCCCTTCATTTCATACTCATTAGAGATTGAATTTGCCTGTTCAATCTGCCTGTTTTGAAAGAGAGAAAGAGAGAGAGAAATAAAGGAAAGAAAGAGAGAAAAGAAGAAACAAAAAGAGAGAAAGAGGAAGAGAGAGAGAGAGAGAGAGAGAGAGAGAAAGAAAAAAAAAGGAAGGAAGGAAGGAAGGAAGGAAGGAAGGAAGGAAGGAAGGAAGGAAGGAAGGAAGGAAGGAAGGAAGGAAGGAAGGAAGGAAGGAAGGAAGGAAGGAAGGAAGGAAGGAAGGAAGGAAGGAAGGAAGGAAGGAAGGAAGGAAGGAAGCATTTGCTTTGTACATAAAAACAATTTCTGTTTTCAAAGAGGGTAAAATTTAAGGTTGCACAGTAACATTTAAGCCTATTAATTCTATTATTTCATTTACCTTTGCATGTGTTTGTGTTTCTCTTTTTTCACTAAAGAAGCAAACCAACTTTCTCTTTCTTTTCTTCTTACCCCCCTAACAGATACTCCCATATGTGGAATCTTGACAGTTATGTAGAGCCCCTAGAAAGGCTGGAACCTATGCAGCTATGGCACAGCTCCCTCCATCCAGGTAAAGAGCAACTAGTCACAGTCTATCCTGTGTGGAACATTGCTAAGGGGGGGATAAAAATATTGTGTTAATGCAGAGAGCTGGTGATATTACGGAATTTTGGGTGGCATTTCCCCTGCAATCATAAATAAAAAATTATTCAGTAGAACTGTATTTTTCAAACCATGTCGATAATTGATGATCTATGAGAACTCAGGAACTGGTCTGGAAAATAATTGAAAATAGCTTTGTGAGCTATCTGCAATCACATCGTCACACACTGAACAAGCAAGCAACCAAACTGGAGGAAATAATATGACCACTGGAAGATTATCCTAGTTCTATTTGTCTTTAGTGAAAATTGTTGTGGCAATACCACAAAAATGGTTTGTTGGCTATTGGTCAAATTCTTGGTTGAAAAAGGTTGAGGAACATCAGAAGGTGTAAACAAACTCTTCTGTCCTTGGTTTGAAATTTAACTTCTTTTAACCTATTTCCTCCATTATTATTAAACTTGTGAGTCAATCCCATTCTCTTCTCTGTAATCAGTTCTAGTCTTTACTAGTAAGTATGGTTTTTTACTGTCTTATTCCTTTGCTTTATGGCAAATATTCCTATGCCTTGCTCCACTTTGCTGGGCTAAGCACAAGGCAGGGAGCCTGGACAAGTTTCAGTTTTGTGGCCTCAATTTGTTGGTGCAAAAATGCTTCCTACAAACTGATTCAAGCATTATTGCAGATGACAGCTCATCTAGGTACTAAATACTTCTAAAATTCTGAATTAAGAAATGCCACTTCTGTTTAACAGGTATGAAGTAAAGTACTTGTAACTGTGAAATCTTGAAGGAAAAGAATTAGGGCAAGGGTATACTTGAAATACAGGCTAAGTATGGGCAACAATTAATCATGTTTCTGCCACAAGGCTATTATGACAGTAAACTGAAAGAATAGCTACCCTGATGGTAGCTATTACATTTTTCTGCCATATCTCTTTGGAGGATTTGATGCATTTACATTGGGCAATTGCAACCAATTAATACAAAGCTGCAAACAGCAGGGAGTTTCTGGAGAGGCTCCATCTCCAGTCATCCTGATAAAACCCATTACACACGGACACATAGTCATAAACAGTGTAACCATGTGTATAACCCTTCATGTAGTTTCAAAGATATTCTTTTTTATTTAAATACAGGGGAGTCTCCATCTCCATGGTTTGGTGGTAGTGCATCACACTGTACTTAAAATGCGGGGGGAAAAATAAAAATAATTAAAAAAAAGCAAGCTGTGCTTTTTTTTTTTTTTTTTTTTTTTTTAATAAGCAACCACTTCCCTCCTTTCCTTTCAGGTACATTCGGCATTTTGCATTTGTATTAAGTTCCTTTGGCAGGCACTGCTTGCAATTTCCTTATATTAACAACTAGCACAAAGAAATCTCATCTTCAGGGTTCAACGGGCTAATGGTTTCCTTAGGCATTTGAATAAATCAACAGCTGTGGCCTTCAGCCATTTTGTCTTACCAAAATAAAAGTAGCTGAAAAACTGCTTGTTATTGTGGCAGCTCTCACATGAGCTCTGAGAAAGGGATAAAGAAGCCTTTTCTCTGCAGAGAATGCTTCACACAAAACATAGAGTATTACAGATGTAATTCTTTCACTCCATCAGTAGTAGCAATGCAATACTAAATGCAGTGATATGGAGAAAGTGTACTCAGAAGTTTTATTAAACCATTTGAAACATCATAATGAAGACTTATATAACTGTAATTCACACATTATCATTAAATATTATTAGTATTATTATTAAATATCATACATTGTATATTAAAGTACATTTCGTGCCACAGATAAGATACAGAATGTCAACAGAAAGTGTTCTTATATTCAAATGACAGTCAGTGATACGTACACGACCCCTTTGTGCTATAAGCGTGGTGCCAAGAGCAGCTGGGTTGAACAGCTCACTGCCACCATAATTGGCAAGTGTCACTCCTTGACATGAAACTTCTGCTCCTGTCCCTCTTGCTCTTGAGCTACTTCTGGTGCTCTCTGAGGTTTTTACTCAGCCAGTTCACCTTGAAAACCCAGCAGGAATCTTTTAAGGCTGTGAACTGGTCAGCCTCCAGAGCAGGTTGGTCTTGCAATTAAACTATGTTCAATTATAATTTTAAAAATTATGAATCAAACCAGCCTATCACCAAGAAGATGGATCAGGTGCAGGAACTCTGCACGTGTTACTTGTATTAGGGGAACTATTTTCAATATGATTGTTTTGTTCTCTTATTGTTGTTTTATTTTTGTTTTGTTTTTAATGGAAGTGCAGAAAAGCCCCACCCTGCAAGCTCCAGGACATGAAAACAATATTCTTTATAGTGATCTGCTATAGAGGACTCCAGGGAGCCTTTTGGAGAAAGGGATGTGGGATTATCTGTACGTTTACATTTTCTGTATTGATTTTTCTAAGCTGACAATGCAATGAGTAGTGCATTTTCATCAATATCACAATCTGTGACAGAGAGGTCAGGACAAAGGAGTGCAAACATACTTGTCTATTGCTTCGTGCTTAAGCTTAACTCAGTGCCTCTTCTCTCTTCATCACCAAACAATGTAAAATTATCATTAATTTTCGTGAAAGTGACAAGCCTTTTTGTGAATGCTCTTCAGCCTCTTTTGAGTTTATAAATAGCATTCCCAAGAGACATCTGTGGAATGACCCAAATTAGCCAAACACACGGTGTTTAGAAAATTCTATTATAAAATACCACTTCCCCTGACAATTACACATCCTCGCCTTATTACACTAAATGAACTCTGGGATGAACTCTTATAAGCAGTAGATGTTTTTGTAAGAGTCTATAACTATTTCCAGAATGCTAAGAAATTTCAAAAAAAAAAAAAAAGTTCCTGCATTTTTTGGTTCTGAAAGTTATCGACTAAATTGCAACTGACAAAAGCATTGGGCATTAACACGGAAAGAATGACCAGGTCAAGAAAGGACACACATTTTTTCCCATCCCCAGACAAGCCAAAACATACCAAACAAAGGGTCGAAACCCAAACAAATGGTTAAATAAAAACAGAATTCTGACTGTATCTAAAAAAATATGAAATATTTTCAGTTAGTCTGAAAATATTCTCTTATACTCTTCTCTTAGTAAGGTACTTGTGGCTGTGAAGAACTTTATTTTGTGGGGTTCCCTTGTTAGAGCTTTGGAGGGTTTCACTGTTTTATTTTTTTATTTTTTTTTTTTAGTTGTCATGCAGAGTAGGAACTTAGGTATTTATCTACATTCCTGCAGGCTTGTCTATCCTCTCCCTTGGGACACTGGCTCCTGCTGCCAACAATGCACATCAGGTTTTCTAGTGAGACAGCAAGCTCAGCCTAACAGACTGAGCACTTCAGAAGCACCTTATTGCTTTACATCTTCCCTCCTAATAAGCATTGGGAATTATTCGTTTTAACAGAAAATGGGTTTTCTGCTTCACTCACTTGCTACAAGTGGAAAATGTTGACTTTATTTCGGCTTTAACAGTTATCAACATTTCAGCCTGAAGGAGAAAAAACAGCCCCATTCAGCTTTCAGGGACAGTGAAGCTGCAAAAGCAAAGAGGTTGGATTTATGTCTTGACAAATACAATGATTTTCAGTTCCAATTTTAGTGGGACCATGAACTGAGATTTTTTTCTGCTTTTCCCAATTAAAACGTGAAGAATTATAGACTTTACGTATACAGTCAGAGAAAAAATATTTTTATATATATAGAGAGAGAGAATTATAAGGAGTGATTTTTGTTGTATTGTTTGAAATTGCACTTGCTCATCAGAAAATGCAGAAGGGGAAGTGTGACAGAAATTGGGAATGTTCTTAAACCACAACATCTCAGTCACCAAAAACGTATCACCAGATATACTTACAAAACTGATTATTGTTGTTTTTTTTTCCCCAAGGAAACATTTAACCAATTAATCAGCCAATTTGTGAGTGAATTACTCATAGATACGGCTGAGGATAATTCATACTCTCCCTACCAAAAATTGAGTCCTTTAGCTGGCATCCTCCCAAAAACACCCACTCAGAGAGCAGTCTGCAGACACGATGTTTTCTATTCTTTCTCACTTCCCTGTCTGTTTTATTTCCAGGCCAGACTACTTGAAAGTCAGCATACCTTCTTGAATCTAATTAATCCTTCTGTCTTGGCCCTTCCCATCAAATTCCTTCCTTTTTAGAAATTCTAGTTTTAATTTGTTCCAGAGCTCCTCCTGTTCTCAGGAACTCCCAATCTCTCTCCATGACCTTGTGTGACAAACAAGCACAAAAACAATAGTATTGTTTAGCCCCACCAATCTACTAAAAGACCATATTTTTTCAGCGCGAGGTGTTACAAAACAGGATCGGTCTGATATAAGGACAGACGGTAATGTAGGATTGGCCAGAGGCAATTTCCCATCTCAGAGGGCCATTTTCGACATCAGTTGATCAGATCTCTCCCTTGTAGGAAATCAGAATTACCAAACTTACTCTTGTTCCCGCTTGGAATTACAGCAATGCTTGTAAGGAACATTCTCGAAAACACGTGCTTCTGGAAAAAAAAATATGTTTCAGACATCCTATGTTTTTCTATCAATGCTGAAATTTGTCTCATGGCATGAGTTATATTAGAGCTGGTGATCAAATGGAAACAGGAACACGAAATCCACTCTTGTTATAATGGTCAGAAAAGTGCTAATATCTATGCATAATTTTCAGAAAAGTGCAGCACATTGTCCATCATGTACCCAGCCATTTCAGTCACTGACGGGAATATTGTTTTTAATTTTGATACACAGTAAAGAAAGCCTCGTTTCACCTGATTTTAGCTGTATCCTTTGGGGCTATTCTGCTCATGTGGTTTCATTTGATAATCGGTGGAAAGGAAGAAGCAGGCACTGATAGGAAACACTTCACTGGATCCTAAAACAAGTGCCTAAAACATGAGTGATACATTGTCCTGGAGAGGTGCCATTGTCTTTCTGGCAGTTGTATAGGGAACCAACACAACTAGCTCAGACTTAAATGACTAAAGTTTGATAAAAAGAATGCCATTATTATAGTAGATGGATACATATTCCTCTTACGTCATCTCTGGATTATTGTTTCCTTTAAGTTCTGCTATTAAAATATTTTCAGTGTAAACAAAATTAGTACCGCATTTTGGACAATTTAGACTTAGATTTAGTTCAAGTTTTTGGAGATTGCTTCATGTACCCAGAAGTGAGACAAGACCTAGACACAGCTGCTTAAAGAGGAAGTCTTCAAGTGGAAAGAACATGATAAAGTACTGGCCTAATCCAACCACTCTCGTACTATTTTAAGCCTCTTGGTGTGACAGTGAAAAGTTTGAAGTGCAAGGTCCTGCATTTAAGCCAATGGTGGGAATTTACTAATTTGAAATAATAAATAATGAGAAGAAAAATCTGAGAGATGTGATTGGTATACCCACTAATATAATGCAGCCACCAAAATGACAAATATGGTTTATGTACAGTCGATGTACAGCTGATGTTTTTCTTTATACTTCATGGGCTTCTCTATCACATTAGCCTTTGACAAATGAATCCAAATACTCAGGAGTGACTGCAATATAGCACAAAGATGCCTGAGCAACCATAACATTACCAAATCTGAGTACTGGGGGCAGCAGTGTAAAAATGAGAATGGGCTAGATAACTCTGCAGTCCCCAATGGTTTATCATCATCCCACTTTCACCCTGTTCTTCTCCTTTTCAGGAAAGACAGTCTTCAGTCTGTCAGAAAGGCATCCTTAAATAGGCAGGTAGAGATGCAGACCAGTGTTAAGGAGTGAAGCTCTTCTTCCCTAAAGAAGAAAAATAAATAAATAAAATAAATAAAGAACTGAAATCTTGTATCAGCTTTGGCTGTATTCCCATGATATGAAGCAGGTGAGTTACCACCCCAGCTCAGAAGAAATGCTTGAACAGTGCTATTTGACAGCTGCTGATTAACCTGTGTGGTCTAGCAGCAAAGTGATAGGTGCCATACAGAAGCCAGACACTTGAACTGTCACCACTTGTGCAGGCTGGTGGCCTGGAGTATCTGTTTCTGTGAGGCTGCCAATCCAGCATCTGTCAGTAGCATGTAGTTCATAGAGGAAACAAAGGGAAGTCCCAGTGACACATCGTCCAGCTGCAGTCCCAAAGAAGTGTCACAGGAGGGCAAGAGAATGCCTCTTCTGTAATGAAAGAGTGGGTATTATTACAAGGCACATAAAATATGCACAGGGTTGAATTTCACCTCTACCACAGACAGCAGACACTGAATATATATATGGAACTGAAGGAAGCTCTGGAGTTCTGCTCTGCAAGTCCCGTGAAGAAAGCAGTAGTAGGATAAGTGACATGGCTGCATGTCACAGCACTGTAGCTTCATTAGAAATGATGATGCATTAGATGTAGTAATCTCTTTCTTTTCCACTCCCAGGCTGTGTTTGCTATCTCCAGGGAGGGAGATAGGAAAAACACGAGCCGTGATGTCATTTTTATGTGATAACTTCTTGTCTTAGAACAGGAGAAGCTCCTTGTTCCTTCCATTTCCATATCTCTGTAATTACAACAGCACTGCCTTATACAGTCTACCATTTCTCATTCCTGAACTTTGCCTCTGTGTCTCTTGTCATGTGTTTGTTGTTTTTGTAAAGGGAGCTTCTTCTCTGTCAGCCCATGCCAATTTCTCTCCTCCTCTTCATTTCCACATACACTATTTGATTTTGTTTAAATTGTGTAATCATTTTATTAACTCCATGAAACCATTCAATGGGATCAGTTTGCCAAAGAGATGGTATTGAATCCACAGGATTGTTCTGTGTGTCTTGCCTATTTGTAGGGAATGACTATAACCTTTGTAAAATGCCTTAAGTTGTTAGTTGGTTTTGAAGGACTGGTTATGTTCCTCTTGTTTTAAAAACCCACTGAAGTCATTTCCCTGAAGAGGTTATAACAGTCACAAATATAGCTTAGTAGCCTCTGGTTTTGGCCACCTAACTGGTTACTTTATAAATCACCTGGTTTTCATATCCTAACTTCAGCAGCCTACTTCAGATATTGCAGATATTGGATCTAATCACTGCAGTAGAGGGGCAGTACTAGAGTAGAAGGGTAGAAAATCCACGGTCTGGGAAGGAAAAGGAGCTCCAGGCACAAAGGGAAACCTGTGAGAAGGTGAAAAGACAGATCAGAAGGAGGAGAAGAAGCTGGTGAGGAGTTATAGCCAATACAGCAAGCACAAGGGGGGCAAACAAATGCCTTTTCCAAGAAATGAGCACAAGTATTCTAGAGGAAACTTACCCCACACGTGCTCTTTGTACCAGTTAGATCTGATATAAGCCACTGATCTATAACCCTGATGCATGAGGCTTGAGGAAGAAGGGGAACCCTGTTTCCTTGCTGTGAAATCAGATAGGAAGACTTTAAATTGTTTGACTTTGTTGATTGTTTGACTTTGGTAAAGGTACGCCCAGTTACTACATGCCATTCTGTTTTTCTTTTCTTCTCCACCTTTAATAAATTACTATCTCCTTCAACGCTGCAATTCATTATTGTGATAGGAAAGGAATTTTTTCCAGGTGTCTGGGCTGGAGCTCAAACTGAGCCTCAGAGATCATCAAAGCCAGACCTCATGGCTGCCACTTAGGTCATTCCAGAAGCACTGCGGAAAAGCTCATAATACTTTTATACCTTATATTTACTTGGCTGTAGGCAAAAGGCTGTGCTAAACCCCATGAAAGCAACACCTGTCCCCACAAAACTTTGCATCCAAACACTGGGAAATGGCATGGGGCAGCAATTCTTTATTCCAAGAAGTAAAACAAACCAGTCCTAATTCAGCCCGGGTACAGAACTCAAAGGAGTTTATGTAAAAGAGGGAGCCGGCTGCAGACATAGTTTAGAAAAGCAGAGGAGTTTAGCCCAGTAAGACCTACAGGTTGTAATTTCCTCCTTCAAAACACAAAACAACAGCCCCAGAGTGTAGTTTATCTGCAAAGTCTAGTACCGTGTGACAGCGCATATCATTGTTATACTGACAAAGTTTCTTTTGTGCCCGTGTTTTTTCTACAACAGATATTTATAGAAATCATAGGCGCAAAGCTGCCAAAAGCACTTCCTGTAAATTACGTAATTTGCCTATCTCCCTTCCAGTATCACGAGGACCTACTCACACGCTTCCCATTCCTTTTGAGACCTTTATTTCACAAGTTAGAAGAGCTCTGTTATCATATGCTGCACATGTGCTCAAAGAAAACATTGCAGATGCGAGAAGACTGACACAGAAACTAAGAGGCAGAGAGTAATTAAAACGATGACTGTAATCAAATCACATCATCAAGGGTGTTTTTTGTTTGTTTTTTGTTTGTTTGTTTGTTTTCAGATCTTTAAAATGTTTTCTTGTACAGGTTTGTCTCCTGACGATGTCACTAGCATGCATGTTCTGTGCTATAGGTTTGTCACAGGGCAGAAGTGTATGTGACTGTAACTTCTCTTTATCAGAATGGTTTATGCACCCACCCCACTCAACATTTTCACAGTAAAGCAGCGGTGCAGTTTTCCCATTTAGGCCTGGGTTATATTCACCCTTATTGATGAGGCAAAGCAGCCAGAAGGCCTGGGTGTATTCCCAGAAAAATTTGGTAGCTCAGAATACACATCACTCTGAAATAAAAATAATTTGCCTGAGTGAATTTTATATCCAACTAAGCATAAAATGTCTGATTATAATATTCAAGAGGAAAACCTGTGAGATAAAAAGTTGTTCTAATCTGCATTGTAGTTATGAAGAAAACATCCACTCATTTTAGTGGGAATGGGTTTAGCCCTTAAGTGTGCACATTGTCTGGAGTCCAAAGGAAATTAAGATACAAGCAAAAGGTAAAAAAAATATGCGGAGAGCATGTTATGTAGTAAACAATCCCAGGAGCTCCTGCTGTGTCCTTTTCTTGCCTGCCTTTGATGTTGGATCTTCCATTTTATTTGTACAGACTTGATCCCACTGCCATTGAATTCAGTGGGAAAACTTCTTATTGACTTTGATCTTGCAAGAACGGACTTTATATTCTTACATGGCTTTTTGGAAGCAGTTTGATAGTTCTGTTGTGTGATAGGATTCTTGAGGCTCTCCCAGTGAAGGAAGAAAACAGAACCAGGACCGTGTTACTTGTGCTGGCTTTCTGCTCCAGGTAGGTGCAGGGACAGGAGGGGAGATGCATTCCCATTTCCCTTCTGATGTCCTTTCTCCTCCTTCCACCAAAATGCCAAAAAAGATTAGAATAATGGTGGCTTTAACACATCCCACATTCTGCCAGCCTGCAGCCTACTCTGCCTGGTCCCGAGTCCCCTTTGGGAGTCTGGGTCTCCCGCAGGAGGATGTTAATGTGAGAGAGGAACCCAAAATCACACTGGCCCACATATTTAACAGGGTCACGGAGTATGGTAGTAGCACAGTATTTTTGATGGGGAAAGGGATAGTGCCTCACAAAGTTCAGGCAATATCACCCATTGCACATATAAGGCAGCATCCTGCCACTTTGCAAAGATGTGATATTACTTCTTGTGCAGATAGCCACAGAGAGAAGATATGACACGTGATTTGCAATTTGTAATTGCTAGATAAGAAACTTGTCACCATTCCTCCCCCAGGAAAGGAAGAAAAAAACCTTCAGCCTGAGAAAAAAAAAAAATATATATATTTTTTCCAGCTCACACGATCCTCAGCTCTCACTCAGAAAAGAACAATCTCCCTTGAATTTGGTGGACAGTGGTGGCCTAAAGGGGTGGTCTCCCCAAAATGAGCCATCACATCACCATCATTAGAGCCCAGGATGGTGATTAACTGAGGACTGGGTCCTGCTGAGGCCACTCACAAAAGCTAAGTGAGATTTGGCCCTAATCTGTCCAGCTCCTTCCTGAGTGAGGTTTACAGAGCTATAGCAAGTACCTAGAAGTGAGGCAGAGTCTGGTGTGTCCCAGCCCCAGCTGTGGCTGCTGCCATCGCTGCCCCACAGTGGACACAAAGCTGTTAAAAACATCCAGTTGTGGCTTTGGGACTTTCTAGCAACATTCTAATATTGCTTCTTCTAATTGCCTTCTAATTTAATTTGCATGCTAATTTAATTATTTAGTTTGCCTTCTAATTTTTTTTGAACCATGGTGATTTCCCAGCACAAATATTCTGAGCTTGAAGCCTCTCCCTTAATTCCTCTTTTGTTAATTCATTATCAAATTAGGGTGTTTTTTGTAGCAGATGAAGCACCTTACATTCACAACTGCACAACACCAATTTAAAAACAGTAAGAAGAAATGTGATAGCCTGAATACAGGGTGTCTGCTTGGAGAATAAACATGTCTCCAGTGTTAGCTCAGCTTTTAAAACAAACTAATAATTGCTTCCAGAGATAAAATATTTGCAAGCTATTATTCCAGCACTGTTTCATTAAAGAGAAGGAAACACAGCTGTCTCTGGAGCAGGCAGATGGCAATGGAGAAAGTTGTGCTCCATAATCAGGTTTCAAGAACTGTCAGGTACCTGCTTCCCCTCTGACAGCTCAATATGAAAACCACATCGGCTGAGCATTCATCTATGCTGCTATATCCCAAGCCATCATCCAGATTGGGGTGTGATGTAATTGGGTAATTAATTTCTGATAAACACCCTGCTTCTGCCTCTGGAAGTGAATAACCTGGAGAGACACAGAGTGTCTTGGATGGAGGGCACAAGCTTGCAAGTTATTTAAGGGTTTGAATATTGTGCCTTCTCTAAGAGCAGCTGAAGGGGTGGGACAGTGTCTGCTAGCTCATGTCCTTACACAGGGCCTTGGTACTTCTTGAAAGTGGTTGCTTCTCTTCAAAGCACCTGGTCCTGCAGCTGCTAAATTACAGCCAGTGGAGCTGCTTCACCCCAGAATGTGTCCTCAGCTGGGGACTATCTGAAGATAGAAGTTAGCACATTGCTTTCTAGAGCCTTCTCTAGGATTATGCAATACAACATAATACTGACCCTTGCTGTCTACAGAAACAGCCCTTGTACACAGCAGCATTTCCAGTCATGGTTTTAGTCCAGCTTCTCCTGTTCTCAACATAATTTGGAACAATTTTGCACTAAAAATAACCTGGCAGGAAAAAATAACCAAAACAAAGAACTCATAAATCTACATAATTTCCCTCCCAAGGGATAGTAATATTTGATATGGCAACAGGCCGTAGCAGTCAATTGCCTCACATGTACACTGCCCACATATCACATCAAAAGGGCACTTGTGTTCACAGTGGCACAGTCGAAAGTTGCCTACCAGAGCTCCATGTCAGAGCAAGCTGGGCAAAAGTTACGTTTTAAAAAAGAGCAGATTCGTGGACCTGAAGGGGACAGCAGAAGCATGCGGCCTGCTTCTCCGTGTTTCACGTTTTCAGTGGTAACCTGGTGCATGTGATCCCAGGATTACTCACACACTTCACAGTAAACACTTGTCTGGATTATACCTCTAGACACCTAATTTTTCACCAAGAGCTTATTTGGAAAATAAGCAACCTTGGCAGGGCCAATTCTCTACATCCATGTAACATAATGACAATGTTGTGTTCCCCTTAGGACACAGCCAAAGGCAACATCTGCCTTTTGTAAGAGCCCCACTGCCCAGATCTCATGCCCAAAAGGAATATGTCATATTCCAGGTGCAGCTTTTCCCTGAAATGCTCTGAATTCCCACCGTACCTTGCCCTGAAGTAGATCATCTCAACAGAGACTCCTCCACCAGCTCTGTTAAACTAAGGCCCTGATGGACACGTGTCTGCACCATGCATGCATCTGGCAAGACAACAGGCAGATGGATATATATAGAGAGAGAATCATAGAACCATTCAGGTTGGAAAAGACCTTCAAGATCACCTGGTCCAACCACCCCACCACCACCAATGTCAGCCACTAAACCATGTCCCCAAGCACCACAACCAACATCTCCTTGAACACCCCCAGGGATGGTGACTCCACCACCTCCCTGGGCAACCCGTCCCAGTGCCTGACCTCTCTTTCTGAGCAGAAATGTCTCCTCATTTCCAACCTGAGCCTTCCCTGGCACAACTTGAGGCCATTCCCTCTGGTCCTATCACTAGTTACTGTGAGAAGAGGCCAACCCCCAGCTCCCCACCCCTCCCTTTCAGGCAGTTGCAGAGAGCAATAAGGTCTGCCCTGAGCCTCCTCTTCTCCAGCCCAAACACCCCCAGTTCCCTCAGCCACGCCTCACAGGACTTGTGCTCCAGGCCCTTCACCAGCTTTGTAGCCCTTCTTTGGACACGCTTCAGGACCTCAATCTCCTTCTTGGTGAGGGGCCCAAAACTGAACACAGTACTCAAGGTGTGGCCTCACCAGAGCAGAATACAAGTGGATGATCACCTCTCTGGTCCATCTAAAAGGATAGTCCTTACTGGCAACTGGAGGGTCTTAGGAGTCTGTCTGCTGTGTTTTATGTGAATCCATAAAGCCATCATTTGGAAAAGAACAAAGAGGCCTTCAAGCTCTCTCCTTATTATGAGTTCTCCTGGTGGTTACCATCCCAGTGTTGATCTGGAACCTTCCCCATGTTGGATGAGGCCCTGGGCAACCTGGTCTAGTGGGTGGCATCCCTGTCCATAGCAGGGATTTGGAACTGGATGGACTTTAAGGTCCCTTCCAACCCAAACCATTCTGTGATACTATGATTCTATAATCACATATAATTTAGACATTGTGAATTCTGCTCTTAAAATATCAGTTGCTGCAATGTGCTTTTCCAGATGTGTCATGGGAACTTGCAGTGGAAAGCAAGCCAAGTGCTTTACTACTGCCTTACCCCTGCTCCTGCTGTCTTGTACCATCTCATACACAGGCTCAAAGAAAAGAGCTTTTCTGCAGACAGTGGAGTGCTGGAATAAATGTGTGCACCTGGAGCAATACGGATGGTTGTCCAGATTCTGTAAGCCTCCTTATTGTTCAGGAGGAGCCTTTGTACAGTGGAAGGAAGTTTTTAAATGATTGTCTGCAAGGAATTCAGCAATCAGAACTCATGATCTTCAGGGATTATTTGTAGTTTATTGTGACCCTGGTCTCATTTGTTCTCCTAAAGAGGAAGCTCAGTGACTCACCGTTTGAAGGATAACATAATGATTTTTGCCAGATCAACTTCCAAGAAAAGAGAACACAGTGTAAACAGATCAGTTATTGTAGAACAGGTCTTTGGCTAGTTTTTAATGTGAAATAGGTCGGGATTTATTACACTGAACACAAACTGAAATGGTTCAGTCACTTGGAACTTCAAAGCATTACTGCAAGTATAATTTCTGTAAATTGAGGTTGATTGTTTTATTCCCCTTTGTACTGTACAGGAAAAATAGTTATTTTCCTCTTTCCAGAAGTCTTTTAAAGTATATAAAGGTTGTTATAATCTTACCCATCAGTTCTCTTTTCTAGCCTTGCCTGGAATTCTCTAGAAATGGATAAACTTTTGTGAGAAAAATATCAATAACTCTCTTCAGACAGGGTCTTCTGTGAAGCTATTTTATTTGTGATTGCAATGGCAGGCATCCTGCAAACAGGAGCGCACAGTAAAAGTTTATCATAACATTATATTCCCTATTACCCGACACCTGATTTCTTCCGTTTCCTCACTGGCTGACTACTACAGGTTCACAGCCTATTCGATGCACTTCTATACCGTATATATATAATTTTATTTGACCAACCTTTAATTTCTCCTTTTCCTTTTTTTTTTTTTTCTTCCCTCATGACTAGAGGACCCGTGATTTTTGTTTTTACTGATTTCAAACTGCTCACCCTGTTTTTCATAGCTATCCTCCTTGTTTTGGGACAGTGGGACTTTCCCCTTATCTGCTTAACATACTCCCCACTGCTATGCCGCACAATCACTTGCATATGCAAGGTTAGTGGAATGTTCCACTGCAAAAACACCTTCTATTGCAAAAACACAACTTTGTTTCTCACAACAAACCAGCTGTGCTCTGTTTCTAGCCAAAGAGCAGATAGTGTTCAGCGAATCTTAGTTCTTTCCAGCTTCTAATTTACTGAATAAATTCACACTGTGAAAGCACCATCAGTGATATCTACAACCGAAAATTGTATGCAGCCTCATATTTGCTTTTCTATAATGTCAGTATCTGTGGCCCAGCAGCCGAACAAAGATAACTTTTTTTTTTTTTTGTCTGGATATACTTAATAAAATGTAATGTAATTAAAGTAATTACTATGGTGATGTTCTGTCAGTACTATGTATTTTTATTGCATAAAGGGTAACACAGTTTATGCAAAACTCAAGAGTGTTCTTATTTCCACCTGCTTTCTAGCGCCTTTGGGTCAAGTTCAGTCCTGATGTAAGTCCTGATGCACTGCTTGTATTTGGTACCAAACTGATCAATGCTAGTTCCCCAATCGAAAGCTCTATGACTGCACAACTTCTGCATTGGAGAATGTGCTCAATTCCATCTCTATCCGTTGGAGCATTCAGCAGGAGAGCTAATTAAATAGCAGCCTTTTTCAGCTAAAATGGACTCACAAACAAGTGCAAATTGAATGTTTGCTTCAAGCAGATAGCCTTTCATTGCCCTGTATTCTCTGATTTTATGTGCAGAGGAATTCAAAAGTTATGGATTTCTACGCTCTTTAAACTACCTCTGCATTCTAGGCTTATGGTTTGGGTTTGGTAGAATGAATTCTGATTTTTTTTTTTAAGTTATATTCTACCTTAGAGCAGTTCCGTGTGCAGCGTTTGCATGGCTTTTCTGCTGTTTCATTTACCTATTCAAAGCTTTAGTGTTTATTCAACAGTGAGGTGTCCCTGTAATATCATAGTTCACAATTCATTCTGAAGTTCCTCTGTTATGTATGTTACGAGGGGATAAGAAAAGCTTTTAAAAATAAATGAGGAGATTATATGAATGTGGTTGAAGATGAAATAAATTTTTCAAATAAACAGTTTTTCATGTGTCAAAAAATTATTCATTCTTCAGAATACTTATCTAATGCTCTTATCTATTATTCTGTCTGAAACCATAGCACACTACTCTGTATTTCTTAATATTACAGTATGCTTCTTAACTTTCTCTTCAGTTATAGCGTGGTGTATCATGAATAAGTCTGTGGAGGTCAATAAAAATAATTTAATTTGAATCTGTTTCATAAGAACCATGCTATTACACTTGTGTTTTAATGGGAAAAATGCCATTTTGGGGGTGAGGCACTGGAACAGGTTGCCCAGAAAGGTTGTGGATGCCCCATCCCTGGAGGCTTTCAAAGCCAGGCTGGATGTGGCTCTGGGCAGCCTGCTCTAGTGGTTGGTAACCCTGCCCAGAGCAGGGGGGTTGAAACTAGATCTTTAAGGTCCTTTTCAACCCAGGCCATTCAATGACTCTATGTACAACTTTATACTGGCACGAGTTTGGTGCAAACATCATGGTGCAAACACAAATCCAAATGTTCAAAAAGAAGCTTGTATAATTTACGACTTGAAGCTTATATAATTTACCACTTTTGGTCTCTGCCTCAAAACTGAATTCCCTAATTTAGAAGGAAGAAAAAAAAAAATAGGAGAGAGAGAGAGAACTCTTCTGGCCTACTCAGATAATGTATATATATGTAAAACAAGTTTGCAATACACATAATTTGTCTTTAAATTGATTGTGATATTTATACTTCCAGTATAGGCAAAGCTTGCATACTGTTGGATGCTGCCTGGAATATTGAGCTCAAAGCTGGATAGAATGGTTATCAGACTGGAATGAGTATGTAAAGTTCAAAAAGAGGAAAGCTAGAACTTGATACAGCATCTGCTAGACCTGATTCTGTTCCCAGACAATATTCTGTCAAACTTTGTAAATACATGTGGATTTTGTCTGCCTTTTACCAAATATAGGCAGTATTTTTTCCCTTTGCTTATTCAATTGGAAAATATGTGGTGTACAGTAGAGACAGATTTTCAGTATCATGTAGAAACCATGTAGCTCAGTCCTTGCTTTTCTCTGATAATAGTAGCAATTTAAATTTTAATGGTTTATAAAGAATAAATTAGAAACTAGATTGTGTGCCCTACTAAACAAGTTTTGGTTGTTTTGATTTCTCTAGGACATACTAAAAATTAAGCAACATGATTTAAATATCAGCCCTGTAAATATGTAGTTTAAATGCTAAAATATGATTATTATTTTTTTAATGCTGCTTGAATGGACTTTCATCAAATGAACAATATTTGAAAATATATAAATAATTGAAATGAAATTATTTTTATGAATCTGAAGGTCCATAAACTTATAAAACTTACATTTTGACCTCAGTACAATGTATCCTCATGCTATTTTTATTATACTGAAATCAGGAAATTAGAGCTCTGATGAAACTCACAGTCCTGTAAACATAAAAACTCTGCAGTTTCCAGCCATGGAGACCATCAGCTATATCATTGCAATGAGCAACTTTTTAGTTGCTAGTTAATCTGGAGTAAGTTCTTTGCTATCAATAAAACCTTACTGTGTGGGCATTACAATTTTTAATCCAAGTAAATACTTGTGTATTTCTGAAATGGAATAGGTAAGAAATCATCCTTAATAAGGCAGAAAAATAGGAATACAATATTCTGACAACTTTGGTAGTTGACTTCTCATCCCGTGCTTGCTAATAAGTGAGCCATTTCCAAACATTTTATGGAGGTCTTTGTGGAAAAAAGACAAGAAAAGAAAGAAATTTTTACTCCCCAAAATGACCAAATCTGGAATTTAAAACAAGCACAGAGCAAGGGGATTAAATATGAATCCTACCTGTGCTGTTTCTTTTTTTTTTTTTTTTTTTTTTTTTTTGGTGTGTGTGTGTTTTTGTTTGTTTCTTTCTTTTTTGTATGTCTGTGTTTTTGTTTGTTTTTCCTTTAAATCAAAATTCCACTTTGGATATAAGGAACACTCTATGAAATTTTCACTGAATTCAATCCACTTCAAAATAAATAAATAAATAAATTAAAATGTAAGGGTCAACTGCAAATTTTATGAGTAAAAGCCTAGTCCCTTTTTTCTCTCTCTCTTTTTTTTATTTCTTTTTTAATCAACTCCAATCTTAATGGCCCTTCACCATAAATGAAGCTTGAAATAAATATGGACATCAAATACCCAGTTCATGATCTTTGCAAATTGTCACATTGTCATAAGAGCATGTATTAACCATAATCACTGAAGCATAAGGTTTTCATGGAATATAAAGTCAGTACTGTTGCTCATCCCACTTTTATATTAAGGTTTTGTACAAGTTCAAGTCCATTGACTATACTGGAGGTTCTCCAAGTTTACACCAAAATAAAGGAGGATGAGTAAGACCAATAACCAAGGATATCTATTCCTTTTGCAGTTCGGCAAAATATATGTGTCTCAAATAAGAATATTTTGGAAGCGTACTGCACCTAGGCCTGGCTTATTCTCAAATAGTTTAACCTTTATTCAGAAATTACTTATTTAGAGTGTGCATTATTTGGAAGAATTCCATGTAGTTCTATCATTAAAAATAAATGAATAAATAAAGATTAAAGTCTAGGTACTAGATCATACTTACAATTTAAAATAGATGTTTTAGAAATAATTGAGATGCTAGACATTTCTATTCCAGATTGGCAGTTAACTGCTGTGCATCATGTCTTTGTACAAAGTAGTTCTAAAGTAAGTCCTAAGAGGTTGCTAGTCAGAGAGAAAAAGAAAGTGCAACACTTTAAATAAGCAATCCCAGCAGCTGCAATTTACAGGTACCAGCTATTCCTTTTGCAGTGTAAACACATTGAATATATTGTGTGAGTGTGATTTCTTTTCCATAAGTAGTAGATCAGCATCAAGGACATAACTTTAATTCAAAAAAGTGTGATAATGTTCATATACTGATTAGATCAAAGTCCTGAAAAAAGGTATCTTGTAAAGGATACATTTTTGATGTTTAGCCTGAAGCATATCAATGCTTTCTAAATTACTCTAGTGACTCTTTAGATATACTTTCTATCTCCACTGATTCTTGATCTTAGAGGATTCCCAAGTACAAATCAGATGTGGCTTTATGCTAGTGCCTGTGTGTTTTGGAGTAGGGCTACTATAGATTATGCAACCTACAATTGGAAATATATAATATCTGAATAGAAATATTTCAGACTTCACTCGTTTCTTGTTGCCTTAATATTTGAGCAGTTATTACAGGGTTTCTCCACTTTGACAAAATCCTTTTTAATACAGGACTTCTGTCATACAGTGCAGTAACTTAGCTTTTGTCAGTGTGGTAACTTAGCTTTTGTCCATTAGATAATAATAAACAAATACCATTTTAGCAAAACACCACAGAATTTTTGCAATGATGCCACTTCCTTATTCTGGTTCAATGAGACAACTAGTCTGGTTGCCTTGAACTCACGATGAAACTCCTCCTTGCATCCAGGAAAGTGAAGATCCTATCCCACGCCTGGTGTTGTGTTGCACCCAGAACAATCACTGCCTATTAAAATGTGTGCCAAGTCAGCCCGATAAATGCAGTAAGATGGGAAGGAATACTGCATTATTTGTTGAGGAAAAATACAAGACTCAAGATTAATTTGCAACGGTGAAAGTAGCACTGTGCTCTGGGATTATTAATGAACTTGAACATTTTGGCCATTTAAAGCACATTTTTAATCTCTTAGAATACCTGAAACCTAACAGGATGATTGAACCACTGCTCTGGTGAAGGCTGGGTAAACCCAAACCCCAATGCTTGCCAATATAAAACACCAAGCAGGAAGCAGGAATTTAAAAGTTCTGAAGTATTTCCTTCATACTGCTTTTCTCTGTTACTTTCCAATTCTACTGTTTAAAAGTTTTTATTTGAGCTGAATTGAGAGTTTTGACAGTTGTTTTTGGTAACGTTTCTGTAAGCACGATTCAAAACACAAAAGAAGCCTGTTCTAAAATATTTTTACTGATGAGCTGAAATGTAAAAAGCCCAGATGCTTGGCTGCCTGGGTGAACCAAGGGCGAAGTCTGAGCCACCTGGTATTTACCCACGACAGTTTTCATGCTGCTTACTTCCCATCTTCAACATCCTCTTCAATCATTAACTGGTTTCTCACAGGTCAGCAATGCAGGTAGATTTCTTTCTTCGTGTTTCCCAGGCAATAAAACAAGACAAAGTGATACAGCGAGTTCAGGAGCCACAGAGAGTCGTCATCAGTGCCTCATTTAGAACATGATTTAATTACCCTTTACATCATGGCAAGAATTGCTGCTTCTTCCCTTTCACTAATTGTGTCATCTGTCTCTTTCACATTTTCTCATCTATATCACACATCTTTCTTCCCTGGCTTGTTACAAAAGAAATTCTGACTTTTTTTTTTTTTTTTTTTCTGCATAGTCTCTTCTTTCCCTGTGAAAGCTCAGGCCCAGGGAAAAGGATCCTATGTCTTGCTTTTGGTTAATCTCTTCCTTTCTTGGCACACAGTCAGGTGGAAAGCAAAGTACAGAGCTCTGGCACAAGACAGAGGCTGAATGTTTGGTTGTTTGGGAAATTTTCTTATTGTTTTTAGGGGATTTTTTCCCCCTCTCTTCTTGGGAATGTTTCATTTCGGCTGCCCTTTAGTCTAGGGAGAGAATAGAAACCCATTATTTTAAAGGCCGAGGTTTGATATTACAGCTATTAGCAGGAAAGTGGTACTTTCCTTTTATTGTTCATAACAAACATTTTCCTTTATGAGAAGCATAACAGAAAGGCAGATCTGAAGTCAGGGAAAAAGGTGTTTTGCCTAATTCAAATCAGATATAAACTGCTTGTGAAGTTTTACAAGTAAGCATATTGTTTTGCACAAAAGAACACCAGCTGAGGCTTCCTTTCCTTTTTGGATGCACCATTCCAAAGCAAACATGGGAAAAGAGAAAGCGTAAGTATTTTGAGTTTCACTGAAAACTCCTGTTAAAAATAGGAAGGTCTTGTGACACCGGGTCTCTGCTCTGCAGGTGAGCGGGACGGTTCCCGAGTCCACAGCACCTCCTCGTGGGCTGTGCCAGGAAAAGGGTTTCCTGCGCTCTCGCCATCGCTGGCCAGTATTTCCCACCTGCCTGATGGCTCTGGAATGAAACATCTCACTAACTAGTCCATGCTAACTGCCATATTTCCATAGTTTGATGGAAATAAACCCCCAGGAGTTTTGGAATCATCATGGCAATGGGTCCCCGTCCATCACCGCGATGCAGCCCGTCCTGGATTTCAGCACGTAGAGGAATGGCTGTTTGCTCATCAAACCACTGCAAGGGCAGAAGGGGCAGGAAAATCCTGGGTTTCGCGTTCCCCTACTCTGTTCCCTGCTCCTTCTTTGCCTGTGTTAAGGACAGTCCAGGAGAACAGCGGAGCTTTATTTTCTAGCTGCAGCTACTCAGTGCGCATCAGGATCGCCAAACCAAAGTCTCCAGCCAGATGCCATCCAACCTCAGGGTACAGAGGTGGTATACCCCATGATTTTCCTATCTCATGGCTAGCTGACAGCACTAGGCATTGTATTTGAGGGGAAAAAGGACTATTCGGTCACTCTAGCAATTAGTCTTACACATTGAGGCTCTTAAGCACACACACACACAAATGCACACACATTAAGGATGCTGCATGGAGATGTTCCTCCTTTCTACCAGAAGCTGCATCTCTGCATGATGCTCATACAGGATGTGCAACATTTGGAGCTTACAGTATTCCTAAGCTTTTACTGACTGATGCCAAGTCCCTCAGCAATAGCTCTGATCTGGATAGTCTTTAAAGTTTTAACTATTCAGTTACCAGTTTTGTAAAGATTTTTTTTTTTTTTACATTTTTTACATTATACAAGGTGATTGTGCTCTCTTTTTCTACATGCCCCATGTCTGTGCACACAAAGCACAGGGTAAAAACCACGGTAGCGTGGCTTTTTATACAGGTATTTGTGGGAAAACACTTGCTGTACTGGAGCAGGGTTCATGGGGAATTATACAACTAACGACTGAATGAAACATGGAAGAGGACAGAAATAATGGACATGAAACTGTTGGAGAGTGTCCAGAGGAGGGCTACGAAGATGGTGAAAGGCCTGGAGGGGAAGACGTACGAGGAACGGCTGAGGGCACTGGGCCTGTTCAGCCTGGAGAAGAGGAGGCTGAGGGGAGACCTCATCGCAGTCTACAACTTCCTCGTAAGGGGGTGTCGAGAGGCAGGGGACCTTTTCTCCATTAACACCAGCGACAGGACCCGCGGGAGCGGGGTTAAGCTGAGGCAGGGGAAGTTTAGGCTGGACATCAGGAAGGGGTTCTTCACAGAGAGAGTGGTTGCACACTGGAACAGGCTCCCCAGGGAAGTGGTCACTGCACCGAGCCTGACTGAATTCAAGAAGAGATTGGACTGTGCACTTAGTCACATGGTCTGAACTTGGGTAGACCTGTGCGGTGTCAAGAGTTGGACTTGATGATCCTTAAGGGTCCCTTCCAACTCAGGATATTCTATGATTCTATGATTCTATAATAAGGGAGGAAATGACCCTGTCTGTGCATGGGGAACTAAAACTAGTCAGTGCCCAGATTAAGCAGGTTTTGAAATACACTCACTTCAGTCCCCTGTGTTTCCTCAGAAGATGCTGGCAGGTGTGAATTCTGGTACGTTTCAGCAGCACGAGGTTATTGCATAACTACAGAAGTGAAGAAAATAATTTCCAAAACAATACACCATACCAAATCCTAGCCTTGTTCCCCCCCCCCCCCCCCAATAAGTAATTTCAGAAGACTCATTCATCATTTGAAAAAAATTGACAATATATCTGTGTAATATTTTGGAAAAAGTCTGCAAGAGTTGCTCTACAGCCAAATATTTGACATTTCTGTCATAGGGGATGACACACTAGTAAAATTTCTGATTTAAGGATCAGGTGATATGAAAATTAAACATCTATTATTCATACCATACATCTACATATGCCATGGTTGTGGAGAGATTTGATCAATGCTGACAGCCAATGGTAAAATTTGCATCAAATATGTTTTTAATGTAATTGCTGACATGTACAAATTCACTATGAGAAATCCAATATTATGAGTTTGTGTCATTTTGAAACCATTTTTTTAATATATATCTTCTGGTATAATTTTAGTCAATCAAAATTGGAAGACGGTGAATCTCAAAAGAGTATGAAAAACTTTTTTTTTTAATCAAAATTACTAAAAAAAAAATACTAGGAACAATTTAATAAGCTCACACTAGATACTAAAGTTCACAAAAAAACATTTAGTTGTGAAACACAACCTTTTTAGCTATCATCCAGCAAAGCATAACTAACACTGACATGTACAACTCATAGCAAACCGCAACATTTTTACAGATCCTGATGTTTTCCATGGGACATTTCTAGTGGGAGTATTGAATTTACTCTGATATATGAAAGATCATGAAGAAAACAGCTTTATTAAGAAAATACACTTAAGGAAATGTAAGGAACAATTTTTAAAGAACAATTCACCTCCCAGCGTGGTTCTCTACAGAGATATGTTTTTCTCTGTGCTTTCTTTCCTACGTGTAAATATTGGGAAAACTCTCCATGCAAAACTGGATGCACTGAGTTAACCTTATGCCAAATCTTCTTCATGTGATCAAAACCCTTATGACAAAGATGTTTTAATGATTTTTTTCACATCCATCAGACCCAGCAGGAGGGTTGGTCCACAAAGCCTGGCCAGCTCATTATCCAAGATTGTGTAACATCATTTAAAAAACACATCCAAAAAAAGGTCAAATGACCTCACAAGGACACCCTTGAGGAGGGAAGCATTTAGCAAAAATAAAATAAAATAAAATAAAATAAAATAAAATAAAAATTGAAAATAATTTGCAGTTCAGACCAAACTGATGAAAAGCAGGTTGAAAGGGCTGGCTCAGCTCAGAGGGATCTGCTTTCTGACTTGCTCCAGTGTTTTTCTCACGCTAGCTCTTTACCAGCTCCATTTTCTCCTTAGCTATTCAGGTCCTCCCAGAAGGGGATTATGGAGTGTTATCACCCAGCAAAAGAAGGTACCTCCTCCCTGTCTGCAGCATCATCTTCTTTTGAGTGCCTCCTGCTGGGAGCAGGCAGAGAACGGCCTGTTTTATGGGACTGTTAGGTGGTGCTGGCAGATGTCTGCAAATTGTAACTGGGCTTTAATGTAACAACAGATAGATAAAAAGCTCTTGGTGGGCAGGTGTTGCGACAGAAACAGAGGGGTCACTTACATCAGTCAGGTGAATAAGGCACTCCAGGCCTTAACTAAAATATCCTGGAGATACCTGGATGTTTCAGCCCAGGTTTGTTACAGAACCATAAAATAAAGCTCTGAAAAAAAGCAAATCAAAAGTTATTACCTAAGCATTCTTATACATAGATAAGAATATATTATTGTAATATAATTCTTATAAAATTTGGTGAGAAGGTGCATTTCTATATAATGGGCAAAACTGAGGCTCTTTTGACAGGATGCTGTTCTTTGAGAGAGTGGGAATTTGCATGCTTATTGTTTATAAGACCTGGTTGTTCCTGTCAGGGTTCCTATGTTTACACTGTACTAACACAGAACTGAAATATTTATTTGCTTTATACGAGTTGACCCCTGCCCATGCATGCTAATATGAAAGCCGGTTTCCATGAACTACCGACAGGGCCAGGTTAGATTATTTCCAGCATCTGTGCTGCTCTGAAGTTAACTGTGTGTCCTCTGGACAGGGAGATTCTCCCTACTGTGTTAAAAGCAGCCGAATATCAATACCGATAGTGAAGGAAACCCTAAGAAGCAGTGCTGCCCATGTTAGAGTTCCTGCTTTTTCCCCCCCTGCCCTTAACCTCAGATTTCTTCCAGGCAAGCCCAGAAGAAGAGGTCAAGATGTGTGCTCTGTGCCTCAGGCAGCCTTTGAGGCAGGGACACCATGATCCCATGTCCCCCTTTCTGCATGATCTAGCAAGCACGCAGCACTCTGCCACCCTGCCCCACTCTGAAAGCTGAAAGCAGCACGAAGATCCAGCTCTCTCAGCTGCCTTCCTTCTAAAAGCTTTCCCCTTCTCCCCTGATCCTCGGGGAATGCCCATCATAGCCATTAACTTCTTGGGCCTGGTTGCTCTTTGTTCAATCTTAATTTCTGACATCATTTCACCTCCGCCAGAGCATCACAGTGTGAATCCCCAGCGGTTCTCCACGCTGAGAAGCCCAGGCCCTGCCAGGAAGGAGGCTTTTAGGTGCAGGTGGACACGGGGCACTGGCAGCAGAAGGCGGCTGGAAGCAGCAGGAGCAGGGATGAGATGGGTGACCTGCAGACATGCTGCTGGGGCAGAATTGGGGCAGTCACCAGGGTGGCAGCCGTCACCTCTCAAACCATCTGCTAATGAAGGCAGCCACGTTTTTCCACCAAAGCAGACCAAGGGGGTGGATGATGAAACTCAGCTGTGGTCAGAAGCTCCTTTTTTTTTAAAGTCTTTGCGTATTGATGTTTGGCCTCATTCGCTATCACCAGTATTCCAGTATTGGAAGAAAACAAATGAGGTCTAACAAGAGCAAGTGTAGAGTCCTGCACCTGGGAAGGAACAACCGCATGTACCGGTACAGGCTGGGGGGTGACCTCCTGGAGAGGAGCTCTGAGAAGAAGGACCCGGGGGTCCTGGTGGACGACAGGTTGACCATGAGCCAGCAGTGTGTCCTGGTGGCCAAGAGGGCCAGTGGGATCCTGGCGTGCATTAAAAGGAGTGTGGCCAGCAGGTCAAGAGAGGTGATCCTCCCCCTCTACTCTGCCCTGGTCAGGCCTCACCTGGAGTACTGTGTCCAGTTCTGGGCTCCCCAGTACAAGAAAGACAGGGATCTCCTGGAAAGAGCCCAGCGGAGGGCCACACAGATGATACAGGGCCTGGAGCATCTCCCCTGTGAGGAAAGGCTGAGAGACCTGGGTCTGTTCAGCCTGGAGAAAAGAAGACTGAGAGGGGATCTCATCAATGTGTATAAATACCTGAGGTGTGGGAGACAGAGGGATTTGGCCAACCTCTTTTCAGTGATTTGTGGGGACAGGACAAGGGGCAATGGCCACAAGATGGAGCCCAGGAAGTTCTGCCCCAACATGCAAAATAAATTCTTCCCGGTGAGGGTAACGGAGCACTGGGACAGGCTGCCCAGGATTGTGGAGTCTCCTTCTCTGGAGATATTCAAGGCCTGTCTGGATGCCTACCTGGGCAGCCTGCTCTAGGGAACCTGCTTGGACAGGGGGTTGGACCCGATGATCTCTTGAGCTCATTTCCAACCCCTACAATTCTGTGATTCTGTAATTCTGTGGTTAGTACCAGCAAATGAGGGAGTTGGAGCCAGTTAGGAGAAGAAGTGCTAATCACCCGAATTGCAGCATTGTCGTGGTTTAACCCGGCCGGCAGCTAAACACCACACAGACGTTCACTCACCCTCCCCCCTCCCTCTCTGGGATGGGGGAGAGAAACGAGAAAGCGAAGCCCATGAGTTGAGACAAAGACAGTTTAATAAGACAGGAAAATAATAATAGCAATAATAATAATAATAACAATGATGATAATAGTACTACTATTAATAGTATGTACAAACAAGTGATGCACAATGCAATTGCTCACCACCCGCTGACCGATGCCCAGCCTAACCCCAAGCAGTCCGGCCCCCCTCTCCCAGCTAGCCACCCCTATATATTGTTTAGCATGACGTCAAATGGTATGGAATACCCCTTTGGTTAGTTTGGGTCACCTGTCCTGGGTCTGTCCCCTCCCAGCTCTTGCTGCACCCCCAGCCTGCCCACTGGCAGGACAGAGCAAGAAGCTGAGACGTTCTTGGCTTGGTGTAAGCACTGCTCTGCAACAATTAAAACATCGGGGTGTTATCAGCACTCTTCTCATCCTAAGGCAAAACATAGCATTCTACCAGCTACTAGGAAGAAAATTAACTCTCTCCTGACTGAAACCAGGACAAGCATGAAGTGCTCGGTCCATCTCACAACTGTGTCTTCGTCTCACAACCGTGTCACGCCATCTGCTGGCAGCTGTAGCCCTAGATCAGCCTTCTTCCAGTTCAACACACACCTGTTTTCCTGAAAGCTCCAACTGCAACATTTAGCCCATTGAATCCCAATATATCATTAAAGCCGACTAGTTTAATGTTTATTAAACTGACTTAATGGACTACAAGTCACGGATCTTGTCTGACCTTCACCCTGCTTTTTGCTCCATGACCTTTATTTTCCTAGGCAACCTGAAACTCTGCCTCTCATATGACTGGGTCCTACATTGTATGACCACCTCAAGCTTTTTGCTGAGGTTTTGCTGTTGCTTATCAAATGCTTATATTCTGTCTTCGTATCAAACAAACACTGGATGTAGGTACCTGGAAATTATTCTCACTTTCTACAAGATCTCCAAAGCTTCTGTAAAAATGGTGTAATTGGAATGAACAAGGTAGAATCTAGAGGTAGAAACCTGGATCTATCAAAGGAAATGGCAGAACTTAACCGAACTTAAGATAAGAATTATAATATTGTATGTTCAAATATCCTAAAATGCTAGGCTGCCTTAAGCCCATATCTGCCCTTGAGTCAGGAGTATATACATCTGTGCACCTGCTCACTAACATAACACTATGGTTTCCTGCAATTCTAAATTTTCTATAATCCTGTTGAAATTCTCTTATATGCCAATAGCTCTCTCCTGCCAGGAATTCTGACTTTGCTCAAAAAAATATATTCAGTTTTAAAAAATTGATAAAGTACAGTCATAGCTGGGGTTTCTGAAACCATATCTGCAAGCCACGTGTGTGAGTGACTCATATACACTGCATGTTGTTTCAAATTGCACTGCACATACAAGTGACATTCTCATATTTAATGCAATATAAAATGCAAAAAGCTAAAATAATAGTGAAATATTTGAATTTTAGAAAAATGAAATATCTCAATCCACTTTTTTCTTTTCATTTTAGAAAATCTCATAATTTTAGCCTGGGAACTGCTGGTATTTCAAAATCTCTCATGCAAAAGGTCTGCTTCAGACAAAGATTTAGCAAGAAGAGGTGCCTTCCATTAGTGCCATTCTGTCAGGTACGCTGTAATTAGCGCATGGATGTGCCTAAGCATTATCCCCTCTCTGACCTGCAGGCATATATATATATGCCAAGGGAATATACCAAGGGATGTACCGAGCTTTCCCTTGGATCTGTGTATAATGCACTTTTTCCTTTCTTGCTTTCTATGATGCAGCTCCCAGGTATGTGCTGGCTGCATTAAATCTTCACAGCACAGAAACCCACTTACTTTGACAAATTACTTTTATACAGGATTAAGGGCACCTTTGCTGTTAGTACAAGAATGGGCAGAAAACATAACGAACAAGCCCAAGATTCCTCCTGAGTCCCTTCAGAGCCTTTCCATAGGCTTGGTTCTCTAAGGTCCTTTTCCTGAAGCTCCTGGCTCATTCTCAAGTCAAGAGACAAACCTGACCTTGTTTCTCCAGCAGACTAAACCCTAAAATCTTTGTTCCCTTCCTCCCCCCATGGTTTATCTTTCTCATCTCTTTTGATCCGTTCCCCAGTTGAATTCACGAATAAATCTGAACAGCTTTACAGGGTCCCCTTCCAACACCTGGACTCTTTGTTCTGCCTTTGTCTGTACTCCACCTTTCTGTTCTCCTTTGTCAGAAGGGATTGCCAAAACTGGTTCTCCCTCAGGCTTTAGTTAATCTCCTTTTCAAAATAAAATAGGACTCATTTTATTCTGGACCAGATTCATGTGAGGTGTTGCAATCATGGCCCCTTACATTTCAGTAGATAAGCAGAAATCTATTGCTAAATTTAAATAGTCCCCATTATGTATCTAATGACTGGCTCATATCAGGTCTAAGAGGAACTTTACCAGCAGTGCTGGACATACATTTGCACAGAGACATCCCCAAAATACTAGAGATGTGCAGTAAATTCACCAGAATGCAGAAACCTTTGGCACTCATTCTCTTCACAGTTGCATCCTGCTTCCAGTCACACCCATTCAAATCCAAAATGCAACAAAACTGTGGTGCAAAACTTGAATGCCAGTAGATTCACTTGCTTACAAGACCACAGGATAATTTGAGTTGGAAGGGACTGCAGGAGGTCAAAGAAGAGTCAGACACAAAACCAGACCAGGCTCCTCAGGGCTTTATACAATCCAACTTTGGATCCAGATGGATCCAAACAGAGTTTTGGAAGTACACTGGTTTAACAGAAAACACAGTCTATCTCCAGATCACAGCTGAGTGCCAGAGCGGTATAACAAATCTCTCACTGTCCTATTTCCCAGTAGAGATCTGATTTTGGTACAGTTCTCAGGCTGAGATCTCGGTGCTGGAAGAGGTGGCCCAGAACAGTAATTTATACAATACACAGAAATACTAATAGTTGTCAATGTCCTCTGGAATTCAGTCTTCAGATGTATTTGGAAATAAAATCAGATTCTGAAGCAGTGACATTAATTCCTAGTCCTCACCTCACTTAAGAGACTTCAGTCAAGAGTGATGCTTTGCATTCATCCAGCTCTAGGGTGCCCAGAGTACACACCACTGAAGGGTAGGACACACACAGCTAAAAGCTTTCCTGCCATGGTAGGATCCCCTTGGTTCAAGAAAATTCTCAACATGCCAGTTTTTCTCTCATGAATCTTTGAATATCTACTGGTCAGGAAAATGAATTTCTTGACAAGGGAAAGGAGACAGACTTGTCTCTCTAAAGGACAGGAAAAACAAACAAACATACAAACAAACAAAAAAACTTATTTAGTTCAGACTTCTCCTTGTAGATTTCCCTGCTTCTTAATTTCACATCTTAATTTCTCTTAGGCCATTGCAGGGAAAGGAAATGTTTGAGGATTTATACCAAGACAGGCAGATGGGTTTAGAGACATCCAAGTATTGTGATGCAGATATCCCAGAAAATGGTTATACAGAAGGAATAATTAATTCTTCAGTCAGAAGCAGTACAATGGGAATATCCATTACAGTTTAATTACAAAACAATTTTTAAACTTACAACCACTTCTGAGTCTTTTGGATTTTCCATGAGCAGTTTCCTCTAAGCAGAGAAGTCATAAGCAGTTACTACATTTGGTTTTAGGCTCATGCTGTAAGATTTTTGATTTCACCCAGATTATTAAATTCCACCAAAGTGCTCCTGCAGCACACAAAAGATTGTCTGAATGCAGAAGTATGTGAGGTTTGGTTATTAGTGAGGTTTGGTTAGAAACTGAAAAGGTGTGTGAATCACTCTGAAAAATGAGCAGGGAAGAAAGCGGGCATTCATGCTTTTCAACAATGATACAGATGGCAGATTTGCCTCCAGGACATTACCTTGTACTGGAAAGCCACAGCTATGTAATTTCTTAGCTAAAGTGGTAGTCACAAGTCTGCTAAAACCCTTTCTCCGATGCTGTGGAAGAGTATAACTATGAATCATGGTGGCAAACTGGTCTGTCAGGCTCCAGGAGAGGGGATACCCCTTGTCATCTAAGACACAGGCACTGGGGAAGGAGCAAATGAGGTTAGCAAGGTACTTCTCACACCTCAGATTGCCTCCTCTCGACCAGGTTTTGTTGAGCAGGCTGGAATGGGAGATGTCCAGGTAAGCCAGGGTGAATTTAGGATCCATCCTAAGAGAGTACAGAAAATAGATTAGAAAAAAAAACTGTGCCTCACACTCCCCAAAATACTACACTAGGTTTAAAACCACTTTTTCCAGCTGAATGGGCTTCCAGATCTATATTAGAAAGGGTACTCAGAGACCTGAGCTCATTAGGCTGGAGTTTTGTGAATAACTGTAGAGGGGAAGGATGCTCCATTTTAGGTCTTTGTTTATACAGACTTCTGAATCCACACAACACATTCTAGAGATTCTAGAGATGCCCTATTCCTTACAGAAAAAGTGAACATTGTTAAGGAAGAAAAGTAGCCCCAGCGTCATATAGCTGGCACAGAGGAGTGGAAAGGATTTGATTTCCAATCTCGCATCTTCCAAGACCCACAGAGTCTCTCTGGATTTTGAATCCACTACTTTTAAATTTATCCCAGGAAATAATGGAGCCTTCAGTTCCCCTGCTCTTCTGCTCTGATGTCAGACAAATCTCACTGGCAGAAGAAATGTAGAAAACTTAGAAAGTTTCAAGCAGTTGTGTAAAGCACTCTTGTGAAAAACAAATTTTTTGGAAATCTCAGATCTGCCAAATCTAAGGAGCACAGGAAATGACACAGGAAAGGAGGCTTGCGGAGCTCATGTATAAAATCCAGAGACAAGGGGATGGGGACTATTCTGAAATATAAAACTGCAAAAGTGATAGATGTTAAAGAATGACATCGGTCAGTTTTAACTTTCTAATTATTTCCTTAGCAAGTAATTCCTCAGTCAGATTTTTAACCCAGTCAAAGACAAGCAGTCTTCCTATTATTTGTTATGTAAATATACTTTCTATAAATATATTGTAATGACATTGATAAATGATATGGTGTTCTTAGACATACTGAAGTTGGACATATGGCAGCGTGTCTGGGTCTGAGTGGATTACCATCCGGAAGGAGGATGTTTTCACATCTACCTGCTTAGATAAAGCAACAGCTCTGGATATTCCACAGATTCCATCCTGGAGCCCTGGGTTTACAAAGATAAACACTGAGGTACTTAAAAAAAATATATATTTTTTTAATAAAGTCCACTATTACACTTTTTACAGAACTAGCCAGGTACCTGAGATCTCCAAAATTATAGAATACACTCAAATACATGTATATATGCGTGTGTAATACATAATAAATATATTCTAAAGAAATATAGAATTGTAGAATCATACAATATCCTGAGCTCGAAGGAACCCACAAAAATCATTGAATCCAACTCCTGGCTCCACACAGGACCACCCCAAACCAGACCCTATGTCTGAGAGCATTGTCCCAACATTTCTTGAACTCCAGAAGTCTCAGTGCTGTGACCACTGCCCTAGGGACCTGTCCCAGTGCCCAAACACCCTCTGGGTGCAGAACCTTTCCCTGACCCCTAGGCTGACCCTGCCCTATCCCAGCTCCATGCCGTTCCCTCGGGTCCTGTCGCTGTCCCCAGAGAGCAGAGCTCAGCGCCTGCCCCTCCGCTCCCCTCATGAGGGAGCTGCAGGCCGCCATGAGGCCTCCCCTTGGCCTGCTCTGGTCTGGGCTAAAACAAACCAAGGGACCTCAGCCGCTCCTCACACGCCTTCGCCTCTAGGCTATTCACTGTCTTTGTCTCTCTCCTTTGGACACTCTCTAATAGTTTTATGCCCTTTTGAAATTGTGCCACTCAACACCGCACAAAGTGCCCAAGGTGAGGCCTCAGCAGGCAGCAGTGTCTGCATTCAACTTCCAAGCGCAGGCTCTCATTAGACTTCTAATTACCACATTAACTACTGCTCAGCTCAGTCTGAGCAGTAACACAAACAAACAAACAAAGATCCTACAAAAGCAATACCTTAGAACTTGTGTTTTGTATAAGTACAAAACAGCTTTACGCAGAGCAGAATGGCAGGATCCATACTCCATTAAGACTTTTTAAACCAACAAGTTCATCTATTCTGTTTCCTTTAAACCAAGTAAGGACTATACCTTGAATCTGAAAAATTTGCCCCCAGTTGATGGCATTTGTGTTTTCCAGTAGCTCCTGGTAAGCCTGTGGCTCCTTGTAGAAAACTGCATGTGCGTTAGTATAATGGTCAAAGTCATCTGTCTTATTATGGGGAGAAAAAATACAGAATTAAACATTCCTTCCTTTCCACACACACGCCTTTCACACTGGAATCCAAACTCACTGAAAGGTAACCCCCGAGATCCATCAAATGGTTGGAGCTTCACAGTGGATTTTAATAGGACATCTTCCTTGGTGGTTTTAGTAACAGAAACATCTATTGCTCTCCAGAGTGTCAAAAGTAGCAGAAAGCAGAAATGGAAGTAAGCCTTCATATAACCAAGGCACAATAACCTAGGCCTGGTGGCAGTTTCTTGAAGCTCTTGCTGAATTAATTGTTCAAAACCCACCTTTTCTACCAGTTGTCCCCGAACCCATATCGTCTTATTTGGTCACCATCGTCAACATGTTTAGACTGCACATGTTCTGGTAAACAAAATAGCAGCAATGCCCTGAGTTGAAATAGCACAGTCAGTGCACGTCAATACTGTTAAATCCTCTCAGTCTCCAGAACAGGATGGCAACAACATCCAAACCTGGGGATCATCATTGTCCTGTGCTGACTCCTGCACTGCTGGCCTAGGAGCACTGGCTGTCCCAAACAGCATGCCAAGGATCTAGCACAGGCAGCACTCATAGTACCTGATGCGAGGCCACACCAACAGGAGCCTGTCTCCTAGCCTGGGGTTGGGAAGGCACCCACAAATTAATGCACCTCAGAGACTGTTTTATAATGGTGAACAGAGGGGGCTAAGGCAAGGCTTCTCCCAGCTTCATTTTAGCACTGCCTGTTCTGGACTCCTGGAGGACCCGTCCTTCACCTTGTAGCTGTATCTGCCCCATCACAGGCTCATTAAGGCTCTTTCTTTCTGTCTGCCTGTACAAAGGCTAGAGAGACAAAAGAATCCTGATAAGGCTCAGCCAAGTGCCATGAGTGCAGGTAAAATATGTCCCTGCATAAACTGTGCAAGTTATTCTGCAGTCCGTGTGATCAGGATGCTTACAATTACTTAGAGCATGTACTTCACAGATAAGTTTGGTTAGGCTATAGTCACTAGTCAGCTTGCTTCAGGAAAGAGCAGCACTCCCTGAAGTGTGCTTTGCTCTTGCACCTACCTGCATTTTATGGTTCCCACCCTCTCCGGCTACATGCTTCCCAGATAAAGCTCTCCCCATTCACAAAGCTCTCAGAAACAAACCTAATAACATGTATATGTACCTGCCTTTGGGGACGGGTGATAACAGCTTTGAAGTCTGGCCATGAATCTACCACCACCTCCTTCCTGAAGGGGTTTCCTCTGTTGATGTTCATCACAGCTCCATAAACCTGTAGGATGAAGATCCAAGAGAAGTAAGACAGCTTGAGACGCACTCATGTGGCACCTGTGTTATAAACTGCGGAATGTACCAGCAACACAGAGCTGAAAGCACACCTTTAGATTTTCATATACACACATTTATCACATAGATTGACACATTCACATCGGACATTATCTATCATGAAGATAAATCATTGTGTAACTATGGCAACCTTAATTACTCTGGAGGGGATTGGAGATTGTGAGATTGGAGATTTGGAGGGACAGGTTTGCTTCTTCCTTTCTTTTCTTAAATACATAGATTTAGTTCAGTAAGCAGGGTCACATGGATATCTCAGAGGTAGTCATATAAACAGCAGCTATCAGTTAGACCAGAAGAAACACAACCTTCTCCCCAGAATATTGGTTCCCAGATAAATGTCCCAATGTGCTGATGGAAGTACCACAGAAAAGAACAGATCTGTGCTGTGTTACCTTGAGGGACACAGGAAAACTCCACCTTAACATTTTCTCCAGCATCTGCAGCTTTGTGGAGCAGTTGAGCACCAACATCTTCCTTACAAACCTTCCTGAAAAACACACACGAGGTGTAAGAGTCACTCAGAAAAGCAGCAGTGTTAGATAACAAGTAATTTCATACCTGCTAATTTCATAAAATGTGATAGCTCCCACAAGTCCCTGGTTTCTTCAGAAGATGGATGTAAAGAGAAAAGCAAGATAGGATGGTGTTTCACAGAAGTTGGAGTCAGAAAATGTCGGGCATAATTTATTATCCAGCACCAGCTTTTGTGCAACATCTGCCAGGTCAGTTATAGATAAGTTCACAAATAAGTCTTTCTCATATGTTTGCCACCAAAAACTAACACAGGGAGGTGAGAGAGGAGGGAATCCTTACCACCACTTACCACCAATTTTTTAAGCCTAGGTATAACTGAACTATCTTACTAGCTACTAACTAGTAATGAGTGGCATGTTGATTCAGCCTTCAACATTTTAGGCTGTGATTTGGGACAGTTCATCAGGAGATATTGCGAGAATGACAGCCACAAATCCTACATGGGAAACAGTTGCCTTGCCTTGGTCATTTTCTTTCCAGTTTTGCTGAGAACCCAAACCAACCCATGCAAAACAACATAGCTACAGCCTCTAAAAGAGAGAGAGAGAGAGAAGCAATAAAAATGTATTTTCTCTTACATAAGAGTCCAAGAAAAGAGTTAAAATCTTAAGGCTTTCCATAAGTATCACATCCTTTATCCACTTTTCTACCTCTTAAATGTGTTCTAAGTCGTCTAAAAAGCATCTCCCTATGTTGTATGAATCTCTCTTTGCTCCTTGTCTTCTTTCACCAAACATAAAAAAAGAATAAAGTAGCCCATTCTCTGATCACATGTGCATATCTGCTTTTCTTATGCTCACACTCACATCTTTTCACCATAGTGAAAGGAAAATTTCCCTCTGTGTCATAACAGTACTGTGTCAGTACATGCTATACCTAAAAGCAGAACTGGCATGTGTTTGAGTACATGGCTACATTTACAAAAAGACAGTTCCTACAGCTCAATGTGTGGAAATACTTTCAGATTGGAAATAAATATTGCACAGATAGACCACCTGATCACGTACCTTTCAGTCTTGTAGCTTGTCCTTCTAAATTGCAATAATAAGCTTGAAGTTAGGAGACAGTAAAATTCATTTACTTTGTTGCTGCTTCTGCATGGGGAAAGACAGCATCGTTGAACAGTCTTAAAACTCTAAAATACAATTTTCTTTATCCAAAAGCTTGATTCTCTCTTTCCTTTGAGAAGCATGGAAATAAAAACCAGAACCAGCTACACCTGTAAGCGTAGTTAATGAAGTATTAAAAGGCTTGTGCAAGAGTATTTGAGCAGGGAGGGCTGAACCAGATGACCTCCCTTCTGACCTCAGCCGTTCTGTGGTTTTATAGGATCCAGCAAGAACACTTTTTTCTTTTTTTTTTTTTCTTTTTTTTTTTTTCATTAAGACATTTAATCTTTGTGCTGATAACAATGAATGATCTGCCTTGCATATATGCATAATTACCATTCTCAGTGGTAGTGAAATTAAAGTGGTCATTTCTCATTCTCTGTGCTAAATTTCATACCATAAGGGAATTAAGAACCTGAGCTAAACAGAGATGTGTTCTGCCAGAGAGAAAAATCAACCTAGCTACACAGCCCCAGGCATCATTTGAGGCGGCACTCATTCACCCTGACATTTTGTTCATTCCTCAGTTCAGTTTGATGATGCTAACCCATGTTGCCATTTTGATTAGGACTTGATAACTTATACCACAAGGTGTAGAAGAGTCTATGGAATAAGGAACGTGAAAGCGTTGTGGGACAGCTGATGCAGAAAGATGCTTTACTCGAGCACAAGGCAGTGTTGATATGGGATGTGGATTGATATTCTTGTTAAATCTTAAGAAATCTGAGGTTTGTGACTTACCCACCTGAAGCCAACGTTTGAGAAACTGAAGTTTCAGAAGCTTCCAGGTGTCACAAAAGTGACCCAGGATGTTCCGCAACCAAGTAGGAAACAGGACTCTTGGGTAGATTTACAATTTGTACAAAAAGTTTAGTCATTTTCCTGAGAGCCATCCTGAATCAGGGACACAAGGAGACATATGCATGCTAAAATGTGTAGTATCTTACATACAGTTTGCAATAAAACACCATGCAAACACATCTAACCATATCACTAAACCAACTCCACAAATCACCTTCCCACGTTTTCATGCACAGCAGAGCTCCTGGCACAGGTCTTCAGTTGGCTCCAGTCCTCTGTTTGTGTCTCTCCAAGACCTTGCTCTTCCCCAGAGTTGAAGCTTTCACAAAACAGCACTTTTGGTGTTTTGTCACATCACTGTTTTGTTGCTCCTTGCACATCCTACTAAAGGGATCAGATCCCAGAGTGGTCAGCCCTCTGCTCTCACACAGGTTCACAGCTACGTGCCCACTTGTCAGTGGGGGAACTGTTCTATGAGAAGGTTCATCAATCCAAGCCAGGAACTAAACTGATCATTCTGCAACTCTGCCCAGGGGTATCCACCATCAATTATTTGAACTAAGCCTCCTAAAAAACAGATTTTATGTTCCTGTTTAACTTAGACCTATTTATGTATGCACAACAGCCCCAAAGTGACATCATCCACCATCAGTCAGCCATAAATCACCCAGTGCCAAGCAAATAATAATAATTTTAAAAGTGTTCACAGAGTTATATCAATGTGGCTTATGAAGTGCAAAATTCTCATAATAAGTTGCTCACAAGTAGATAACCTTACTGTAGGGAGGGGCACGTCTTCATTTCACAAAAATTAAGATAGCTGGCATACGGAAAAAACATCATTAGCTCCTAATCTGAATTAAATTACTTGGGGGTAGTGGTTATGTCTGTAAGTCCTCCCCTAGTAGAATGATCCAAAATTTAAAAAGAAGATTAGGTATTGAGAAATATTTATCTTGTGATTAAGTATAAAGCAAGCAAGTACTTAGTCCGGTATTCCTTCTACACAGAACAACTAGAGAGGCTTTTAATCTCTCATAGGAGAATGGAGATAATTACCACGTTTCATTAAGAGTATCAGTTGCTTGTAAGCAAAAGAACCAAGAGGTTGTGTGGCAAGTCAGTTGAAAGAACACTGCTGGCAAGAGAAAGCACTGCATAAATGCATTGTGTAAAGGAGAAACTCTACCTTGGAAAAATACAGGAGGTGAAAGTGCACAGGGAAAAGAAAATGAAGTCAAAGATCTTTCTCTAAAACTGCAGAATATCTGGCAACTAATGAAATATGAGACAAGTTCTCAACTTGGAGATTAGAACTTGGCTCTATAATGTTCTTACCCACTTTCTCCAATGACCTGGATAAACAACATTTGAATGTCTTTTGAGAAGCAGTGAATACGAAAATGTAGAAATAAATCTCCTGCATTTCTTTTTTTTTTTTAATTATTATTTATTAAAAAGATGTGAAAGTTGAAAAGGAGATTTGCAACTGAGCACTAAACACTTTTATTATATGCTTCAGGTTTAAAGAGGATTTAACTTCAAAATGAATGTTAGTTTAACAGGTTCTGCTTTCACCAATTTACAGATGCAATATAAAAGTCAAACTATAATGGGTTACCTTACTACATAAAAATACACAGATAAAACTCAAGTTCCACCTCCCTCCCTTCTCCTAAGGCAGTATATATAAATATTAGAAGCCATCACAGGTCAGAAAGATAAATACGTTTCTTGATCAATATTGATTATTGATCACTTATATCATTAGAATCCCAGAATGTAGATACAGATTTATGTTCAGCGGTCAAAACAGTAAAGCCATTAGGAACAAAGTGCCATTTCTGTGATCAGCATCCCACTGCTCTACTGAGTACACCAGCACACATCATTTTGCTTCAAAAGGAGACACCATATATTTTGGTCTCTTAAAGGAAGTCCACCTTCTCATGTATCTTTTCAATGAGGGTTAACATGTTCTTCATATCAGCTGACTGCTGAATAGTATTCATATCCTTTAAAAGGCCCTTCTGATTTGTTATCTTCAAAATTTCGTCCTAAAAGGGAAAAAAGACAACATAAATTAAACAAATGATTATATTGAGTCCAACAGAAGTTTCACTTCATCAGACATTCATGTAGACTAACTGTATTTCAATTCAGTTAAAAATAAGATATTTAAAGGAACAGAAGGAACTCTGTTTCATTCTATCAGAGTTACACAGAGATATAATTCAGAAATGATTATGTACTCTCTGGGACCATAGGGCTCATAAGAAAAGACAAGTGTTTCTTTAAGTGGCATGTTTTCTAGGGTTTTGTTCTATTTTTAAAACACAAGCTCATTATATAGCCCTGAATGAAGAGAAGGAAAAAAAAAAAAAGGAGAAACTTTCAGATAAATTGCCCTCTCTGACACTGTTTAAGTAATAAAAGCACTTTCTGGTGTCTTCCTTCTCATCATCAAGCTGCCTCTGAAAACATATTCCATGCTCACCTGCAAAGAGGGTGCCTGTAAACTGCGCTTGGGGAGTTCTGGAAGGTGGAGTGCCCCAGTGCCACCTTCCTGGAACACCTAGAAAGAAAAAATAAATAAAGCTGAACTTTCAGTTTGCAACTGAAGTTGAAAAAATGTAAAAGACATTCTCAAAGGCAGATGAGTCCCTCTTTATACAACACTCTCTGCAGAAACAGCTCACGTGCGCTAGCTCTTGAAGCACCTTCTCCTTAGAGGAATGCATCAAGACCTAGTGCCAATACCTTCTGGGCCTTTTTTTCATCTTCCTCTAACTGTCTCTTGAGCGTCTGGATTTTGTTCTGCAGTCTATTTATAGTTTCTTCAATGTGTTCTGCTGATCGCTCAGCTTCAGTTATTTCTTCCTACGATAAAATATAAACAAATACAGAACAAAATCTGCTTTAGAAATCGTGAGTCTTTTGTGTCCCTATACAAACAGTCCTGAAGAATGGAAAAAAAACATAACAAGAAATACACAAAATTAACTTAAAGAATTAACATCGGTTCCATCTCCTGATAGTACTTTAAAACATATTGAGAGCTTAGTGTCTCTTCTCCACAGCATCAGCCAAGTCACTGAAAAAAAGAAAAAAATACTCTGCTCTGTAGCTAAACAGTGGTAAACACTGGACTACTCTTCCACAAAAGTACAGGCATAGCCAGCAGTCCTTCTAATAAAAAGTTACAATGCACTGAGGAGCAGCATCACAACACCTATTTTCTTCCTTTCCATGTCTTTCATACCTGCAGTTGTATCAAAGTCTTTTCATTTGCCTCAAGCATTTGTTTCTCTGCCAGCTGAAGGCTCAGGATATTCTTCAGCTCACCCAGCTTCCCTGGGGGCACCCTTAAGGTCTTGAAAAGTCTCAGCATCCTTTATAAAAGAGAAAGCAAGCATGATCTGTTTGCAGTTCTTCGGAAAAAAAAAAAAAAAAGAGTACTAATGAATCTCTGAGGAGAAACTAAACTCAGTTTAGCCAATTGTTGTCAGTGAGGTAAAAATATTAAGACGGGAAGAAAAGCTGTCCCAGTTTCTTTTCCAAAATGGAATTCCAAAATTCACTAACTGAAGGTTAGCAAACATGATGCCTGTCTACAAAAAGCGCAAGGAGGATCCAGGGAATTACAGGCCTGTCAGTTGTTTACTGTAGGAAACAATGTCAAATACTTTGCTGAAGTCCAAGTATCTTCTTGTTACATACATCAAACTGTCACAGTCTATACATATTTGATATGGAGGTGCAGAAGGAGTTCGGCAACTCAGAAATCAGACTGGACACATCACAAATGAAGCATAAAAAAAGAAAACAAGTTACAAAAAACTAGCTGCTCGTGTTCACATCTTGATATACTAGAAGACCAAAGAAAGCAGCATACAGGTTTAGGCCCGATGTTGATAAGGGTATGGTATACCAACCCATACGGACACCAAAATTCTCAGCCACAAACAATTGTTCCCTTAACGACATAAAAAGACTCCAAGCTATGGCCTACATTTTTTTTTTCCCCCTTTGCCTTCTCTTTGAATTAACTTTAACAGTCACAAAATGAATTAGAATTCAAGAAAATTTAGCTCACTACTCCTGCCTCTATCATAAAATGATGATAACAAAATAGTTGCCAACAAACGTAAACCCTACTAAGTAAGTATAAAGCTTATTAAAGGAGCTGTTAAGAATCTTAATCCTCCTTAGTCCTGCTACTTCTGTAGAAGTAGCTAAAATGGGTCTGGATACTTTCAACAACACTTGCTTGTCCACTGTCAAAATATCTCCCTCTTTGACTTTGCATCCACTCTCCCTTCCAAGTTTTCCTAAGTGTGATGCTCCCAGAAGCAATCCTCCGACTATGGCACGGAACAACTGGGTAAACCAAATTCCCTTTTCTCTTTTTCTCTCCAAATTATGGATTTCTTACCTCTCTTTCAACACGTTCAGGTGTTTCTGAACATCTCCTTTTTTCCCACTTTGTTGGCACAAAATAGATCTAGAAAGAAAATAAAGGCAAAGTGTTTTTTTTTTTTGTTTGTTTTTGTTTTTTAAATCTGAAAGCCTGCAAGCACAGAAGACATCAAGTCAAGTAAATATAGTCAGAACTTCTCTAGCTGAAAGTTTCCAGTTTCACAAAAAGTTATATCACACATTCTTCAAAAGAAAAGGACTTGTGGGTGCTGGTCAACAGCCAGCTGAACATGAGCCAGCAATGTGCCCAGAATGGCATCCTGACCTGCATCAGAAGCAGTGCAGGAAGCAATTGCTCTTCTATGCTCAGCGCTGGTGAGACTGTGCCTCCAGCACTGAGTCAGCTTTTCTGACTCGGGCAATGTCATGACTTTTACTTTATTCCCTGGGGAATAAAGAAAAGAATCACCAGGATATTTGGCACTTACAGTATTCCTGAGTCAATTACACTTTCCAGAAACTTCCTGCTGCTCTCTGAGAGAGTCTGCCAAGATTCCGTTTTAGCACTGGTTAGCTTCACTTTTTTGGAATGACCTCTTTCACCTGAGAACACAAAGAAAGAAAGGAAAGGATACAATTTGTTGAACCTGGATAAGCAGCTTTGTTACAACTCAGTCATGCAGTAGTCGAAGATGCAGTGGTTTGTATTTTTCCCATCTCACAAAAATATCAGATCAAATCCATCCATATTAGGTGGTGTTTTTATTTGCAAGTGACAATTTCTTTAAAAAGCACAAAGTACAAAAAGGTTCTTTTCTACAGTAGCTTCCATTATAACCAGATACTTTTCCAAAACTGCTGGAGATACAAACAAGACAAGGCCCCTGCTGTGTTGATTCTCTCACTTGTGTAAATTCATATTTTATTTTTGTAATTTCATTTTGGCTTTCCTCACTTCTACATTCAATGCAATACAAGTCAGTCTGAAGACAGAAGGTTAACAGAGCAGACAAAGACACATGAGGTAGAAGTTAAAACATTCTAAGTGTTATAGTGGAACTTCACATGAGAAGAACAGGACTTACACTTTTGTTTGTATTATTAATACCTGCATATACAACATATAACATGAATACATACTAAGACTGTACTACAAATATGAACTGTTACTGTTAAAAAAGAAAACCCTGAAACTCATTTCAGTGACGTATCTTAGACATCTACAGTTTCAACATAGCAGGTACTGATGGCACTGTTGTTTGTGAGAGATAAAAATAAGGAAAGAACAGAATCTTACCTGCAGGGGAATAACCCTCATCTTCATTACTTTTCCTTTTGACTGTCTGAGTGACTCCCTGAAAAGAAAGATTTACTACAAATGTTGCAATTTTAAGACATTCTCTGCTGTGCAACCATTTATTTACTAGCATTAACCCACCATAAAAAGCACATGAAAGCACTTCAATGCTTGACATTCAGCTGCTACTATTGACTACAGAAAAGGCTTTCTGAACTGTGACACTGTAATTAATCTCAAGCAGGTTAAGGAAAGCGATTCATTCTTCTTAGTTCCTCCCATTCCAAGAATAGGCCATGAAATAAAAAATACACAAGATATTTGCCTAGCGAGCACTGAGCTCACACTGCTCATATGGTAAGCTGTTAAGCAAACTCTTTCCAACAGTAAGCTGCCCAGGCCAATCCTGAGATATGGAGAGAATATTTTCCAGGACTGAATAAATGTTACCCGAGCCAAAGGAACTTAGATTTCATCACTCTGTTCAAATAGAGGCTATGCAGGTCTTCAAAACTACAAGCCAGCTTGTCTTCTTGTTAGCCATCAGGCAACACTTCCCTCTGTTGACCAAACACACGGTAGCACACACCTGCCCCCTGGTTTCCACAGTTCCTAGTTATGACAGGGGGTCTCTATTATGTTTTTGGCTGGGACAGTGTTAGTTTTCTTCCCAGCAGCTTGTATAGCACCATTTTTAAATTTGTGACCGAGACATTGTGGATAAGACAGGGTTTTAGCTGTTGTTGAAGACTGCTTACACAGCACCAAAGTTTTTTCTGCTTCTCACACACTCCTGCCAGCAAGGCTGGGGGTGTGCAAGAGGCTGGGAGGGGACACAGCCAGGGCAGCTGACTCCAGAAGATGGGGTGTGTGAGGGTACGGCATTTGTCTTCCCAAGAAACTCTTATGCATGATGGAGCTGTCCTGGAAACAGCTCAACATCTGCTGGCCAATGGGAAGCTGTGAGTGAATTCCTTATTTTGCTTTGTTTGGGTGTTTAGCTTTTGCTTTACCTTTTACCCTAGTAAGTTTTCCTGTTTTCACCTTTATATCATCCCCATCCCACTGTGGGGGAATGAGCAAGCAGCTGTGTGTGGCTGAGCTGCCTACCAAGGTTAAACCACAATGGCCTCAAAGGAACTGTCCACACTGGACGTTTCCTCAGGAGGACTGCCTTTAATGAAAGGTATGAAATATACGAAATCCAGCAGAAAAACGGGCAAATATCCATCTTTCTTTCATGGGTTATTTTTTAACTTATTTGGCCCAAAATAATGATTACCTTTCGTTTTTGAGCTTGTTTTCTTTTTTCTCCATCCGTTCCCTTTTTTTTGCTGGTAGGTTTTCTTGCTGTTCCCTCATTAGCGGTCTCCCCCCTTTTACTGGAAGATGCAGGGTGATGTTTCATTGTCTGTAAATCAAATGACAAAGAAGGACACAAAGAATCCAGCAATTATAATCCGTCCGATACAAAGTGCACGTTAACAAGCAAAAGGAAAGAAATGCCAGGATACATGTACACAGGATACGTGTAGCGCACTACAACTCCCAGCATGCAAACGCTGCGAGCCCCAACACCACAACAGGCGCTCCGGCCGAAAAGCCTGCTGGGAGTTGTAGTCCTTACAACCAACACCGCCTTCCCCTAACCCCCTGCCCCTAGCAGCCAACACAGCGGCAGCCCCCACAACAACTCCCCGCGCACAGACTCACCCCGCTGCTGTCGCCTCCTCACGGCTCCCACCGGCTCCGTGTCCCGGCTCCGAGCCGTTACCGACCCGTTTTACCCGCGCAACCGAGGGCATGCGCATAGCGAAGAGGGGAGGGGAAGGGGCGGGTGAGGCGCATGCGCAGTGCGCGTGTGGGCACCGGCCGGGGGCCTGAGGGGCGCTGAGGGGACCGCGGGGGTCGGCACCGCCCCGGGGCCCGTCCCGGCCCGAACAGCGCCGTGAGTGCCCGGGGAGGCCTCGCGGTGGGCCTGGGGTCCCTGCTGGGCACCGAGGGGGGTGAGGGGGCGGGCCGGGGGGGCTGGGAGGGCTTTGGGGAGGATTTGGGGGGGGACTGTGAGGGCTGAGTGGGGTCTCCTTCTCTGGAGATAGTCAGGGGTTTCCAGGGGTTGTGGTGAGGCAGAGAGGAGGTGGCTGGGCCCCGGAGCCAAGCTGTGGAGGTTTTGGCTTGGTTTGAAAAGCGTAGGGATGGGGGACATGGGGCTGAAGCTGAGGATCTTACAGCTTGGGGGGATTTATCCCGCATCTCAGTGTCACACATGATGGGGTGAGCTTTGCAATTTCTGTTATTCCTGTTTTCTCTCACACGAGGTTTTATTGCTTTGTTTCCTTCCCAGCATAGCCCTGATTTTCATCCAGCCCAAACCACCTTTCTGAAACCTTCTGGAATGTCAGCAATTTGCTGACAGTGCCCTCATTTCAGAGTTCCTGTTTGGTGTTGGTGGCTCCTGTTTGACCTAAAGGAATTCATAGATCAGAGACAGGTGGTGGGAAGATGAGGAGACAGGAGACTGTGTGTGTGCATTGCACTGACTTTCACTGATTAATGGTGGTGCAGCTTAGGGACTGAAATAAGGTGCACAATTCATTTGTGGCTGTAGATGAGTTGGAATATCTTCCCTTGCTAGAGGAAAATGTAGGATTTTTCATGAACTTTTATGCATTATTTGGTTGAAAGACAAGGGGAGAAGGAGTCTGTCAAATCAGCTAGTGAATACACTTCTCTTTTCTCCTGAGTAATTGTTTTGGCTTTAACAAACTTAAACTTTCAAGCAGACTTCTCCTATCTCAGATCTATATGGTAATGTAAAATATTTAATTTTAATCCCTTCAGCTTACACCGTGCTGGCCAACCACTGGAGCAAAGATGCTGAGAGCGAAGGATGCTTTCCTGCGCCTGCGGCCCTGCTGCTGCATTTGCCCGGCGCAGCTTCCAGCCTGCAGGCTCACATGGCGGTCGCTGCACAGGCAGCCGCTGCACCCCGAGTGGGCTGCCCTTGCTGAGAAGCAGCTGAAAGGCAAGAACCCGAAGGATTTAATATGGCGTACCCCAGAGGGGATCGACATCAAGCCCTTGTACTCCAAAAGGGACACGAAAGATCTCCCCGAGGAGCTGCCGGGGGTGAAACCTTTCACGCGAGGGCCATACCCCACCATGTACACGTATAGGCCATGGACCATCCGCCAGTACGCTGGCTTCAGTACAGTGGAGGAGAGCAACAAGTTCTACAAGGACAATATTAAAGGTAAGAGAGCTTATGTGGGAGGCCACTCTGCCATACAAAGCAATGGGAACCAGTCACATGTCAAATTATGTGGAAAATATGATTATGCAGCCTGGTGGGGTTTGATTTCTGATCGTCTCTTCCCAATGGCACTGTATTTCTTTAGTAGCCATAATTATCTCTTCCCAGTGGCACTGTATTTCTTTAGTAGCCGTAAATTGGATCATTTCTGAAACTCTCCTTGCTTCATTTTACTACTGAGCTGGAAATAGGAATGTGTTAAATGCTATCTTTAGTTTTGCCTTGACGCTGGCAGAGACAGTATTTGGCTGCATCCCAGGGTCCAAACAGTAGAGATCAAGGATCACTTTGCTCTTGTTTTTTGACCATAATTGAATACCGCAGAGAACAAATCTGCTGAAATTTGTCACTTAGTTATTTCTGGAATTAAAGCATTCTGACATTTTGGGTTTCCATCTCATTTTGTAAGCTTTTAACGAACTCATGCAAATACATATGAATGGTGTCATTCATGGTATACTAGGAAAGTCAGCTTCCAAAACTATTGGTACTTTCATTATTTGAGAGCAGTTTCCCCAATATTTCTGCGGAGTATTGTGATTTGCTGCAATCTGTTTAAGTAATAGCCAGTGTCACCATAATGTACTTTTGAGTATTGCAAAAGCACCGCTGAAAAGTTAATCTTGTTAGACTGACACATTTGTTTTACACCAGCTATGCTGCTTTTTGAAGCTAGTTCCAACCTTCCCAGTCAGAAGAACAGACCCCTGGCATTTGCATTCCATGTAATAGATCTGTGGTGCTTTTACATCCGTCTTCACAGTCCTTCTTATGCAAAATGACGATGTTGAAGGCTGGAGGGGAGGAGAGATTTTTTGGGGAATTTTTACCTTTTACCTTATTTTGGTTAGCTAACGTGAAGCAGTACTAGCTGCTGCAGTATTCTTGGAGGTATTGAATCTTTGCATTTGTAAAAGTCTCAGTGAATTAGGGAAACACAAATCCAGCGTATTAGAGGTTTGCAAACAAATATTTCGAAAGAGACCGTTGTAAATACATTCTGCCTTACTGCTGAAAGTTGCTGGGGAGGCAGTTTTAAGGCTTGGGCCAACTGGTAGCACTGCTCGCTTTGTTCCTCCAAAATGCTTGCTGCTGGAATTTTTCAACGTCATCTGAGTTTTAACATTGTAATTTTAACTCTATTCTTGTGTTAATAGTTGTATTAATACTGAATTTGTTAGCATTGATTCTGAATCTAACCTAGGTTTTTGTAAAGCATTTTTAATAATTCAATTTAAATCACTCTTTAATTTGAGCAGTGCCGAAATATAATTAATCATCAGTTCTCACAACAGATGAAATTTGTTTTGCATGTTTCAACAGTGAGCTAGACAAATTAAAATTGTTGTCACTGTGCTTCAGAGCTAACACCTAGTTTTTTAGAGGAACAGTGGTGGCTGGGATCTGACCATTAAGAGTTCTGATGATGATGATAAGCTGATTCGCAAAGGGATTAGATACAGTTTGTTTAGGAGCAGCGATGTTAATCAGGGGATGAATGTCTGGGATTTGTAGTCCCAAGTACTGCTCTCAGGTTGCAGCAGCAAGTCTGCCAAAGAGCTCTAACAGTCCAGTTCTTCATATAAATAATTGCTATAGATTTAATAATGCATCACTTCTCATCAGGAATAATCTGCATATGTCGGAAGAGCCATGGAAACAATCAGTGTGCATGTGTTTGATTTATGATAAGAAGTTAATGGGACATGGTTTATCACGTTTTTGTTTCCAGCTACTGCTTGTTTCCACCCAGTAATACTTCTGGGTGTAAGTCCTGACACTAATTGTATATGCACATTTCTAATTTGTGGATAAAATTTTACTCAGTAGTTTGTTAAGCACAGCGAGTTGATTATGTGGCTGAGCTGGAAAGATTACAATATTTTTTTTTGTCAGTTGAAGGCTTTTTCATTGAAAGTTTAAATTTACCATAGATTAGATAACCTTGGACAGGTTTGGGCAGGGAGCAGTGCTGAACGTTAAAAATGGGCTTATTGTACAAAGCTGCATGATGTAAAATAAAATTAATAAAATTAGATTCAATTCTAATTCAACTGTTTAACACTTCTGAATCTCAGTTTTTCTGTGTTTTGTTTTGTTTCTTTCCTCTCGCTTAGCTGGCCAACAGGGATTGTCTGTTGCTTTTGACTTAGCTACCCATCGTGGTTATGATTCAGATAATCCACGAGTTCGAGGGGATGTTGGAATGGCTGGAGTTGCCATTGATACAGTGGAAGACACCAAAATCCTTTTTGATGGAATTCCTTTAGAGAAAATGTCTGTTTCTATGACAATGAATGGAGCAGTCATTCCTGTGTTGGCCACGTTCATTGTGACCGGAGAGGAGCAGGGAGTGCCTCAGGCCAAGCTGACAGGGACGATCCAGAATGACATACTGAAGGAGTTCATGGTCCGGAATACATACATCTTCCCCCCAGAACCATCCATGCGGATTATTGCGGACATCTTCCAGTACACCTCAAAGGTATTCGTTGTTCAAGTGCATTTACTTTATTACACCTCATTACCTACGTATGAGGAACCATGCAGAGCAACGCAGAAGACAGGAAGGAAGGCCTATTGTAGAGAAGGATGCAGTTGTGGAAGCAGACAGGAGTACAACTTAACACAAGGTTGAGTAAATTTAAATCAGAGCCAGATTAAGACTAAGTCTGAAAACATGGCAAGAATCATAGAGGCAAGGAGTAGAGAGGCTGTTGGTGGCATAGAGAATGAGAAGCCACATAGTTAAGAAGCATTATGCAGCTGTAAGCAGGAGCAAGGAGGTAAGAAATCTTGAAGGACTTCTGCTGTGAAATGAAGCATGAGAAGAAAGTAATGAAAAGAGTAAAGTCCTGAAGTACCAAAGTTCACTACTACAAATTGTTTTCTTAGTTGCATTTTCACTGAAGAGTGGGACACATTGAGAAAGAATGATCATGATGAATGATCGCTTAAACACAATAAATAATGAAAAAAGGTAAAAGCATGTGAAATAAACATCTGAAAACACCATATAGTGTGCTGTATTTGCAATCTACAAATAATGGATTATTTCTGGGTGTTGATAGCACAATTATCTGATTCTCCCCTCCCTTCTGCTTTCATACACTGTTGTCTTTTATTTTTGCAGTATATGCCAAAATTTAATTCCATTTCAATCAGTGGATACCACATGCAAGAGGCAGGAGCTGATGCCATTCTGGAATTAGCTTATACTATAGCAGATGGCTTGGAGTACTGCAGAACCGGACTTAAAGCTGGCCTCACCATTGATGAATTCGCACCACGGTGAGCTAAACAAACTTACAAGTACAAAACTCGTTTTTGGTAAAAGTCCTACTTTAACATTAAATGTTCTTCAGTATTTCTACATTCTCAGTCAATAGTGGCAGTGCTGTTATTGCAAATACATTTTGCTACCATTTAAACTTTGCAGCAACAAAACAAACAAACAAAAAAACCTATCTGGTCCACAACAGCCCCCAGACTACATCTGTGCTAACTGAATAAAATTCATTCAGAAGCCCAAGCACTGCCAATACAGTTGTAGCTTTAGAACTGGAGAATGTATCACAAGCTCTTGCATTGTTATTGAGTCTTTTGTTACCTAGCATTACTTTAAAATACTTGAAAAAATACATGTTTAGCAAAGGAAAAGTTAAGGTATTGCAAAGAATTTACAATTGCCTGTTTCCTAAAAGTGTCTTTTCATTTTCACCAAAACATTGTATCATTGTTTAATTACTGCCAAACCAAACAGAATCACAATTTCAGTGTCTAGTCTTTCTGTTTTACACATTACCTAAATATACAGGGAGTCTAAGAAACAGATGTGGTTCCTGCAGCCTGTTGCACAGTCAAACTGTAGGACACAGTTGAATTAAGCTCTGTTTCCAAGATTTGTGACAAAACTAAAGTGGATAATTTAGAAAAAGATCCAGCATTGTTGTCGGGCTTTCTGGTGACAGAGACTGTGAGAGCCTTTGGCAAATTGTTCCAGTTGCTAATTCAGTGCATTTTTTGTATATTTAGTTTTATGGGCTTTTACTAAACATATTTGCTTTTATAAATCTTAGAAGTTATTTATAAAAAAGTAGGTCAATTGGTGTGTTCCCTGATATGCTATCCAGTATTGAACTGATATTGAATTTGGATTAAAATTGTCAGAAGGATGGAAACTTACTTATAATCTGTAATGACTTCTTCTAGTTTGTGAGTGATAGCTACACAAGAAGATTGTGTCCAGGAGAGTTCCTGAAAACTAGAACATCATTGTCTGTATTGATGACCTGCTGGAGCACTGCTTCACCTGGGGTTCCCCGAAACAATCCCTACAATCCCTAGGGACATTTTAGCAGTTCCAGCAACCAGTGGCACTAGCAAGAGGCACTGCCCATTGCCTCTTGTCCTGCTCTGGGCACCACTGAAAGGAGTCCGGCCCCATCCTCTTGACACCCTCCCTTAAGATATTTGTATAAATTGATAAGATCCCATCTCACTCTTCTCCAGGCTAACCAGGACAGTTTATTGGCATAGATGTGTGTCATTCTGTAGCAAGTGGCATCAGTGTCCAGGAACATTCCCAACATCTTATGTTGAGGTTATATCTGTAAAAGTAAATTAATCAGAGATCTTGCTCTAGGACTTGTCCTTTAAACCAATCTAAAAACCTCTGTTTTATTAAAGTTTTATCCTGTTTGTGCTTTATTATTCCAGACTTTCCTTCTTCTGGGGAATTGGCATGAATTTCTATATGGAAATAGCTAAGCTACGAGCTGGGAGGCGGCTGTGGGCTCACTTGGTAGAGAAAATGTTTAAACCCAAGGATCCCAAATCTCTTCTGCTGAGAGCTCATTGTCAGACTTCGGGCTGGTCACTCACTGAGCAGGTTAGAAGTGCGACTCTCATCTATTTCCTGACTAAAATACATTTAACTTCTATGCCTTCATTTAATTAATTAATTAATTTTCTTTGCAGTAGTATATGCATGACTGATATGCCTCAGTCCTGTAGCAGAAGCTTTGTCCTTCAGAGCTTTTCTTTTCCTTCCAGGATCCCTTTAACAACGTTATTCGTACTACCATAGAAGCAATGGCTGCAGTGTTTGGGGGTACACAGTCCTTGCATACAAATTCCTTTGACGAAGCTTTGGGTTTGCCTACGGTAAAGAGTGCTCGCATTGCTCGGAATACGCAGATCATAATACAGGAGGAGTCAGGGATTCCTAAAGTGGCGGACCCCTGGGGGGGATCTTACCTCATGGAGTGCCTCACCAATGATGTCTATGAAGCTGCTTTAAAGGTCAGTTTGCATGACCTTTTGTGTTTTGTGTGAAAAATTTAGGTATAAGCGTTTTGAGAGATGTTTTAAAGTACTCTTTGATATGTTGGTAGCTTCTTAAAAGGGAATTCTTACACTTATGCTTCAGTGATTTATTTTTTATTTTTTAATAATGAACTTTTTAAAAATGTAATGTTTAGAGAGAGACTTCAGCCTTTTGGCAGACTACATTCAGAAAGAAAATGGCCCAGTGTAGAAAAAAAAATCAAATGATCAAGTCTAAAGACTTTATGCGATCTCTGTTTCACATGTAAGGAAAAAAAGGGGCTTCAAAAGTGGAAGGAGTCAGTCCAGCCTACCTAGGTACGTGCCTACTCGTGCCTATGGTTGTCTGCTTGAAACCTTAAAACTTAGGGGTTATTGCAAGTGAAGTTTTATAGCCAAATTATAAAGGCCTTTGATGCTGTCCTCTGTAAGAGCCTCATTGAGAACCTGTCATAGTATGGGCTAGATGAAAACTGGCTGAACAGGCAGACCACGAGGGTAGTGGGCAGTGGTACAAAGTCCACTTGGAGGCCAGTAACCGATGGAGTACCTCAGGGGTAAGTTATTATATCTTTATTAATAATTTGGATGAGGGCATAGAGAACACCCTCAGACAATTCAGGGATGACATGAAGCTGGATGTGAGTGGCTGCCTCACCAGAGGGCTGTGTTGCCATCCAGAGGGACCTGGACAGGCTGGAGGGATGGGCTGGCAAGAATCTTATCAAGTTCGAGAAGAAAGAGTCCTGTACCTGGGAAGGAACAACTCCAGGCACCAGGATATGCTGGAAGCACCCAGCTGGAAAGCAGCTCTACAGAAAAGGACTTCGTATACCAAAACCTGTAGTCTGAGATGCAGAGAGAGAGGAAACACTTCTAAGCGCACAAGACTGTATATTTAAATGTTGTAAGAATTTGAATGGTAGTATTAGTGCAAAGATCATTTTGAGAACCTTGCTAATACTTTGTTTTTCTCAATTCTCTGCATTTCTCAGCTCATTGAGGAGATTGAAGAAATGGGTGGAATGGCCAAAGCTGTTGCTGAGGGAATTCCCAAACTTCGTATTGAAGAGTGTGCAGCCCGAAGACAAGCCAGGATTGACTCTGGTAGGGAGCATGGTGATGAAAGAAGGGGAAACTCCCAGTAGAATACCTTTTTCTAATTTTTTTTTTTACACACATTTGCTTTCATTTGTTTTCTTCTTAGTTTAGGAATAGCAGATTGCGAGTGATAAAACGGTAAGTTTTTAATTGAATGTCAGTGAAAATTCTGGAGATACCAGTATGTATGAAATTAGTATCCATATAAAAACAATCTTGCTTGACGTATCAAAGTCCAGATTAGACAAAGCACTATAAACACTGTTTTAACGGAGTATCTTGGGCCTACCATAGTTGATTGCTTAATTTTTGAGATAGTATTTTTAAACTGCGATCTCCAGCAGATGGCAGCATGGACTGTATCTGGCCAAATCTTTCATTTTGCTTGAGAAGTGTCCGTTTCTCCTAAAGACTGGAAAACCGAGTCATCTTGTATTAGAGGAAGATACATTTTTTTGTTTGTGATTATAAATATGCACATATAATAAGTGTATGTGGAAGTGTGTATATGTATAAATATATACAAATATACATTTGTATATGTATGATAAAAATATGCAAGAGTGAGAGTGTAGTAATGTTATCAAACATTGCAAATAACATGATAGTTAAGCCCATACCGGCTGAAAGCTAAAATCCACTTTTTGAACACAATAATTTATTTTTTATTCACATGGAGTAATTTTAAGTAGGAACTTCACTTTCTTATTTGTCTGCTAAAATAAGAAAAGAAAATGTAGAGCAGTGTATGAGACCAGTATTTTTTTTAATTCTGTAAAATTCAGTTACATAATCTTAAAAAGAGAAAAATAGCTGATAAATATTAGTGAGTCACTACTAAGTGAGTTTGTAAGATAAATATTCTATTTCAAATCCTTTATCTGCCCACTATTCACTGACTGTTCATGCATTTAACCATCTCTTATAAAACATGGAAAATAGACTTAAGTCCTTCTTATCATTTATTTATTTAATTATTTGAAGTATATAAAGTAAAGCACTGCATTATATTGCTCAAAAATTTCTTGTACAATTATGGTGTCCTTTCATAGTAGTTTGCAAATGTATTCTAAGTTTATGGTGTTTCCACTGCAAACAGGGTCTGAAGTAATTGTTGGAGTAAACAAGCATCAGCTAGAAAAAGAGGAGACAGTTGAAGTTCTGGCTATTGATAATTCTTCAGTCCGTAGCAAGCAGATCGAGAAGATTAATAAGGTGGGAACTACCTTCTTAAATATTAGAGTTGTTATAAGTGCAGGCAGAACCTGAGTAAATGTCACAGAAAGGTGGCTTCCTGAAAACATGACCCTCAGATATCTGAGGACACGGTGGTGTTTAGTGGGGAAGCTGGATTTCTGTTTGTTAAATTCAGTGCAGGCTGCTGGAAAACTCCAAGAAAAAAAAACATTAAAATTCAAACAAAAATGTTTTGTTCATTGGGTTTTAATCCCTGTCTTTCAGATAATGAGTATATAATTAACCTTTCAAAATTGAGAACTTGACATTTTCTAAAACTAAGATAGAAAATAGCTATGCAGTTTTGGTTTAAAAACACGTAATGCTTCTTACTCAGACTGAGTATTTTTCTTCTGCACTTTAGGTGAAGGCTAGCAGAGATCCAGCAGCAGCCCAGCGATGTCTTGCTGCTCTAACACAGTGTGCAGCTACAGGTGAAGGCAATTTACTGGCTCTTGCGGTGGAAGCAGCGCGTTCAAGGTACTGGGAGTGAGGGTGAATATCCAACTGCTGTGTAAAAAGTGATTGATCGTTTTCATCTTTCAACTCTTCTTGGCTATGGTGTCAGCAAAGTTGGTCTCTCAAGATGTTCTGTTTTGTTTTTTTCTTCAGTAAGTAAATGATGGCTGCAGTTTGATATTGTAAGACAGACAATTACATTTTACACTCTTCTAAAGTTATGATTTCATTTCTCATAAAGAACAATAGGGATATAAAATATCTCTTCTGAAATGATGTTGTTCACGCACCTTGTGTTGTTTAAGGCTCAGACTCTTAGCAGTTTCAGCAAGTAACTAAGTTTCTCAGGCACCCTGCAGTTTCATAGGTCAGGGAGCTTGAGAAGTGTCTGAGATGTGAAAATGGATATGTGCAGTCTTAATATAGTCTGTTGCTTCATCCTTCCTTGCACCAGAGCTTGGTGTGAAAACATTTTTTGATTGAGAAATAAGTTTCCTTAGTCAGGCAAAGATGTAAAAGATTCTCTTATGTAGAACAGCAAGACATCTTTTAGAGTCCAGTGGGAATGTGTATTTTTTTCACCTAAGGTTCTTTTAAGACTCTTCTCATTCCTACCTCAAAGTCAGCATCTGTGCCTAGAATATGCTCTATCTATCTGTTCGTTAATTAACTAAATGCCCCAGAAATGAACAAGCCAAATCCACTTCTTATTGTGATGCGCTCCTGTTCTTTACTGTAACTTCTCAAATTTCTTCATTCCTTTTCATGGAACACTAACAGGCATATTTTGAATACATTTTGTCCCATGGAGAGCTTGTCACAACACTGCTAGCAGAATGTCTACCTGTGCATTTACAAGAAGCCCTTCTATTAAGGGCAACATGGGAAAAGATTTTCAGGTGAGCACATTCATCCTTGACAAGTAGTAGACAAAGGTGTACAAAGGCATGAAGTGCGTGTAATGCTGCTGCTTGGTCTGCCCAGTCTGTGTCCTCATAGTGCTTTGTCACCTGATTACACACTGCTACCTCTCATTGCTTGTGAAATGCACAGAGGGGGTGGCAGTAATGTGAGACTCAACAGACGGAAGGTGACAGTCTTAACAGGCACATCATGGTCATTGACTTTCTGATATTTGTGCAGCCAGCCTCTGCAGCTGAAGTACAGAAATTCATAGGACACAGACAGCAGTTTATGTAGAAACAGGCTGTCCTTGCCATCAGACATGTTTTAAGGGCTACAGGCTAATAAAAAATAAAACAAGATTTTATAGCTAACTTTTGGTCTGTACTTCAAAATGATAGATTGACTTAAAACCATAGATTAGGTTGTAAATTACCTGAGAACCATCAAAACAAAGGGTGTGAACAAAGTGTCGTTCCACAAAAGACAACTGAGTGACAGTCATATGAAGGAAACACAAATTTATAAAATAAAGGCACAGTGACTTCTGCTCTCTCAGGTTTGCATAATTGTTTAGTAGGGTTTTATCAGCATGCATTGAAATAACTATAAGTTAATAATAAGAATTACACTGTTTTTAATATACTGAGATGATAACAGTCGTATCTAGAATAAAATATTGCTGTAAAGGTAAACAGAACCAGGAAGGTTTTTGTTTATCCAGATTGTAAAGAACTTGTCTAATGTTATGATTAGCTGATAGCTGATTAAAGAAAAATGTCATCGTCATTAAAGATGTGATTTTAATCATGTTGAGAAGCTGTATTGCTGGCAGCTGACAGCTGTCCCACTGTGGATACATAGATGGCACTCTCTGATGCAGCAGGACTAAGAACTATTTTTTTTTTAATATTTTTTGGCAAATTAATAAATTTGAAGACAGTATTCACACACAGCCTTCCAGATAATATTAATTTGATGTTACTTTGCATTGGTTGTTTTTCTCAGCTAAGAACCGTGAATCCAGATATAAACTCCTTGTTGTGCTGAGGAGGAAAGTGGATAAAAGCAGGAGAGCTTTCAAAAGAAAATTCCAGAAGGTCAGGGGGAAGGGATGGCAAGAAAAAAAAGGATCAAGCATGTCTTAATAACATGAGTAAAAAATGTGTGTTCCAGCATGACGCTCTCTTCTAGACAAAGCACATCAACCATGTAGTGTAGTAGAGATAAGAGAGGACACCTTCAAGCATGTGCATTGCAGATCTCACTTTTATGCTCAAGACAGAATTTCTGCTATTTCTACCTTTTTATATTAGTTAGAGGTTGTCGAACCATAGACTCACAAATTAGTTTGGGTTGGAAGAGACCTTAAAGATCATTTTATTCCAACCCTGCTGCCATGGGCAGGGACACTTCTCACCAGACCAGGTTGCTCAAAGCCCCATCCAACCTGGCCTTGAGCACTTCCAGGGATGGGGCACTAATACCTTCTCCTCCCACAGCCTTCTGGCCACACTGCTTTTGATGCAGCCCAGGTACGGTTGGCTTTCTGGGCTGCAAGTGCGCATTGCTGGCTCATGTTAACTATGGTTCAGTTTGAGTATACAACACATGAGTAAAAAAGCAAAACAGCTGGGCAGCCACAGAAAGTAAAACACCTCACTGAAATGTACTGAATCATTGTGTTAATACAGCAGAAATCCATCTGTTATATTGGAAGTGAGCAGGGTAGGAATCAGATAGGATTCCTTCTGCTGTTTGCATTTCCAGTAGGTACTGAGTACAATTCCGTTGGCCATCCTTTTATAAATGTTTGTGGACAAGAAGTTGCATCCTGTACAAATGTACTTTGAGCATTTTGTATTAAAATATTTGGGGGATGCTTAAACTAATTTCACCTAAGAGTAGCTTATAGCTAAATGTTAGACAACAGGAAAAAAATGTGAATTTCATGGGTTTGAAAAGTGTTTAGCAGTAGCCAAATGGATAGGGTTTGGTCTCTGTAAGCATACTTTCAAAGTGTACTGTAAGGGTGCTATTTGTCTTCCTTTTGCTTTGACAAAGTTTGCAGCAGCAAGTCATACTTGTTTTTTGTACAAATTCTTTAAACTTTTTCTATTCGAATATAAGCTAAAATAGTTCTACTGAATATATTGATGTAACATTTCATCAGGCACTTAGTGGCATACCATAAAATCATTATACAATACTAAATCCCAGTTAATTTCATACCAGCAGAAGCTTGATGTGATGGGTCTACTAGGTGAACTGCTCTTTCTCCACAGATAAGCTGTTTCTCCCTTCCAAGTAGATTCCTTTTCTTAGTATTTAGCTGTGGGCTCTTTTGTTATTGGATCACAGCACTGTCTTTTTGGTTCAAGTCTGCATGGTGGATTTTACACAGGAAAGGTGGAATCCATTAAGCACAAGATTTTTAAATGCTTTGAAACAGAGACTTATTTCTTCTTTTTGTATGAGAAGGCAACACAACCTGGTGTGCTTCTGGCAGCTACAGCAGTAAAATGTGGTTTATTTCTAACATGCACAGTGTCTCCAGTAGCAAACAGAGCTTGTAATTTACATGTAAATGGATTTTCCTAGCTTCCTCTGCATCTCAGTGGATAAAAGAGCTATGTCAGAAGCAGATAAGAAGAACAGTAAGTACTTAAAATATAAACAGCAAGGTCGAAACAAATTCCAGTAAACAAGTTAGGTTGCAGTCTACTTTGGGGTATTTTCTTCTTTTTTATTCTCTTGATTTACATTTTGAGTTTGAGTCCAAGTGCAAGATAATGCAATCTGAGCATTAAAAATTTCCTAGCTGAGAGAACTTGATTCGCTGAAATGTTTTGCTGTGCAACAGTCCCAGTTGCCTTGTCATATATAAAGTCACTTCTCACATCAGCAGAACCATGCTTTCTTAAAAATACTCTCCTGTGTTCTGTTAGTGGATGAGTCAGATGTTCAGAGTTGTAGGACCACAGGGGAAACGAGTGCAATTGAATTTGCTCCTGCAGTAAGGCACATAGTTGGGCCGCTGCCAGTGATTTCTTTATCCCATTCTCATAGAAGCCTCCTGATAGTATTAATACTCTGTGTCCTAGGTGCACCGTTGGAGAAATAACAGATGCGATGAAGAAGGTGTTTGGAGAGCATAAAGCCAGTGACCGGATGGTGAGCGGGGCTTACCGCCAGGAGTTTGGAGAGAGTGATGAGATTCTTCATGCCATCAATAGGTGAGAATAGCTTCCCAGGAAGCCTCACGTAGCCTTGCATTTAATCCATGAGGTGTATGTGCTACTGCTTACTGTGCCCTAAAAAAACGTTCTCCAACACCTGAGTTGGGGAACAAAACAACTGCCTGCACAGTCATTCTTGTGCCTGTAAGCAAGTAATCAGGATGAGAAGAAATAAGTGTAATAAGAGTCAGAACTTAATTTAATTCTGTTTGCTTGTAAACAAAATCCACGGAGCTGGTTTTATACTTTGAGGATTTTGTTCAAATAGGCAGCTTTGGGATTAAGAATCCGAGAAACACTGCATGAGATCTCAATACATTGGATTGATTTCTTTGAAAACCATGTAATAGTAGTCTCTACAAATATTTCCAGCAATTCTTATTTGCAAAATCTGGTTTTGAACATCACATAAATTGTTCCTGCACCTTCTTTCTTACTGTCTCTAACTCTGTAAAGCTAAAATATGTCTGGATATCCACACATGGACGTCAGCCTACGGTTGTTACTTACTCATATCACTAGGGAGAAAACAGAGGATGGCAGTATGTGTGAAAACACTGACTATTGGTGCCTTTTGGCAGCTGTCCTCTTTCTTGGGTGAAGAGGCTGAATTGCTATAGTGGGTGGCAGTGTAACATGGATCAATGCTTATAAGTCCCTGCTGTGCTGGGGCTTATCTTACAGAATCTCTTAAAAAGGAATTTCTTGATGGCTGTGCAGTGATGATGTTTAGCCTAATGTGAAGGTAGTTGTGCTGGGAGATGACACCACCTTTTCTTATTTCAAATATTTAGTTTGAATTTAAGTATTTGTAATAGAGAAGGCAGATCAAACTCCTCCTATAGATCATCAAGTAGAAGTCAGTGTGCTTCCCTTAGCCACCTTGATATAATTCCTTTTTAAGATGTCAGAGTGTTGTTTTTTGTTTTTCTTTTTTTTTTTTAATTGCTCTTACATGATGCATGTTGTCCTGGCAGCATCTCCTGAGGCTGTTTAAATCGGTGCTGATAAATGCTCTGTCTTGAGCCATTCCTTTCCCCAAACTAAACCAATGGATTCCTACAGTGATTAACCCAGCTAGGTCAGGCACAAAAAGTCCATACAGCTCCATCCTTAACACAATGCTCAGAACAGTACAATATTAACAAACTCATGTTAGTAATATTTCTAAAAAACAGTTGTCTTAACATCCCGCTCAGGGACAGATTATGGCAGTACACAGATAATGAGAAGTGAGGTGAAAGATTAATCTCTGAACCTGTGATTACACGGTCACTTTAATTCAACAGAAGTCTGAACTACCACCAAAAGGGGGCACACAGAAAGGGGAGCATGGTAATCCTTTTCTGGACAACCTTGTGCCCTCTTAAATGGTGATGTGCCAGTGCACAGGATGTCTAAGACCCATCACAAACCTGTGTGCCATGCATACTTTTGAAATAATCAGTCATAATTATTCTAAAAATCTAAGAATTGTGTTTAAGTTAGTTGTGAGTCTACTCATTAAATCCTCAGAGAATGCAGTGTTTTTCCGTTGCAAAGCAGCAAAGTAGTAGAGTGGTTTTACTCAAAAAAGAATGTTTTATTGTTCAGGATAGTTAATACATAGTTAATGGTTAGTAATCACACAACATGAATATTAAAATATAATACTAAATGAATATTAAACTAGTGTGCAGACTACATAAGCAAACCATGAATTGGAAGATCCTTTGGTTTGATGTAAAGAAATTAGGCTTTTCTTTTTTTTTTTTTTAATTTGTGTAAATGCTTCTAATGAATCTCAGCGACTTGCAATGATACAATACATGTTTTCAATCAGGGTTAACAAGTTCATGGATCGTGAAGGGCGCAGGCCTCGTATACTGGTTGCAAAGATGGGTCAAGATGGCCATGATAGAGGAGCTAAAGTTATTGCTACAGGATTTGCAGACATTGGCTTTGACGTGGACATAGGTCCTCTCTTCCAGGTATGACTGATTGAGCAGTATTGCAAATACAGTGATTTTTTTTTTCCTCCCTAGAGCTTGCTGAAAAATCGGGCTGGGGCTATTGTCATGTAATCCTGTTTCCATGCAGACACCTCGAGAAGTGGCCCAGCAGGCAGTCGATGCAGACGTGCACTGTGTTGGGGTGAGCACACTTGCAGCAGGTCATAAAACTCTTGTGCCTGAGCTCATCAAAGAACTGGATGCCCTCGGCCGGCCAGACATCCTTGTCATATGCGGAGGTGTCATCCCACCTCAGGTATCTGTCAATGTTATTTCCATCAAGAACAGGAGACCGCCTTAATTCTGTCTGAGCTGTTTTTAGCTATTTATTATTTTCTCTGAATGTCAGAGGTGATTTACTGTGCTGAAGGCTGCTGTGCACAATTGCAAGGCTCAGCACAGATCTGCAGGGTGGTCGCAGAGTGCTGTCAGGTCTCTTCGGTCTGCTTTTCTGCACACCGTGTCCTGGTTTAACTTACGTTGTTTATTGCATGGAATAAAGTCATGTTATGAAAAGACTAACCTCAGGGAGCTGTTCCTTATGCTCAGTTGTTTTTGATTACCAGTATCTTGCATAATACTGGTAAAGGCTAGCTCCTGTCTGAATGGAATTTATGGCTACCAGTAACAGTTCTGAAGAGGCACAGGTAGTAACTGAGACACGTGGTTGGTCCCAGCATCTATAGGCTACACATCTTAGTCTCTGTTTAGCCTCTCCTCAGTTTTCTGTCATCAGGATTAGTGTTGCCTCTCATTCCCTCTCCTTAACTACTTCTTCTAAACTGTTGAACAGTTGTTGGGATTCCCTTGCAGGCAGATCTGTGCCTTTCTCCTGAAATTTTCAGTGGTTCATCCACAATATGCCTGGTTGCGTCACCTTGATGGTTACCTTCTGTCTAGAGATATTTGCAAACAAATCTATTGTTACTCCCTTTTCCCAGACTTCTTTCTCCAGGCAATCAGGTAAGTGATCAGGAAGAACAAACATTTAAAATGAACAAACAAAGCTCGCAGTGTTTCTCTAAGCAACAAACTGTGTTTTGTCCAGTATCTCTTAATAGGATGCTACTAGCCTGTGGCTGGGAAAGGTGTAGAATATCCTATAGAAAAGCACGAGAGAGTAAATAACTGCTTCTCCCTCTTCTCCCTCCCCCTTTTTTTTTTTTTTTTTTTTTTTTGGAGTTTCAAGAAAATCATAAAATCAGAGTTCCTTTGATTGCAAAAGAACACTAGCAGTCTCCTGTTCCAAGCTGTTGTTCAAAGCAGCATTTTCAAAATCAGAAGTTAGATCAAATTTACATTAGGTTATTCTGGGTCACATCCACGTGACTTCTGAATATTTTCAAGCATCTGGCATTAGTCTGATAGTAAACAAAAGACCTTTCCTGTGGATGTTTTTTAGTATTTCTTTATTCCTCCAACTATTTTTTTTGCCATTTCCCGTGATGCTGCGCTGCCTCTCTCTGGGGGTTGATGCATGTGTTTTCTCAGGCCCAGTGTGCAGGACAGAGCACACAGCAACTGTAAAGATCAATTTTCTGTTTCACTGTTAATTATGGATCTCACATTTCTTTCTGGACAGGATTATGACTTCCTGTACGAAGCCGGCGTTACCAACGTGTTTGGTCCGGGGACCCGCATTCCAAAAGCAGCTGTCCAAGTGCTGGATGATATTGAGAAGTGCCTGGAGAAGAGGCAGCAGTCTGTGTAATGCCAAAACCTAACACACCTCAGCCAGCCTTATATTAATCACTTACAGAATGTAATCATCAGCAAGGGATGGCCAGACACATACCTTTGGTTCCTCTGCCCTCTGGCCTGGTGTTTTGTGCTTTCTAAGAAAGTTGTAAATTCTCTGCTTGTTGTGTTTGAGGATTATTTATATATTTACGCACAAGATAATTTTATCTCTAGAACTACAAATTCAAAGAATTAATGAAGTTCACTGGGTGGGGATTTTTTTTGTTTGTTTTGTTTTTCTTTTCTTTTTATTTTTCCCTGATATATTGATAAATAAAATACATGTTCTAGCCCTTTGGTTGGTCTCTTGCATTCAGATAACTTCTTTTGAATTTTTAAACTCATGCATTTGGCAGGCATTTCAGTCTTCAGGCAAAATCACTAAAGTTCAGAAGAGGTGATTGAATCAAGCAGCACTTTGATGTTAATGCTAATCTGACTTAACACACTTCAGAAATGTATTAGTAGATAAGCCATATTTTTTCTAAGTTCGTTGTTTGTTTAATAAGACACAAACCCTGTATCTGGCTATAACTCATATAATGTTCAACACCATCATACTTTTTTTCAAGAGGTTTTCTGCAGGTGGCAGGAAATTGCAGATCAATAGCACTGTATCTTCACTTCAGAGATTGCAATTGATGAGATCTTTACTTAAAGCAAACTTGTTTAATGGGGCACATGTGCCCATAGTCTCACACTGCTCAGAAACAAAGAGGTTAATTGATTTGCTGTTTTCATTGTCCTTCTGATTAAGGTTGAAAGTATTGATCCCAAACCAGACTTTAGGCTTTAAAATTCCATGGAGATTCATCCTCAACTATTTATAGGTATCTGATTCCCTCCACGAAAGACTGTTGTGGTTCAAGCCAAGATATACAGAAAGTGACAATGGAACTTCTCCCTAATGTCTTTGCACTAGCGTTCGTGCCTGCCAACTGGAAAATTGCATTGCTGCAATGTTGGTGACCCCTAAATGTTACGACACTGGTTTCATTCATTTCTTCTGGCTGAGCATTTCTCTGCTCTTTGGTAATGTATGTCATCTACCTGTGTTTGCCTTACAGAATCCTTGTTTGTTTGTTTTGTTTTGTGTTTTTTTTTGTTTTCTTGTTGTTTTTTTTTGTTTGTTTGTTTGTTTTTTACACTCTAACAATCGTGAAAATCTGCATCTTGTTCCCTTTGAGATCAATAAAAAATTCCTACCAACTTCAATCGGAATCACGCCAGGCCTTTAATGCTGGCAGGAGGGCCCTTTAAAGCTCTATATTAGGAGCTGGTAACATTCATTGATTGTCTCGAGTCATATCAAGGTTGGAAAACAAAATTCTGAGTCTAGGGAAGGAACGGTCTTCTTACCTTATGTGCAGTATTAGGCCCTTTAAGGAAGGAAAATATTTAGGTGAACAGAGTTCCCTTGGAGTTAGTCATCAGTTCGCTGCCTAAGCAGAGATTTCTTAGGGGATGACAAGCTAAGATGGAACATGCTTTTCCCATATGTTCCCTGCTGCTGGGGCAGCACAGTGCTCACTGCTGACAAGATAATGTCAGGTTGTCAGCCCTCGTTGCTGATGGTGAATGGTTACCAACTACCATCTCACGCTGCACTCACTCAGCAACTCGGCTGCTTTAAAAATGCAGCAGTGTTCAAGCTAATGAAAAAACGGGATAGTGCAGAATTAAGTAGGTATTCTGTAGATACACTGAAACATTTTATTTCAGAATGAGTATTTGGGGCATAATTCAGGGCAAAATGATAACAGAGAACTGTCTGACTAAAGGCTCAGCTTCCCAGTAGGAATGAGCAAAATGGCAGCATGTTGCTGCATAATTAACTTCCTTTAGGAAGTTTCAAAATAGTCATTTTTATGTATATGTAAGGTGATTTCTGTTTTGCAAAGATACAAGAAATATGGACAGGAGCATGGGCTGGAGACATCCTATCTATACTAGCTTTTCTTTCCCCTGACTGTCCTTTACAGTAAAAGGTGACGACTGACTGAGATGTGGATGTCCCCATTGTAAAATTCTGCAGTTTGGTGAGATAATTCCTAGTGTCTGAGTGGGTTTTTACCTTAAATGTTTGTATCAGGGGATGACTGCACTGGTGATTGCAAGCATCGAGGCCCCGATTTGCTCCTGAGTGAACACGTGCATTCTGCTTCAGCATCGTACAAGATCACTTGGCAGCACAGTCCAGGGCTGGGTAGAAAATACCGTGAAATGAGAGTTATGATTAGACTGTAATTTAACTTCATGAGACTTATGAAAAAAAAAAAAAAAAACACAACAGTCCCCTGGGCTTAACGTACTTGCTTTCCCAGTGCCCTGGTCCAAGGGCAGCCCTGCTCTTTGAATTGTTTCTCTGTAACATAAAGCTATCTGCAATACAACGTCTCTCTAATGGATGTTTCAATTTCCTTCTCACTGAGTCTGGAAAAGGAAAAGAGATTTGCACCATGATACCTTGACTAGGATTTCTAAAAAAAAACTAAGTACATAAACAAATAACTAATGAGGCTATTAAAGCATTATACTTGAACAATATACAGATCTTTTGGCTTTACGAAGATTTTGTCTGTGTGAAGGGGCATGTTGTTCACGTCACATACACTTTAAAAGCATTTGCAAGTGGATGTGGACCTGTTCTGCTCCCAAATTTTTCACAGAGGCAGCTCACATCTCGTTACACGATTAATGTGCAGGCCATTGTTCCTTTCACAGATCTGCAGCTACCAGCCGGGGATACACACTTTGCTGTTTATTTTAAACACAAGCAACTGAGCAAGTGAAAGCAAAAACTTTGAGGTGGAAGACAGTAATTAAAATACAGTTTCATTTTTTCCTAACAAATTACATTTTAAAGCTAAAAAAATATGCTGGTAATTGACACTTACTGTAACAAATCCCTTCCAGCATGTTCACTGTTTCTCCACCCTTGAACACACTCCTATAAACCCTCTTTGGTTTTTTGCTCCTGTCCCTTTTGTGATTCCTTCTGCCATAGCCCTCCCCCAGCTCACTTGCAGAACACTCCCCTGCCTCTTCTCTTCTGTGTTATTTTGCTTCAGCTTTCACATGCTCCCATCCCAGTTACTGGTGTACCCCACATCCCTCCTCCCTTGTTCTTTTTTCCTTACACAGTCCCACCACGGACTGTTGGACGTGGCCGTTTCCCAGAGGATGCTTCGCCCCATCACGATGGCGACAGCAGGAGCCGGCAGCACAAGTCTGAGCACGGTCTCATTCCCTACAGAGCATGTGAGTGACAACCCAGGACAAGATAACATCACCCTGGAGGTCACTTCAGTTTAGAAATTGTTCACAACTTTTTACAAATAAACCTAGCTTAATTTAGCAGAATATTTATGAGAGTTGGCAACGCTGCCAGTAGCAGGAGTTCAGAGGAATGCGAGCTCCTTAAGGTTTCCAACCCCCCAGCTTAGTTGTGGAAGTGCTTAACCCTATTTTTTAATCCTGTTCTTGGCCTTAACTGAAGCTTATAAAATGAAACTTATTATTAGGGTTTGATCACGGTGGAAGCTATTTAAGAACTCTTAATTTCTTGTTTAAATTCATGCTTAGAAGAATAAAAATTTCTTGTTTAATTTCTTGTTTAAAGTGTTTCTGTGCCAAATCTGCCTTTGATTTAACTTTTTGCCTTCACCAAACTCATGGCAAAGGGAGATGCAGCCAGCTGAGCAAGCAGCTGGGCTGCCATTACCAAGTGCACAAGACTTTGCTAAGACATTCCTTCACCTCTCATCGTGCTGTTTGGGGTGTACAGAAGGCTCTCTAGCTTTGCTGGCTGCAACATTGACACCCAACCTCTGCAGACCAAGGCTATTTTGAATATTTTGAGCTTACAAAACTGGAACTGAGGAACTTGGTCTGGTGGGACATGCCCCTACCCATGTGGGAATTAGGTAATTTTTAAGGTCCCTTCCAACCCAAACCATTCAGTGAGTCTGGGATTTGAAATATACCTCCGAGGGAGCAAGGGACTGTTGATCACTCTAAGATATTTTGACACCAACCACTTAATCATCTTTTCCTGGCTATATTTTTTCTACCCGTATGGTTTTCTGCCTGCGTTCCTGGAAAGCTACATTCTCAGCTGTATTTATTTGGTAACACTTTGCGTTCAACCTAGAATTTTCTGTGATGGCTGTTTTACTGTCAGAGCCAAGAGTTTCAGGATAGATTGCATTAAAAAGTCAAAAGCATGAGAAAAAAAATGAAAATAATAAATCCTCTTTTAATTATAGCTGTTTCCCTGAAAATAAGTGCGACCAAAGCTGATTATGGTCTTGTTTAGTACCTAAATCTATCTATTTCCTCTAGAGTGGCAATTCTTGAAAAAATAGCATTTTCTTTTTGTTGCTGTTGTGTACCTTAAAAATAGTAATTGGGAGCTGTTTAAAAATATATACTCAAACCTCCGTATTTGACATAAGAGAAACCAGTGACAACCCCACGTTCTGCATTCCTTCTTATTTGCACCCAGGAGTGCAGCAAACTCTTGGCCTCTGTTCTGAAGCACGGCGGCATTTCAGTGAGCTGCAGCTCCCTGGTTCTCCACCTTTGCGGTGGAAGAGAGACGCACGTTGTCCCTCCCGCTCCACATCATCGAGACAGGATTTTCAGCGGAGGTGTCGGTGCTGAAGAAGTGCAGCCGCCAGCCCCAGCAGCACTGCAGCTGTTTGATTTCGCGGCGGAAAGTTTTGCTGAAGATGTAGTAGATGAAAGGGTTGTAGGCGGTTGAAGATTTGGCAAACAGGCACGGCAGCAGGGTGACGATGGGCTGCAGGGAATCGCTGGAGTTAAAGATGGACCAGAAGCTGGCTGCTGCGTACGGTGTCCACGAGCTCAGGAACCCGACCGAGATGAGCACGGCCATCTGCAAGGGAAATACAGCTTCAGTTCCCAGCTGGTACAAACCAGGCACGTAGTGGGTGGAAGAAACCACGCCTAACCCAGATGAAATACCCGAAACAGCTGTGACGTGAGCCCAGGTGACACAGGGCAGCGTGTACATTCCTTTATTGCCACATGGCAGATACACGCCGTGGGATTCCTGCCTGGCAGGGAGTTGTTCTCACCTCCTGACTCTACCTGCAGTGTGTCGTGGGGGAAGCAGCCCGAGCAGAAAGCACAGCCTATCGACTCACTGGCCTCTGGAGTCAATTTTGCTCTTCCATGGGAAATGAGCAACCGAAGTGCTTATTGAAAAATAATATATTAAATCAAACAAACAAAATACCTGTTTCCATAGGAAATTTCTATGTAGCCCTCACTCTGAATAACCTTTCAGTCAATTAAAAATAGCTAGAAAGACAGGACAAGGCCTCCACCCCAACTGCAGCATGCGTGGATGATCCAACAGCTATTCCAGCAGGACTGGAAATCTGTGTGTCCAAGAAAATCATGGGTCTGTCTAAAGAATCAAACCACTGAACTGACGGTGTGTGGGCAAGACTGGAATCACATCTCCATCTTTTTCACTAACACCAGACACGTGTAATGAAGGGTTATGAGCAGACCAGGTATGAGCAGAGCCTCTGCAGGCTCCTGATTACTGCAGACTCGTCTCATCACCATGATAACTCACCAGCGTCAGCTTCTTCTCCAGTTTCGCTGCGTTGGGGATCCTGTCGATGTTCTGGATCTCTTGGTATGCCTTATGAACCTTCCAGGCGATTCCCAAGTAGCAGGCGACGATGGTCAGTGCAGGCAGGACTGTGCACAGGAGGAACATGCTCAGGATGAAGGAGAAGCCGTTGGAGGAGTTGTGGAATTTGCTCCAGGCTATTGTACAGGAGATGCCAAACGGCTCGGGGCCGTAGTAGCCCCAGCCTACCAAGGGCAGAATGGCCCAGAGCAAGGAGTAGAGCCAGATGAAAGCGATCAGGATGCGGACAGTGTTCTTGGTGATTTTGTTACCTGCAAGAAAGAGGAAGAATCAGTCTATACGGTTCTCACCTCAGCCATGTGGGTTTTTCCATGAGGTCTCCAGCAGAAGGATGTTCACTATGGATCTGCCTGGGCTGCTGCTGCAGTTCCCCAGTGGGTTTTCTTAAGAAATCAAACAGGCAGAGTCCATGGGTTGGGTGAGACACGAGTGCAGCCCTCAGGGCCGATTTAAAGTTTGCTAAGTCAGGCAGCTTCACAAGATCAAGCTGACCCAAAATGTACCATGATCCCAAACCAGGAATGCCAGAACACTCCTTCCTCTCAACTTTCAGTACCCCTGCTTGCAGACAAATAGGCAGATAAGACAGCCTGGTCCAGTAAAACACTTGGGATCTCCACCTTTAGGTCGTTGCATTTGGTATTAATGAGAGGTGAAAAGCCTCACAGTTTAACAGGGAATTCAATCAGATCCTTCTAGGGACATTAGAGGTTTGAAACTGAAGGAAAAGTTGAGACTTATTCCTACAGGTATTGAACTGGTGCTGCACACCATACTCAGCAAAGTGCCCCCTGAACACCGCATCCCACACGCCTCATTGGCAGGTTACCAGAGACGTGGTTACTCACTGTTCGTTTTGGAGGAATTGGTAACAAGGAAGCGAATCACGGCCATGGCACACAGCGTCATCATGCTGCAGACGCCGAAAAGGAAGCCCATCAGGGCGTAATACATGCAGGACGCATCCCCTCCCAGCCAGGCGTGGTTCCAGGCGGATGCAATGGCCAGTGGGTACATGCTGATCGCCATCCCGACATCTGCCACTGCCAGGTTGACCGTCAGCAGCTCCGGGGACTTCAGGAGGGAGGAGCGCTTCGCTGCTGTAGCGAGGACGGCTGAGTTTCCCAGGATGGTCAGGATGGCTGAAAGGGCAAAATGAGCATGCACAATAATATCACACAGTTAGCACACCCGTGAAATGCCTGGCTGTACGAAAGACATGAACAATGCCAGTTAGCCTGGGACTAAAGCCTAGAAGAGAGGACACACTGGGAGGCTTGCCAAAATTTGTATCTTCCAAGCCAACACTGTGTTGTGCTGATGCTTTGAAAACACGCTGGTGTCTATCTGCTATGCCCTGCTATGAAACTTCAGCTCTTGAGCTGAAGCAATCTGGTTCTCTGAGATCAGCCCGGCAAAATCACCTGGAGGAGGTGAGGATGTACACAGCTCGGCATCCTCAGCACGGCATCCTCTGTGCTGCTTCAGCTACCCTCAGGCTGCAGCTCCTGCCTCCCTGGCAGGCTGGCACTTCCCAGCCAGGCTGTGTTTCTGCTGCGGAGCTGCTAGAGCAGAGAGGGCTTCAGATTTCTGAATACCCCCGCTTACTTCTCCTTCCTAAGGAAGCACTCCAGCCAGTGGGACTCTCATTGGTCCCCTCCTCCCGTCCGGTCCCCTCCACTTTCCCAAACTTTCCTTCTTTGCAGCCCATCTCCCACTGGAGCCCCAGCACCATCCTGCTGGGGGCTCTGAGCCACCTCACTAATCCATACGCGCTGGCCAAGCAGCCGAGCATCCCTACAAGCTGCAGTTCAGACTCCCTCACTATTCTGATGGTCTCGGGGGTGCAATGAGACAAAGCACAGAAATTGTTTTGCCAGAGGCATGCGGCGGACCAGAGGCTGCTTTGCAGAGGGACCTGTTGGACATGCATTATTCAGATGTGCCGCAGGGCTTCAAAGCATTCATAACAACTGTGTCAAAAGTCCACGCAGCAGACAACTCATTTTCCTTCGAGAGAGCACAGCATGGAGCTCTGCTTTGATCAAAAGTTTTCCTGAGAAGGTGTCCTCTCAAGTCAGAAGTGAAATAAGGAAACAGAAACAGATTCTGGTGTGCTCCCTCGCAGCTGGGGGAGCAGGAAGGCTGCATTTACTCACACACAACACACAAATGAAGTGCCCACAGAGGAATGAATCAAGGGGCGTGCAGCAGAACAGAATAAATGCATTAGCATAAATCCGCAGGTGGGCACAGACATTAGGAGAAAGACTTAAACAGCACAGAGGGGCCAATCTGAGACCCGAACTCCTTCCTTCCTTCATCCTCTTGCTAACCCCACTGCTCACTCAACCCCTCTGGCTACTCCTGCAGAATTCCCCAGGGTGCCCCGGGATGCCCGCGGTGGCTGGGCATGGAAGGACTTGCTGGCAGAGCAACCTGTGGCGTGGTGGGAAGGACATCCCTGCCTCTGGGAGGAAAATGAGCACAGGTCACACCCGGGAGAGCTCTAAGCACTACGCACGAGGGAGGAAGTCGCCCTTCCTCTTACCATCAGGTGCAAGCTTCCAGCCCCCAGCCCCTACTTGAGCTGCATCTACACGTTTCCTTCTCTGTAAGAAAGCAGCTGACACCCTAACTTGGAGTAAAACAACCCCATTTTGTTGTTTTAGAAATATTAATTTGTCTCATGCTGAGCTCTCCTCTGCTGTCAGCACGATGGAGGGGACAGCACAGTGCAGGGCAGTGCATGGAGAAGTGTGCAAGAGCAGGGGTGAGGTGTGAAATCCTAAAGCCAGAACTGCTGCCTTTCTGTTAATTCACATTAAAAATTATATATATATATGCTGGTCTTTCTTGAATGTATCCCAGGCAGAGTTTTCAAACGAGCTGAAGGGGGGCAGGTGCTCACATCTCGGCACAGCTCAGTTGCACTGCATGCCTGAAGCAAGTCAGCTCCTCTCCAAAGCTACAGCCGCAGCAAACACATCACCTGGGCACATGCAGCAAACAGGCAAGAAGGAAAATGCTCAACCAAAGCCTCGCTAGAGCTGGCTGGTACATAGCTCCGATATTTGGAAACTCTTCGCTGTTTTATGCCATTTTATCCTACCACAACACAGGTGCTTCCTGCATGATGCCAAGCCTCCCCCTACAAGGGTCACAACAGAGTTGCTCTCCCTGATCTCAAAAACTGGGAGCCCCATCTCTCTGTTCCCAGGCTGAGATGCTAACGTTAAGGGGCAGGTGACTTATTTTGACTGCCCCCGGAGGCAAACCTGTGCTGGCAGGTCTTCAGCATCACAACAAGGGATTGCAAGGCTGAGAGCAGAGCTCGATCCAACTGGCAGGCGCTAAGCAGGGGAAGATGTGGGGACAGATTGTCCACCATTTCCCTCCAGCTTCCCTCGGAGCAGCCCGTGCTGACCGCAGCATGGATGGGGGCAGCCCCGTCCTGTCCATCCTGAGGCGTGAAGCACCCCCAAACTACGAAGGCAGAACTCACCTATGAGCAGAAGAAAGACCCCAGCTCCGTAATCCACTACCGGGTGGAGTTTGGAAATGTAGTGCTCCTCCATGGTCCCCTCTGCAAGGTGGAGGCTTCAAATGGCAGGGGAGGTGGCTGTAGGGACAAAGAGGCTTTTCCTCATGGTTTGCCTGCCATGAGCTGGGCACTTGGGAGCTGGCAGCATGCAGGGACCCTTCTGCTGCCTCCTCTCTCCCTTTCTGTGTGGCGGGGGAGAAGCCTGGAGTGAGAGAAAGGCTCCTTCCCTGGGGAGACGGAGGGAAGGCTGGGCACAGCCCCTGCCACGGTCCCGCCTGCCTGGCAGAGCATCTCCCCAGCCAGCCCCTCCTCTCTCTCCGTTTCCTTGTCAAGCAACTTGACAATGCGAATCCCCTCGCAGGGCCATCGCTGAGCAGGAACAATTGCTGCTCGACCATCAGCAGCCCTGGGAAATAAACCCAGGCTGAAGGAAGGTCGGGAGTTTTGTTTGCCAGCTGTGTGGCTGCACAGGGGAAAGGCAAGGTTGGGACGGGGGAATGGCTGGGTTGAATTATTAGAGGGAAGCTGTTTGCTGCAGGGCCACTGAATGAAGGATTTTCAGAGCTGCCTACAGGACAAGTGCTACAGGCTCATCTGTCCATTTACATGGGCAGGTCTTGATTTACAGGTCCATAGTTGTAATGCCATTACCTTGACTTTTGGCCCAGGCAGCACCCAGCCACCACACTGAAGAGCTGATCTGCTCTAAATTATTCAATTCCCACACCTGGATATGCTAAGCTGCGTTAGCATCATGCTCTGCTTGGCCTATTTTACTGTGCTCAGACACAGGGAATTGTCAGATCCCCTTGAGCACGCAGGCATCTCGTGTTTGGTCTAGGTGGAATTTAGGTGCTCAAGTACAGCAGTAGCAGCCTAACTTCTGGAATCCCTGGGAACCTGAGAGACTTTAAACATGCTGAGTTTCACCAGAAAGCAAAACTGGCCATGCACAGAAATGCTGCCCCCCTCTGTGTCCTTGCTCCCAGCTTCAGCTGTCCAGGATGCACACACAAGGGATGCCTGCTGAAAGCTTTGGGGAGTTTAATTCAGCACCCACGAACGTGAAGCACAAAGCATACATCACAGGACCTTGTAGCTCTCGCAGCCTTCTCAGGGTACCTTTGTCCTAAAAACTTGGCCATCCTCCCCTCAATGGAGGAATCAGTTCCCTCATCTGGTTTCAGACACCCAACGACAAGCTTTTCCCCTTTTTGTTTCAGTATGCAGATTATAGATTATTAAGCCTGCCTCCAGCCCTAACTGAGAATTTAGGTACCAAGTTCAGCACTAATTTTGTTGCAACAGACATAAACCTTATTTTTAAAGGGGACTGAGCACTACTAAAAGTGGAGTGGATTCATTAACCTACAGCAGGGCTCTAGTTCACAAATCCTGCTGCCAGGAGCTAGATGTGGGTGAGATACAGGGGAGGAGAGCAGAGAGGGAACGTCTGCTTTTTCATCAGATGTTACAAAATGATTCCCATCCTCAGAAAGCCACTTTAATGTGCTAAGCTACTTCTCGACCAAGGCTGGCTTTTATGGAGGCAGATCAAGCTCTTCTGAAATATTTCTCCAAGACATCCCATCTCGGTCCAGTTGGGAGAAGCCCTGTGGAATCTGAAACCAGTAAGGTAAGTACTACGAGATGGGACAGTCCACCAGTTCTTCTACAAAAATAGGGGAGAAATGACAGAAATTGCTGGCATGAAAAATCTGATCAGGTGAGACATGCAGGTGAGCTTCCTGTTGAAACTGGACTGCCCCTCTGTGGTCTCATTCAAACTTTGGTTTTATATTTTTAATAATGATACACCTAACTCGGGACACCAAGAACCTACCCGTTTTATGTTCAATGCTGATGTCCCCCACTGGATGTTCCTTGGTGGCAGACAAGCAGCTGAACGTGGCTGTTTGCTTCAATGCTTCTCAAGCCTTGGGGGTATAAGTAAGACAGTATTGGTTTAGGTTAGGAAAGTAGGTAATATGCAATATTTATTATAAAAGGAAGCTCTCACATCAGAAAAGGCTAAAAAGAGACAGATACGATGCCTCAAAAGCATGCCTCGTAGCATGAGTCTTAAACAGCCCAACCAAATCTGTGTAGCCTGTTCAAGAGCCAGAGGTTACCATTTGATCACAGTTTTGGGAAGAAACCTCTGGCAGACTCAGCAAAAGGCACAAAAAGCAGAAGATATCTGCATCCAATCAATTAATTCAGTACAGGGAACATAAAATCATAACACTGGTAAATTAAACAATGCCAGATCACCACAGAAGTGAAGGAGTTTGACTTTTCACCTTGTTCAATTCACAGGACAGTCGCTGACACAGTTTCAGCCTGGACCAACACTGTGCCAAGTCCTTCAAAGGCACAGGTCGGCTAAAACTGGCCCAGGAGCATTCCTAACAAGAAGCAGGGGCACTGGTTTTGAAGACAACATGAATTTAATAATGAGGATGTGGCCAGATTGTGCCACTTGTTGCCACGGTCAGAGTCTTATTGGCCATGTTTAGTTCCCTGGTACAGAACTTGCACATGGGTCCTGCTCTTATCCTGGGTGAAAATGTTTAGCTGAGAAATAACAGATTCACCAGGGGCAGTCATTCGAAGAGATGTGACTTTTAAAGGATTATTAGTGCTCATATTCTGCTTATAATTCTGATAAAGAACATTCTTGGGAATGTTTCCTTGCCTGTGCTGTATGGTCAGCTCACCTAGTGTTTCTTTTTGTCCTTTCTTGGCAAAAACAAGGCTGAGGGCTCAGCTCAGGGAGCCTGATGTCACCCAAACCAAGCCAGATCTCTTGCTTTCCCACTCGCTGCATGGTCCATCCTCTCACTACTGAAATAAAACATCAAATGGCTTCAGGCAAGCAAAGAGAAACCAGAGGCAGAATTAAAACATTTTGTTGAGAATTGAATTTGTCCCTGGGGACCCCATTGGCTGCATCAGGAGCGTAATCCTCTTCCAGCTTTTGTGGACACCTTAGATTACACTGTGTGGATATTTCATGCTGGTTAGATGGCATTTCATTTATTGTGAAACCCTGAACTTAGCATTCACATGGGGTAGGATTACATCAACAGTTCGGTTATGAAATGGATAAAAGAAAATAAATGATTAAAACCAGAAGAGTCGACTGATCCCGAACCCAATGCATTATTCATGTGTCACTTAACAATAGCGAGTTGTACACAGCATATTATCTTTCTGCACTTCAGATCAATCCAGATTATCTGTTTACAACTAAAGCACAGTCAAAGATTACACATCTTGACAGACCCAATTTGGGGAGACCATATTTTAGAATTATTTTGTGAAATTTCCCTTCAATTTAAGTACCCTTTAATCTAGACAGACGGAAGAATGAAGTTAATACCTACTCATTTCTGAAAGGTCTTGTGACACTTTGAACAAAAAATGAATTCATCATGAAACCATATATACATATTTGATGTAAATATATACATATATACATATATATATATAATGAGTCCTTATTGTCAATGTAAAGTAGGGCACAGGTTGACTACTTGATGCTACCAAGTTAAAACGTCCTACAATTCTATTTTTCTTCTCCACAAGGAAAATAAAAATAATAAAAAGAGTATTCTGATGGCTTAAAAGTCTCTGGATTTGTAGGAGCAGGGGAATTATTCTGAATTATCAGTTTACCAGGAGTAGCTCATTTTTCAGAGATAAAATGTCCCAAGGTTTGGAGATGTGTGGGCCAGGAATATTGGGGTTGGCATCAGCTATCAATGTCATTGATATCTCCTGACTTCTGGCAAAGTCTGTCCATGTTCATATCTGCACAGAATTCATGCCAGGCAAGCACAGACAGGTATTTGGAAGAGGAGCATGGCTTTGCTATTCCTCTTTGTCTGGCTGCTTTGGTCAGATCTTCTCTTCCAGGAAGACTCCTAGATTTCAAGTTGAGCAGGCTACTGCAGAGCAGTCCATTTGGGCAGCCCTTTCGGTGTGCCCTCTCCTTGCTTCAAAACAAGTCTGCCATGATCCACACTCAGGTTTTTTCAGACTCCTTGGAGGAGACAACTCCATCACATTCTCCAGTGAATCTTAGGAATTCCTACAGCTTCCTTCCATTTAACCATTAGGCTATTTCTGCAGCATTAATTTTGGAAGCTCGTCTTCTTGCTGAGATCTCTAGCTGAGCTTTCAGCTTTCACCTCCATTATGAAAACCAGAATCAGCATTTAAGCTGAACTCTTGGAGCCTACTCATGAAGTTGTATGTTTTCAACAACCAAATCTCGTCTAAGCTGGTATTTGCCACCTCAAGAATAGTAATTTGTAAATTGTTTTCTTCTGGATGTCTGCACTGACTGGCGTGTTATTGCCTGAGGAGGCATTTGCAAAGCACGAATTTGGTCTAGGGACACTAACCCCCCTCGCTTTCCTCTAGACTAACCAAAGGTAGCTGCCCCCTTGAAGAACAATTCTTTGGATCAAGTAAATTTGGCTCCTTCATTAAAACCATGTTTACGTATAATATTTGGCTGTTGGTCAACCTAGTCAAAGGGAGAATAACTCATCACCATTAGGGTCTGACCAAGACCAACCCCCTCATTTCACACTAGAACAGAAAATGGACTCCAAACCCAAAGCCATCTTGTACACACAGAACTGAAAGATCATTTAAAGACTTTTCACATTCCTTTTATTCTTCACTTTTGAGATTTTTTTCAAAGCTGCTGCTGTTTTGGTGTGAGAGTAAATAGCAGCTTGACACTAAATGAGTGACCAGTGATTGAGAGATGAGGAAACAAGAACTTGTACAATTTCCATGCTGATGCTAGTAAATGTATCTTGGAACTAAAGGCAGCAGCTCACAGTGATTAAACCACAATGTCGTTGTTTGCTTGTGGCTGATACGTAGTTTGTGTTGGTGGAAAGGAGAGGACAAGGTGTGCAGCCATGAGTGAAGTCGTATGTGGGGTAAGGTTGTGTCATGTCCCTGAAAGACAAGCCAGCTCCTTCCAGCTGAGCAATAGGCTATCCTCTCAGGGATAATATGTGTGTATACACACACACACACACATTTGTTAGTTAGTTTGTTTTTAAAAAAGGCCCAAAAATTGAAATGAAAGGCACTAATTTCAGAGGCAATGTGAAAACAAGACAAAGCAGAAACACCGCCTGACATGACAAAGGAAAGATGGTAATGAGATATGGAAAGGGTAATTGAACATTCAAATGCAAAGCATATTTTAGCTATTTCAAAGGTGTGAGAAGACAGGCCCTAATACACTGTAAGTGGGAAGGAAATGGCACCAAAGGTGCTAACATAAAAAATGAAAATTACTATTATGTCAGGAACAGAGAAGAATAAAATGCACTGCCCATTGTCTGGAATTCAACACAATGCCAACCTGCTCGTATTTAATATGCTGAGTATTCCCAGACCTCAGTTTAACAGTAGTGTGAACAGCCCTATCTTCTAATTTTTCAGGGTTTCAAAGCCATATTCATGTCCTATTTTGCTGGATATTGCTCAGATTATCATGAGGGGACACTTGCTTTCAGTTTAAGTAGTTTTTCAGCCATTAATTGAGAATAGCTTTTGTCAATAAGCTCCTCTGAGGTGGTGCAATATATTTTCCTTTGTGTTTTGGTCCTGTACACCATTTACACGTGATTCCTTTGTGCCATCAGACCATAGAAAGAAGTTATCAGAATATATCTTAAAAAGTTATCAGAGAGTAACTTATCAGAAGTTACCAGATCAGAAAGGGATCACGGTGTGTAGGTAGGGACCATACCTTCCCGGATCCCTCTGGCAGCACTGGCAGCAGGAAGGTCAACATGTCAGCAGTCTCCCCAGCTTCAAGACTAGTGCCAGCTTTGTTTCTTCTTTGCCTCTATTTTTTTTTTTATGGCCTAGCACTAATTTAGGTGCATTTCTTTCTCCTTTGCATGACAGAACTCAATTCTCTGCCTTTTGTGGGGAAGTCCTGACCCAGGCTGAGAGCATCATTCTGATGGAACAGCCAAAGCCCATCCTTGTCTTTGATCCTTATTTTTGATATCAGGAATAGCATCTGGCAGAATTGACACAGGACAGAACAGGCCCTGGTTCTGATGGCCACAAATGGAGATGTTTGGCACACAGGGTCACACAGAATAGCAAATGTTAGAGGACCCTTTTGAGGATATTGGGTAAAATCCACCCAATGCTCTCTCCAGTAGAGCCTATTAACTGCATTCTTGCTTGTGTAGTGTTGCATGCTTCCCTGGAGGAGGGAAAAGAGGGATTTATTTTGAGGAGAGTTTGTTATAAATATTTAAAGGTAGTCAAATAAAAGGTTACCAGAGTGGGAGGCAAGAGGTCAAAGTATTTTTACTACCTTTGGGAACAGATCTGAAGTACGTATTGATATAATGTACCCAAACAGTGTAAACTAGTTATGTTGACACCCTGGAGCCTCTGGACCCTGTCTGGGCTTACAAACACTGTAAGGACTGAAGCTCTGAGGTGTACCTGCCTCTATTTCACCTCCTGGCTTCTCCAAAAAGGCACGAATACAGCAGAGCAGGGATGTGATGCTGGGATGTGATATATGGTGGGGTACCAGTGCAAACAGACAGTGGGGTAGGGTTCAAGGGCACGGTGAGGAACTCAACTACATGGCACTACGGATGAACTTGAAGGTCCTGCTCCGGTCCTGCTGTTGCCTACTGTGTGACACTCATCGAGTTACTCCCTTCCTCTCTCCGCCTCTGATTTATCCGCTGAGACTGCACAGTATCCAAGGTCTCACTGACCTCCTACTATTTCTCATCAGTGTCGGGTAATGATGCGGTGCCATTATTGGCTTGCGCCCCTCAGCACCATTGTAATGCAACAACAATAGTTTTAAGAGGGAGGCCAATTTTCTTGCATATTAGGATTTGGCTAATTTTACTGTTACTAATTTCTAAATGGACCCACACTGGGAATTCAGAAATGCCAGGATTACAAACTACTATTTAGAGAGAAAAATAGCTGAGAGACTGAATCCTGTAAAAACTGTAGTGGAAAATATAAGTGGAAATTCATGGAGATGCTTCTCTTGGAATGAAAAGGACAGGTTTCCTTGTTTGACCTGGAACATGGTGTTCAACAGAGAAAGAGGACAGAAAGACTGGGAAACAAAGGCACAACAGAGAGAAATATTGATAACAAATCTCTTATTAGGTGGAATGGTGGAACTTCTGTTTTACAATAAGCCAAAGTAGCATCAAGAGTGCTTTTTAAAATGGCCCTGTTAAGGACAGCATTCAGTACAGCTGCCTGCCTGGCAAATGCTAGCAAAACCCACTGCTAAGACAACTTCCTTAGCTATTAACTTCTTGTGAAAGATATTGCTTGGCTGTGAGTTTGAGTGTCCTGAGCAGGGATAGCACCAGGACCCTCAAGACCCTCTGACGCTTTTGGGCTCTTTATCAAATTTGAAAAATCATGCTCAGGTCCCTTTTTCAGCCTTCAGGTTATATTTATGTGAGTGGGAAAAGTCACAGCTGTTCTCTCTAACTTCCTTCTCTTGGCCTTGTGCCCCTTCAAGTCAAGTACTGTTTCACCCTTGCTGTACAAAACAGCCAAGCTTCAAACAGGCAAGAAATACAGCAAAGACTAGGACACAGATAATTGCAAGGAAAAGAACAGAAACTATTGCATTACTTTCTTGATATTATTAGATACTGGGCACTGACATTTTAATTATTTGACTTTTCCAAGTTAACTGAGCTGCAGCTGCATGTTGCTCTCAGAGAGCATACCCCACACTCTGCATTGGCAGGTGCCTTAGAGTTCACTCCCTGGCACTTCATTCCCTCTTTGCAATGGTGTGAAGTAACCTTTGCAGGGATGCAAGAGATCACTTAAATTGCAAAAAATAATTTCATCAAGTGTTATCAATTTGTAGTCAGGTGCTCTACTTATTGCTCCTGACACTTGACTAGAAAAAAAAAAGTGGGAACCAAAGTGGGTAATTTAAATGTTTAGTGGATAACCCCTGTATTTGCAGGGAGAAACTTTCAGCTTTTTCCTTCATCTTCAAACAGTGCTCAGCTATGCTTTGCTAATATTGGGATACCTTTCTGATTACTCTCCACAGTGGAAAACTAGAAAGAAAATAAAAGGCCTCAGTAAAGCCAGGCATCACTACAGACTGCTGCATTTCTAGGTAGGTGTTGTATACATATTCTTCTGCTGTTTATGTAATCTCCTGTACACTAGAAAATAAATATTGTCTCACTCTTAAGATGCTGGTTCTGGTTATTCTGTAGTAGACCGTGCTTAAAAACAGCAACAGCAACTGTGAATGCTTTCTGCAGTCAATTACAGTGAAAAACCAGAGATGAACCTAGCCTGGGACAAAAAAACAAAACAGTCTTGTGGTGAGGGCCCCAGGGAGTGCTGGGTTCAGATCCTTGCCTTGCCACAGCCTTCCTGTCTGCTGTTCGGCAAGTGATTGAATTTTTTTCTGTGCCTTAATGCCCTCAAATTAAACTATGGATGTCAATAAAGCTTTCTTCTCCTTTGTATCTACTAAATCGCTAGCACACTCTGGGGCAGCGTTGTAGCCTGCGCAGATCACCATTCTCTCAGGCAATGTCTGGGCACAGTTTGAAGGCCGCCAGTGGACAGGGACCATTCGTAGCAGGCAGTTTCTCTCCTCTGTTGGGAGGGAAGAAGGTCTAGGCCTATAGATCCAAGCTGTGCTATGCCACTACTGCTTGGAGAAGGGCTGATGGCTTGTTCTATTTACACAGAGCAGCAGAGGCCACCATGCTACCCTTTGGCTTCTCTGGAAGTAGAGATGTTTGTCTCTTGGAGAATCCCTCCCCACGAGCATTTGCTATTCAGTCTGTGTTGCAAACACGTTTGTTTGTTTGTTTGTAGGCCCCGTCTCCCCAATTAGGAGAGGATTTCTGTATTCATTCAGAAGGCAAAATTTTAGGCCATCTTTACCCGTTATGGTTATTAGGAAAAACTCTGACACCGTGAATACAACAGGCACAAAAACCATGAGGTAAATAAAGAACCATAATTATGTTTTTTTCTTCATTCCTCATTTCTGTGATCCTGACTTGTGACCACCTTAGTGCGTGGAGTTGACAGCATAATATTAATCTGGTTTTGCCTGTAACTGAATATATTAAAATATCTGTCTGTCACATGTACTTAGATGGATTTTATAACCCTAACATTAGAAGCAGAATTTATTTCAGCTAAATATAACCACCTACATTTTTTATATTCTGCTCTGGTGAGGCTGCACCTCAAGTACTGTGTTCAGTTTTGGGCCCCTCACTAGAAGAAGGACGTTGAGGTCCTGAAGCGTGTCCAAAGAAGGGCTACAAAGCTGGTGAAGGGCCTGGAGCACAAATCCTGTGAGGAGCGGCTGAGGGAACTGGGGGTGTTTGGGCTGGAGAAGAGGAGGCTCAGGGCAGACCTTATTGCTCTCTGCAACTGCCTGAAAGGAAGGGGTGGGGAGCAGGGGGTCGGCCTCTTCTCACAGGTAACCAGTGATAGGACCAGAGGGAATGGCCTCAAGTTGTGCCAGGGGAGGTTCAGGTTGGCAGTGAGGAGACATTTCTGCTCAGAAAGAGCGGTCAGGCACTGGGATGGGCTGCCCAGGGAGGTGGTGGAGTCACCGTCCCTGGGGGTGTTCAAGGAGAGGTTGGACGTGGTGCTTGGGGACATGGCTCAGTGGGTGACATTGGTGGTAGGGGGATGGTTGGACCAGGTGATCTTGGAGGCCTCTTCCAACCCTAATGGCTCTGTGATGCTATGATTCAAACTGGTCTTCCAGACCTTGTCTAAAGTCAATGGTAAAAGACAGACACTATTTCCTTATTTGAAGTGCCTTCTGATGTTACAGGGCACCCAGAAAACTGTCTTAAACCAGCCGTGTTTGAAGTGACTAGACATGTTTGAACTAGATGCTGTTCAATGCAAAAAATAAATAAATAAATAAATAAATAAATAAATAAATAAATAAATAAATAAATAAGCTATAGCAAAGGATGAGTTGGAACATAACTGTCTCGTATCTTGAGTTAAGGCTTTAAACTTGGGTATGTTCTTCTTGTTTCCACAACTACCAAAATCTGAAATTCCTCAGACCTCACAGCAGCAACAAATCCTGCTTGCTATTTAAAATTAGAAGTATTTTAGCTGTGCAACCTTAACATTGTTTTCCCAAGAGTTTTAAATGACCAATTTCTTCCCGCAGAAACAAGATCAGGACTAATGCTGTTATCAGTATTTAAACAATCCCATTTTGACTGTGAAAGACATTACACTGGCTTGAACAGCGGGGGGAACATGGGTTTTCTACTTTGCTGTGGCAGAAAATTGTGGGTACCTGTAAGGCTCTGCCAGTAGGGCAATAGCATGTTCTCTCAGGCATTCTCCAGCTACGATAGAGCAATCTTTCCCAGAAACTGAAAAGGAAGATTGAAGTAGCGGGGTGAGTAAAAGTGTTGCAAAAGAACCCACAATGCCACAAAATTAAGACAAATCCTTAAACCTTCATATTATCTCTCCAAAGTTTTCACTTGTCCCAAAAGCTACAATGCCCTTTCATGGTACTTAGTGTTGATTAACGAAGCTTCAGGCTTCAATAATGAAGTTCAACAATACATTTCCTCTTATCAGTTCTCCCTTATATATGCAACATCTCTGTTTGGCAGAGAAGAACAACATGCAGTTTGTTCCGAAAAGTTTTGTTTACATTGAATTCTTATCAAAGACACTTTCAGCCTCCTCATCACCAGAGGTAGTTTATTTAATCCCTCAGACTTGCTACTCAGATGTAGCTTCAAAGTGGCTGAATGATGGAAGGATAAATGGATTGGGAAGGATTGTACACCAGGGAAGCAGTTAATGATGGATTCACGTTCTGGTTACAGTGCTGTAAACTACAGTCACCCACAGGCCCTGCTCCGCTGTGTTTTACCACTGATAGGCAGCTAAACACTGCATGGCCACGCTATCACAGCCCCTCCTCAGCAGGACTGGGTGTGGGGAGAAAATGAGATGGAGGGAAAACAAAAAAACAGCAATTAAAAAAAGGCAAGCAAACAACAAAAAAAAAAACTTGTAGGTTTGAGGTAATAGTAGCTTAATGAAAGGAAAAAGCAAAAGCCACGCAGAAGAAAAAGGAGGAAAAAATATTCTTTACTTCCCATCAGCAAGAGATGAACAGAGAGGTCTTGGGAAGTGGGGCCTCAATTTACGTTGTGATTGCTTGGGAAGATCAATGCTTCCATAATGAAAGACCCACTGGTCTTTGTGGGAGGGGGGTTGGAGAGCCAGCAATAGCCAAAATACTGGTGTGATACCAGTGCCCTTCAAGCTACAAGTGCAGCGCACAGCACCATGTGGGCTGCTGTGGGTAAAGTTAACCCCCCCTTATGGCACTGCCAGGGACAGACACCCTCCAGATGAAGCATTGTCTCATCTCCCTTCAGCTGGAGGTGACCTGACCTTCACAGATCGTAACAAGGATATAGCTAAGCATTTTAAAGCAGACTCCCAAATTTACTCCTGTTTCTGGTGAGCCAGCTGATCAGCCTGATGAGTCTCTGATGAAGGGGATAACACAGAGACTGGGTGGGGAAGCTGCTCTCTGTAAAGAACAGGCCAGTGGTAGCCTTGGATTAGATGGACAGAGGGGTTAAATATTGATTGCTGTGATAATGAAGGCTGCGGACTAGATCCACCAAATCAGAAGAAACTCAGGCACTACAGGAAGGGATTGTTGTGCTGACATATACCCAGCCTTTATGGCTGACTGAGCCCCCGTACTAGCCTATGAGTCACTTTGCTCTGCCAGCTCTGCTCTGAGAGTGGCAAAACATTAATAATAAAAAACAGAAGAATGATGTTATCTTAAATTGTGGCACCCAGCTGCTAAATTAATGTATGCTTAAACCCCAGGGCTCACAGAGCCTGCTGAAGCAAATGGAAAGATTCCCGTTGACCTCAGCAAGCTGTGAATCATTCTCAAGTGGGGATGGAGCTCCAGTTCCAGTGGCTGCTCCCATCTCCATGCAGATCAGTCTTGGAGCAGATCTCATATTGGCCATGGTGTTTGTTGGGTGATAAAGCCATTTGCTGATAGAGCAAAGCATAACCTCATTGTACTCTGAAATGGGGATGGGAGGAGTTCATCTAATCCCATTAGACATCTACATCTGAGCTAATTGCCCTCTGCTCCTCTGGTACTCAGTGAAGAGAAGCAGCATTTCATCTGCAACTCATCACTCCAAAATGGACATCTAAAATAGGTCAGATGACTCACACTCTAAATGCCTTTTTCTTTCAATTGACAATAAAGGGAGCCTGGGGTAATTTTCTCAGATTCAGACATTGACATGTGGTCTAAAGAATTTCACTCCAAGCATCTTCATTAGACAAGCTTCAAAAATGTTGTGTTTTTATATCTGATTGCTAAATCAAACGGCCAAGTCAACACAAGATCTTAGCAGAGACAGGTTCAGGTAATTTTCAGTCTTGGTTAACTAAACTGAGTCAGCTTTGCTTTGCAGAAACTACAGAGTTTTGTCCTCAATAGCAACTTAACAACTTAAAAATGTGACAAGTTTCTTTAGGGACAAGATAGCCTTGCTCAGGGTTTCATAATCTGGATAATTGGTCCAAAATGGCCTCAGGTATATTCCAAAATAATAATATTAAATCGACAAGAGACTTCATATTTTTGCCATTATTTTCTTCTCAGCAAGCTCCTACCCCACTGGTAAGAAGTGCATTTCGTATCTGCTTCAAACCTAAATGTACCTGTACACAATACAGTCTAGGCTCCCATTATGGTTACTGGAGTCAGTACAGTACAGGTACTGGAGCCAGTCAGTACAGGCAATAGAAACTGGAAAGCAATTCAGCTGCCTAAGAGTAGGTATCTGCTTTCAAGTGACTTGGATTACACCCAGAGTCTGTTGGCTGTAGAAAATCGCAGAATCACGGAATTGTAGGGGTTGGAAGGGACCTCAAGAGACCATTGGGTCCAACCTCCCTGCCAAAGCAGGTTCCCTAGAGCAGGCTGCCCAGGTAGGCATCTAGAAGGGCCTTGGATTTCTCCAGAGAAGGAGACTCCACAACCCTGGGCAGCCCGTCCCAGTGCTCCGTCACCCTCACCATGAAGTTCTTTTGCATGTTGGGGCAGAACTTCCTGGGCTCCATTTTGTGGCCTTTGCCCCTTGTCCTGTCCCCACAAACCACTGAAAAGAGGTTGGCCAAATCCCTCTGTTTCCCACACTTAAGATATTTGTAAACATTGATAAGATCCCCTCTCAGTCTTCTTTTCTCCAGGCTGAACAGACCCAGATCTCTGTGTCTTTAAAGAACCCTCATGAGAGCAGAATCCCTCATGATAGCAGAAATTTGATCAGCAGATCCCACCTAGACACTACATAACGAAGACATCCTAAAACTGCAGCTGAATTCCATCCACAATATTCAGAATTACCCAATCCATTACCCTGTAATAACATCTTTATCTGGAGCATATCCTGACAGGATCTCATCTCAATGTGATAAGATAAGCCACATCCTGGACCACTAGTACTGCTATATCAAGAAATAAAGAACTAATCCAAAGATAAAAAGAAAAATAAGTTTTGAATCAACCATTTCATTTTGCAGTGAATCTTTCCATGTGTCTGATTACATATGTGTGTATGTGTTATTTTTAAAGCAACACTTTTCTAAATGGGCACGTTTTTTATTCATGTTTTTTTTTTTTTTTTTTTTTTTCATCCTGACAGTAAAAATACATTGTGAAGTTTCAACGTTTGTCATGAAATGGAAAAGCTCAGTTTCAGGCAGCTCAAGTAAATTCCATAAAGCCCTGCAAAGATGAAGCATGGAACATCTTCAACATAACCAGGGGGTTGGACAAGATGATCTCCAGAGGTCCCTTTCAATCTCGACCGTTCTGTGATTCTGTGAAAGCTATAAACTGACTCCACAAGGAGACATGTAAGGATGACTGCCAGTCTTTGTTGTGTAAGCCTGATTTGCTTCCACCAGATGTTTCTCGGAGTCCAGACAAATCAACATAAAGCTTCTCAAAAAGTGACCCCAACCTTGTAATAGAGTCCTTATGTAGTTTAAAAGGTCTATTCAGGAACACAGCTTCTAACTTGGCACTTGTCCTCAAAATATTCATGATTGTCAGCAGCTATTAAAAACAAGAACAACAATGGCTATTTCCATAATAGCAGTATTTGGAAATCTCCAAGGACTTTGTGAACTTAACAGACTTATCTGAGATGTATGGACTCGTACCAACTATTAGGGAAATGCGGCTTCCTCTGGGATAAGAATTGAACATTTGTGTTCAACAACTCTATAAGGTAAAAAAAGATAAGGCACGAATACAGATTGGTAAAAAATGAGCCTAGTTTGTATTTTTAGGTCAGGTGAAAATTAGTTTTTCTCTCAGTGTTGCCTAAAAACTTTATTTAACATGTGAAAGAGCAGAATTATTTCTTTTTTTTAATGAGAGGCAGTAAGTAAAATTTCTCTCTTGTGCACAGCCTTGCAGGATGAGGCAAGGGGACTGGTGCAAGGAGATAGCATGGGCTAGCATATAGGATATAGGGCTAGCATATAGGATAGCATGGTCCATTCTGTTTTCATTTCTCCATCTCTAAAATGAGATCCCTCTTTTGTAACATCTACGTTGAGAAGTCTGTATAATACAAAGATGTTTTGTTTTGCTTCCAAGTGCATTACAGTGATTCTTAGTACTTTAGCTAGGGAGAAGTGTGTCAGTGTGAACTTTGCTGCTTATGGAACATGTGCTAAAATGCAGGCACAGCAAATGACCCTGTGGAAACACAAAAAAACAACCAACCAAACAAAAAAGTTCTTTTTTTTTTTGTTTTTTTGTTTTTTTTTTGTTTATTTGTTTGTTTGTTTGTTTTGTTTTGTTTTTATGCCAGGGAAAGAACTAAGTGTTTTCCTATAGCATATTGCATGTGGGTCTCTGGGAAAGCACAAGGTAGGGCCTTGGGATAGTTCAGGGAAATCATATGGGCCAAACAAGTTTCATCCTAGACCCTTTCCTTGAAAAGCTCCTTCAACTCAGCATTACATGAAATGTATTCTTTCTACCAGACCAATTCTTGCTTGTGGGTTGTGATCTATGTTTAATTACAACATAGCCATGGCAAATATAATGCCTTTTGACTGATAAGTCACCCTAGTAATCGTTCTGCTCTAATGAGAAGTCCATGCCAGTTGGTGAAAGCCTCAATCACTTCTGACGTGCTGTATAACTGTCACTTATGCAAACCAAACTGATGGGGGGAAAAAAATAAAAAGTATGTTGTCGTTCCATTTATGAAAGTTGCTTGCAGTCAGACTTGGTACTCTGCAACATGCAGGGGAAAAATAATACCAGAGAGAGCTTTTGTATCACATAAAAAGCCCTCCCTGTATTTTTCCATTATTAAAAGTATAACCTAAACTATTTTCAGATGGAATAATCTAAGCTGGAAGGGAATTACAGAAACAGGCTACAACAGACCCGACATGTTTACCTAGGGAAAAGTTGCAAACATAACAAGCTTCTCCTTTTCCATCATTTTTCATCATTTTCACTCCTGACAATGTGAATATTATAGTTGATTTTTGTTATGATTATGAAGCAGCTGCAGACTACACAACAAAGTTGAAAAAAAAAACATGAAAAAACATTTTGTTTTCAATCGAGATGTTCCCCTCAACTGCAGAAAAGTAACCACACTGACTAAAATTCTGAAAGCCACATCTAAATAGCATATTGTTCAGGTTCTAGAGGAAATTTTCAAGCAAGATTTTGAAGCAAAAAAAAATAATAATAATAGTTATCAGTGAGTTGTATTCAGACAAAACACTTTTTTGTGTAGTCAAATGACATATCCTTTTTGAAGCCCAAAACAAAGGTCTTAACTCTGAAGTTTTTTTGTGCTGAATGGGTCTGTTTAGTTGCTGATGATGAGGATTTTTGTGATTAGTGGCCTAAGTTTACAGATAGAAGCCTCTCAGGAAATTGCAGAGGTAGGTTTGGATGGGAGCCCTCTAAGCTGGTCTAGACTCCCTTTAGACTCTATAACAGGTAATTTCCAGATGAAAAACTCAGCTGCTTTTAATGTAGAAATCTAAAGGTCAGCTGCATCACACAGTGGGGTGCCTGTTTCTTTATACCGATAAGGAGAGCCTGAGGTGTTTAGTTTAAACGATGCCTTATGGAAAGGTAGATAGGTGAGGTAACACATTATTATAAGCATGGACAAAAGAGAAGAAAAAAGTGGATGCTTTTCTGACTGACACGCTTCCAATTTATTTGGTAATAATCCTGGTTAATCCTGATTCTCAATGACTTCTCTGGTGCTAGAGTTTTTCTCCTGATTTACTAAGGAAATGAATCTTCTCTGGTCATTCTCCTTGTTTGTTTCCCTGTCTTACTCTTTGTACTGGGAAATTGTCCCTGGCCGATGCTAACTCCCAAATTGTGCCAGGGAATTGCTTAGGAGATTTTTAGTTTGCCTGGATCCAAGCCAGGCCAGTATCTTGCTGACTATTTACAGTATAGATGGATTGAGTTCTGCAGCCTGTGCAGGTGGCTGGTACTGTTTAACCTGTTGGTGGAGCCTGGCAGACAGGCAGATGGACAGACAATTTCCAGTCACTGAGATCCGGCCACCTAGTTTCAAAGGGCAAGAGAACTTCATAATTTGGACATGATCAGTCCATGCCAAAAGCCCTCCAGTTAGCAAAATAAATGTGAATATTTAAAGTTATTTTAAATCCATTAGGGACAGATTAAAACTAAAGGAACTTGCTGTTGTTATTCATGTTGAGCCAACTGACCTAAGCCTCCAGTCAATGTTATCGATGGAGTCTAGAGAAAGACACAGTTGATCAAATGCAGCAGCTCGGCTGCACTGCCTAAATAAATGTGTCTGAGGCCATTTGAGATGCCCTTGTTTATCTTCCTTAATCTACAGATGTTGTTCCAGAAGGGCTCATGCCCCCATCAGATCTGTCATATCTGTCAGCCCATGCAGATGTCTCATTTGCCCTGTGGCACCTCAAATGGTACTAAATACCCCATTTAGGTAACTGCACCATGTCTGTAGTGACTGACTGGCTGAATTATTCTATAGGGTCTGCTGACTACAACAGGAGCTTAGACATCTGGTATACTTGTAGACAAGTAGTGCAGCTCAATCTCATTTTAAAGTCTTGAGCCAGTTCATACAAGGGCTTCTAGCAGCATTTTAAATGTCCAAGTACTTCAAATCTCCTAGGATAGGAGGGACATTGTCACAGGGTTGGCTGGTATGACACTAAAGACCAGCAGCAGGAGCAGGGCTTCTCAAACAGCTCAAGGCACCAACATGCAGACAACTGGACTGAGCCTCAGTGTGTCTTAATGATGACCTGAACTCCACCCACAGAGCTGGTTGCATCTTGTCTGCAAAACGCGTCTTTTCGTCTCTCATGCTCCACCGCAGAAAACTTCAAACAGATGGTAAGTCACCGAATTCTTTCCATTAAACAAACATACTTTCCTTCAGTTGTGGAGTACCCAGCAACTGACAATTAAGCAGTAATACACTTATTTTTATGATTACCCTTGTCAATCCACAGGAATTTGCTTTTCAAAACAGCTGACCTTTTCCTACAATATTATTTTTGACAAGTGATGGCTCATTACTCTCTGTTAAACTGTCAGCATTTTAGTATTTGGCTTTCAAATTATTACCATAGGCAGAGGTACCAATATCCTATAGTAAGATTTCCTCCCAATTTCCACAGTAAAATCTTGCTAACCTTTAAGTTTCAAGTTGAAATTTCCTTTACCACATTTACTTCACATTTATATTTTTTTCAGAAAGTCTCACTTAACACTATTTAGTTATTTCTAAGATCAATATTGAGAAGTACCTTATTTTGTGTATTAAAAAAAAAAAAATCCAATCAGTCCTACACTACTGCTGAAAAGCTCTAGCATGTCTGTGCTTTGAAGCAGAAACATGACATCTAGCCACATTGTGACCTTGGGGACAATGTTGCTTCTTTGGCTGTTTTCATGATGTTCTCCAAAATGCGACATAGCTGAGCCCCTGGAAAAATCAGTTTACATGTGCTCAGGGGAGACTTAGTTTGACAGCTATATTGCCCAGTGTGCTAGCACTGAGCTCCTCCCAGCACAGCTCCTTTTCCCATCTCCCCTTTCATCATCAGGCACATCCACATGCTCTAGGGGGCCCTGCTTGAGCTGAGCGTTGGACCAGTTGATCTCCAGAGATCCCTTCCAACCTCATCCATTCCGTGATTCTGTGAAGAGTGCAGTGGGGCTTGATGTGACTTCCACTCCCTGCTGCATCTCTCTGTGGGCATTTGGTGTTAGAAGGCACTGTCCCTAAGTGCTGCTCATTTCTTTGCCAATGCCTAGCTCCTCACTGATGTGTTTTCTTCTCTTCCCTCTGGAACAGAGTTTATTGAGGCTGTTTGGAGGAGAAGAAAAAAAAAAAGTTTGAAAAGGAGAAGAACAACCCAGCAGGTTTTACACTAAATGAATCTATTTAGTTACTAAGCCTCCGTTTGTTATTACAACACCCTGGATCCCTAAAAGCTGCTAGTCCTGGCTCACAGTCCTAAAACAGCCGATAGTTTACTGACCAACCCTTCTAGGGAGAATTTTTCCCTCTTTACATTAGCTGATAGATGAATGATTTATTTCCCAAATCATCCAGTCATTTTTTCTTTTTTTTTTAGTGATGATGATCTGAAAGTGCCTCCAGCTGACCATATTTGTCTTGAGGCTTTAAACAGTACATTTTAATGCCTAGGAAGAGACTTGTAGTTGCGACCTGCCAGCATTTACAAACGTCAGGTTGGGCCGGTACCTGTGTGAGTGCTAACAACACACAGCCACTCCTAGAAATGGAAGCAGGAGCAGGAAATAGGAGGTGGTGAGTGCAACCTAAATAGTGCAATAATAATGTTTAGACAGCAGCAGCATTCAGTCTGCTGCAAGTAAACAGTGCTCTGCAAAGCAAGGCACAATGCTAACAGATAAAAATGCAGAGGGTCACATGTATCCCACCTCCTCTTTGTTTTTAAAAAAAAAAAAAAAAGTATTGAAATAGGTATTAATCTCCCTTCAGGGAGAATATATGAGCCAGAATATTCCCAGTTACGTGTTTTTTTTTTTTTTTTTTTTTTTTTTTTTTTTTTCTCCTCATTTTCTTTTTTTCCTCAGATGCAGACTCAGGTTACAAGAAGCATCAGCTGTCTGTGTTGTGACAAATATCCCTTTTGGCTGTAAACCGCTGTGCTTTTTTTTAATTTTTCCTTTTAAAAAGTTTGGGATAAGCTCAGGAAAAACGATTCAGCAAACATCTGAGACACACAAATCTCTGTGAGATATCAGTGTACATACACATCACTGAGAATTCAGACACGACTCATAGCCCAAAAAGTAATCCTATTCACAGTGGATCTCCTGCAGGTTAGTCTCTTTTTCACAGCTGGGTTTTGTGCATTTTGAGACAGCTGTGAATGGGAAGAGCAAGTGTGTGGGTTATTACCTCTTAGCTTTGATAATCACAACTGATGAGATGTATTTTTCCTCACTTTCTACTTGAAATTCATTATTTGCCTCCCTTTCCACAGGACTGGCTAAATGGGGACAAGATTATTTGCGATCTCCCATGTATTTTCATTTTGTTTTTTCGTTGCAGAGCCTTAGACTGAACTCGTGGCCGCAGAGCCCTCTTGTGGCGATTCAGCCAGTTCTGGCAGGAAGACTCTGGTAATATTTTTTTTTGTTTGTTTTCCCCCCATTAGGAAGAAAAGAAGGTTGTCCTATGGATTGCTATGACAGGCAAAAGTCCAGGCAAGACATCCAGCCCATCCTGGCAGCTGTTGCTCACAAATCTTCTAACTGTGTACGAGATTCATTACACAATATTCCTCTCACCTTTGCTTAATTCGTAGTTTTCTTTATTTTTTAGTATTTATTTATTTATTTATTGACAGAGCCCAGAGGCTCTGTCAAAAATAGAGGCTCTGTCGCTCCTATTTGAAAATATCACCATGCCACCTGCGCCACACAGACTGAATTTACGGGATGGAATATTGCCTGCAACGGCTGGCGAAAGGCAGGTATTTCAGCCGTTTGTTGTTAACTGAGCTGGAGTTTCACCTCACCATCTGTTAACAGGAGGCTGCAGCCCCGCCTTCAGGACAAGCCACCTTGTTTTTAAGTGTGGGCTTCTGGAATAAAAGCTACCAGCACGTACAGGCAAACCAGTCTGCATGGTTATGTACCCGTTAGCATGCACAAGGGACTGAGGGTTTGCTGCCAGCAGCACTTGAGAACTCATGGGATCAGTTGATACGTTATCGTGATATATGTATATTAATATGTTTTTAGGGTAAATGTGACTGATTTCACTACTGAACTGCTTTTTAACTCGATTTATTTCCTTCGCTGCCTTTTAAACAGAACGGACCGGGACAGATGTTACAAAACATTTGAGCTCCCCGCGGGCGGGCACTGCCCAGCACCCACCCCTCAGGCAGCCATTTTGGTGCGGGGGCGCAGCCCCCTCAGGGAGGCGGGCAGCCCGCCACAATTAGGCCCCGCCCCCAAGCCCAAGCCCCGCCCCCACCCCGCGCCTCACTCATGAGGCCACGCCCCCACGCGGCTCCCTCCAATCAGCCGACACCACCCCCCACCTCCTCCCCCTCCCCTCCCAGGAACTGCGCGCTGTGCGCATGCGCAGTGGGGCCGTAATGGAGGCGGAGCGGGGCTTGCTCGTTGGCATCGCGGGGCGGGCTGCGCCCGGGCTGGGCCCGGGGATGGCGGCGGAGGAGCCGGCGGGGCTGGGCCCGGCGGGGCTGGGCCCGGCGGGACTCGCTCCGGCGGTGGAGAGCGGTACGTGCTGTGTAAGGGGGTGCGGAGCGGCTGGCGAGGCGGGGCGGGCCGCGCTGGGCTGAGGGGACGGGAGACGGGGGGACAGAATATGGCGGCGGAACGGGAGTGCGCATGCGCAGCGCGCTGTGGGTCTATCAGGAGCAAACTGCTCCAGCACGGGTCCCCCACAGCTCCCCCCAGACCCCTGCTCCTGCGTGGGCTCCTCTCCGCGGGCTGCAGCTCCGGCCCGGGGCCTGCTCCTGCGGGGGCTCTCCATGGGCCGCAGCCTCCTCCAGGCCACAGCCACCTGCTCCCCCGGGGGCTCCTCCACGGGCTGCAGCGTGGAGATCTGCGCCGTCAAAGTTGTTTGCTTCTTAACGCCGTGTGTTTCTCTTCTCAGAGTCGGATGTCTTTGAAATCATGCTCCCGATAACAATCTTAGTGCTGAGCGATGAGGATTGTCTCTATAATGAAGCTGAGGAGCAAGCAGTGACTGTTCCTGAGCTGAAGCAGGAGGCAGGCTTCAGTACCAACGTTCTCCTAAAAAGCGACCCAGCGCCTTCAGATGCCAGTAGTGGTTTAAGCATTTTGGAAGGAAAAGAGATTGCTGCAAATAAGGATAATTGTATGGAATACCCTGAAGAAAAACGGATTGATGAGAGTTTGTGTAATGAGTTGACATTATCCCGAAGTGATCAGTGTGACACAAGCAAAGATAAGTGCAATCTGAATGTATTGCCGACGTCACCTCGCAAAGCAGACCTTAATGAGATAAATGAAACCAGTGATCGGAAAGGTGTTGATAATTATGCTTGTCAGAAGATTCCTCTCTTCTCGGCCGCTGACAGTGAGGGTGGAGATGTGACCGTCAACACCTGTGAACAGTTGGCATTAGCAGCAGTGTGCAGAGATGAAGAAGAATGTGCTGATGTTGCAAATGTTCTTTCTGCTGGAACCCAAGAGAAACAACTGGAAATCCTCACGGAGATGGAGGCAACTGTTAAAGTGGAAGGTAACTGGTTAATAAGATTAGTGCGGGGGTTGAAGAAATCCAGTAAATCTCAAGCCTGAAATGGGTGGAAAAACAGGAATAATTCAAAATAATTTATTTTAGATTAATCGTTCTAATATAGATTTTTATCATATGCAGCAGGAAAAGATGAGTATGCATGGTTCTTTTATGGACGACTGATGTGAAAAATAGTGGAACGAAATTCGTACTGTTATAATCTGCCACACTTTGTGAAAGGGCTGCCTGAGACAAAAGGGGGGAAAAGATCTGAAAATATAAATTTGGGGTACTTCTCATTTTCCTGTCAGGTACTAGAAAAGGCATAAAGAAATAGCAGGACTACTTGTACTCCTGACAGACAGGATAGCAAAAGGAGCATCATGTGTGCACCGTGCAAACGGCTATTTGAAGAACTGAGCCCTAGTGCAGTTGAGTGGCAGCGCTTCGACAGCAATTCTGGCATAAGGCTCTGCAAAAAGTCTGCATAGATTACGTTTGTCTTGTGAAATTCAGAGCTCTGAGAAGACAAAAGAGTGAAAAGATGAAGTGAAAGAAGGATTTCCTTCCAGTAAGAATCCAACAAGGATTTCTTCTCTTCAAACATGATTTAAATATTGGAGGAAGGCTGTGGGCAAGTGGGGAGAGACATTAGGAGAGAAGTAGAGATAGGAAAATGAAGGTGAACAGCGTGCATGTATAGCAAGGTGATATACATTCGGCTATTTGGGATTATTGCTACCAATTAATTCTGAACATCGGTTGTTGTATGACATGTCATGCGTATGACTTTTTATCCCCATAGATACTGATTCTTCATTCAATGGAAGTAATGAAGCTAACGACAAAGCAAGTAAGAGAAGTAAATTTGAAGCCCCGAGTTCAGTTTTGGAACATATCTTGAAAGAAGAACCGGAACCTACCCAGAGTCATCCTGCTCTGTTTGCTAATAGATATTCCCCTACTTCAGAAGAATTGGTGAAAGATTTAGGGGACTTGGAGATGAATGCCTCTATTTCTGATGAATCAAATGCGACCGAAGAGCATGTTTATAAGTCATTAACACCATTTTCTAAAAAAAGACATCAGCAACAATATATTGTTTCTCCTCATGAAAACCCAGATGAAATACAGGGCCAGCAAGAAGGTTTAGCATGGCCCAGTATGAACATCAAACCTTTTTCTAAAGCATCTTGTTCTATAAATAAGCATGAAAAAATAAATTTTAAATGCAGGTTTTGTAGTTCTGTATATACATGTGCTGCACTTCTGAAGAGACACATTCATTCAGCTCATAAAGATAAAAAAATTCATAAATGCTGCTTTTGTAAAAGGACCTTTTTCTTTTCTGTCAACCTGAAGAACCACATTAAGTTTCATAAGAAAATGAATAGGTTGCAAAAGGCAAGAAAAAATAGAATGAATGCTAGAAAAGTTAGACAAAGAAGAACTGAAGAACGAAAATCAGAGACCAAGAAAAAAGAAAGCAAATATGAGAAGTTTTTCATCAAAATTGAAAGGGACTTTACATCTCTGGGCGTTCCAGTTATTTTTTCCTGCAGACTTTGTCTTTTTGGTTCATCAAATCCCAGGATTTTTATTCATCACATGAAGGGGCATCAAGAGAGACCACCTTACCAGTGTCCCCAGTGCGATTACACCTGCATTAGCTTATCCTACATGTTAAATCACATGTACTGGCACGCTGGCTATGAGCTGTACAAATGCAGGTTCTGTACCTTTTTTTCATTATATTTTGCAAGCATGGTGAGGCACAGCTACATACATACAGGGGCTAAACCGTACTCCTGCGAGTTCTGCCAGTCAGCATTCACAAGCACCAGCGGGTTAAAGAGGCACAGAAGATTGCACGCAGGCGAAGGAACATGCCAAGGGCCACAGCTCGGCTTTGTACGTGAAAGAAAGAGAAGTCGAAGACCTTCAAAGAGTTACACGTGTGATGAGTGTAACATTGTGTTTTACACGAGAAGACATCTCAGCTTTCATAAGAAATTTCACAAACAGTTTAAGGTGACTGATAGTGGTTATACGAATCAGAGCAATGAATATAAAAGCGAAGTGTTTGAATTTGACTGCGATTCCCAGGACTGTGCTTCTGAGAAAGATAATAGTCTCACTGGGGGAATGTGTAAAATGCTGGCTTCAGAAGTAGACTTTGAGCAGGCAGATGATGTGCAGGAGGATAAGAAAATGTACTCTGGAAACATATTTCCTGAAAGCAGCTATGGAAGCAACACTTTACCTATTTTTGGGAGTAGATCAGAAGTTCTGGATTCATACAAAATGGACACTGTAGTGTGCAAAGAAGACCCTCTGTTCAACCCTGATTACTCTCAGTGGCAATTCAAAGATGATGATTGGCAAGCTGAAGATGATGAAGATGCTGCATATTACACATCTGAGGATACGTGGCCTTCCAGGTTGTCTACGTTTAAAACGTACCAGTGCCAATTCTGTGATTATGCTACTGCTGTTCATAGCAACTTTAAGCTGCACCTCAAAATGCACGCAGATACAGGACCGTTTGTGTGCCAAGAATGCAATAAGACATTTAAAACTTCAAACCATTTGCAGAGACACAGGCTTCTTCATGTAGAGAATCAGTATGAATTTGGCCGTTGCCTCTACATGGATAGCCGTTTAGAGGAGAATCTTGGATTGCATCCTGAAATGCACATAGGTCTGTGTCCAGAAAGAAGTTTTGGTTCCTTGGAGGGTTCAAGCAGTGTCCATTACATGCTTGGTTCAGAAGTCTATGGAGAGCAGACAGCTATCCAGAGGGATGACGGAAATGATTTGCTGGCACAGAGTGAGCCCCGATTCTATCAGTGTGCGGAGTGTGACTATGCCACTTACATTTTAAGCAACCTTAAACTACACGTAAGGACTCACACAGGTGAGAAACCTTACAGCTGCAGCATTTGCCAAAAGGAGTTCCGCACCTCCAGTCACCTGAAGCGACACACAGTGATCCATTTTAATATGGAGCACCTCAAGTGCAGGAAGTGTGACTACTCCACAGACAAATGGCTGTCCTTGAAACGGCACCTGGCTTTGCACTCAGTTAGCGAAAGCTCCTCTGCTGTGTGTCTCTACGAGCAAAAACCTCTCCCTGTCAAAACATACACGTGTGAAGAGTGTGGCTATACCACGGTCCACAACAGCAACTTGAAGCAGCACTTAAGAATTCATACCGGGGAGAAGCCGTTCGAGTGCATGCAGTGTGGCGTCGCTTTCCGCACGTCGAGCCACCTGAAGCGCCACGTGCTGACTCACTTGAAGCTGTACTGCAGAAAGTGTGACTTTTCTACGGTAGATAAAAGAGCTTTCCAAAAGCATGCCAAAGTGCACAAAAAAAAATTCAAGCGTAGCGTTACAGCTCTGTAATGTGGTGCTGTCTGACAAAAAGCTTCTCAAAGAACAATACCAGCAACGTGACCTTGGTAGATAAGCTTGAGATTTGCAAGCTGGCACTCAGGTCTTGAGAACTGTACGTGTCTCAGAATTGTTCATTGTTGTACATTCCTCTGCTGTACTTGAAATGCTGGCTGATAACGGGTGCGTGCAGTGTTTTGGTCAAGAGAGGGAAACTCGGGATGCTTCTTTGCTCTAGGTTCTGCTGGGAGCTTTAGTTTCTAGTGTAGGTTGTGCTGAAGAAGATCTTGGAGGTGCCTCTTCATTCCTGGGTAACCTTTATATTCCAAGAGGTCAAAGTTATGGTTTGGCCTATATTCGTCTGTGTAAACAGTTACTTTGCTCCATTTATTTTCTTTAAAAAACAAAACAAAACAACCTGTTTAACTGAAAGAATGTTTAAAGGGAGGGATGGAAGTGCACATCATGCTGTATAGTAATAATTTTTCAGTTATGAATCGTCTGTAGGTTTGGAGGCTTACTCCCATCTGCTCTGAGTTTTATTCCCTGCTACCGGATTCTCCTGTAACACCTGCAAGAGAACAAATCAGTGTCTCAAAAAATTACAGGTACATGAATTTAATCTCACTACAGGTTACAGGGATAGGAAGATGTTTTCTGTACATGTGTGTATATGTAAAATATGAATTAGGCAGCTCATTGAGTATGCAGTTGCTCCGGGTAATTCTCTGAGTAGTCTCACAGAAGTAGTAATACCCGGAATGAGATATTTTATGATACTGAGAATCCTTAAGTTAATCTTGACAAGCTTTATGTAGATGGCTAATATTAGTTCAGTATAAACTGCCTTTGCTTTTCTCAGGCTGGTAGTCAGCTGTGTTCTGTTTCTTAGAATAGATAATGTTCTTTTCGAAGAGCCTTTCTGGTGACATATAGCAAAAAATTCTATTTACGTTGCAAACCTTAGCACCTAGCTTGAACTGTAAAACTTATTTGTTAAAGAGATTTATTGTATATCTGTAATATCACGTGTAAGAACTGCTCAAGCCAAACGGCACTTTTATATGTTATGGTGAAGGCTGAGCTGGATGTTTCTTCCACTCTGTGTTCAAATCTAGGCAAATGCTTGTCCTATGGAATTGTATGGTGATAGAAACTTTTGCGCAGACAGCACTGACTGTACGTTCAGTGGGATTTATAAAAGCGCTGTTACCCTCTTGTGTAAGGAAAGAAAATGAATTGCATATTGGGAATTATTGCATAATTCTTAAAATTCATAATTCTTGAATAATTGGGATAATACTTATTTTCCCTAATGCTGCAGCTCAGACCACAGAACAGCAGAGTAAGCTTACAGTTTAATTTACACGATGTAAACATGAAATTGCCACTGCTATTTTACTTTGCTCAAGTTTATGATTTTCTTTATAAATACAGATAATATATTGAAGCTTTCTGGTGACGTAGGAAAACAGTTTTCCAGGAGTGGATGGAAGCTCATGAATTGATGCATGTATTTAAGGCCAGACCAACAAAGGTATTTATTAAGTGATCTAGTTCTCGAGTTTCAGTAGTCAGACAAGTCAGTATCTGTGTCTGTGAACCCCAGTGGTTGCAGATGTTTTTACTATAAGCTGGGAAGTCACTATTTGGAAACGAGAAGGATTCAGATTTCAAAATGATTGAGCTATCCAGCTGATGCACTTGTGAGAAAGAAAAGCACTATCCTAATATGAATGTTTCTGGGAAATATTAATGGTATCATGCAGGCATGGAAGAACTTTTACCTGGCTTACTGTATGGTTCTGATCACTTGAAAAATTCAAAAGAACACGTGCAAAGAAGAAACAAAAATGGTAAAGAGAATTGCAGCCCATACATTATATGAGATAGGGAAGCTGAATGTGAAGAATAGTTATGAAAAACTATGTTGTACAACAGAGAAGGAGGAGACCGATTTAAGGGTGATAAATTTGCTATAGAAATTTTTCTAAAAAGGGCTCGCTAACAGTAGAAGTTTCTTTTAGTTGCAAGTAAGGAGTAGAAGACATTTTCAGATGGAACTTGAGTTTGTAGAAAATAAATATTCCAGGTGATTGACTCTAATAAAAGATTCAGTAAAGTATTTCATGACTCCTGAGCTTCCCCTCTGTTCTTGATGCAGTGCACTGGATGTTTGGGCATTGAAAATGATTGTCTGTCAAGTCAGAGGTATTTGAATACAAAGGCATATTCATTTTAAAATAAGGACATTGGCTGTCCATGTTTGTTTGTTTGTTTGTTTCTTTTAAAATTATTATTGGTAGCTAAAGGTGTCCTTCTAGACTTTTTTTAAAAAAGAAGCTGAGCCTCTCCTAAAACATCCTGTGAAGTTTTCTGTTTGGTCCAAAATATTTGCTTAATTTTCTGGCCCTCCTGGCTGCCAGGATTTGCTACTGGCTCAGATCCAACTTGCTGTCAGCTAGAACCCCCCCAGTCCCTTTCCCCATGCTGCTCCTTCCAGCATGGAGATGCCTTTCCCCATGCTGTCTCTCCTCCCCCAGTCTGTACGTACAACCAGAGCTGCCCTGTTCCAGGAGCAGAATCTGGCTCTTGCTGTGGTTGAACTTCATGCAGTTGGTGATTGCCCAGCTCTAATTTGTCAAGATCTCTGCAAGGCCTCTCTGCCCCTGGGGAAGTCAACAGCTTCTCCTTATTCAGTATATTCTGCAAATTTATTTAGTACTTAAGTATTTACTTGACTCCTGAATCCAGATTATTTATCTAAACATTGAAGAGAATTGGGCATAAAATGGAGCCCTGGGGAACCCACTAGTGACTGATAAAACTCCATTTACTACAACCCTTGGGATACTGGAACTTCCTTCAGCTGCTCATGCAAGCAGTGGTAACTGCAATCTAGTAACGAAACCTTCCTTCTCCATGGACTTCTTGGTAAAGCCATTTTTACAATGTCTGAGCTAATATAAACCCTTCTGGAGGGTTTGAAAGCCTTTCTAGCCAGGATAGAAGGATATCTACAAGGATAATGTAGCACCCACCTAGAACCAACACCACTTTGCATACAATTTACTTTATTTTAATAATTTCCTTTGTGTGGGGATTTATTGACAAAATTTGGGGAAGAAGGTGGCAAGAATACCTGCTAAGGAGCATGAGGAAAGAAGTATAGTTCTGAAACTGTGAGGGCGGACAGCAGGGACTGCCCTGACATTGGCAGGATGGACGCTTTGTCCATGACACATTTTCCACACAAAATTCACACATTTGGGGTGGTAGTAAAAGGCTGAAAGGCTGACAGGGAGAAGAGAAGTGAGGGACGTGGGGCTTGGTCCCCCTGTTGCAGGGGGAGGGGGCTGTAGGGGTTACTTTGGGGTCAGAAACTGATGTGGATGAAGTGATTTGGTTACAAAACCTTGAGTGAAGGAGGATGGCAGATTTAACGGCAGTTAAAATCTGGATGTCACCATGCCTTGCTATCTCAATTTTTGTTTCAGTTACAGTGTGTCAATGTAAATAGCAGTTGTTTTGGTTTGGTTTTGAGTTTATTTTTTTTTCTAATTGCTCCTACACCATGAACGTCGGTGAAACCTGGCCACCTGCTGCCTCCTCCTCTCCCCCCCCTTCTTATCCCTTCGGGAATTTGACACAACTTAAGGAATTTGAGAGCTCCTTTAAGAGCTGACGACCTCCCTGTACGCGTTTTTTAAAAATTATTATTTATTATTTATTTAGCAGAGGAGAAAGAAACGGCAAGAGAAAGCAGAAACCGCCCCGACGAGCTGAGGGCTGAGGCGTTCCAATCCTTCCCGCCTTCCACTCCCCTCAGCGCCGCCACAGCGCAGTTCCCCGCGGGGGGGGGCGGGCACCGCTGTGCGCATGCGCTGAGCGTCAACTCCCGCTCTCTCTCCCCGCTCCCCCCTCCCGCCACTGTGCGCATGCGCAAGCCCCCTCGCCGCGCAGCCCCCGCCCTCCCCGCTCCGCGCATGCGCAGAAGGCGAGCGGCGCCTGCGCTGGGTGCAGGCCCGGCCCCGCCGCAGCCGCTGCTGCCGTCCCGCCGCTCGTTTCTCCGCTAAGCCCCTCGGGCCCCTCTTCGCCGCCAAGATGCCGCGGATTATGATCAAGGGCGGCGTGTGGCGGAACACCGAGGTAGGGCCCGGTTTGCTTTAACCCCCCCCAGTCCTCCCTGTGCCCCCCTCACGGCTCAGCCCTCAGCGGTGTGGGGGAGGGGCTGCGCGGCAGCACTGCGCAGGCGCGGGCGGAGGGGCGGGGGGGGTGGTCACGTGGTGCGGAACATGGCGCCTGGGGGGGGGGGCGGCGGCTGCTGGGGTGTCCCCAGAGAGCAGAGCTCAGCGCCTGCCCCTCCGCTCCCCTCATGAGGGAGCTGCAGGCCGCCATGAGGCCTCCCCTCGGCCCGCTCTGCTCTGGGCTGAACAAACCAAGGCACCTCAGCTGCTCCTCACATGCCTTTTTCTCCAGACCCTCATCACCTTCGTAGCCCTCCTGTGGGCAGCCCAAAGGCTGCGTGCTGGGGAGCGGAGGAAGCTCAGCCGTGCTCAGTAGGCTCGCCTCTGCACCACAGATGAACCACCTGCGCAGTAGTTGAGGGATATGTGTGGGCTCTGTTGTCTTCAGAGATCACAGAATGGCCAAGGTTGGAGAGGAACCTCCTGAGGTTCAGTGCAGGGTCCTGCACATGGGGAGGAACAACCCAGTGCAGACTGGGCGCTGACCTGCTGGAGAGCAGCCCTGCAGAGAGGGCCTTGGGGGTCTTAGTGGATGAGTTAACCACAAGCCAGCAGTGTGCCCTTGTTGCTATGAAGGCCAGCGGTATCCTCATCAGGAGTAGTGTGGACAGCAGGTCAAGGGAGGTGATCCTCCCCCTCCACTCAGCACTGGTGAGGCCACACCTGGAATGCTGTGTACAGTTCTGGGCTCCCCAGTACAAGGGGAATGTAGAACAGGGTCCACCGTAAAGCTACAAAGACGATTAAAGGATTGGAGCATCTATACTATGAGGAAAGACTAAGTGAGCTGCACCTGTTTAGCTTAGCAGAGATTGAGAGGGGATCCTATCAACCTCTATAAATACCTGAGGGGACCATGTAAAGAGGATGGGTCCCAACTCTTCTTAGTGCTGTCCAGTGATAGGATAAAGGATAATGGGTATACATGTAAATACAAGGGGTGATGTGTGTAACATGCTCTAGGTAACCCTGTTTGAGGGGGTTGTGTGTGTGTATGAAATGATCTCTGGAGGTCTCTTCCAACCTTGGCCATTCTGTGACCTCTGAAGATCACCTAGTTCAACCCCCTGCCAAGCAGGGTCACCCTGAGCACATTGCGCAAGATGGCATCCAGGTGGGTTTTGAATATCTCCAGAGAAGGAGACTCCACAACCTCTCAGGGCAACCTGTCTCAGTGCTTCATCAGCCTCACGGTAACGAAGTGCCCCCTCATATTGAGACGGAACCTCCTGTGCTTCAGTTTGTGCCCGTTGCCTCTTGTCCTGTCACTGAACGCTACTACAAGAGATTACAACTGAGAAGAGACCGGCACCATCCTCTCGACACCCTCCCCTCAGATATTTATACACAATGATGAGGTCTCCCTTCTGTCTTCTATTTTCCTAGGCCCATTTACTGGGCCTGTTTAGCCTGGAAAGATGGTCCTAGAGCATGTTCTGTACTGCACAGGGAGGGGTTTTGTTCCCTGGGAAAGCAAGGGCATGGGAATCTCTTCCCCATGAAGACCCCTTCAGATGGAATTGGTGCGGACGTGTACAGGATCGTCATCTGCAGCCCCGAGTGTCTTGTACACAGGAATCTGTGTCTCCTTCAGGAAAATGAAAAACAGCAAAATACCCTCCAAAACCAACAAAACTCTCTCCCATTTTTGACATCACTTGCTTTCAGAACTGCAAGTGATAGTGTAAGGAAATAATAACAAAAAATAAAGACTTTGAAATGTATTTATTAGATGGCATGTTCAAAAGGAGGTACCCTGCACTGTAAAATCCAGAACTGTGCCACTGTGTACTCTGAACACTTGACATGCACATAGTTTCAGAAAGCAGTGAGAAAAATTAACAGAAAATAACTCTTTTATGTACTTTATGTGCCTTGAAGCCCTTGTGCTGTACCAGCTCTGTGTCAGGAGGCTGCTGCACTGGAGGCTGACAGAGGACAGGAATAGTCGTATGCACTTACCCTGGGCTTAAATTCAGCCATTATTGGCTAATTGTGGTGTTATAAAGAGAAACAGATCATCATTTCACCCGTTTTTTATTTATCAGAGGTGAAATAGCTCATTTTAGTGTTTATTTTTTTAAATTAATATTTCAATTATATGTACAGCATTATGGATATTCAGAGTGGGAGCAGTGGGTACCAGGTCATCAGGACAGTGACTGGTTGCCTGCAAAAAGCCTGCTAATGTCATCGGTGTGGCTGCAGCATGGCACAAGACACCATGTAAAATTCAAAAAACAAGAGAGGATTTAGAGACATTTTGGTAATTTTGAGCTTTTCATAGAAATGACCTGAATTGTTTCGGGTAGCAGCTCAAGCCAGAGCTCCTCATCTATTTACAGCTGCTGTGTGCTCTGAGAGCTGTCTGTGCTGGACAGAGCATCTGTCCCTGATGGCTCGCATCTGCATTGTGCAGCTGAACAGATTCAGAACACAACTGAGTACAGAAGAGAAACATCTGTGGTGAACAAGGCTATAAGAATAGCTTTGAGGCATTTAAAATTCTGCTTTCTGACCTTTGAAGACATCAAAAATTGTGAATCCGCTTATCTGGGGAAACGGAGAGAGAGACTTCTGGAATATAAAACAGGTACCCAACGCTGTGAAATCCAGAACTGTGCCAGCAGCTTGTTGGATATGAGCAGCCTGGCTCCCAGGCTGAATCCATTTATTTTTCCCCAGAAGTTTATGGGCTTCAGGATCAGCACTTGTGGGTGTAACACTCTAAACACTGAAGTGATGTATTTTAAGATTTACTTGGAAAAGAGAAACTTAGTACAAGGTTCCTTCATTTTCATGAAGCATATCTATACATAACAGCATATTCAATTGATAGATTCCATTTGCATTAACCTGTGCAAAAAAAAAGAGGACAAGGTAATTTTATGGTGTTATTTAAAAAAAGTCACCTAAAGGTATCTGTTTTTTTCCCAAATGTTGTGCGATCACCAAAAGGACAAACACTTCTCTACCTCTATTGCTGTTCTCAAGGAAGAAATGCAGAACCTTTAAAAAAAAGTGCATAAAGAGAGCACTGAAACTAATCATTTTGGAACTCTGTCAGGCCTGTGAAGTAGGCCCAGTAATCATCTCTTGTCTTTTTCATCCCTTGTATTGATTTCTGCGGCCTTTGGAATGCAAATCCTCATTCATCTGGAGAGTAGAATGTGGAAAAGCAGCAGCGATGCTGTTTGCACTGGCTCAGCCAACTGCACGAAACCCACTGTGTTGGCTGCTTCAGCTCAGCCTTGCTGCTTTGTGAGCGCTCACGATCCATGACAATATAAATTGTTTTTGTTTTAAGGATGAAATTCTGAAAGCAGCTGTGATGAAATATGGCAAAAACCAGTGGTCTCGTATTGCTTCCTTATTGCACAGGAAATCAGCAAAGCAGTGCAAAGCCAGATGGTAAGTGACAAATGCCATTACTCAGAATGTGAGGTTCGTAATTAGTGGCAATTTAGAAGCTACTGCAGATGAATTTATGTCCACAATAGAACAATAGTTTAAGATTGTTTGATTCTATTATTGTAGATATTACAAATTGCTGTTGATTAACAGTAATGGGAACAAAAGTATAAATGTTCACTTCGTCAGTGACTGTCAGCAAATGCAGGATCGTGTTAAGTGTGTACATGATTTCTTTTTCCGTATCACATGTTTTAAATGAAAACGCGTATTTCCAATGAAGTAAAATTAGAATTAGTGGAATATCCTGAGTTGGAAGGGACCCACAAGGATCGAGTCCAATTGTCAGGTACTAAACTCTCTTTCAGATAATTTTCTGACAATGGCAGTTTTGGCTTGAGGATGAATGTTTAGAAACTGAAATTTCAGTTTATGTCAAAAATTGGAAGCCTAAAACTAATGCAAATAGATGCTGCATGAACCCATTTCAAAATCCAGCTGATCTGGCTTAGTTTCTGAAGTAGTACACGTATTTATTGAAATATTTCTTCATAAATTAACTGTACTGGCACAGTTAAAGGTGAGTGAATCAGTCATTGAAAGCCATACCAAATGAGCTTATTTCTGATAACTTTGGTTATTGAGATTTTTACCTTTTTCTGAGTTAAATTTCTGTCTCCTTACTTTGCTAGAATAGAACAGGGGAATGGATTAGGAGTCAGTGTCTGTATTACTGGATTAAAAATACATTTTAAAGCTCAAATACTTTTTTTTTAATAAAAATACCGTGTAGTAATATATCCTTTTGTATAGGAAAAAAACCCAAACATGTCTGAAATACGCATAACAGGATTTTGAAATGTCATTGTGATGATTTGGGGAAAGACTGTTTTGAAATAATTCAAGACAAATCATTGGATAACTTGGAATTGTACCTCATTTTGTTTTTTTCACTTTTGAACAGGTACGAATGGCTAGACCCAAGCATCAAAAAGACAGAGTGGTCACGGGAAGAAGAGGAAAAACTGTTGCACCTGGCCAAGCTAATGCCAACCCAGTGGAGAACTATTGCCCCAATTATTGGGAGAACTGCCGCACAGTGTTTGGAGCACTATGAATTTCTGCTGTGAGTTACAGTGCTTTGCTGGAGGTGCATTGCAGGAAAATGTGCAGAATTTGTTGTATTGATATGTCATTTGCTTCTCCCATGGTGCCGAAGGTGACAGTCCTTTTGTAATCAAGCCCTTAAGGACTGTTTCTTTTCAATTAGTGTGTCTAATTTCAAGGAAGAGGCATCTCAAGTGTTTTTTTTTTTTTTTTTTTTCCCCACGAGGTTTGATTTCTTGTCCTCATTGTTAAAGGTTACCGGAGCCAAGTTTTCTACCATCGGCTTTGTCAGTATTGTATTTTATATAATATTTTATTGCTGTAATATAACACTAGGTTGGTTCCTCTCATCTAATTTAACGTTATTTATCTAAATTTACCATGTTCATAATCTTTTCAATTATTAGATAACAAGTTTAATTACAATACATGGTACAAGCTTAATTTTTCATCTGTTTTGGGGGAGATTTAAGAAAGGGTTGCTTTTTATGCACCTGTGGGAATACAAAGCCAGTTCTGACATACACACAATGTGCTTTTAGGGACAAAGCTGCTCAGAGAGACAATGAGGAAGAAACTGCCGACGATCCTCGGAAACTTAAACCTGGAGAAATTGATCCAAATCCAGAAACCAAACCAGCCAGGCCAGATCCTATCGATATGGATGAAGGTAAGAAGTTGTTCACTGCTTTTGACGGATATCTTCTGTCTTTGTTTTTTCTATTTGCTCAGCTTCTGTACCCTGGGTGTTTTTTGTGCCTTATTTTTAATTCCTCCTTAGAGATATTTTTGTTTCTTTTTCATATGTATTTTATCTTATTTATGTGTCTGGAAAATTGGTTCTAGTTTTTCAATCTTCTCTTTTTGGTAGGCTTCCTGCCTTCCCATTTGTTTTTGTCATTTCTTGCCTCAACTTCCTCTTTGTTGCTTTAACGACTGCACTGCCCATGATGATTGTTATTTCTGTATCTTCATCTTTTCCCACCAGCTGATACCTCCTGGTCGAATCCCTACTGAAGTGCAACAGTGCATGGCTTTTTTCCTTGCACATTACAATTTTAGGAATAAAGAATTGCACGTTGATAAAATTGTATGAATGGACCGGTGGTGGTTTTGAACAGTCATAGGTTCACAAATACAGCACCCTTGGATCTAGCTGGAAATGATATTAATAAATTAACCAATACAGTACTCATGGATCTAGACACACATGAAGATATTTCATTTTGTTAGTGCAGTCAATTTGCCGCTTTCTAAATATATTTTGATTTGCTGTAGAAATTAGTTGAATTATTTTTAGCAGTAGACGTTTTAACTTGAAATCTTTGCTTCATCAGGCTAATTAGAAAATATATTGGAACAACTTGAAGAAAACTGAAGTTTAACGATCATGCACAGTTCCTGTGAAAACATTGATTCATTCAGCTTTTAAACGTTGCTTTCTAACCCTAATGTCACATTTCCCCTTACTGCTATTTTTAAGTATATTGTATTTATCTACACTATTGCAGATGAACTTGAAATGCTGTCTGAAGCTCGAGCTCGTCTGGCTAATACGCAGGGAAAGAAGGCGAAAAGAAAAGCAAGAGAGAAGCAGCTGGAAGAAGCTAGGTAAGCTTGTGCTTAGCTTTAGATGCTGGCTCTTCTTTTGTGGGCTCTGGAGCATATAGAATGTATACATAGTCAGGCTTAAGTCATCGCAGAATCAGACTTTTTCATTGTTATCTAGGGCAAGAACTCACTCACATCGTATGCATATATGCAGCGCTATCACACCAGCAGTTGATGATAGTACCAGCTCTTGGGATAGAGGAGCCACCTATGGGTAGGCACTTCAAATCACAGTATTACTGTTTCTTTAGACGACTTGCTGCTCTTCAGAAGAGACGAGAACTTCGAGCTGCTGGGATTGAGATACAGAAAAAAAGGAAAAAGAAGAGAGGTGTGGATTATAATGCAGAAATTCCATTTGAAAAGAAACCCGCACCTGGTTTTTATGATACATCAGAGGAAAACTACCAGATTCTGGATGCAGATTTCAGAAAGCTACGTCAGCAAGACTTGGATGGAGAATTAAGATCGTAAGTATGTGTTATATTAGGGAGGGAACAGTGTATTGAGGGAAAAAACAACAAACACACAAAAAATATGTGCATGCTTATGTGTTTATATACATATGTATGTGCTTATATATATTTTATGTACGTTATATATATTAATAAATCATATAACGTATTTATACAAAACATAAAATGTATAGTCAAAAGTGTATAAATTTATAAACAATATACATATGTTATACATATATAAGCATGTATTTGGCATATATATAAGTATATAAAGATAAATACAATAAATAATAACGAAACGTACTAGGTCCTGGAAGTGTCTGAAATAGAACTTGGGCAGGGATTATGTTTTCCACGTGACAGATGTTAATGCGGGTCTTTTTCTGCACCTTTTTGTGCAGAAAAAAAAAATATGTCTTTTTTTTTCATCTTTCTAAAAGATCTTATTAACCTTTTCTGCATGAGAATAGAAGACCTTATAGACATTGGCGCTCTTTATATGGAAATCTTGAGTTTGAGGTTCATTTTGTTATAGCAGTAGATTACTCATAATATTGCAGTCCTTTCTCCAAGTCAAAACATTATTAATGTTGCTTATAGGAGTAACTTGTATTTATTGCAGTAGTACTTTTGATAGGAAAATAATGTAATAATTCAATTAATAATCTTAAGTAGAATTTCCTTAAATGCTTAATTTCTTCCCCTGCCACAAATCTCCAACCGCTCAGTTGAGAAGTCAAAGGCACATCTTCAGCAGCAGCAGCATGGCACGTATTTAACTGTAGAATTGCATTCCCTGTTCCTCCTGCCCTGTGCTTTTTACGGAGAGGGTGGGTCCAGTACTACGTGCAGTTTGGTTTATTAGCTTGTGGTATATTTAATTCTTTATGTATGGCTTTTAGTTTAGAGAATCTGGTAGGAGGTTCAAACTGCTATGTATTGCTAAGTTATGATCTCACAGGCTGACCCCATTGCTGTATGAAGAAAATACCATATTCATTAAACGCTGAGAACTTAGGTCCCATATTCCACAGAAAATATTCTTCCTTTAGCAGCTGCTGGAGGAATAGGACCCACTGATTCTAGCTGTGTAAATTCCTGAATGGGCATTTTGTCTTGCTTCATGACCCTGTTGACTGTAGCTGAAGCAACAACCACCTGTTGCCCAGTTCTGTAATGTAGAAGCATTACACTCTGTTGTAGGTTCTGCAGCAAGATCTGTAGACCCTATCTAATCACTTAACTTGTACACCACAAGTCAGTTCACTCTTCCCAAAACATGCTTTATTTCAGCATATCCAACTTTTGCTAGGGTACAGGCTTTTTGTTCTTTGTTTTACTTTGTAGCTGTTCTAAAATGATTCTCTTCTCTGTATTAATAGTGAAAGGGAGGGACGAGAGCGCAAAAAGGACAAACAGCATATGAAGCGGAAAAAAGAATCAGACTTGCCTTCAGCTATTCTACAGACCAGTGGGGTGTCAGAGTTCACAAAAAAAAGAAGTAAATTAGTGCTTCCAGCACCTCAGGTAAATAGCGTATTGATCAATAAACAACTTAAATGCCCAGTGCCAATCAGCAGTTTCTGTCCTGTCAGTTGGATCTTGTGATCATATTCATCTTACTATACCTGGGGATTTTCTCTTTGCAGGAAGGCATAACCTGACCAAAACCCATAAGCCTAGGTGGAAGATTGATCTTGGAGTGATTTTTTTCAAGTGGAGTTGGTGGGAAATGTCAAGGGAGATGTGTTGTATTATGTGTTTGGACCTTCTGTGCATGGGAATGGACATATTTTAGAAACAGAAGTTTTGTTCTTTAGTTAGTTTCAGCATACAAGTGGCACTAATGTAGTACACACCTGGGAAGTGGGTAATGGTGTGAGGAGACTGTTCTGTAGTGCTTTTAAAACAAATGTCAAGTACCTTCTGATGTACAACAGGCGTTTAGTTTTTCTAAAGATAATGTGTTTGTGGTTGTTTTCTTTTTAAAGATATCTGATACAGAACTTGAAGAAGTTGTAAAAGTCGGCCAGGCGAGTGAGATTGCACGCCAGACTGCTGAGGAATCTGGAATTACAAACTCAGCTTCCAGCACTCTGTTGTCTGAATACAATGTGACCAACAACAGCATAGCCTTGAGGACTCCGAAAACTCCAGCAGCACAAGACAGGATCCTGCAGGTAGAGTATAAACAGACAGAATAATCTCGTGGGTTTAGTGCAGTGGTCAGTTGAATAAAAGATGTAAGTACCACCAAAGCATTCCTTAGATGTTGTATGTTGCTGGGGTTTGAACTGGTACATGATCTGCAGGACACACTGAAAGGTATAGATGGAGACCCACTTCTATCTGATCAGTTGTTTTTTAGCAAGTTTAGCTTTAACCATTCTCCTGGTGCCTTGTATAGTTCCTCTTTGTGTAACTCACATCCTTTAAACAATTTATTTTATGTTTTTTTAACTTAGTTTGGTATCCAGCTTTTTTTTTTTCAATTAACCAAAAGTAATTAACTAAAACAATAAAATAATATTTCTCTAGCACTTTATTTGCTTAAAAACACTTAAGATGAGGATTCTTAAAAACCCTAGCTGTGCAACTCTGAATTACATTCGTGTTGCAGTGATTGTGTGAATGTCTCAGTTCTTTTAAAAACTGGTAGCACCAGGAAATGGCTAAATGAAATCATTGCTGCTATTTTGTAAAAAAATAAAATAACATGTTGATAATGACTTGAATATTGAGTCACTAATGAATCTTGCAAATTTATGTAGTCTGACAAACCAAAGGAATTTGAAACATCAGTCAACCCACTCATTTTTGCAATTCCAATTGATAACATATATGACTGGCAATGAAGATTAAAATTGCTTTCAGGAGAACTGTAGGGTTTGTAAATAACCTGTGTACTGGTGTTAAAAAGGGTTAAACATTTTCTACAAACCGGTTGATATTCAAATAGCCCTTCAGCTGTTCTTATTGATACTGAATCTGTGAAACATGTATAGCAGAGTGATTCTGAAAGTCTTGGTTAATGTACTGTCTGTGCTGTCTGTTCCACAGGAAGCACAGAACCTGATGGCTCTCACCAATGTGGATACCCCCCTGAAAGGAGGTCTTAACACACCCTTGCATGAAAGTGACTTTTCAGGGGTAACTCCCCAGAGGCAGGTTGTTCAGACTCCAAATACTGTGCTTTCCACGCCCTTCAGGTAAAAAAAAAAAAAATGTGTTTTTGTAACGGGTGCTTGGCTGAGCACGTATCTGATGGACTGAAGGAAGCGGCTGTCAATGTGTAAAGTAATAGGATATGACCAGTGCTGCAAAACAAACTCTAACCCCCTTTTATTTCAGTCTCTTGTTGAACAACTTTCTCCTTTTCTGTGTCTTTTGCAAGCTCAGCCACATTATCTTCATCTGTATATGTATAGTTTGAAGGAATTTTGGTCCAACATGAGCTCTTCTGCGGTCTGGAGCAATATAAGTTATACTGGAGTAATACAGGAGTATAAATAGTAAGATGGCATGTCATTCTGCGTGTGGATTCTAGCCTTTCCAAAGTATTACCTCTGAGCTGAAGGTGTGGGAGGTCCCTTAGCCAAACCCACTTGGAACTTTTGAAAAGCTGGGGTAAATATTTTATAAGCCATATATATCCAAAATAAAATATTTCTTATACTGCCAATCTAAATAGTATGGAATTGTTAGTTTAGCTCTTAGAGTGGGTCCTGAATAAATATATATCCCACAAAAGCCAAATAGCATAGAGCTAAAAAATATTACACTTTGTACGTTTTGTCTGTCAAATTTTTCAACTTAGGTTCTATTTATACTTGTACCGTGCCGTTAGGAAAAGCGGAGAATGAAATAAAAGGGACCTTTATGGCAGCTTTTCAAAAGCAGCTTTATTTTGTTATTTAAAAGTTGTATGCGAAAGCCCTGCTCTTTTAATTGGATCTACACAAATGATCTGTTGGAGTCAGTGGAGTGCAGAATGAATATAGGGTTTGGCCCAGAGTGATCTGGCTGCTCATTTGGGTTATTTTATATCAAAAAAACATTCTGATTCTAAAGACATTCTGATTTTTTTTTTTTGTCTGTTTGTCTTCTGCGGTGTAGGGTTTGGGTTTTTCTGTGTGTGTTCTTAGCTTCTGAAGTTCAGATTTGCCCGTGTAAGTATGGTAGCTTTGTGTCCATTTGGCTTGCTATAATTCATAGTTCCATATCAGTTTGAAAATCCAAGACCTTGAGAGGGGAAAAAAAAAAACACTAGGTTGTTAACAATAAATAAAAGGAAGCTCTAACTTTTTAAGCAGTCAGTAGTAAAGTAGAGCCATTGTCTAATGGCAAATAGAGGAAGTATTTAGGTACACCTATTTTTCCTATGATGTCATGAAATCTGTAATATTTTGATGTAAGCTCCTTATGGAAGTTGTTGCCTTCCATTAGATTTTATTGTGTCAGGTCATAGTAGTAAGAATTACAAAGTTGAATCTTACATGTTGAAAAATTTAATGGGTATTTAAACATTGTGTGTAACTGAGACAACTGGAAAAAAGCTATCCACTTACCTAGAAACTGTTTCTCCTGAAAAGTTATCATAAAGCTTTTATTTTTTTGCTAGTATGATCAACAAAGTAAATATATCCTATGAAACAGTCATTTGAAAACACAAAATGATTTTTCTTCTGCTTTTTTGTGGGTATCGTCCTGCAAATGTTACTGTCTGTATTTGTTATTCTAAAAGAGTTCATAAAAGTCTGAACAGCCTCAGGTGAAAGAAAATTGTCACTGGCCACTCACAGCCATGCTCAGTTAATAAGGCGCTGTGGTATCCCTTAGAAGAGGACTAGCAGAGCATGTCAGGCCTTGTATGCAACTGTTTATCCACTGTTACGGCATCTTACTGGCACTGCAGAATTACAGTTACTAGTAGTGGAAATAATGTATTAAACCATCTTGTCCTGTTTGTCTCTGCCAGGGTTATTCTCTACAGCACATTCAGTTTTCATTGCTGCCTGAACATGTTTACTTAGGTGCAGATGAGTACCATAGCGTAGGTTTTTTTATACCAATTTTACCCCTTCCTGAACCTGTTTTCTTTGGGATGTTTACCAGTGTCTTACCATTTTTTTTTTTAATGTTGTGTTTCTCACACTGTGTGGCCAAGAGAAAACTTGTAAAGTGCACAGACATGGCCCTGGATACAGTCACACTCTTTCATGCAGTAGGTTCAGTAGGATGGAAAACAATATTTCTTGTCAGTCTAGAGAAGTAGCAATTGAGGCCTACAGAATCTAAAACTTACTCCATCTTGCCTAACCTTGGGTGTTTAAAAGTGATTAGTATAATACAATTATCTCTTCAATAATCAATTAAAGCAAAGACCTGTCTTTGGGGCAATTCATTAGGTTGTAAGATGGGACAGCTGTTAAGCCATCTGAATTCAGAGTGAATGGCTTGCCCCAGGTGGTGGGGAGGTCAGAGGTTGCAATTAAATCCTGATTGCTGTATCCCAGAATGGGGACTGGTGACTGGGTAATCTCTCCTCAAAAGCAGTGCTGGGGGTTGATGTAGTTCCTAAAGATTCTCTTAATGTGTTGATGTGCCTGAAAGATCCTTGTGTACACTTTGATAGGTTTAAATAACTTATTTGATTCTTTTAATTGCATATTATGTTTTCACAGCCTCACACATGCAACTGGATTGAATGTGTTAATTGTATTGTGTAACTTTCTGCAGCACTCGGATGTTTGAAAGTAAAAATATTTTTGGGGAAAAAAAACAAATCAAAGTTGTATTTGCACTTCCTCTAGAACACCTTCTCAAGGACAAGAAGGCTTAACTCCTCGTGGAGGACTAACTCCTAAGCCTGTGGTTGGTACAACTCCTGGTAGAACTCCATTACGTGATAAATTGAACATCAACCCAGAAGAGGGGATGGCAGACTATAGTGACCCATCTTATGCAAAACAACTGGTAAGAACTGTATACGGAGTGGAGGTGAATGCTCTGTTAACTTTCAGGTTTTTAATTTCTCATCTTCTGACCAGAACTTTATAACAAGTGCTATTTCTACCATTTGCCTACAGGTCTGTATTTATCACCTGATAAAATCAAATCTTTGCATTGTCATACTGTCAAGAATTTATTTGAAAGAACAGAGATACTGCAAGTTAAAACAGCTTTGACTGTGTTTAGTGAAAGCACACCAGAATTATTCATCAAAGAAGATGTAGTTAAGTTTCAGTCTTACTTCTATCTTTGAAGCTGAGCAGGAAGTATATCTAAAGATTCAGTTTTCTTGCAGTCCTACTCATTCCTCAAATTCCTCATCATCCTGGCTTCCCGGTTTACCTACAGGGTCTTTTAATCAGTTTGTCTTGTTGACAACATTGAGCTGAAGGAGTTTAATTTTTGCCATAAGGAGCACTTGGTTTTAAGGTGTTCATTAATCTGAGTCCATCGTGATTCTTTCATCACCTTTGGCAACAGATGTTTCCTTTCCTGGAGATGCAGCCAGATGTACCTTGCCAATTAGACTTGGCATAAAAAGGGCATATAACTAATGGGTAGCACCTTGGGAACTTCTTTTATGTGGCTGATTCTGCAGCCCTAATGGTGGCTTTGCATATCTCCCACCAGAGCTATTGACGTGTTTCTTTTTAGTCCTAGCTAAGAATATCCTCTTCGAATTTTTAGCATGTTCTTCTCACAGAAATAACTCTTTGACTTCAGAATTTCTTTCAGCTTAAAGGACAAGGTTTATTTGTATTTTGGTTCTATTTTAGCCTTTTTGTCATAAGAAAGGAAAACAGGGGATTTTGTTTCTGTATGGACTCCACTGACTTCCGGATCCAGTGGTGATTGTGTCATTTTTGTCCTGTGCAGCAATCCACAGATACGTGACCAACTGCTGTGAGAAAAATTCTAGTTAGCCTTACAAATAGCCCCATGTCCATCATCAGTATGGATGCATTTTCACGTATTTTCAATTTTGGAAAGGCAAATATATGAGTCTCCACTGTTGTACTGACACTACTGGTAGGGGAAGGCGCCAAGCTGTTGTTTTGTATACTTTATATATTTGTATGTTTCAGTACCTGTCTTTAAGAAAGCTGAAAGTTGTCCTTTAGCATCAGAAAGTTTCTCTGTATGTTATGTGAATAAATTTTGGGTAGTGGTATATAGGCTAGCCTGGATTAGTAATGTGTCCCCTTTTTTCAGACCTCAAAAATTCTGTTTTTATTTGATTTGTGTATTACTTGTGTGTTGTTTACATCTGTTGATGCAGATGAATGGAATTTTGTCATACTGTGCATCAATGCATGAATTCAGAAACACATCTTATTAATATTCTGATAGGAGAGGGAGTCTCGTGAACACCTGCGCCTCGGGCTCATGTCCCTTCCTGCTCCAAAGAACGACTTTGAGATTGTTTTACCTGAAAATGCAGAAAAAGAACTTGAGGAACATGAAGTAGATGAAGCCTTTGTGGAAGATACGGCTGATATAGAAGCCCGCAAGCAGGTAGGTGTATGTAATGCAGATAGTGCTATTTCTTTAAAACAAAATATGTTCATTTTATGGTTTCATAGTGTCATACATGTTAAGTGGAGGTGGTACAGCTTCTACAGAATAACATGAAAATGTACTTGTTTACTGTGGTGGCAGCACAGAAAACATACATACAAGCAGAATCAGTTTTCTCTCTGAACCCTTTTCTTCAATGTTAGGTAGCATGCCTCATTTTTTGTGATAGTCTTTAAACATGTGCATGTCCTCCCTCCTCCTTTTGTTCCTTCAAAAATATAATTAAAAGCATTTTTTTAGCAGATATATGTGCTTAATTTTAAGCATGTGAGTACTGTGCATTTTTCAGTTTCAGGTTATATTCTCAGGGTTAAAAGTTACTGTTTTATAAAATAGATACAAATTCAGGCAGACTGGTGGAATACTCAGAGATCTACTAAGGAGTGAATTGTTCCCCATTTGTAGGGGGTTACCACAGGATTACTCAGGCAGCCAAGTTGTGCATGGGTCTCTGTTGTTGTTGTTCCAGAACTAAAGCCTGGAGAAAGCGATAGTTTGTTTTAACAAGTGAACAAAACAATTAAGACCACACAAACTATGCTCTGATATCTGTTAAGTGTATCCTAAAGCGTCCCATTTGGGGAGGAACAAATTGTGCACATATAGGCATCTGTTGCATGTAATAAAATAATAGAAGTCTGCATAAACATGGATAATTTAGGTGTGTGGAATAGAGAAAAAAATCAATTTCTAATATCAACTAAAATAATAGCAAACTGCCTTTCAAATGGAGGCATTACATGTCTAGGATCAGAACATCGGAGGTATTGGTCATCATCCCTGAAGTTTTAGGCAATATTTCCTTTTCATTTTGTATGAAAAAAAAAAAAAAAGAACTTAAGGAGAAAAAGCAGTATGTAAGAAGAAATCTCATGTTTTCATATGTTCACAAGTATTGTTTCACTGAAGTATGTCGTAAAAGAGGACAAAGATTTAAGAGTCTCTTACTGGCAGGTTTCCTATTTGGAGAGTTAGAGCAGAAGTAAAACCTGATGTGGAAAAATTTTTAAAGGACTAAGTCTGCTTGGGATGAACAAAAATATGATGGCTTGAAATAGCTTTTTAGGATCGCTGTCACAGTTAGTCTGCTGTAGTCTTCTTGTTAACTTGAGTCGCAGTAAATTATGTCATGCGAAGTGTGACCTACTCTCTGTGTTTTAGTACTTCAAGGAACTTTTGCTGCAGGAATTAGTTCTTTTTATCACATGTATTTGTAAGAAGCATCCGATTGTATTGCAGCAGCTGGAGTAACACTTAGCTTGTTTGTCTAGGCTCTCCGCGAGGCAGAGCGTGCGAAGGAACTGAAGAGAATGCACAAAGCTGTTCAGAAAAATCTGCCACGTCCCTCAGAAGTAAGTGGAAACAAAATTCACTTTGAAGAAAACAATGCAGGTTTTAACCATTGTAGGAGGAAATACAGCCTAGGTAGATCATGAAAGAATGAAATCCTTATTTGACTATGCTGATTTCAGCTTTTCATGTTGAAAATGTTCTAAGGTATTTCATACTTGCAGCCAAAAATACGACTGGGTTTGGGTTGCTGTATCTGTTTCATGCAGCAAGGGTTTCTGGCACCTGTTCACGTGGTTTAACTGATTTAAAATCATGTTTAAATAGAAGTATATGAATTTAATGTGTTCTTTGGTAATACGGTGTTTATGATTTTTTTTTATTATTATTCTTGGGCAGGTTAATGAAACAATATTGAGACCCTTGAATGTGGAGCCACCTCTAACAGATTTGCAGAAAAGTGAAGAGCTAATAAAGAAGGAGATGATTACTATGCTTCATTTTGATCTTTTACACCATCCGTTTGGAGACCAGTCTAGCGGTAAGAAGGGGAAAGGCCCAGGATTTGGAACCAACAATGCAGAACATATGGCTTACTTGGAACAAAATCCTTACGAGAAGTTCTCCAAAGAGGATCTCAAGAAGGTGAGAATTGTACAGCCTAATTACCCCTGACCTGAAAAAAAAAGAAAAAGAAAGTGGATTCAAGCCTGTACAGACTTGGGAAATTTCCAGAGCATTGTGTGAGGAGCTGTAAGGGTAACTTAAGTGTATGTTTTTTGTTTTTTTTTTTTTTTTCTTATGAGCTAATGTTCATCTCAACACTCAGCAGGATGATAATGATGTATTTGTCCACAGACACAGTCTTCTAGATACAATTTTGAATGTGTTGTGATTGTTTATCATTTGAAGTGAGAGTAGGAGCTATAAGCCCTCCACATTTATCAAATTCTACTTTGCCTGACCTATAAAGTGATATTAAAGTACAGACACTTCAATTCCATGTGGTATCCTCCCTGTGCTGCCTGTGTTGACTGTTAAGCCAGGATTACAAAGCATTTGTTTTCTTCATAGCAGTGCAGACGAAGTATGACAGTGGTAGCTAGCTTATAACTTGAAGCAGCAAATGGGGTTGTTTAATGATGCCGCTCAGGCTTGATCCAGCACAGCAGTGCCTCTTGCAAAGCCTGCTGGGCTGTGGCAACTGATCTTAAAGTACCCCTGGTTAAAGTGCTGAATAGGCAGAACAGGTTGTCACTGGACAAAATGAGAGTGTCTAGGCATTCTGTCCTCTTCTGCGTTGTAATCCCAAGCTAAATATCCTTGTACTGAGGCTTCCAGTTCGGGCTGTTCATTTATTTAAACATCTACAGATGTTGTGCTTGCTGCCAAGTGACAGACAGTTTAGACACACAAGGCTGTGGTTAGCTCTTTCAAAGAGCTTCACCTGTGAAGTTGTGCCAGTAACCTTTTACGAAATGCTTACAGGAATAAAAATGATTGAAAAGGACAAAATCACATGCCACCAAATCATGTGTTGTTATGCAGACTCCTGCTATCTGTAACTTGTATTCTGACAAGAGCTGTGGTAGCTCAGATCCTAAATCCCTTATTACTTTAAAGTGACTCTACAGATAAACAAGCAGATTTTAGATCTGTCTCCTTGACCATAGCTGACCAATGAATCAAGAGTCTAAAATAAAAAAACACTGGACAGTATGTACTTTAATTTGCTATTAAGTGAAAGATTACACTTGCAGATTCCTTAGCAGGAGAAATTAAAGATGGAAAATGCAGTTAGATCATGAATCTCACTGCTCGGACAGTGTCAAATTGTTCCCTTAGGATCAGCCTCTGAGTGCCTTCTCTTGTTTGTTTTGAAGTACAACAAGAACGGAGTTTGCTGTCACTTCATTTGGACTTGTTACACAGTCCAGTAGTTTTTGTCTGGAAATTTCCTTCAGAGTCCCTAGAAATTTTTCTCTCTTAACTGATGGGCAGTTCTTTCTTCATACTTGCTCTCTAACATTTAGAATAATACTCCCTGTTTGTTTAAAATCAAATTCAGGCCAAGTAGTATTCCTATCCGTAACCCTGTCTGGGGTTTGTTTGCTTTCCTTTTTTTTTTTTTTTTTTTTTTTTGTTCTAGAGCATGTTCTACTAAAATCCCTTCAAAAAATGCTCCTTTCTTTTCCTGATATGTAGTGTTCTTTTGGGAAGGATTAGCAGTGATGGTATATGCAGTGTTGTGAGCTGTGGAGCTGTTTTGCTGTCACAACTAGTCTAAGTAGTTGCAGTGTACAAACAGCTGCTAATTGAAATTGAATTTATGTAAGCTGCAACTTTGTCAGGTGTGGCTGGAGTACTTCTACTTTATCTGATTTGACCATCCAGGACAAGTGATTAATTTTTCTTTCCCTGGTATCTCTGGAGTGATTTAATCTAGCAATGCTTTGAAATACATGCTTCCTGGACAGTACATGCTTCCTGTTATACAATATAGGTCAGCATCCTTTGAGATATCTGCTGGTGATACAGAAATTAGCAGAATGCTTGTAAATCCTGTTGAAAGGGTGGAGACCCACTTGTAATCAACGAAATCCAGATCAGCAAACATGTTTACGTGTTCAGTTGCAAATAAATCGTGAAGAGCTTGGTGCCTGTGTAGCTCTGTGGGTTAGATTCTTTGTCAGTATTATGAGTTGTGAAAACAACATGGGTCCTTCCCATTAATTGTGATGTACTTTGGAAACTGAACTGGTAAGAGGAGAAAGCTCCTAGCTCAGTAGTAATTCTCTACAAACAGTGTGTGCTTGTTAGAGGAGCTTTTCCTGCATAAAAGCTTATGCAGCTCATCCGTTAATGTTTAAAGTTGACTTTCCACACTGTGTGGAGAAGGGCAAGCAAAAGGAAATGAAAAGTGATTTTTGTTGCATAGAACAGCTGCTTCTGTCTGTGTAGTTCTCCCTCCCCTCAAGGTCCCTGCTTTTATCTCTGTTCTTCTGCAGCAAGATGAAATATCTGGTTGTGCCATAGCTTTCATTAGCTACAGTGGAGTGATGTCAGGTTTGGCCAAATTATATAAAATGAGGGATAGTTGTGCTGTGAGTAGCCTTCTAGCCTGGGTTTCATTTATAATCCACAGCATCTGTGTTAGATTTTGTAGTTAGCTTAACCTGATGGTGAGCTTTTGGTATGCAAAGAGAAACTGCCCCCATGAAATGTGCGCTGAAGGACTGAAAACAAGAGGAATTTTCTTGTCCCTGTGTATTGTAACTGCAATTTATTTCTCATCATTTCCAACAGGCACAGGATCTACTGGCACAAGAGATGGAAGTGGTAAAGCAAGGAATGGGGCATGGAGAGCTCTCAAGTGAAGCTTATAACCAGGTGTGGGAGGAATGTTACAGCCAAGTGTTGTATCTGCCCGGACAGAGCCGCTACACAAGAGCTAACTTGGCCAGCAAAAAAGACAGGATAGAGTCACTTGAGAAGAGACTTGAGGTCAGTGTCATTTTTGTCTGCTTTTGCATCTGTTTTTTTTTTCTTGTTCCTTTTTTTTTTTTTTTTTTTTTTTTTTTTTTTTTTTTTTTTTAATAAGAGGTATCGGTCACTTTATAAATTAGGTCTCTTGGTGGGATTCCTTTGAAAAGGTTGTTAAGAAATTCTCTTAGGGTCTTCATAGATGTTCTTGAGGTGTTCAAATTGCCTTCTGTCCTTTTCTCAAAGTATTCTTACAGTATTCTCCTGCACAATGTCCCTTTGCACTATTAGCTGTAAGACTGACTGCTCATGTCACCCCTTTATTCTCACCTGGAGAGGTCAGCCTCTGCTCTCATGTAGTTCCATGCGGTTTGTTTGCAGGTTTCTTAATCTCTGCTATTAGTGGATGAGATACCAGCTCTCTCTGGTTTTTCATTTTGTCTCTGGTAGTGGGCAGTACAAAATGCTTCAGAGAAGGATGCTTTAAAACAACCTCTGTCCCAAACCCCTCTCAAGTTTTCAAATCGAGTTGGTTTCTGATTAATAGAAATTTATGGCATACTTTGCCATTGACTATTACATACGTGAAGGTTCAGCCAATTCCAGTGGTCCCCCAAAATGAAAACAGTGGATATTTGTGTTTCTCCATTACCAGGAAGTACAAGGCTTATTTATGCTTACATTTAAAACTCAAATCTTGAGTTTGGTGTCAGTGTTTGCTTCACAAATACTTCCTAAAAGCACAGAATGACAGAGGTCAGATGGCAACATCTCACGGATGTGCCTGCATGCAGTCTGAGCACTGTGGGAGAGCACTGGTACGAGGGGGGCAAGAACTGAAACGAGACCTTCCTGCTGCTTTCTGAGCTGTACAGGGCAGCGTTCTCCAGTGCCAACTTGCTTGTGCTCATTTATTCAAAATGCAGCAGTCACAAGCCTTAACGAGGCTTTAAGATTTGATGAAGTTACCCTTCCTGGGTTGCTGCTTTTTTTTTTTTTTTTTTTGAGTTACTTCACAGTCTGTTTCACATGTTCATCCTCCAATTTGTTTCTTATCTTCCATTCCAGCTCTAATGAGCTCCTCTATTTTGAGCTCTCCCAACCTCTGTCATGTTTCTTGGAGGAAGAATGCAGTGTAACTGCACAGTTAAAGGGTTCTGAGAGTTTGTTTGAAATGTAAACTACAAGGAATACACACGAACTCTATTGACTCACCCATCCAAATCCCATCAGAGCCCTCATCTGAGGAGAAAGAAGAGTTTTGCAGATGGGTTGTACTACTTGGAGCAGCTTCTTGATCTGGTTTGTGACACAGTGTAGGACTCCACTAAGCCAACAGTGGGTTTACTGAGACTGGGTGATTCCTTGTTTTGAGGCTTTTGTTTGGTTCAGCAGCAGTTGGCAGTGCTGTGTGTGTATATGTTGCACATACAGCTTGCAGTTTCCCGGTATGATCGGTTAGGGGTGTTAGTGGGGAAGAGATCATCTGAGGTATAGTGCACTAACTAAAAAAGAGCAATTCAAACCTTTTGACACTGATTTCTAGACCGTCACCCAAATGCTCCACTAAAAATGCAAATGTACGCAGCTTTTATGATAAAAGGTAAGCTAGGTTTAAATAGTTTCTTCCCACAAAACACTTGCAGTAAATCATCAACTGTTCTCCAAAATACCATTTTAGCCTAAAAGATTCTCTAAGTTATGTAGGCATGTGAGCATTTTTCCTTCCTTTGTAAAAGGAAACTCAAATTTTTAAGTTCTTCTGTATTTAGCATCAACATAGCTACCATTGGTGGAAGTAAACATCCTCAAACAGATACTGCCACAGAAATTACATGAGAGGGAAACCAGAAAGGCTGAATGTTCACTTGGCTCCCACGTGAGATACAGAAAGAGCATGTGTTCTGTGAAGTCTGTTGGTCGTGACTTGTCCACGCGTAGTTTCCCCAGTTGTTAGCCTCCTGTTTGGGCTGCGAGCCGTTCACATCCGTGCTGATGCTAAGCCCCTGTCGTGCTGCTGCTTGCCCAGCAGAGAGCACCATCGCCCTGCCGAAGGCTGTCAGCCTGTCACTGCACCCTTCGGAGCTCTGCTCTGCTGCATTTCCATTTAAAAAAAAAAAAAAAAGTAAAGAAGAAAAACTCTGAGCACAGCAGCACCCAAGCTTACAGGGCAGCAGGGGCTGCGCTGGCCTCGAGCCAGCACGCTGAGGGCTGTACCTAATTTGCGTATGAACGCTTTTGAAATTTCAATATTTTACGCCCCAAACTGCATTAGGAGAGTGAGTTATTATTAAAGTCACAAAGTCAAGCGGTTGAAGTTAGGGAATGCACAGGCAGCCTTCCTCTGGCAGCCTTGATTTGCCTACGCAGATGTGTTATGAGACAGCCTTTAATTTCGTGATTACAGCCTAGTTTTTTTTTCCACAGACTCATTTACTGCACAGGATGGATGGTGCTTGCTTAATGAGTAGCTATTGAATATTTTGTTTTCTCTTCATTGTTCAGTGTGTGGCCCAGTGCCTTTATGCTGCAGATTATTGCTGAAGTCTGAATTGGTTACTTCTGTGTGGGCTTCCTCGTGCTGTTAGTCTATCTCCTCCCAATATTTGAATGAGAAGTTGCCAGTGGCGTGCTCGCTGAGGGTATTGAAGCAAAGACAGATCAAATCATCCCTTTGTCAAACTCCTGGTGCGTTCGCTCATTGCTCTGTAGTCAGCTAGGAAATGCAGTACGAATTGGAGGGTCTGTCAAGAAAAAACTTCTAATTCACTTACCAACATCGCGTGGGGTTCCACAGAAGGGAGAGTGAACAAAGTCTGGCTAGCTCTGGCTGTGATCACTTGCTGCGATCACAAGGCTCCGTGATTCTCTACCAGCTTCAGATTAGCTGGGACTTTTGAGTTCTGCTAGGCAAGGTGTCATTGCTTGGTGTGCCATAGTAAGGTGGGAGAACAAGCTTGTGGCTGCCTTCAACATACCCCAAACCCCAGCCGAGTCATGAGCTGGGGCCAGCAGAGCTAGCTACAGGTGCAGTGGAAGTCCTGCTTTGCTTTTCACTGCTTTTTGTTGAGTGCAGGTGGACAGAGTTAAATTTGAGCTGAAAATTTCCCCAAGTGTGTGCAAACTGCGATTCAGTGCAGCTCTGTTGCCTGACCTGTTTTAGAAGGCCCTTCAGCATAGGTCATTGGCTGAGTTTAGTTAATAATAAATCAAAAGTGTAGCAGCTTAATGAAGAAATGAGTGTACAACAGGAAAAAAAGCACGACATTTTTTTCTACTCTGTTTCCAGAAATGGCAAAACTCACCTTCATTTTGATTTTTTTTTCCGAGTAAAATTGTCTAAAAGCAGTATCAGTTGAAGTATCAGCAGTATCAGCTCTCTTAATGGGAAGTATCTGACAACCTTAACGAAAAGCAGTGATATTAGCTCTCCTTTCAGTACCCTGAGATATTTGCTTGTACTCTTAACTTCCTTTGAGAGAAGAATGGAAACTAAAATAGTCTGCCAGCAGCAGAAACTGATGCTGGTCAGCTTCTGGGGCTGCCTGTTCCCTTCCCGACTGCACTGAGTCTGGTAGGAAAAACCCACAGTGTTCAGTGGGAGTTGCTGGAGACAGCTGCACATTGGGTAGTCACTGTCTAATACTTCCATATGGGACTGCTAACACCCTGCAGATCCTCTGGAGAGGGGAAAAAAAAAAAAAAAGGCAACTTATTTCTAGCACTGTCTTCATTGCTCAGAGATTACTGGCTGGATTGATGGTGTGGACAAATGCTCGTCTTCCTCTAATTGGCCTGTTCTCGCTGCCTGAGTGATTTAGTGGTGGCAGTCTCGTGTATGTTGACATGACATTTATCTCTCTGGAATTGATGGTGATATCACAAACAGATTTGTGCTGTTATTGATGGGCTTGAGCAAGCGAAGCGGAGCAATTGTGGACGGCTTCCGTTTGGCTGGATACCCTGTCCAGGCATCTGCAGCAGGAAGGCGCAATGCACTGATGGTTTTCCTAGTGGAATGTACAGCCACGTGATTGTACTTCTCATTTCTCTTCTTGTTTGAGGATTTTAGACTCTTTGAACGTGTTACTTACATAGCTTTATAGTGGGAAGATGTTAGTATGTGAACTTTTTTGCCTTAACAGCAAGTGCTTCAGGTCTGTGCAAGTGAATCCCTTTGACCTCGCTCTGAGTCGGGGTACGGCTTAGATTTGCTTGAATCCAGGTGGGATTTTCTGATCTGTGCAGCAACTTCTGGAGGTCTAGCACGTTTGTTTGAGGCTAGCTGCCCTGCAGGATTAGGCCTTTCAGGAAATGGAGTTTTCTCATGCACAGTAGCATTGAGTAACCACTTCTCTGCAGCATCTCATACTTATTTCTCCTCCAAGCAACGTGTTTATAAAGCAAACTATTCCTACCTGGGATATTTGTTAAGCTAGGAAGCTTATCAGGTGCAACAAGACAGTAGAGGCATCTGTTTAACAAACTAGTTCTTTCCTTTGTAATTCAGAACACAGGAACTTCCTACCAGCGTTGCTTTGTATTTGAAAGGAGTTCATAATATTGGCTTGCAATATTCAAATATTTTTCTTAGCATTGTGGTAGTTATGTCCTCGTTTCAGTTGATTGCTAAATCATCCCTCATGAAAGTCTACAGAGGAGGAAACTAGTTCATTGTGTACACAAAGCATAGTAAAATATCCATCCCACAGCAGGATTTGCAATATCTGGTTGTGTAACTACGGTGTGCACTGTCCCCATGAACGAGCTGGTAATGCACCAGACCGAAGCAGCCAGTTTTTGATCGCAGCCCAAGTCCTCTGAATTAATTTTCATTGCAAACCAGTGTCTTAGCTGGAGATTTATGGATTGTGCTGCACTGCAAGGTGTATCAGTTGTTAGGTTATTGGAGATTGTATTTTTATCTCTAGCATATGTGCTTTTAAAGACTGCAGTTTGTCTTGGATTTTCAGTCGTGCTGTTTCTAAGAAAACACCTGTAGAAAATAAAACTATGTAAGACTAGGAATTGAGAAGTTACTCATAAAACTCAAATACTCAAACTCTGGTGGAATCCCTGGGTGCTCTGCTTTTCTGGTCACATATACTCATTTGTACTATTGTGGTGCTGTTATGAAGTGTTTTCTTCTTTTTTAAACAAGGTTTGTTGAAATGTAGTTGGCACCAGAGGAACACATTTGAGGCTTATCAGTGGTCTCCACTGTCAAGCTGTTCAGAGTTTGATAGATCTGGCTGTTTATGCAAGACCACTAGTACAGTGCCTGATATCTGCTTAATGTGCACTTGCTCATCGGGTTGCAAATCTATTTAGTGTTCCAGTTTTATAGGGAATACACTTTTTTTTTTTTTTTTTCCTGGGCAACACTGATGGATAGCAGATCTCTTAGGAACTGTCTTTACCTCTGTGTGAAAACACTTCTAACTATGTACCAGCATGCTTAGCATGCAGTTTGTGTTGTAGCTAGGATGCTCCACTGTTTCAGCTCATGCCAAAACCCATCAGTGCTGCTCCCTTCTCTCTCTGAGCCCCCTGCTGTTACCTCTGATCTTGTACCAGTGCTGCTGCAACTTGGCATTAACCTGATTCAGTTTGTTGAACTGTCAGAAAACGAATTATTTTGAGGTTAAGAAGCAGACCCCTTTCCATAGCAGCTGGTTATTAGATCAGCCTAGGCTATTACACGTCACATCTTTGCTTGCAGAATTTAGGAATAGTTGTGAGGTCTGTAATGAAATTACCCTCCGTACCTATGATATGATAAATAAAAGTTTGTCTGTTGCCAAGGATAACTTCTGTGTACAGTGAGAAAAAAATGCCTTGCCAGGGAAGATAAATGGATACAGCCAGAAATTATGCACTCTCTTTCTCGTGCAGGTGGCTATTCGTTGCCTATTTTTGAGCAAGTCCCGTGAGCTGCGACTCAATACAGCTCATTGTAGCCTCCCAACTCAAACAAAGCTGCCGTTGCCATAGGCTCCCTGTGTTTTTGGTAGGGAGACAAGGCTCCTCCTGAGAGCAGCTTGGTCCGCCTGAGGGTTGAATTTCCCTCATGGGGTTCCTATTCTTTTTTGATTGCAGAGGCACCTTAGAGCACCTCAGATAACTGAAACAAACCTAGCTCTTACTGTCTCCCTCGGTTTCTCTGTCACTGGAACAGGACTGATGTCTACCTTATGGAGCTCTGTGAAGTGTGTTTGCAAAGCACTTGCAGACCTGTGACTGGAAATCGCTGAGTAAAACCTCTAAGCCTTAGGTGTGCTTTGTAATACCTGGAAAGTAATCGTCAATTCACAGCTGGCTGAATGGAGCTGGAGCCTTGCATCTGTGCTTGTTGCAAGCCTGGAATAAAAACCATTTTTAACTTTCCATTAGGTAAATTGACTTATTAAGTCCTTGGATTTCCCCATAAGTTACATTTCTACCTCTACCCCACTCTGAAACCTTCATCACCGTGAGCAAGCAGGAAGAAAGCAGATGTAGTTTTACTCAAATTTGGCTGTTCTCTAGGACTTAAAGGCTTACAGAGGTGACATTGCTCAGGCTGCCAGTTGAACAGCTTTGAGAAACAAAACTATGCTTTTGCTGCTAAACTGTTATTTTCAGAGAGAAATGCAAATACTTGATTTTATAGCAATTTTCTTACTGTTGACTTACTTGGGGACATTTGGAAGGAAGCAGATGACTGCCAGTAAGAGGGTTCTTCATATTCTTATTTCTGTGATCTTGCCTACGTCTGAAATTCGTCTTCAAATTGGACCGGTATGTTGTGGTTGCCTTTCTTCTAAGGTCATGTTTTGGGGGCTCAGTAACTCGTGTGTGTGGAAAAAAGCCTTTTTCCATTTGCTTACTTCATGTCCTCAGTCCAGTTCTGCCAAAACATTTTAAATGGAGAATAGAAAAAAGTTCTGTAAAAATAAACCTGAACTGCGTAGCAGTTACTTTTTTGTGGCCAGTTGCTCCTAGTATGGGGAAATTTTTCCTCGGTGCCTAAAACAATTGACTTCCTGTGCGTTGCCTGGTGAAATCAGGTTTTGCATGTGAAAATGGAGTTTGGAATGGGAACCCGTGTGCTGAGGAATAAAGTTCAGCATTAAGAGAGCTCGTCATTGCTAAAGGTCTTTGCGCACCATCACTTTTGCAAACTGCTTTTTGACAGAAAGAGGGAAAAATCGATACGGTTTGTTGGTGCAAGCCACCACATCTACAGAGCCTGTCCGAATGTGGAGTAGTGTCAGAGCCTGTGGATGTTGTGCCAGTGGGAGTTGCTGCTTGTGAAGTAACTTGTTGCATTTATGCTCGTGTAGTGGTAGCTGCTGGAGTGGAGCGCTAATGACTGTGGTAAGCTCATTGCAGGGCTTCTGCTGTGTACGAAGAGGGACTCGGGCTGCCTGCTAATGGTTTGTGGCGTGGGCTTCCACAAGATTTTTGCCTCGCCTCTGGAAGAGGCTGGTCTGAGAATGTTGGATTTGCAGTGATGCTTTCTGAAGTTACCTGTATTTGGCTTGCAGCCCTATTATCTTATTGGATGCTGCAATAACCTATGTTTGCTTACAGCTAAAAAAAATCTCTGAAATCATTCTTGTAGATCAGCAGTGACTACAAACTTAGCCAGTAACTTTCTGTAAAGCTAGACAGTTGGATGTTATGAACTTCTGTGAGACCACTTGCTCTTTACGTACCTTGCACCATCACTCCACAGCCCTACCAGCTCCTGTTGTGATGCTTGAAAGCGAGGTGTTGTGATTTCTGGAACAGTTCACATGGAGATTGCACTTGGGTTATTGGTTTCAGCTGGGGACGGATGGAATGGCCTTCTGCAGATATCAGTAAATAATAATGGTAATGATCAGTAAGCAGTAGAATATTTTTAAGTAGAGTAATTAACTTTTTTAAAAAATGTGCTATTGTAGAGTGTACCTTTTGAGCTCGTTAAGGCAGATCACCTCTGTGCAGAGGGCATTACAGTCATCATTGGCTCAGGGATGGTGTGAAATGCTGTCAAAAGCTGCTCAGCATGACATGGCATTCATCTCTTCATCTTGCTGCTCGTTAACTCCTTTCAGCTGCTCTGGCTTACCAAGTCAAAACAAGGCAAGTTCACAAACCCTGCTATTTAAATTAAGTTGATCCAGCTCCCACCAGCAGAAGTGAGCATGGGAGGGTTGCTTGTGGGTCTGAGGAGAGGCAGGAAGTTAGAGCAGTGTTGGGAGTATTCCTGTATAGAATCACAGAATAATCTAGGTTGGAAGAGACCTCCAAGATCACTGAGTCCAACCTCTGACCTAACACTAACCAGTCTTCCACTAAACCGTATCACTGTTCCTCCACACTAGAGGAACTGGCAAAAGATTTCTCTCTGCACAAGCTAACCAGCTTTAGGGTGATGTGTTGATTCTCCAAGGTCATGGGATAAGTTGGTTTACTCTTGACTATGGCTCTGGTAAGAACATAGAGCAATTTTCTTTCGGCTTTTTTTGTCCATCAGGCATGATCAAGCAGAATACAGGAGTGCTTGCTGCTGTTTAGGGATTGCAGGAGGCTTCAAGTTTAATGGAATGAAAGCTAAACAATGAAGGGAAAAAAAACATCCTTTGAACTGAGAAGGGTAGACTTGGCCTTGATAGACTTGGCAAGACGAGGAAGTGTAAAAATGTGTTTTAAACGTGTTTGAGCCCTACCTTCATTGGAGTTTTTTTCCTAAATCTTTCCTGGTGGATGCTTGTTCTCATATGCAGTCTTTCCCTGTTCTTTGTTGTCCTTGGTTAAACCTTACAACTAATCGATCTCAAACTTCATTGCCAAATTCAAATCCTTTCTCCTTTCTAAGTGGATATAAAACCAGACTAATTTCACAAAGATCTTCTGGATATCTAAAACATATTGTTGTGTCTTCTGCTATTTTCTGTGTTGCTGTTAGATGAAAAAAAATATATTTTTCATCTAGTCTCCCTTTCTAGATGATGGTTTTATGAACCTGTGAATATATCTTTTACTCTGTTTTGGACTTTCTTTGATCCAGTGTTAAAAACTGGACACTGTTTTCTAGTTCAAGTCTTACTGAGCATGAAGGGGAAGGCACTTCCCCTAAGATCGGGCACCATTTTATCCCGTGTCTGTATTTGCTATTCCCGTTTTGCTAAAGCTGGTACAAAAGTCAACCAAGCCAAAGCTGGCCAAGAAGTCGTACAAAATAAATAATGAAGTGGAGAAATCTTTGAAATGTCTTTACATTTTCTGCTAGGTTCATGAGGGAAACGGTTGTCAGATTTTACTGAAATCCATTTCTTAGCTTAAAGCAAATAATGTAGACTACTGTTTAAACACACCTCTTCATAACTGCTTGGAATTTTTAGCTGGGTATCTGAGCCTTAAAATTTTACGAAGCTTGAACTAAAATTATATGCAGTTATTGGCATTAATGCAGAAGTCAGCAATTTTTAATAAATAGTATTTGTTACAAAAGCTGAGACCTCCTTTTGACCTTTTTGTAGTAGGTCCTAAAATCTTGTAGTTGGGAGAGAGGAGGAAAGGTGGTGAGTGTTCACATTTCTCTGTAAGTAGGGGAGGAAGAAAGGGCTGTTATTTCTGGTTTTCAAAACTTGAGAGATTTTTTTTTTTTTAACACAGCAGTGAGGCCCATGGCCTGTGATAATCCAAGATAGACAAGGAATTGACCAGAAAAACAAGGGCTGAATAGCAGTGTACAACCTAAGGAGCTGTAGTAGCTAAAAGCAAGAATGTGTATCCAGAAAAAACTTGGAAATATTACATCCAGCTCTCAGTGTCTGAAAACTTCAGAATCCTTAAATCATCAGGGTGTGATATTTTAACAAGCATTTGATTTGATCTGGTTTTTGTTTTTCTTGGAGAAAGAATGCTTTATCATAACTTGTTGATTAAAGCAGTAGGCATTTAGGGTGGGATCGATCTACCTGGCCTTGGGTATTTGTGTTGGGGCAGGCAGCCCGTGCTCCTCTCCTAGTCAGCAGAGAGGAGTAAGGACTTTGGTGGCATCACTTCAGTCCTCTTCTGAGGCTGTGGATCAGGGGAGCTGTGCCCTAGAGCTGCCAGTGTCTCTCCTGAATATGGTAGGAGCTTGGGTGCCGTGCTGAGATAGGGATATCCAAAGCCAGGCAAGGTGAGTCCCAGCTGAAGTGTGTAAAAGTGTGAGACCAACCCAGTACTGCCACTGCTGGTGAAAATTGCAGATAAGTTACAGCTTCTGAGCTCGGTGCCCTGCTCTAATCTCTTCTGTGTACAATGGCGATATTGCTTATCTCCATGTCCTCAGGTCCTCAGTGCTTAACATTGGGTTAGAAAATTGGGTTGTTGAGAGATCTTCGTTTAGGAAGGCAGGGGAACTTTTCTAAATGGTTATTTTTTAACCTATTCTAGGATGACGACATTCTGATTGGAGTTCTATTTCACACCAAGAGTACTCTATCATCTCTAACACTGAAACAATGTGGAGCAATCTGGGTTACATTAGATCTCTGTTATAAACAAAATTCTCTTTGCCTGTGCATCCATCTCTTCCACCATCTCTAAATACTAAGAATTCTCAGCACGCGTTTTTCATCGAGGAGCAGTAATTGGAAAGCAGTTCATTTGCCGCCCAGCTGTATTTGTTGTTGCAGTAATGGCATATTATTTACCAGCGAAGACATTTAAAGCTTTCATACTTTTCCATCGGAGAGTATCCTCACAAATCCCTAATCTATTTATTTAATTTTCTCTAGATTTGTATAAATATTGAAAAAGAGGCGCCTTTCTGTATGCTTAAAGCACCTTGGGCATACTGAAAGACTACATTGCAAACAAAATCTGAAAAGTGTAGCAGTCTGCATCTGTCTCCCCAGGAGCAAACTAGGCAGCCTAGAAGGTCAAAATTCTCTTTCATTCCCCCATTAACAGTTTTGTCTCTTTACCATTCACTTTGTTTATCTCTGCACCACGTACTAAACCTGCTTTCAACGAGTGAATAAATTGTTAAGGAGCGAAGCATTTTAAAGAAAGGTGAAGCTGCGTAATAAAGCATACTTCAGTAGCATCAGAGTATAACAGATTATAAAGTAGTTTTTCCACAAAGAATTTAGTTTTGTAGGTAAAAAGATGATATGTTGGGTAATGCATGGTGTGTGGGGTTCAAAGCAGAGAAAAACTTCTTTCTCATTGATCAATGGTAATCCAATGGTAATCTAAAGGAAATGAGGCAAGGATAGTTACTTTAGCCACTGTGTTTCTGAGGTAGACTTGTGTTCTAACAGTTGAGAATGTGAAGCATTTTTCTTCATCTCCTATGCTAGTATACTTGTTACTATGGCAAAAATCAAAATGTGAGAAGCCCAAAATCCTCTTGTTGAGTTTGGAATCTTTTTTTTTTTTCTGAAAAGTGTGAACTCTTTTTATGCTTTTAATATTTTTAAGAAGGTAGCGTAAAAGAACGACCAGGAGCCCTTATGTCCCTGTGCAGAGATGTGAAATGCTGCACCTCCCCCCCAGCTTTGCGGAGGTATATTCTGTGTATTAAGAGTTAAGGATCTCTTCGGTGCTGTCTATCAGGCTTCAGAACTGCCCATAGCTTTTTCTTTGCCTGCCCGTTCAACCTTGCCTAACTGAATACAAGTATAAAAATATGCAAAGGGCTCCGGTGCCTTTTCTATTTTTAAATGTTGAATGAAACACTTATAACGTGTTAACGTGATCACACTGGCTTATTTGCATTGTATCCCAGGTGGCAGAATTTTATAATTTATATCACTTGTCGGTTTCAAATCCCAACTCTGGATTACAGCTTTAGAGGACTGACGTGGAGTCCTTTGGGAAAACTATGGGGAAATCAAGACTTTGAAATCCAGGATGCACCAGGCAGCACTTACCAGAATGATACAGGAAGGAGAGTTTCACTTCTAACATGCCACTTGCTTTGTGGTTTTGATACCACATTTTAATCTCATCACTTCACATCTGTTGTGTATGGTACTGGCTTGTAAATTGTGGGGTTTTGCTTCTGGCTTTTGCCACTGACCTTAGGCAGCTGATTCATTGTGCTATCTCAGTGCTCGTCTGCTCACTAAAGATAATCTTACCTTCTTGTTCTGAGATTCTTAAGGGAAAAGCCCTGTGAAAAAGCAGTGTTACTTGAGAGGCCACCGAGGAGTTACCGGGTTTTCAGTATGTCGTAGGAGGGAATAAGGTTGCAGCATTACGGTTCTGCAGTAAATCTGAATGGGAGATCTCGTAGATAGGTGAGGTGACTTTATTTTAAGCCCAAACCAATTCACTTCTTTGCAGTCTCATACTCACACAGTCCCAAACACAAAACAAAAGATGTGTACTGGAGTCATCAGTCCAGCATTCAGCTACCCAGACATCTGAATGCCAGCAGTCTTCTTTCCTGGAATGCCTTATGATGCTATCAGGAGTGAAGGGTCACTAGCTATTGACTTCTAATCATGTCAGTGGTTTTTTTGGGGGGTTGCTGAGGTGTTTTTTCATTACTGTTGATTTTTTTTTTTTATATTATGCCTTTCGTACCTTTAGAAGCCAACAGTGGTTGGCATCTCCATCCTGTCCCACCTCTGCAAATCATCGGGATTTACTCTTAGTCCTTTGTCTCCTCATCTGGCTGTCCTAAGAAAGCACATGCAGATAGGTGGTAGAATTTAGTTGCTGTTCTGATGGTTCTTCTGTGGTTCCTTCTGGTGCCTCTGTGCCGTGACATGGCCATTCGTTCATCAGCAGGACCAGTGTGAACATTTCCATTGTGATTTTCTACAACAAAAATATGGATCCAGAGCTGCATTCAGGCTCCTGATTGCCTCTTTTTCTCTGCAAAATATGATTTAGATTAATCCTGTTGGGGTAGAAGGACTGAAAGACATCTGGTTTTGCAGATAAAGAATATAATTTAAAAAGAACACACTCTTCATTTAGTTTGCCTTTACTAAAGCACAGATCTCCTGTGTGACTGGGAGGTGGCATACCAAGCTGTTGTGTGTCTTGGCTGCCTACTGAGCTCACAACTGCAACAATTCCTGTCTCTAAAAAACGTACTCATACTGTGTAATCACCCTCTGTTATGGTTAGTGGGCTTCATCTTCAATTAGCTACATGCATTGTACAGGTTTTAATCCATAAATCTTGTCTAGGTTGTTGTAAAATGCGCAGTGTATGATCTGTTAACAGAAATCAAAGAACTCCAACTCAATACAGTGTTCTGCAGATTTTTACTACCTCTTTTTTTTAACTTTTGGATTCCAGATAATTAAAACAATTCCTGGTTTCGTTCTGACAGATAAACAGAGGTCATATGACAACTGAAGCAAAGAGGGCTGCCAAGATGGAAAAGAAGCTGAAGATTTTGCTTGGTGGTTATCAGTCTCGAGCAATGGGCCTCATCAAACAGTTGAATGATTTGTGGGACCAAATTGAACAGGCTCATCTGGAGCTACGTACTTTTGAGGAGCTGAAGAAACATGAAGATGCTGCTATCCCAAGGAGACTGGAGGTGAGATTGCATAAATGTGATACCTTAGATCAAATGCAGACATTGTGGAAAAGATGTTTTTTACAATGCACAGACTCTGAAGTTAACAGCCTGAGTTTGTACCAAGTTTTTACTGGTAGTCTTAAATTATACTTGTAACCAAAAAAAAAACTCTGCTGTTCACTTCAATATCAAAGATTCTGTGACATGTTACAAGCTGGGACTAATCTACTAGTGTGTACTTTCATTTTCTTTTTATTTTATTTCTAATGTGGTATATTTTATTAATCTTCTGCAATATGTATTAGCAGAGGTTCCATGTCTATCTTAATTCGGCTTGTTTTGGTTTTAATTACTGTCAGAACTCAGGGTAGATTGGAAAGTTGTGCACAGCCTCCCATTACCTTCAAAATCAGCTGACCAAATGCTAGTTCAGAGTACTGGAGAATTTCCTTTCTTTTCACATGTTGATTGTGTTCCTCCCTTAACTGTGTTGTTGTTACCAGACTTGCAGATAGCTGAACTGTTATAAATTGGGAAGAACCCCATTTTGGAACTGGCTTTCGACATCACAGCTCTCAGTTTCAGAAGCTGAGCAGCCATAGTGTAATTTTAGTTCTGAGCCATCCTCGGAGCTCAGGCTCTTTGCTGCGAGTCCTGCCACTAGCTCTGCATTTGGTGATCTGGACCAATGCTGCTGAGTAACAGCAGCCTGCCCTACTGGCTCTAGCTGGTCAGTATGGTTTTGAGAAGGAAGGAGCAGCCTCAAAGAGTGAAGGGATATCCCATGAACTAGCAGCTGGCAGTTTCAGAACGAGCAGTAGTTCTCATTCACACGCTGCATCATTAGTGGAACAAGGCCTTGTTGCAGGATGCTGTGTTAATGAGGAAGGTTACCTAAAAAAAGGTTCAGGACAAACTCAGGAAAGAGAGGAATCAATAGATAACTCTTAAATACAGGGCACTGCTTGCGGCTGGTTTCTAATTTGAAATCTCCCCTTTTGAAGCATTTTGTATTAGCTGCGGTCAAAAACAGGATGCTGAAGTAAGATGGCCATGATTCTTGATACTTCATATTAACTGTTCTAGTTTTTAAAGTAATTTTAGCATTCTTCTACCTCAGCTTCCTGTGATGGAACTAAAATGCAACCTTTGCTAATGATCTTCAGGCATGTGACTGGTTGTTTGTTTTCCTTTCAGTGTCTAAAGGAAGATGTGCAGCGGCAGCAGGAGAGAGAAAAGGAGCTCCAGCAGAGATTTGCTGATTTCATGTTGGATAAAGAGACTTTTCAAGCAAAGTATTAAAGCACAAAATTCCTTTTGTCGCTGATGTAACATTTTTAAAGTGTACAGATACTTCTCCAGCAGCTTTTGCCGTCAGTCACAGAAATCAAGTGTAGTCTGCTGTTTGTATCTTGTCAACTTTTGTTCCTTTGATGGACTATTTCAAATGCTCTCGATATGAATGGCCTTGTCCAGGATTAAAAAACATTGGATCAAAATGTCCAAAGTTTTATTAAAAGAAGTCACTCTGATATGATTTTAGCCATGTCTTCATTTGCTGGGATTGTCACGTTATTCCTAGTGTTTTATCAGTCTTAAGACGTATGAGATAACATGCCTGAGAGTAATGTCTCTTGAATAAACCTGGAATGTTAAAAATAATTATGAAATAAAATGCTTGTCTTAACTGAAACGGAGTCCCCCCCAGCCCAGGTCTCTTTCATGTTTCTGATAATTTATTGTTCTTCCACAGTTGTGCTCCATCCCCCATTCCTCCTTCCTTCCTCTGAATTGTCATTTGTAACAGGTAGGACCTGTGGAGAGTAATTTTGGTCCATGTAAAAGTGCTCGTAGTTCTGTGCCTGCAACAAAACTTTAGTTTTTATATCAGGATATTCACATGCTCATAATGGACAGTAAGTGTAACTGCACTGTGCTTTGGCTTGCCACTGTGGTAGTAATCAGTTGCTTGTTCTGTACATTTCTTAAAATTGTCCTTTGCTCCTTGCTGGCTGTGATCATCCAGCATCTTCAAGCATCTGTCGGACATGGTTTGTGAATTAGGGTGGGCCAGGGACAGACATTAATAAGCAGGAGCTGTGTAGCCAGCCCTGGTAGCCTGATGGCCTGGATCTGTCCGTGCTGTGCTGGTTGACCTGAGTTGTAGGGCTGAATATTGTTCAATTTACTACTGCAGCCACAGCCATACCGCCTCTCAAGACCTTGCACATCGTGTAGGGGTTTCTGGAGTGCATCCTGATCCCATAGGTAGCACTCTTGAGGTCCTTGGCACTATTTCTTGTTGCTCCTTGAGAGTGGACTCGGCAGCGTGCTTTGCTTCCCAGAGCAGCCCGGGAGTGGGGTGGGGAAAAGTTCCCTATTTACTCCTCCTCTCCTCTGTGACCACATCTCAACAGAATTTCATTTTCTTGCTACTCTGACTTTATTCTGAATATTAAGGATGGCTTTACTGAAGGGGGTGGATGAATCTTTTTCTGTTCACACACAGTTTTCTAAACCTTACCCAAATTTTTCTCAGTACTGCTTGTCCAGAACACACTGACGTTAGATAGTTGGTTTTTCAGAATGTTACCAATTGTTCCTAATGCTTTTAATATTAGAATTTGCTAGTCAAGCATCTAATTTAGAGGATTGCTTTCAGGTTTTATTTTTGTGGAGGTGTTCATCCCTCTTTAAGGATTGGTTTTACTTTCAACTCTTGTACTTCTGGTGTTTTGAGCAATTGTTTGAGGAAATGCATAGGGAAAAAGGTAACATTGTATACTAACAGCACAGAATTCAGCAATTTAATACATCAAGTTGCACACATGAGCAGTCAGAGTTGTGGATGTGTAGCTGCTTAAATGCCATCCAGAATGGTCCAGTGATCAAAGACAATCTTGGAGTGTTTTTTTTTTTTTAATTATTATTTTTTTAAGTGCAACCTGTCTCATTTCTACTGATCACTGACAGGAGCAGGTCATACAGCCAGCCTTAGAATGTCTTTCCCCTTACTCACCAGGACATCGTTCTTGTGAAGTATTAATGCAATTACAGACTGCATACTTCTAAAAACGTGTTAAATATTTAACTAAACCAGAGCACATCTGGAAAAAAGTATTAGGCATCAATCTTCCAGCATATGGGGTATTTTAGCTTGGATGGGTTATACCCAAAAGGAAAAATTACATAAATGCATATCATGACAGTTCTTGTGGTTGTGTGGTAGCTAGAAATATTAAGGAAAAAACCCTTGTAGGTTTACCAATACCACAACTGCAATTATTTCTTTCTTTTTAAGGCTGCAGCTGAGCATCTTTGATGTCTCTTGTACTTTTGACAGCTTCAGAGCTGGACAGGTATTCAAACGTTCTGCCCTAGCAAATATTCAGAAGCAAATTCAGAAGGACTGATAAGTCAGAGAAGACTTTTCCTTCCTGAAATGCATACCTGCTGCAATCAAGGATCTCTGATGTTGCTGTATTTGAAAGGCACCTGCAGGAGTTTTCTCCAGTAGGTTATGCTTAAGCAAGTTTGTGGTTTTCCCTGTCTGTGGTCAGAGGTTTTGTCCTGAAATTCCTGCTGATCTCCACAGTGAAACAAAGACAATTGAATGAGGTCTCTTGCCTCAAAGTTTGATTGTACCTTGCTTTGGCTTTTTCACCTGCCCTGAAGGTGTCAGCAAGGAGGCTGAAATCCGCTGAAATAGCCCCTAAAACATCACAGGGGTGCTGTAGAGATGGGAGTGCAGCAGGGCCTGGCCAGGACACCCTTAGATCAAGGGATTCTGGCGTGGTAACCCAAATTGGAGCACTTGGGAAATTTGTCTGACCAAAGCTGGGTGCTAACAGCCACCGGTGCTTCCAACAGCAGGCAGGGATGGAGCTCGGGCTTTCTAGATCCCCTTCTTGGACTTAGCCCCAGTCTATATCCCAAACAATGCTCCCTGAATCTCTTTCTAAAACTCCTGGTTATTGGATACAGATGTTCAGTGGACAGCAGAGTAACCAGCACACCTCAGAAACAATTTTTTATTTCAACCTTATGAGTTTAGCTACTAATTTGGTCTTTGTTTCCAAGAACAATAGTAAGTTTAACCATTAACAGCGCGAGCTAGTTAATGGTTTACTGCAGTGGGGAAAGTATAACCCGATGGAGTGACAGAGGTGGGATGGGGGTTGTGTTGTGTGTGTTAACAATTTTGCGAATTATTTAACATTCTCCCCGAGAAATTCCTTCGTTGCCTTTCAGCATGCCAAGATCTATCTGCAAGTCTTTAAAGAATTTCGAGCCGATGATTTTCTTCCCTTCCTGGAATCAGACTTGGCGTTTACATGTTGGATCAATCCCGCAGCTGGAGCCTGTTTCAAAGCCGGGGGAGTTGATAAGACCGCCGCTCACTTCAGTGCAGTTGGAAGCAGGTACCTGGCAGAGGTAATGGGGCAGCGTAAATTGTAACAGCTGAGTGTCTCCTCCATACCCTGCAGATAGCAACTACAGAAAAAAAAAAAAAAAAAAAAAAAAAGAAAAAAGAGGGGCTGAAGTAGAGGGGGAGACTTTTCTAAGTTCCCTGTGAGAAGTCTAACAGAGCTGGAGGCAGCCCTCCAAAACATGGCAGATTTCCAGGGAAATGAGCCCTGTTTTGACATTGTAATTAGTCATTCCAGCCAGCAATGGCCAAGACTCGCTGTAGTTCCCTGGCTATCTTCAGCAGGGTCTTTAGGGTGCCAACAGACCGAACATCTTGTATTTGCCCTCTCTGCTTGTGCACTCTCCTTTGCTTGAGACAAGCATTGGAGCATGTTTGGCTTAAAACGTGTTAATCCAGCTCACTTGTCCAATCCACTGCATGGACACCAGCTGGGCCAGCTTTCAAGGTTGAGAGTGCAAACAAACGTGGAAGTGGGGCAGAATTGCCTCTTTCAGAGGCTGTGCCACGTCTTTGTCTGATTCAAGTGCCTGAAACAGGGACTGCAGTGCTCCAAGTAGCTAATGTGAGGCAACTGCCCACAATCAGGCACTTTAAGTGATTTACTGTATCTGAGCCCCTGGTGGTAAACGCTGGAGACTTAATGCATTTTGCAAGCACAGCCCGACCATAGATTTCTAAATAAAAGGCATCAAAACCCATGATTGAACTTTTTGTTTTGGCTGCAAACTAGCTAGCAGCGTCTTAAACTAGTGTGCGAACTTTGGCTTGCCCTCAATCTCCCAGGACAGTGATGCTGCTGGAGAAGATGACATTATTGTGGTCTGGACTTAATCTGCCTCACATTCATCTCAGGAATCCAGCTTGCAGTTATCTTCCATGCTGCGGGTTCAAAGCAACACCTGTCTTCCAAGCAGGGTTTTAAAGTGAAGTATCAAATAGCATTTCCCCCATTTTCTTCGTTTAGTGAAATGCGTGTTGAAAAATAGCCAGATACTCATCTAAAAGCAAAGTGTCCTTATAACTGATTCCAGACTTGTATTTTCTGCCTGTCCAGGACTGCAGCTTGGATCTTTGCTTACTAACAACAGAAGATGTGGTTCTGCTTGTCTTGAAGACTTGTGCTTTCATTAGCTCCCACGGGAGCAAGATCAGACCCTGACTCAGAAAAGGACATAAAGCACATGCTTAAAGTATATGTAAGCCAATCCATCCCTATAGCTCCACTGAAGTACATGCAATCATCCCATCACTTAAAAAATTTAATACGGTCAATGTTGAACCAGGTCCTTAATGACTTTGAAGTGAAAAGGAGTAGAAGGGGTTAAAAAGAGGAACCTCAATATTGGTTGCAGGCAAGCACTGCTGTTAGGTTTCCTCTTCTCTCCCTTTCAGCTTGTTAGTTTCTTGGCAATTAAGAAAAACGTCTCTAACCAATTCCTACTACCTTGCTTGCAACTGTGAGTGCTACGATAGGTGAATAGATACAGGAGCGGGCACTTCACAGCATTGCTTCTGCAGCTTCTGGGATTCCTCTTAGAGGGTTTATTTGCCTGTTGTTGGAAATGTTTTGTCAATTTTCTTATACTTCATTAAGAGATGCCTTAGTGTCAGGGTTAGAAAGATCTTGCTTTCAAGTCAGTCAAAAGTTTTTCACGTATCAGCTCAGACAGGGTCTGCCTCATCAGATCACTTTCAGGTTTCCACGTTACAACTGTGGTTCTGATGGATTCAGATTCCTTAAAGATTCCTCAAAGGAAATGCAAGTACCTCTTTTCAGATCATTTATGCACATTGAAGGCATTTATGACATGTGACGGGAGGAAACACAGACTGTTTTCTTATTTATCCAGTTCATATATCAGATCTTTTGCCAAGTATGTGCTACAGGTAAATGCCTCATAGGATCAGACAGAAGAGTGTGTTAGATTCCCCTCTTCTTCTCCTCCCGTTTCTCCCACTCCCTTCCCTCCTCCTTAAAAGAAACGTGGGGTTTATTTTGTATAATTATCACACCAGTAACTTTTTAAAGCATGTTGTGCACCTTAGGTGAGATCCTGACCCCAGTGAAGTCAATGGGAGATTTGGCTTCAACTTCAATGAAGCTGAGATTTCCTCTCCTCTCCTGTCTGTATTTGATAAGCCTTTTTGTCAGGAGAAGAAAAAGATCCTCTTTTGAAAAATAGTCATAGATGCTTAATAAAGCTGAACAAGCCAGCCAGGATTACATTTTTAGCTCAATGGCCAGCAAAATCTATTCCAGAACTAATTCTGATTAAAGGGACTGAATCCACCGGTTGAACCTCAGACACAAAGGCACCCCTGGAGTCATTCAGCTTATGATTTTTTTAACTAATTATTGCACTGATCTTGATAGTGTCTAGCCCTTGTGTACATGTAAAGCATTGATTTCAAAGCTGTCTCTCTCTTATCTATTAACATCCATGAATTATCTTAAGACTTGGGCAGGACCATCACTGTAGCCAGATCTTAAAAGAGCAAGTTTACTGACTACGTTAATTGATCTGCATGACAGACCATAAAATGATTATAAATAGGAGCCAAATTATTCCACAGATTGTCTCTCCCTCTTTTCTTTCTTAATTCAGACTCAGCCAAATCAATCTCCAGAACAGAACAGGTCTGTCCCTCCTTGGCCTGAGCTTCATCCAAAGATTTTCAAGGGTTTGGGGGCAGGTAGGCTCTTTGATTAGATCTCATCTCCCTTTTCCAAATGTTTTATTCAAAGATATTCTCCCTGCAAGCCATGCTTCTTTTATGTCCGTAATTCATCTTGGCTACAACACTGACCTCAAAGATTGTCATTCCTTTTTACCTGCTGCTTTAGATGAAAAGATCCAATTCTGTTCTTCTTGCTTTAAGTTTAGAGGAAAGCACAACGAAACTCAGGAGGAATAAGTCCTGTGGAAAAAGAGGAGGGAGTTCCTTAAATATCTACGTCCCCAGCTCTCAGAGATCAGAAGTTACTCCACTGGCTGTAGTAAGAACACAAAACCTCCCTGTCCATGCTAAGCCTGCCTAGCATGGCTCCAGAGCAGTGGGAGAGGGGAGTTTGACAGGTCTCAGCTCTGCAGCTTAAATCCAAAAGTTTAGCTTTCTGCTTCATCTTCGTCTAAATCCAGCCTTGGGGGTTCTGGTGTACCAAAACTCTGCCTCCTTACCGTTTACTGGCTCCATAGTTTCTTTCTGGGCTGTGTGCTCCTCTGTCAGGCATCCTAATTTCCAGTGAAGGCAGGATTTTTTGTCTCAGGCCTCCTGCCTGGTCTCTAGCTGGGACAGTGGGATTAGCTGCCCATCCTCTGCCTCACAAAAGGAGAAAGTGAGAGGAGGGTCTTTTAGAAAGCCTTGTAAAGAGCTTTTTAGAAAACCTTGGGGAAGGAAAGGACATTAAGGCTTGTATTTCATGTATGTCACAGGCCTGCTACAACACGTCCTGTGGATTTTATTCTGTCATCCTTAATAATGGCAACGCTACTGAAGTCCGGGCAAAAAGCATCCTTGAATCTAGCACCAACACAAAATATCCCACCTAGTCCTAAATCACATTAATCTGGTGGTGAGCTTAATCGTGGGGGCAGTGACCGAGTTGTGAATCCAATCTCCTAGTGGCTCCCGTAATGTACTATTAGCAGCAAAACAACCCCTCCAGCACTGCCTTTCGCTCCCTTCCCTTTACTGCAGATGCCTTTGGGTTAACAGCGAGGATCTGTTTTAATTTTACAGTCACCCGGTGACCACAGGACGCAGATTGTGCCCCAGCAGAGAACACACAAGTGTTTTCCTGCCTTCCCTTCTTCCAACAGTCTAACGAGTGAGCACAGGAGCGCGGCCAAGCCGAGGCGGCCACGCGAGGGGCGGCTGTGACAGGGATTAAAAGAAGTGCTGAATCAGCCAGAAAGAAGCACAAGGGTTCACAGAGCAAGCCTGAGCCGGGCAGGCGCACGTCTAAAACACCGAGTAAAAGATAACCACAAATGATGATGGAGACTTGGCGAGGAGAGGTGGAGGGATGCTGGCAGGTCGGGAGGCACCTACCTACCTACAGGGAAGGATTATCCAGCAGGGCAGCAACATTTCTGAGGGGCAGATTTTCCCAAGTGAGAAATTTCCCATTTTCCTTGCCTTGGAAAGAAAGAGATAAAGACCGTGACCTCCAAAGGCCTCCAAGTGTAAGAATAAACATGGTCAGGGCCATTTTCACAGGAGCATTTTTTTGTTTTTTTAAGCTTTTTTGGAAGCTAAATTCTCTCTAAGTCCCATCTGAAGGACTTAAGTCATCCCATTGATCCCAGCAACTGCACCCAGGCTGCTTCTGGTTCCTTCGGGAGCACCGATCCAGCACCTCTGTGCTGGTTTCAAGGAGCTGCACCTGTCTGACCCTGCTGAGCATTGCCCTTAACACAAGAGGAAACTTGCCTTAGGAAGCTGGGTTCACAGGGATTTTAGCCTTGTGGGAGAAGCATTTTGATCTGCTGAGGCCACAGTACCCAAAACCATCATGGTAATAGCCCAAAACCACGGAGAGTGCTTCAAGGAGGCTTGGACAGCTTCCTTCAGGGTTTGATATTTTGTGACAAACAACCAGCCTGAGTCAGAAATGGGTCAAAAAAGGAGTAAGATGGGGAGGAATCGGAAGCCACAGCCAGAGCTGCCCACTGCATGGGCACAGCACATGCAAGATCCTTGTGGAGATTCCCCAAAGAAGCTGCTAGATCCTTCCTGCATTAACGCCATGGATGAGTGCCCTGACCCGCCCTGCTGAGACCTTCCCTCACCTCCTGTGAATCAATTTAGCCCTTCAGAAGTGTCCCGTGCCTGCTGCTGGCAGCATCCAAAGCTGACCTCCAAACTCCCAGGGGGGTGACTGCTTCTGGAGGCAGCCTGCAGCCTGGAGCAGCCCTTCCCCACCCATCCTGTGAGTTTGGGGAGCAGAAGCCCAAGAGCAGCTGCACGGTGGCTGGGCGCCTGTCACAGCACATAGTTGGAAGCAGTTTTCCTGCAGAGGCTTCCAAGCCCCAGGGTGGAAGGAGGATGCTGTGGGGCAAAGCAAGAGGAAGGGAGGGAGATGAGGACTGTATTGAAGTGTACGCCTGTGGGTGTGTGAAGAAATGACCTGACACGTGAGACGTGTGCCAGGGAAATTAAAAAAAAAATAAAAAAAAAGAAGTGCATCCTGATGTTTTTCTGCTTGTGTCACACATGCAGGGCTGACCTCGAACGCCTTCTGTCTGGCATCACCATGCCCCCAGAGATGATAGGACTCAGGTGACGTGTTTGGTCTTTGGCCATCTCTGGCTCAAGTTGCTCAGAGGATTACTTGGCCCAGTAAAGACCAAGAGCAGGGACACCCTCAGCTTGAAGAGCCTCATCCCGAGAGCTCCCTGTTTAGCTACACTGCCTGGACCCTGAGCTGCCCAATTTTGCAGCAAGGCACTGAGCTCATCTCCCTCCCTCCCCAGACAAGGCAGACAGCAGCACTGCAAGGGAGAGGTCAGGAGACTTTTATGGGGCTCGTCTTTTCCTTGATGGCTCTTTAATATATCCAGTGACTGTTAAATGGAAATAAAATAAAAAATAAAAAAAGCATTTCTTGGACCTGTCTGCAGAGCCTGTAGCTGCTCAGTGCCTGTTGGGTGCAGGGTCCTGCTTGCAGTGCATGGACGCATCCATGCCAGGAAACTAAACATGCCTATTTCTACCCCTAAGGTGGAGTACAGGCATATTTTTATGAATTTCAGCCTCCTATTTAACTGCATTAACAATTGGCCCTGGCCCCTGCTAATGCTTGAGAATTGGTGATACGAGGGAGCATCCCACCAGCTGAACATTACACTCCCCTGGTCCAACATGCTGCTCATTCACCAGCTGCATCTGCAACTGCATGATGGAAAGTGGTAAGGTGATAGGAGCCTTTATTGTGGCCTTCCCCGTGGACTGCAGAGCTACCTTGTGCATCAACCTGCTATCACATGCAGCCCCCAGACCTGTGCTGGCTCGTGTCTCCCTCGCAAGGGAGCATCCATTGAGTCCGTGACCATCTCTGCAGATGCTGGCACGGTGCAAGCAGGTAGGACGGCGTGATTAATCTGTCACAGACTCAGCTCTCTTAAAAGACGATCATTTATGGCTGCGAGACAGCTAGACCTCTCCAAACGGAGCGTTGCAGTGAATTATTTTTCCAGCACAGTTTAAAGGTTTTAGGTTGTGTCAAGCTTGTCTAGCCTGCATTTTTAAATGCTCCCTTTGCTGCCAGTATTATCAGCACATTGGCTTAGTGCACCGTACCTGAGATTTGACTGATTTCTTCTTCCATGCACACAAATCTTCATTCACAGCATATTCCAAGACGTGGAGCTGATTTAGCAAGTTGTTGTTCTCTTGTGGAAGGCAGAAGGGAAGGTGGGGCTCGTTTGTACTCCCAGAGCCAAGTTTTGGCAAGCCCACTACTCACCAGGGAGCCATCCCCCTGGGACTAAGCTGCAGGACCACCGTTGTGTCCCTCCTTCTGCATCAGCATAAGGGGCCTGTGGCAGGAGGAACCATCGGCTGATGTTTCTGTGACATTTCTGCAGCGTTGAGGTATTTCTGTGGGCAGCACCACTGGTGGATTTGAAGCTCTAAGACTGCATGGAAGGTGGTGACAAAATTCCTTGGGAAGCTACAGTGGTTTCTTGCAAAGATGTTCATCTATAGCCCTGGAAATGCTTCAGAGGTGAAGTCCATGCCGTTGAGGTGACACAAGGGCAGCAGGCTCTGAATGGGTCAGGTTCTACCAGCAAATGGGCAAGAAAATTTTTATTTGTGTTATTTAATTTAATTTAATTTAATTTATTATTTTATTTTATTTATTTATCTTACCTCATGGGGAAACATGTCCAAAGTTCGCCTTAAGACTGAAGGTCCTCATCACATAGCACCTAAACACATGGTCAACACCCAATGACCACACTCTAATAAATGCCAAGGATGTGCTGAAGGACATGCAAAGCCATGGCTTTCCCTTCATTTCTGAGTCCTGAAGTATTTTAAGGTTACGTGTCTGCCCTGCAGCCATATCTATTGATGTACAGAGCCCTCCAAGCCCCATCCAGCACCCCATCGCAGGACACCTTCCTCCCAAACCATCTCTGCTGTCGTTATGTCGTGGCAATGCCAGACATCGACTTCCCTCGCTGTGTAAACACTGCAGAGGTACTATAGTTAGCACCAGATCATTTCTCAAAATCACATCTTTTCTCCTCTGCTGAGGCTAGAAAATGGCAAACAGGATGCAGGATTTGGCTCCACAATATTCGCTGTTGTCATGACTCATGAGTTATTTTTATCTTTTTTTTTTTTTTTTTTGTAACAGAACAAATGGCCATGGTAATTAATCTGCGTATGTTTTGACAATGGCCTGGCCAAAACACATCATGTTCTTGCAAACAGTCAGAGGAGAGAAGCACAACAACATCATGTGTGCATGGCTACATTTTTAATCTTTTTTTTTTTTTTTTTAATGTCATGTCTTTAAAATATGCTTATGTACTGTACTTAATACATCAAATTATGCGAAACGGAGCAACAAGTGCTATTACACAGGTTAGCTGCACAGACAGAAATCTGTTTTGAAGCTCAACCACATTTGAAACAAGAGCTAATCAAACCACTGCAAAGGCAAAATTAATCCGAGTCGTTTCAAGAGGCTCCAACGAGGAAGCACCCAATCCCTGTGGAGTCTTTAACTCTGCCAAGTTCCTTCCAAATTTATAGGCTTATAATTATTTTTACAGAAAAAATGTTGCAATCAAACATTCCCCCAGCAGTACTTTTGTCTTCTACAGAGCTGGTTGAGCAACGAAAGGATTTATTAGCGGGGAATATATTAATGAGGAATATGAGGAGAAACAACCCAAAAGTCAGTGAGCATGAAATTTCCATGAAATCCCTCCAAGGTGTGAGTTTGCCTTGCGCACAGCTTGCAGATGCCGAGCACTCCCGATGGGGTAACAATCATACCCCGAACTCTGGCAACAAGTATTTTTGTCAGCCAACATGCCTAAAGGGAAATACTGATTTACAGTAGCATTGCAGACCTACCGAAACCAATTCATCCATGAGCTCAAAGCAGCAAATACTTCAGAGTTCAGGCAACCCCTAATTGCTGGCTTAACAAAATACTTCTGCACAGGACTGCTCATCCCATAAGTATAAATTATGGTTTTCTGTCCTTTGCTATGAAACATCATGTTCTCATGGTCTAGAGGATATGAGCTAGACAAGCCTGTCTAGTAAACTTGCCATAGTATGACAGTCTCTCATGGGATTTATATATCCTAAAATAAGAAACTTCTATTTTCAATACCCACTAGTCACTATTAGCACACTGTCTGAATGGTCCCATCATATTTAATAGTTTTTCTTGCAATGACCCACGAGATAAGACAATAGCTAGATTTGTCTTTAACCACGCAGAGCCTCTTACACAACAGGACATTGGTATAAGCCCCTCATTTTTACGAGTCCAGAAAACATCCTCCAAGCCTGCTGTAGCAGTAAGAGTGGTGCTTTTGCTTCCTCCAGACATTGGAAAAATGAGAGGAAAAATTAGTTTATCACATTGTCTAGGCATTACATTGTTGTCTATCTAGACAGAATATACTTTGGAGCTGCCTTTTTTTCTCTTCCTATAGGGCAAGTTTGCAGGCTACATGTTCCTAGTTCTTCCAGTGCTAGGATATCTGTATTTGTGTGGAAGACAGTGATAAATTTCTCTTACTTTCAATTTATAGAGCATTTGGACTGATGTATTTCCTGGAGATTCATGGAACTGATGTGTTTGATAGAATTCAAAAGATATTTTTAAAAACCGTTAAAGGAAAATACACAAGTATTTCCCGAATTTGTTTCTTCTTAGCCCATAGTTTACATGAACTGTTCAGCAAAGGGAAGCAAAAGCTGAGTTTCAACCAAACCCAGACCAATACCGAGCTTCTGGTGGAAACCATGTTGGGATTAAATGATTTCCTTTGGTTTCCATCCAAAACCAAGCTGAACGTGGATTTCTGGGTTGAGTTTCACTTTGAATTTTTGGTTTTATTCAGTTATGAAGAATTAAGTGAAACTTGGGAGGTTCAAACCGTCATTGAATGCTCCTGAAAAATGATCTGCAAAACCCCTTGCTATGGAGTCCTATTTCATACCTTTGATCTCTGTGGATGCTGGGAGCAGTACTTGTGTCTCTTCCAGCCTATAAAAAACAGGCCAGTGAAGGCACTATGAAGCCACATATTTTTATGCAAAGACTTTGATATCCAAGAGACAACATCTAATCCCAGCCACCGCCCTGGAGCCAGCTGGAAAGTAGGAAAACCCAGAGCTTGCCCTTCTGCCAGAAAGGGTCCATCAAAGCCAGCAGGTACCACCCTGAGCACCAAATGAAGCCTAACGGGAAATGAAGCGAGAGACACACAACCGGGAATCCTGCTAACTTCCTCTAGAAAGAGCAAAATATTTACTTTCCTCAGCTGAAATCAAAGGCAGTGCTCTTTGGGCTTGCCATTATGGCCAGTATGGTCAACGAGCCCCCGGTTATGGGATGTAGCTGTCACTGAGCAGCCTGTCCCTGACGATAGGAGCAATGGGGTGATCATGGAGCCTCCTGGCCACCCAACTGCTAGGCATTTTGATGTTGCTTACCTACCCATCTACAGACTTGGACTGTAATCCCATGTTGTGTCAGCTTTGCAGGAGGGATGTGCAACCACCACCCTGGTTCTTCAGGGCTTGCTTTTTAACTGGGGTCATTTCCATGATCCAGTGGAAAGCCTGACCCACACCAGGTGGTATGATGAAGTTGGGTTGCTTCATAGGCTGAATAGATCTGGGGGGAGGAGGAGCTTTTGAAGCTCTTTCCTCCCTCAGAATATCCTCAAGTTCTCCTGTTGGACCCTTCTTGTGGATGTGTGACATGTCTCCCAATTAACTCATTTTTATGGAGCACGTATTTCCTGTTCTCTTGTGTTTTTATTTTCTTATCCCCCTTCAAATGCTTCCTGCCTTTGGCTCAAATTCCCTGGAGTCTAAATAGTCTTGCAGTCTCTCCACTTTTATAATTTGATTTTACTTATATTTGGAACAAAGGTTGATCTTCCACCCCCACCAAAAAAAAAAAAAAAGAGGGGGTGGAGGAGAGGGAGAAGAAGAGAAAGAAAAAATCCAATTCACCCACCAACAAAGAGGCTAGATGCAAAAAGACAAGATTATTCTCATTCAGCTATTCATAGCACTGGAGTGCATTTCATTGGAGTGTCTGCACAGGCCTTTGTAGCAGCCATCTGATTGAACATTACTTATACTGCATATTATATGCACTAATGAGAAAATGATTCTAAATTGCCCCTAGGGATGGTTATGATTAAACTATTTGCCTTCACTTCCTCTACTAAATTAAAGCAACCAAAAGAAAGAGAGAGAAAAAAAAAAACAAAACAGTGAATCTGGAAAGCAGTCAGTATAACGGTTTGGTAAAGTTTCTGAATTCCTAGGAACATTTTTACTCCTAAACCTGGCGATTGGCTATGTATTTCAGGCTGCAACTTGAAGCTAAAGCTGTGACAAATATGTGGCACAGAGAAATGTTTTGGAGGGCTGTGCTGGGCATGATTTTCCGTGTTGTTAACCAGTCCGAGGCCCTGATCAGCTTTAATTGAACACGACTGAAGCCACTAAAGCCCTCCCTGCCACTGACAGGCTTCTCCGAGGCGTCAGACGTCTGTCTCTTAAAAAGAGCATTTCAGAGGCTCACATCCACGGAGCCTCATTCAGACATTTTATTTAAACTCTTAAATCTTTTGAGCTTCGGGTGAATAAACAAGTGCCTGAAATGCAATCCATTCTTGCTGGTCAGAGTTTGCAAGTGTTTTTCACAGAGAAGAAACAAAATGGCATTTGTGTTTCCTTCAGCTTGTTTACACAGGGCAGGATTTGGGGAGCCGGAGCAATGTTACATTAAATGTCCATGTGCCTGCCTCTGCCTGTCTTACACTTGGTTGTCTGGGGCTGCTGAATTACCTAATTAATTAATTAAACACGTGCAAACTCCTTGGGGGCAGATTGCCAACTCACAGAGCCTCCGAAGCACTATTTAAAATTATCCAAGCTCCACGGTTCCCATACTGGAGCCCACATCTCTCTGGCGGTCCCCTAGTCTCTGCAAGGTGTCCCTCATCATCTTCATGCCCTCTGAAGCAACCCCATTGCTTCTGGTGGTGCATGGAGCCCTCCCATGGTCCCTGGGGTGGGGAACCATGGTGAGATGACCGACCCCCAACACACAAAACCACCGTGACTTCTCTGCTGCTTCCTGAGACACCCATATCCGCAGCACGAGGTGGTCTTCCACCAAGAGGTTGGCACACCAAGCCCCACAGATGTCCTCCCTCATGGTTTCTCAAAAGATAGCTAAGCACAAAGTTTGGAGACCTAACAGAGCAACCCAAAGCTGCCTGGTAGTGTCTTATGATAGAGGTCCTGGTATTTCATGTCACAGTTTTCAACATGTTCATTGTTGTGTTTGATACTTGATCTATCATGGGGACATGAAAATAATTTGTTGTGAGCTTATCCATACAATGCCAGGGACATGGAAAGCCACTTCAGGGTGGAGCTTCATCTTTCCTAACTTGGGATGAGAGGAACATGTCCCTCCTCTCCTTTGGCTATGAAGAAGAGGTAAATGAGTAGCTCAGATGCAGATGTCTGCACCAGGGATGACTGAAACTGGAGGAGTTTTGGGGATAATGCTCCATTTTTCTGGGGTAGTGGAGACAACTCCAGGCTCAGAAAAGGTCTCTGAGATGCCAGGAAAGATTTAGGCCCAATAATCATATTAAAGCAGAAGGTCTCTGCGTCTTATTCACACTTCAAACTGGAGAGACTACATGAGGGAGCTGAGGTCCACTTCAGTGAGACCTCAGTCTATGCCAAAATTGTAGATGTCTAATGACTTGGTTCTCTTGGAGGAAGTCATTCCTCCCTTCCGATAGTCAGTGGTGACACGAGAGACTTTGAAGGTATTTGAAGAAAGACAAGCGCAGATGGACTTTTCTCTTCAGAGGTTTTCCAGGGTTCTCACCACTGACTATACAAATAAATGTGGCTCTTGGTGATAGAAGCATTTACAATTTTGCCATTAGCTACACGGCTAAATAAGACAGGATTTGGGCTACTGGTCAAGAAAGGAAACCAGATGAGCTCTGTCATGTTCTTGGTTAACAGGGACAGGAGCTAATTTTGTGAGTCGGATTGATATTCATGTATCTATACCACCAGGTCACCACCACAGAGCCTGCCCATGCATGTCTTTGTGCATGTGTGCACCCCTGTCTGTAGGTGGAAGCAGAGAGAGGGAGGAGGCAGAATCTTTGGGACAAATGCATTACAACTGAGAAGATATTCCTTAAATCTTCCCGCTTCTTTGTGCTGAAGGATGCTGGCTTTGGTGGCAAGAACACATTTTAAACTGACCCCACACTTAAATCTGAAGGCAGAGCCTTCTTTGTTTCCCCACCACCACCACCCCCCTATAACTGGAAGGTTATGTGTTTCTTAGCTACTGGTCAGACTGGTGGTGCCTGCCAAAAAGCTTTCAGGGAATTTCCTCACTATGTAACAAATTTATGAGTCATATGAAAATCTGGGAAATGATTCAACCAGCTGTCTTTCGTTGACTCAAAGATTTTTACAACACCTCGGTGCCTCATCTTTGATTTGAGCCAACAGAATGGTTTATTGTAACATCAAATGGTCTTATGTTCGCTCAAAGGACGCTTCCTACTACAAAAAAAAAAAAAAAAAAAAAAAAAAAAAGCTGTAAAACTTTTGAAAACAGCCTGCCACTAGGTGAACGATGCACAGAGCTGCTGTATTTTTTCACCAGGAGCTGATGAATGTAGCTGGATTGCTGCTTCCCTCCAGGATGGCTGCAGGGCTGGCTCTCACTGGGTGGTGTGGCTCAGCCACTGCAGGTACAGCCTTTGTGCATGGTGCATGGCAGGAATAAGGCTTGCAAAATCTTTCTTTCTGTTTCTGGGCATATTTGGGGTGAACTGGGTACTTCAAAGAGTTTGAGCAGATTCCAGGAGAGCAGAAACCCAGTTAAAGCCATGGAATTGCATTAATTTTTATATTTTTTGTCCTGCTGTCTCAGACACTGCCTCCAAAACCTTGTGTTCCAACAAGCAGATAGGGATCCCGACTAAATGACAACTGATCAGCCTTTGGGGCAAACTTCACGGTGGCAATCAGCACTCACACATGGTTTTAGACACCTCTAGTCCAGCAAGTAGCTCCTGCTTGCAGCCAAGTAGCCCACAGTCGGGCAGGAGGCAGTCCGACCCTCCCAACTAGGTTCTTGAGCTAATTTCATTTTACAGCCAAGGAATGTAACTTGCAGTACCTAATCTGCCTGGGCAGCAGAGACTAAGGGTGCCCCTCTCCCAGATGAGGATGCAACAAAAAGCATTCTTATACCCGTTTTCCTCCCGTGCCCAAGTATCTTGCAGAGGTCCAAAGACCAAGAAGGAGTGTTTTATTCTGTAGCTGGCCGGATGGGAGAGAGAGGTTACATCTCCTCAGACAGAGGCAGGATCTGGCCCATCCCTTTCCATCACCGTTGGAAATGTTCACTGTAGGAGCCAGCCATAGAGAACATTGTTTCTATGATCCTATTTGAGTCAAAGCATCCACAGCAGCTCTTTGCTGGGCTGAAATCACCAGCACTGATATGCAGGAGAGATGCTCACAGACTGAGCTGGCTGTGAGGGAGCCCCATCTTCCAAGTTCCTGGTGATGGTCCTGAGTGTGTGAAACACTCAGAGAATAGACCTTCAGGTAGAGGAAGCAGGTCTGAACGGCAGGCCAGGGAGCAAAGTGGGTTAACCCTTTAATCAAAGACAATCACTTGAATGAATTCCTCCTTCTTGGGTAAGGACAGCTTTGGATTCCCTTCACCTTCCTAAGGGCACTCTAAATACCAAAATAACTGCAGGTTACTGCAGATGGAGGAGGTTCCCTCAAGATTGCTCTTTGCATACCAACAGAGTACCAGCAGAGCTGAGCCTCTAGCCAAAGACTAATTAATATGTGGCCCTAAAGCAGGGTAGGTTTTGGTTCTCTCCTTCCCCTCCCATGGCACCATATGGGAAAAGCATTCCTTCAAATGGTTTTAAATCCCCTCTCCTCCTATTTCTATCCTTATTCTCCTAACAGAGCAGAAGTTCAATAAAGGTCACTGGATTCAGGCCTAGAGTAACATTCTTGTAGGCACTGGAAGTGCTTCCTCAGCACGGAGAAGCCACCCCTGTGAGACCAGAAGAGCCTTGCCAACAGCCTCCTGCACAAGGAGACAGGGGAAAGGAAAGCCAAAAAATCTCAATCAGGAACCCGTCAGCAAGACCCACACCCTGCAGCAAGTGTCACAACGATGGCCAGTGCTGACAGCCAGCAAGCACTGCAGTTTGAAGAGAGAAATGGGGTCCAGCTTGCTGGGGCTTCGTGCCCAGGAGGATGCTGTGCACCCTGAGATGCTGACTAGTGTCAGCACCTCCATAAATCAGCCTCTGTTTGTGGCCAAATAGTCCTGTGGGTCTTCTCCTCCTCACCTGGGCACCCTCCTACAGCCCAGGCTGTGCTCAGCCAACATCGGTTCTTCAGCAAGATTAGTTGCTACTAATCATTGCTAATGGAAACTGTGATTTTTGCTCAAGGGTAGCAGAATAAGAGGACTGTGATTCTGGGAGAGCTGCACAAGGCCTGACAAAACAGCCCACCTAAAAAGTCAGAGCACAACCAGAGGGTCATTAAGCAACTTCGGTCATGGTTTAATCACTTTGGATTCATAGATTCATATTCACTAGTTTGATAAACATATATATGAAATAGAATATAATATATAAAATATGCAGAAACCACTGGAATCCTGTGCTTTTTCATAGATGGATAAATACTTTTAATAGAAAGCACTAGAGTTAATGAGATTGGAAAGCAGAACAGAAATGATTCTCCCAGTAAGAGTTAATTTTCTGCAAACAGACTAGAAGAAAAACTGGAATTAATTTATCATTACAGAACTAAACCAACACTCCATAATAAATATCCAAACGAACTTAATGATTAGAACCATGTTTCCAGTGTAAATTTCCTCAGCTATGAAAGCAATCAGCTGCACAAAGAATAGCTCACAGTAGCCCCAAATCCTTTGTTTTGGCCACTGAATTTCACTGCCAAACGTGCTCGCAGCAAGCAGCTCTCAGCAGATCCAAAACGACTGCACCTCTTGCAGGGTTCACCCAGCACGTTGCAGGTGTAATGTGGCTTGCAAATCTCAAAGTGCTTGATGTCAGTACCAGGGGAATGCTCTATACGATAGAGTACAGGCCATTAAAATAGACTCTAAAGAGACAAGAGCAGTAAGGGTTCAGAGGGGAGCAGTACTGCTTTGATTTATTGAGGGTCATAGACTATATTCAGTGAACTGAGTCACCCTCCCCTGTCCAGGGACTCAGAGCAGCTGGACTCTTAACACAAGTATTCAGGTAAGCAGTATAAATCCATGCCAAAGTTTTAATCCATATCCCAAATACACATCCACTAGCCTGCACAAAGATCCCATTTCTACCCATTTCCAAAGGATACGAAGCTGGGAAAAGCAGAGAATGAGAAAATCAGAAACTCAGGGAAAAAAAAATAAAATTCCTAAATGGTGACATTGTGCATGGAGATGCAAATGAGAACTATTTTCTACTTGAAAATTGCCCTTTCATCCTTCCTGCCCCTTCCCATTGAGCAGTGATGTGGCTACCACTTGCAGCAGGCAGAAAGCACAAAGATATCTGACTTCAGGGGATTTGGCAGACATTCTGGGCTGGAACCTAGCAGCAGATACAGAGCATTTGTAACATCCAAAGTAGGCCCTCTCTTTCTTGACCTCCGTGATTTTTATTGCTTATCTGGGTATACATAATCATTTTAAGATGTCTCCCCTTACTTACCATGAAATAACCATGAATTATTTTTAAAAAGGTAGATAATAAACTTCAGAGTAACTCTTAAATGTACCCAAGCAGCCAAGGGGGGATATGAGGTTACTGTCATGAAGGATAGCTTCTGGCAACCGATCTGAGAGTGTTGCTAATGATTTTAATTAGCTTTTGGAAGCACAATCCACCCATTCTGAAGCTGGTTGCCCTGCTGCCAGTGATGATACTTTACAAGATTGGCAGCATAAAACATTTTCTGTAATTGGACTATGCATCACGCAAGGAGCAATTTGCCTCCCGCAGAATTTCAGTGGGAAATCTCTAGCTGGTAACTCATGTGGTCCCCAGCACAATCAAAGCTTCACGACTGGGCACTGAGATGTGGCGAGGTCAAGTTCAAATCCAAAAGCCAGGAGATCAGAGTTTTCCTCCTGGCTTGGCAGGAGCTCCCTTGACTGCCTTGCAAATCATTGCACCTCCTCATTTCCTCTCTCTAGATTATAGAAATTTCGGAGGGAAAAAAACATGTAGCTTCTGCCTACATGTTTATACAGCACCTAATATGCAGTGAGGATTAAATCACAATTGGGGTTATCAGTCTGCAGTACTAGGAACAGTGAAGTAGCAATAAATTGGGCGTGGCATCAGTAGAGACTGTTCCCTTAGGAGTGGTTAAGATAAGGTCTTCCACTAGAAGACCAAAGTTGGATGACATTTCAGTAGGGAACAGCAAATCTATTCTGATAAGGAAGATGCAATAGGGGAAGACAGATAAGATGTTGGTGAACACGTTAATATTTTGCTTACAGCCATTCCAGTGCTGGCCAGAGCTGGGAGCAGTCCTGCTGCCATTCAGGGTCTGGATGACCTCATGGGGGTGAGATGACCTCTCAATGGGTTAGGGTGGAGAGACAGCTCTCTTTTCGTGTGATGCAGTCCATTCCACTGAGGAGCCATCCCCTAGACCTGAGAGCTGAAAGAAGTGAGATATTCATGCAGAGAAGAAGGAGAGATGACTGCCCAACCAAGTGGAGGGTTTGCAAAGGCAGGAACTTACAGCTTTCTGAAAATCTTTCTTCTACTGAGGTGCTTGAGTTGGATGATCAAAACCAGAAGAACCCTGAGCAATCTTTGGAGGCTTTTGATGTTTTGAAGCAGGACATCCAGCAGAGCTTAACGACCTGCGCTACTCATAACTTTGCCATTCTACAACACCTTCAACATCTCTACTACAACTCATTTGAGAAAAAAAAAACAAAAACAAAAACAAAAACACAAACAGCAAACCAGGGAAAAGCCACTGTACTTTGAAACTGTCTGATGTCAGAACATACTACATAACTTGGGGAAGTTCAGAATGACCTAACTCAATGCCCTTCCAGGTCTGCAGCTATCCTGCAATGCATTTCAGGAGGCAGGCTCAATGCAATGCCTAAGATAGTTGAATGTTCAACACAGGCAACAGCTTACAGCAGAGGAATGCAGGAGAAAAAAAAATGCAAGAAATGTATATTACTGGTGGGAAAAGAGACATTTAGACTAAGAGTTAATTAACTCAAGTGTTTGTGTTGAATTTTTGGCTGGGTAGAACAACCCAGGGCAATGACAGAGATGTCCCCGTGCACACCTTCCATCCTGCAGTAGAATTTGAAGTATTCCAGCAGACACAAGGAGGAATCAGCAGATGCAGAGGTGGAGTCCCCAACAATTTTAAGTGCAGCATGGCTTTATGCTCACTATTAGAATAATAGTTAGACAGAAATTAAACACGTTACATAAAAGTGATCAGATCAAAGATAAGAGGATTTGACAGAATTTTCACTGAAAATACAAATGGAAGTTGGACTTCGTATTATCTACAATGTAGAAAAAGTTTGGGAGAATTGTAGACCCCCTGTTATAAATCATTGGGCCCAGAGCACGTGTGTAAGTACTTTGCTGAATCAAGGCCATTATGAACGAGAGCCTGGCAATGCTCCCCTGTTAATGAGCTTCCAGGAAATGTACAATTGTTTTTAGAAGAAGTCTAATGAAGACAGATTTGTATGAGATCTCATTTGATGCAGCCAGCAAACCCAAACTCATCAACCAAACAAAAGCACGAGACTCATTTTTTTTCAGTGCCTGATTATACTTCCAGGAGTGCTGGTGTGTAATGCTTTCAAACTTTCATTGAACTTTACTCTCTCGCTCCAGGCGATTATTTTTCCTTGATGTCTGATGTTGAATGATATACGTGCACCTGTGTGATAATGGCTGGTTAGATATATCCTCACTGAGCTGGGAAAACCCAGGACGTCACCTCTACACTTAACCATTTTTTTTTAATGGCTCTGGTATGAAACCCTTCTCTAAAAGCTACCGGTGGAGCTTACATTTGTCAGGGGAAATGTGGGCGTTTTATCATACCAGCTGTTTAAAGTCTCCTACAACTTTGCAAACTGCTTTAAGAGTCCTTGCTTTTATCACTGCTCAAACTTCCAAGCAGTCACTAGAACAAAGGAAGGAACAGCTGGGAGGTTTTAAAAGCAGCAATGTTTGCCATTTCACTCAGGTTTAAGCACAATAATTAATAAAACTTCTCCCCCTCTTTCGCCCCATGTCAGTCAGCAATCACTTCGGGACAGCACATCTTGCAAGCCCCTTCCAGTGTGCACTCACCCTCCCTATTCCAAAATAGCAATTATTAATATTATCTTTTCTCATTCATATTGTGCTAGTGTCCTGGCATCAATCTGCTAAGAGGCAGCGTGCTCGGTGCAGCTTTTTATTAAGTAGAAGCACAACTTCCAGTAGTTCATCTGTCTGAGGAAAGGATCCTGCAGAGGAGCAGGGGTACAAGAATCATGGCCAAGGCAGGAGGGAGGCACCCCGTTCCACTTTGGCCATCTAAAAGTTAAATATCTCACATAAGGGCTCCACCTACGGCCAACGCAAAGAGCTGGGGCCTCCGCAGGGTGATTTATCTCAGCTGCCCGGGACACCTATCTTAGCATGGGATGAATCATCCCCTGACCCCCTCCACCGACTCGAGAAGGATATCTGGCATTAGCCAAGCTTCAGACACTTGCAGTCAGGCCGGGTGAATCCCGCCCAGACATCGCGGTGGTCTGTCCAGCCTGGCTTTCCGTCAGGCTTTCCGTCAGCGGCCGATGACGGATGCTCCGTGAGGAAGCCAAACAAAGAGCAGCACCCAGGCCCGTAACGTACGTGGTCGGGCCGTAATAAAGTGTGAAGAAAATTGCTTCCTTCCCCTCCATGGTGATTAGCTTGTGCTCTGAAGTACGAGGGCGGGATTGATGGCCGTTGTAATCTTATCCCAACTGAAGCTGCTGGAGTAGATTTGAGGGGCGGAAATAGTGCCGCGGATCCCTGGAAGATGAGGCCGGATCCTCCGAAAGGACCCTGAGGCTTGAAGCAGAGCTTGTAGACAAAACAAATTGTGGGCTTTTAAAGGTAAGTAGCAGTGAGCATGGCTTCATACGTGAGAAATATCTGCAGCAGGTACAACTCCGGCTGTTTCTTAAAGGCGCTCGGGGGTCTTAACTCATAATACATACAGACACAAAATACAGATATAGACTTTGAAATAACCAATTTTTATCCTTTCTTGGACAATTAGTGTGAGGATTGGTGGTTTTGGCCTTTTTGCTTTGCTCAGGGCATACCTGTAAGTGTTGTTCGCCATCCCAGAGGGAAACTGCCCATGCCATGAGTTGGGTCCTTCCTCTGGCAAACGGGCTCACACAACAGCACCTTCCTGCTGTGGTTCCAGCAGGGGTCTCCCAGGGACAAAAAGCCCTCCCTGAGAAATGATCTGATGAGCTTCTCAAGATGTTTGTCTCCCCAGGCTCCTGCTTAGTGTCACCTGCTCCCCTTGGAGGCCTCCCATGTGCCACCGGAGGAAGGGATGGCCAAATCTTGTCTGAGTCCGTGCTCACCCAGCAGAGCATCGTTTTGCCCCGGCAGCTGTGGCCATGCAGGCTCGCAGCCCTAACAGACATTATTGCAAGGGAAAACACTTGAAGCACGTGTGTAACACAAGGTACCTGTGTTTCCCAGCTGAGACGTTTCCAAGATAGTGGCAGCGGCACTTCCGACAGACAGCATTTACAAATCGTTATTAGCCAAACAAAGCGCTTTAAAGAGAGTCACCCCAGGGCACGCTGGCCTCTGTTAAAACAGACTTTTCAAACACGTTTATGGACTTGAATGAAACTCATTTTCGAATGCTGGCGAAATTGCCTCCAGGTTTCACTCTGGCTTTGGTACCCGTCTAGTCCTTAAAATTACTCACTGGGAAAGGGAAAGTTTTTTTTTTTCTTCCTTTTTTTCTTTTTTTATTGTTTTTCTCCCCAGCTAAAGGCTTCCTGTGTGTGCGCAGCTTGGCTGTGTAAGCCCTGCCAGCATGCAGCTGGCCAGATGCGGGTGGCTGAGATTTGATGCAGGGTATATATCAGATTGTCATTATTGATGTCACTATTACAGTTATTACGTGTGTTACAGCCCTATCCAATAGCTTGCACAGGCAGACAAAGGATGGAAGTGAGGAATGCTGCAGTGGAGGAACCAAAGCACAGTGAGATCAGACAATTTGCCCTAGGACACACAGGAGGTCGGTGGCAGAGCTCGGAAATGAGCTCAGCTACCCAGAGACCCAAACCAACCTCTTTAAAAGAGGTCTAGCTGCAGCATTTTTAAGGTGTTCATAACCCTGGTATCCAAGCTCCTGTCCCAGAAGCTTGACCTAGACGTAAACCACTGGGCTCTGGAAGTTGTTCTTTATCCTTCTGCCAGTAAATGAAAAAAAAAAAAAAACACAACTCATTAATAAGAGCGGGAGAAATGGTTGCAGAAATGCGTTTGCTGGTAACTTTCACTCTCTAGCTCATATTGTTAACACACCCGGCTCCAAATGCTGGGTGGCAGATGGAAGTACTCATTGCCCTGATGGATTTATGGGTGTCTGAATCTGTGTGGCAGTACATATTGCCTTTAGAACAACATTTTCTTCACAGTGAGCCAAGTCCTGGTTCAGCTAAAGTTATTGGAAGTTCTGCCACTAACTTTAATGGGATCAGGATTTGGATTTGTGTCTACAGATATAAAATAACTTGCTATTGCAAATTTGGAAAGCAGGAGTTGAATTAAATGGGGTGAGACAGGAAAAAGAGAGAGAACAATTGAAGCTCTCGTAAGATTTAGGATTGAGTTTTGCCCCATCTCTGCACCTCCTTGTTCTGAAGTAGATAGTCCCATGACCATGCAGAAACAGATCAGCATTTGGCCCAAGAAGCAATGTTTTTTCATTTCCAAGCAAGTAGCTGTAACCCTAAACCATTATTGCTGGTGTAACCCTATTGCTGGTGAGCAAAAACTGTTGCTCATGTGGCATTTCCCCAGTGTGCTGCATGAAACCAAGCCTTGGTCTCTGCCTGCTTTTGAGCAGATAATTACCCACACCACACAACAATTCTTAAATCCAGGCTTAAGGGGGACTCATTACTATGTATGGCAGGGGACTGAACTGAAGAGTGGACTTTGGCCTATGAATGGTCCAAACACTATCTTTGAAATAAATCTATGAAGAGAGAAGAGATAGGAGCAGAGAGAGCTGTCTGAAGAGCTTTATGTAAGAGAAAGCACAGCTTGAACGTTGTACTGGGTCTGGTTGGAATGTTAACTTTCCCTGCAGCAGCCCATACAGTGCATGTGACACAGACCCCAGGGCATCTCAGCAGCCCTATTTTGTTGGTGCCTCCTCACCTGAAAGAGCTGGCCAGGGAGGCTTTGCATATGGCAAACATTTCTGGCTGGGCAAATACCAAGAAGCAGAATTTCAGAAAAAAAAAAAAAAAAGACTTTTCTGGGATCATTTCTACCATATTTAGTATAAAAGTATGGTTAGGAAACTTGTTATGACATATGTTGATATCCTGGTGGCAGATGAAAGGATGCCTCTGCTACCATAACACTGTAGCATTTACACAACAAGCAGAGGCTGGAGATATCCAGTGGGTCCCAGGGCTCCGTACTCAGTTGCTGTGAGCAACACCGTTTCCAGGCTGAGATATGAAAGGATTTGTGTGACTATTTGGCCTCTTACGACACTTAATGCCCCTTTAACAGGTGATGGGGATTGATGTCACAAGGAACCACAACATGTGAAGGTGGGTTTCCCACTCAGAGCAAACCAACAGATGATAACAGCTGGACTCAGCTCCTGGCAGTGCCTTAATGCTTTTTGAGGCTGCTCTGACACCAATCAGGAAAGCTACAAATGCACTTGGTGGGGCAAGGACGGTGTCCTGGCTGCGTGTCACCTCCTGCAAGTCACCTCCACCCCTCCCAGGGCAGGAGAACACATTTTAGAAGCTGAAGACCATCTGCCAAGCTACTTCAGTCTAGCCAGAGAGGAAAACCTGATGAGCGCAAGTCTTTTCACAGCTCTGCCTTGAACGTGGGAGACGAAATCCTTCCTCCCGAGCTGCTGGCTTGGCCAGCTCCAGCTGTGAGCTCGCAGCAGCTCTCCTCCCCGGGCAGGGGGAGATAGCAACGTGGAAATTGCCGCCCCGGCTGATTACACAAGGCAGGTGTGATGCCAAGAACATCGTCACCCGCTTCGCTTGCCAAGTACCTGGATGCAGCACGAATGAGCACATCCTGCAGATAGCTCTGTCAGCCGATGAGCGCATTCCCCTCGGAGATAGGATGACTGAACATGCAAACTAATGTGCTTGGGAGCCTTTCATCTGCAGAGTTGTAACAGATGTTTAAAGATCATCCTTTGGCACTGGGAAAGTGTCTAGGAGGCCCTAGATAGGAGTTTTCTTGGCACACTTTTTTTTTTTTTTCTTTTTTTTTTTTTTTCAGATGAGCTGAAGGAGGAATGTTCCTGTTATTCATTACTTTCTGTCTGTGAGCAAAAGGCTTACGATGTGTGCCCCAGCTCAAGTATCAGGGAATGCCAGCCAGATAAATGCAGCTCTCCTCTTCCTTGTGGGTCCCTACCTCTTTACAAAGATCAATAAGACATCTTGTTTGTTAACATTAGCAATTAAAAACCTGGAGCTGGAAGTGTCCTGTGCTTTCACTGACGGTGCTCCATGCAAACATGAATCATGATTGACGCCCTCAAGACCCTCAGCCAACAAGAATTGGGATTTCTGCAGAACTTATGCTGACTAAGAGCAAAAAAACAACACTGGTATGAGTGTGTTCTCCAGCGAAGGACCTACACATCCTGTATTTGAGGAAAACAAGGATTGCAGTGTTATGGGCCCCATTGCACAGGGTGGTCAGCCTCTTCAGTAAGATTTTACCAGCTTGGCTGCTCCCTTCTCAATAACTAGAACAAAATGATAGTAGACTTGCCTGAAGACTTTCTGATGTAAATTAATATGCCCTTGTGCTAATTAGACCCTTGCCAACACCACATGAAGGAAAAGCTTTGCACAGTGATGGCCTTTGGGGCATGACCAGAGGATGCAGCTCCTGACTCAGTGCTGCATGTGACAGGACCCATCCTCAGAGCTCACAGGAGAGCACAAGCCCAGTCTGATGTGTAAATGAAGACAGAGTGTGTTAAAACCACCAATTATGTGATGCTGGTGGCCAGAGATGGCAACTGTAGGTCACCCAAGCCTTAGGAAACACTGCCACTTAAGTTAGTACCTAAAAGATGAATGCCACCAATGCAGGGCAAGGAGCTCATTATAAATCTGTCCTGAATCTTCCTCAGATTGTTCTCCATGTGTGGAGGGACTGCACCTGCAGCTCCTCTCTTTCCCCTTGTCCATCTCCTTGCATGCTCCCCCATGCACGGGCTCCCTCTGGCTGTGGGTATATTTGATTTGCAGGTCGCTGGGACTTCACACTTCCTATTTGCCGTTTCTGCTGCATAGTCAAATACCTAGCACAAGCAACCGTAATCACATCTAACAGAAACCTCATTCCTGCTAGGAAACCCCATCACAACAATTAAAGCCGCCGCACTGAGGACTGCCCATCATCCCATGAAAGAATGCCTGCAGGGCACCAACACACACTGTAAAATCTACAGGGGCAAGTCCTGTTTAATCAGTGTTTTTGTTCCTATAGGGCAGCTAAAACATCTTTGACACATGGGATATGTGGGCCTGGGTTTGGCTAGCTTACCGCGGGGCTACCGAGCTTTGAATAAGGAAGGAACATTTTTCCTTGGGGTCTGATCCAGAGCCACCGCAAAACACTGGGACTCTGTGAGCTGATTACACAGAGCTGGAACAGACCCCTACTGCCTGCTGCAAAAATGTAGACTTTTTCATGCTGTTGTCGAGTAGAGACAGAGAAGATGCAGACAGAGATAAATGGGACATACAAGACATTTTTCTATTCTAGACTGGAACACAATGGGAAAATCTCACCCGTTCCCTCTTGCTAACTTATTGCAGTATGTTTCGAGCACTGACTTTCAGTAACTGCGTATTTCACTATGAAGCAATTAAGAGAAACCTTCTGTTGAACAGCCAAAGCTATAGGAAGTTTAGCCTCAGGTGCCAAAAGAAGGACCGAACCCCAAAATAGGTTTTCTACAACTGGAAATAAAAAACAGAGGCTGTTGCTCTCAGCTTGTGTCATTTAAACAGTGTTTTCTCTTCCCTGCTTTTGGATTATGTTTTTAGCAATGTGGCTATAACACTGCATCTTTGTTTGCAGCCTCGCTGAACAGAGTTTAATTCATTAATGTTTATAAAGTGCTTTAAGATCTGCAGCTGGATAAGTGCTAAGTAGTCTTATTGCTGTAATGCAGACGAATTTGCTTATCTCTCATGTAAATCAGCTTAAAACATTAGTCTGAAATTAACAGCTCTGGGGTTAACAATAGGCTCAACCACACACTAAACTGCGGCACTTATCATATCACAACATTACCCTTATTAATTACACACCCTGCTGTGGTTTTTGGACCAAAATCAGCTACACTTCAGATACGGGCAGCCGGACAGCGCCGGGAGGGAAGCGTTTCTAACTGCACGACACATATGTTAATGGTGAAATTAAACAGATGGCCCAGTCACTCATCAGTGAAAGTCCACCAGGGGCTGTAAGAAAGAAGGAGATTTCCTATGTAACATAACAATTTGGACATCAGAAGGTTTCGAGTTACAAGATTTTTCTTTATCCCCCACCTGAAACTTTTAAGGGGTAACGTCAGGGAATTTCATCCGGCCTTCAGATACTAATCGAGCTTGGTGCTGGTTTGATCTGTCTGCTGAGAGCTGGCAGCCAGCTCCACCGGCTCCACGTAAGCGTACACCGTGCCGCAGATGGACCGGCCCTATGCGGCGGCTGAGATGTGTCTGGAGCTTGCAAATCCCCCGTCTCCAGAAACCCTCGCACGTGGTCAGCTCATCCAAAAACTCAGCCCAGCACTCGCTGCATCCTGAACCAGCACTTGTTGCTCATCCATGCAGCCCTGCTGAAGTCATGAGTGTCAGACCCAACACTGAACCTAGTTTCAGGCCATGCAACCAAGTTCATTTCCAACTCACTCTCCAGGTTTTATTTTCATTAAGCAGCACGCACAAGTGTTATCTTCTGCAATACTGCCTGGCTCCAAACTACGCAAATAGGGCTAATTAAGATTAAAGTCAATTTATGTCTGAATCCTGCATCCTTCATTATTTATAGACATGAAAGGGATGATTATCAATGTTTTTTAAAAGTATTTCTGGCAATGGTTAGCTGTTCTAACTAAAGGCAGGGCTCTGATGCGCACTTGCATGGTAAAGACAGCTTGTACGCAGAATGATTTACAATCTAAGAGGACACCAAAGAAAAAAAAAAAAAAAGAAAAAAGACTAAATGAACAGAAGAAAGGGTTTTTCTCCTCAGAGCACCTAAAGCCAAACATTCAGTTGTATTTAAATGCCTACTGCTGTTTTCAAAACTTGACATCCAATTCCCTTTGAAAACCTTTTCCAGATTCACAGAAGTGGTCAGCTCTCCCAGCTGGAGATACATTTTCAAAAGGGCTCAGACCCCAATTAGACAACGGGCAGGTTTTCCGAAGTGCCCAGTGTGGGCCTTTGAGATGTTTTGGAAAAATAGGAACAAGAATCAAAATGTGCACTAAGACCATGAAAAATCCAGGTTTACATAGCCTCTATCAGTTGCAGCTTGAGCTTAAATGTTTGGACTGAATCAAAAACCCATCTGTGAATAAACTATTTATTTTACCTTTACTTAAGCAAGTATCTAACATCATCCTTGTCTGCAACAGAGAAAACCATGAATAGCCTTTTCTTCCCATAACATTAAGTTTTCTACACAACACAGTCTGGGGAAATTAGAACATTTTTCTCTCTGTGTTTAATACTTACAGAAAAGAGATCCCTATTTTATTATATTTTATTATTCCCAGGTCATTTTGATTTTTTCAGTTTCTTTTTGAATGCTGAAGTTTTTCATTTGACTATGTTCCTTTTAAAATTGACTTTGGGATTAAATGGAAGCCACAGAGCTTCTACTTCAAAAAATATGCATGAAATTAGTATGAAAAAATGCTAATTTTATTTATATTTTCCATGTGTGATAAAATGATTTCACTATGAGCCCAAATCAGAACAGGTGAGGAAAATGGAGCCGGGAAATGCAGGGGAGAAAAACAAAAAAAAAAAAGGCATTTGTGTGAACTTTTTCCATATATCCACCAAAGGAACAATATTAATTTGAGTTTTTGCCATTTTTCTTCCAATTAGAACAAAAATTCTGGGTCTGTTTTTGAAACATAACCTTTTTTTTTTTTTTCCCTATGGGAAGACTACATAGTGGGGTTCACCCACAGAAGAAATATCAGCTCATTATCTTGTACTGGGCTCTCTGGGCAAGCACAACACTTCAGGGTCATGGCAGTGCTCAGCAAGCAGCATCTTGGTGTGCTGGTTGTACATGATGCACCTCATACTTAAGGCCCAGGTACTTGGGAAACACCCCAAAAGCCAGGTGAAGGCTTTTCTACAATGGGGATAAGGCAGCATCCACAACTGGTAGGGGTGTTTTGAAATCCTTTGATTATCCAGGTGTCTAAGGAAGAACTGCACTTACCTTTTGCATTGTTTTTTGAGTGGGAGGATGCCAAAGCAGAGGCAGGACAGCAGAGGCAAGCCTTGCCAAACTGCAATCACATGTCTGCAGTCGTGTGCTCAACTACAATTGCCAAGGAGAAGAGGCAACCAACTGCTCAACCATCATCACCTCAGAGGTGTGGGAACATACAGCTATGGCTGGTGCAGGCACCCTGCAGACACATGGCTGGCACAAGCCCATAACCACAGGGCCTATCACCTTTGGGCAATAACGTATCGTAGGTGGAGAGCAGAAAGACTTTTTTAAGGCAGAAACAGAAATTAGATGCACAAGCCCAATTTTTCACTGAGAGGATTTGTGCTAAAAGAAGTCTCCCTGTTTGGTCACATAGCACCTACTTGCAAGCAGAGTGGGGGAATGAATTGAATGAACAACACCACAGTTCTTGTTCAACACGTGTTTTTGTTTTCTTCTTTTCATTTTCCACCTCTTCTCCATTTTTTTTTTTAAGATTGTAACACCAAAGATGTTGGAACAGACGATTCCTGATGTTGGCACATTGCAGGAGGTCAGATAAGATATCACAGGGCCTGCTCAACTCCTCTATTCTCCAGCTCTGTGGTATGATTCAATTTCCTGGGGATTAATGACCAGGTGGAGTTAATGGTGCTCAGCTGCAAAATAAGCCATCAGCTCCTCCCAGATGGTCAGCGTTTATCCCTGCACGTCAGTCATATCTGCTGCCCTCTGGCTCTAAGAGCTCTGAAAAAGCCATCGTGTGTTTGCATAGCTAGCCGGGCACACATCCTTCCCCCCAAAAGAAAGGGTTAGGAACAAAGCCCAGAATTAATTGCCCAGCTTTGAGGACAAGTGCACCAGTGGTGCCTTTAAGTTTTGCCCTACTGAGCAAGCTGTTAATCATAGCCACAGAGCTCTGGTCATGGGCTCCTGGTCAATAACCTTGTGTTGATTAGAGAACTCTTCAAGCACGGTTAATTCTGTGGGCATTCTGGGACATGCTGTGACAGCAGGTATCAAACAGTCCTTTATCAGCACGGGGAGCTCTACCCAACTTCTCATAACTTGTTAAAGGCAGAGCTTGGCTTTTTTTTTTTTTTTTTTTTTTTTTTTTTGCCTGCACGACCTCTGCTGTGCCCTTGCTATCAGCAGAACCCAGTGCTAGGACAAGCAGAGGAGCTGTGAACTACCTGTGCCTTCAGTTTGGCTGCCGTATAGGGACAAAGAGAGTTGTTTGGCAGAACTGGCATGGGGTATGTGGGTTGTTGTCCCACACAGTTCAGCTCTGAAAGGTCTCAAAACTTTGTCTCAGCTTACCATATTCGCCCAAGGACACCATCAGGAACACAAGGCTTTTCAGCATAGAGGATGACCAACAAAAAAATTAACAGCATGACTGAGATGGAGAGATAAGTGCATCAAAAACATCTTTTACCAGAGGACAAAACACCTAGGAAGCAGTGAGAATCCCATGACACAGGGGAATACAACACAACCCATCAGTCCTCATCAGCCTAACAGAGATAGAAACTTTATTAATCTCAACATCATCCTGACCTTCAGCTGCACAGAAGATTTATTGTGTCAGCCCAGGGTCCAAGGTGCTCCCCACATCAACTGCAACTGTGTGCCTCTGATGTCCATATCCAACTCCAGCCCTGCCAGGTGCACCCGCCAGTGCTGAAATATTCCAGCATCCCACCTACCTCCTGCTCTGTGAGCTGCTCCCTGTGGGAGACAGGAGCTGAAATGGAAAGGGGGTTTCCTGTAGTAATAGCAGGGCAGGGAAGCCAAAGCAAAGCCCTTGCCAGCCCTTGGGCAGCCACAGGCACAATTTCTGATCTCTGTGAAATCATCAACCCTCTGTCCTGGGACTACAAGCTCAGATAAACCACCCAGAGGACACTCTGTGCAAACAGCAGGGAGGGAGGGCTTTCTTCCCCTTAGCAGCCAAATTATACACTCAATAAGAAAGAGTTTTTACTCAAAGGGCCTTAGCTGTTTCAAACCTTAAGGTCTAGAGCATCTGGGCCATGGAGCCCTGTCGCACTGCAGCCCGGCAGGGGGCATGGGCAGAGGCACTCCCCCAGCACTAGCATGGCTCCTGCGAGGCAGGGCAGCTGCGAAGAAATGTGCAACTCATAAAGCTGAAGGGGTTCTGCAAGCTATTAGGTAATTAAGCAAAGTGAGGGCTCGGAGCGCTCGGCTGCTGCTTCCAGCCCATGACTGTACTCTCTTTAGAGTCTGATTGGATAAAGGATTTTTATTAACTTCATATTTTTCCTTCTAATTTTCCTCTCTTTGCCTTTCATATTGCAGGCCCTGAGCTCCTCTGGTCTTGTGGTGATGTTTATTGGCACTGGCAGGTTGCAACACCCCTGCAGGCTTCCCACAGACAAACCCTAGAGTGCAGACCACGAACCGAAGCAACTTCATACGCTGCCTGTGCTGTGAAATTGCTCAGGCACTTCCCTCCCGGTTTTCCTCTCGCCCTCCCCACCTTCCCAGCTGGAGCCTCCCTCCCCCCCGCTGCGCCTCTCGTTTTCCAGCAGAAGAGGCAGCAGGCCCAGAAAAGCAGCTGGTTTGCAGGGCATGGCCAAATTCATCTCCTCGCTGCGCCTTGAGGCTGTGGTTCAAGGTAGGGAACAAGCCCCAGTGGGCTGCAGCCGCCGCCACTTCTGCATAGTGCAAGACGGACTCCAGACAGAGGGAGGGAGGTCTCGAAGTGGCAGCCAAAGGCTTGGACCCCCACTCTTTGCTCCACCATAGACCCCTTCATCTTCAGGGTCATGTAAGCCAACCCCAGCCTGGACACCTGGGAAATTGCACTTTGACCCCTTAAATACACTTTTCACTCATTGTGTTCAAAGTGGGTGCCTAAAAGCCTAAAAATGCAAGTGTGTACTTTTAGTGTCATACTGGCTGTGTTTGGGCACCTCCTATTTGCTCTGGAGAGCTACCCAACCTTTCTGTGCAGCACGGAGCACAGGGGAGTCCCAAGGACCTTTCTGGAAGCTTTCCATAGCTTGCAGAAGCTAATAGTGGGGTTTATTTAGCCTCCTGTAGTTGCTTGTTGTGCCCTCTTGAACAACGGAGCCTGGTTTGCAAGCAGGCTGGGTCGGTTACATTGTCCTATTCTTTGTGATGCTCACAGGCACATTCATTAACAGCTGGCAGTAAGCCCAGCCTCCCTCTTTTAATATCATTTTGGGGTTTTACTGGTAGTGTCCCTGGGCAGTAGGAGGCTAAGAACGAAGTAGCAAACTCCCAGCGTGCCACCAGCAAACCAAAATAAAAGATGAACAGGAGAGTGCCTGTTCACCAGTGGTGGTACCATGTTTTAGTGGCCCTCCAGGTGCCAGTTATAATAGCAGGGGACTGGTTGGGTCACACAAAGATTTATTTTACTTGTCCTGATCGGAAGGAAGCATAAAAGATGTTTTGTTTCCATGAGCAGGAGACACGGAGGGCTCCAGCCTCCAAATCTCCCGCTTGCCAATGGAGCCTGATGCTCTTCCCCATGTGGGATCCATTTGAGGCTGAAAACTTGACGAGAAATGTCATAGCAACACCAGGATGTTCCCCAACCCAGCACAGCAGCGGCAGCTTATTTGTTCAGTGCTCAGCTGCTGCGCACAATCAATGCAACATGTAGCGTGCAATGGGATTTAAAGACATATGGGTAATCTCTGGCTGTGTTGAAAAGATGGTCTGTCCACAGGGAGTGCTTTTTGAGCTGCACTCGGCTTTGTTTTAGCTTCCAGGAGTCTCGCCTGGCTCTTACAAGCCCTTGTCTCTCTCAAGCACTTGTAAAACTTTCGAGTGGTGCCATTTCCACCCCTTCTGGGGCTGCTGCTGTGTTTAGTGTAGAGGTCCCACACCAGACTCATCAGTGTTTAGATTACTTCCTTCTTAATGAATGGAAAAGGATCTGGGGGTCCTGGTGGACACCAAGTTGAACATGAGCCAGCAGTGTATCCTTGCTGCTAAGAAGGCTAATGGTATTTTTGGCTGCATGAGGCAAACTATCACCAGCAGGTCAAGAGAAGTGATCCTTCCCTTTCCTCAGCACTGGTGAGGCCGCACCTGGTGTGCTGGGTCCAGGTCTGGGCTCCCCAGTACAAGAGGGACATGGAACTACTGGAATGAGTCCAGGGGAAGGCCACCAAGGTGCTGCCGGGCCCAGAGCCCCCGTGCTGTGAGGAGAGGCTGCGAGAGCTGGGGCTGCTGGGCCTGGAGCAGAGGAGGCTCCGGGGGAGCTCCCCCATGGCCGTCAGTACCCGCAGGGAGGTGCGGAGAGGCCGGAGCCGGGCTCTGCTCAGCGGTGCCCAGGGCCAGGCCCAGAGGCCCCGGGCCCAGCCTGGAGCCCCGGCGGCTCCCCCTGCCCCTCAGGCAGCACTGCTGGGCCCAGGGGTGCCGGAGCCCTGGCACAGGCTGCCCCAAAAGGGGATAGGGGCACCCAGGGGTGCCCTCCAACCTCAACCATTCTGTGATCCTGTGTGATTCAGTTATTTAGGACCAAAGCTGGCACATCTATGATTATCAACTGTTTTGTGTTTTGTTTTGGGTTCATCTTAGAAGGAGGGCTTTTGCAGGGCTCTTTATCAGATGAGCACCTGTGCTGCTGGCACTTCTCAGAGCAGCTTGGGTAAGCCTCTCATAAAAGTAAATGAAAGGAGTATATCAACATGTAGGGCACCTGGCAGGATTAGCCTGAAGTGTTCACAGGTCTGTCAAAGGACCTGCATTGGTAGCAGTCTCCTTTATCTTAAATAAATGATTGCAAATAACTTAAATAATTTTAGGTAAATTAGCCTTGATGGGAATGGCAACCTATGTATTAGGATCCAGATGACCAGAGTTCTGCTTTCAGTGTCACTGCTATGGTCTGAGGTATGTGGTGTTAGATGACTCTGAAATCTCAGATAACCAAAAATAAATTACATATTAATATTTGCAAAGATTTCTACACAGTCCTTTGTGATAGGTGACAACACTGAACAATAATATAGTTCTCTCTGGTCTACAAATTATTTCCATAGGGAGATTTTCTGCAATTAATGAGCTTACTTAACATTAGTACCTTTTCTTTACACACTGGAAAGCCTACAGAGGTTAAAAAGCCTATCCAAGGTCATGCAGATGAAGAGTTAATAGTTAAATTTTCAGTTTCTGGAGTTAGGTGAAAACCAGAAATTAAATAAATATACATTGAAAGACACAGTGATGTGGCTAGCTGCATTTTTTTTTTTTCCTGCCCATTCATTTATTTGTCTCAGCCACACTGAGAATCCCTACAGTGAGCTTCTCTTATCTGCTGGAAGAAATTCTTCTCCTGGAAGAAGAGGAAAAGCCTTTTTGTGTCATATGGCAGCTCCTGAGGTAACAGTCAAGATAATAATTTGGCAAGCAAAATGCTCTGCTCAGACATGACTCAGCCTGTGCTGGTTAAGTCAGCACTGGGCTCGAGCAACTGAACTTTGCAGTGTAATGCTCATTTGTCTTTGGATGTCATTTATCAGCCTGGCCTGAGCACAGAGACATCCAAATCCTTCCTCCATCCTCAGCACCAGACACTGTTAGGAAGGACCACCCAAAGGGAACTCAGACTTTCAGGATTCTGCTTAGTAGTGGGGAGGAATAAGCTGTATTCCCATGGGATCAGGATCACTGGCCATCACAGGTGGTGCCAGTACCACTGGCATCTCTAAGAGACTACACTTCTCAGTGTGACTTCCTGAGTGACCATTCCTTTCTTCCCTGATGATCTTCTTAGCCACAACCTCTGCTGCTGTCACTCAGACTCATCACCCAGGGCATGATTCTTCTTGCCCAGACTTTAGATATATCCTTGTTGGTTTTGATGTTCACTACACTTGGAAACACCAAGCCCCAGCTCCATCTGACCTCATTGCACTCAGCTAGCTCAGCCTGCAGCTCACCTCCCCGTGGACCTTTCCACCTCTAAGAAACTACCTCCTACCATCTGACTAACAATGACTTGAGTGTGCTTTAATGTCAAGGAAAAAAACATCCACACATATTTTAAAATCCCTTTTTATTTTTGCTGTTTTCTTTACTGTTTGTGTGTTCTTGAGCTACCAGGTCTTGCAGGCCAAAGATGCTGTGGGGCTGCCTGAGAAGTACTTAACTCTCTGGAAGCACTGCCATTAACAACTAATAAACGTCGGGATAAACTCCATAATCACCAATCTCTGCATCCAGACCTGAAAGTTTCCTGGGTTGCTTTACCTTTAAACAAAACCACCACCTCACTAGATTGACACATTTTTAGGGCTAGAAGGCACCTTTGGGTTTGTAACTCAGCCACGACAGACAGATTTCAGGCAGAGAACATCTAATACCCACAACTTGCGTGCTGGAAAATGGCTGAGTGCAGGGCTCAAATGGGGGTACAGCAGTCCCCATGTGTTATTGTGAGTTGCCCATGTTCAGCCATAAGCTGATAGCCTTCATAAAGTGACCCTGTAATCTTAGTCACCTGCTGGTCCAATTAAATTATGGACATCTGCAAAATATAAGCCAGGAGACTCCCTGGGTTCTTGCGGTGCACGAGTTGTGTTTTATAATGATTCCAAAACAGTACTAAGTGAAAATAAGCCATCCTGCACAAGAGCTAACGCAGGCAGGGTGCAGAGCTGAAAAAGAACTGGAAAAAATTAACTTCTGGTATATATTTCCTATGGCTCCTTTCAGTTAACTCACTGCAATGCTTAAAATACTTCCTTGCCATATGAATCTGCTGCGGTATATTTAACACATTACCGGTATAAAATGATTCATGCATGAGCTTCTTTTATCAGTGAAGTCCAAACTACTTTTCCTCCCTCTTAACTAGTGATGGAGCTAAACCAAAACCACAGATCTGATCACTCCCTGAACATGTGGACAAGCTTGGATCTTCAACCTAGCATCATGTACAGTCCTAATTTGTTAATAGGCCCACACCTAAATACCAAATCCCGATGCTGTTGGATTTGAAAGATGTTCTTTAAGGATCCAAAACTCCATTTCTAGGAGGCTTAGGCTTTGAGGAAGTTTGGTTCTGACAAGAAGCAACCACTTGCGGCCTTCCTCTAAACAAAACAGAAAGGAAAAAATGGAATTTTACCCCTCTTGTTTTTGGACAGAAGATTTAATTTTGTTCCAAAATTCTCCTGGCAAACTCTATGGTTCAGGACAAAGCAGTGAAATTTTACGGAGTGAGGAAATTATATATGTCTCTGAGGGTTTGTCCTAAGGGGATTTTTTTTTTTTAAGGAAATTGTACTAGGCCTTTTTTTTTTTTCTTTTTTCTTTTCTTTTTTTTTTTTTTTTTTTTCTGGCATGTACAACCATTTTTCTGCTAGTTTTGATATCGCATAGTGAGAGCAAATGGATATAGGTGAGCAACTGTAGAAGGGTTTTTTTTCGTCTCAGGCTCACTAGGAACCACCAATTCTGGCTGATGGTATCTGCTGTCGCTCTGCCAGAGTGGTCCTTGAGGTCAATCAAATGAACTGGAGAAAGACACATAAGTTCTTTGAGAGATGAACATTGAAAAAAGATAAAGAGTGTGGTCTGTAAATCCTCCTCTTCTTCAGTAGATGGGAATAACAAAAGCAGCAGCACCTAGTGCAGTATCACTAACCCAAAACCACAGTTCTGAGCTCTCCCTCTGAGAGCATCTTTAGCCTCCCAGACCCATTCAGTCATTAGCTCTTTTAACCAATGTTGTCAATGAGTCTCAGATGATTCTCATGAAACTCAACTCTGAAGCAGACAAGTCAATGAAACATGCCATAGAGTCTGACAAAATAGACACAGATCATTACTGTGTCTACCATAGCCTGTCATGGTGACCATCAACAATAATTTTAAGATCCAATTCTCAGGCTTTTTGTGCCCTGTCATGAATGCTTTCCCAGCAGAAAGATCAAAGAGGAAACCCTAAGACCTCCCTTCCCTTTAAGTACCCTTCAGAGGATGACACAATCTGAATGACCCTGTGCCCAAAATGCCCTTGGTCTTCCAGCTCATGTTCCACAGGGCAGCTCCACAAAGGCCGGATCACTGCACATGAAATCACAGTTCTGAGCCCCTTCAAAGCTTCCCAGTCTGATCTTCTGTACCACAGACAAATGCCATGCCAGGCTGTCACCACTAATGAGACCACAATCAAAGCCAAATTGCTTCACCATCAAAACAATGCCTGGAGAGCCCAGCCCCTGTATGCTGCTTCCCTTTACATGTCACACCAGCCTCCCTTTTCTCCTATTCCTGCACAGCCAGGTGGACAAGTTGGGAAGTTCTGCTTGGATGCTTTCACACCCTGTCACCCCTATTCTCTTGGATGCAGTTTGCAGTATGGCAGCAGGGGAGACAGAGGAAACATTTGCCTACTCACTCTCAAGCATTACCTTAAATTGTTAATGAAAGTCAGTTTGCACTAACTCACCTAACTCTGAGCTGTCTGAGGAGGAAGACAGGCAGCTGAGAGAAATATTTTAAACCTCCTTGCACAATTACCTATAATACGATAATAATTCCTTGTAAATATTTGAGTTTTCCCGCTCCTTTTAATTCTTTTGAGCATCTGTGTTTTCTGTGCATTGGCAGATACACCCATTGAGTTTAATTATGGATTGTGTAATGATGTGCAAGAAAGCAAAACAATAACTGGGTTTGGGACTCCAACTACACTGCCTCACAAGCTGTCCAAGAGCCCTTCTGCAGAGATAAATTTGTAAATCAGTTTATGGGAGCAGCAAGAAAATATACACAAGCTTGGTACCTTGGCTCATATTCACCAGGGCTCATGTAACAGGGGTGCCCTTTCTTACATTTGGGTGGATTTGGCAGTAGGCGATGCAAGCAGCCATTGAGAAACGCAGAGTCACCTATGTTGTAAGAGAAAACAGGAGGTTGCCTCATCACTCCATGCTCAAAGCAGAGCTAGCTTCTTCATTAGCATGTTGCTCAGGACCCAAAACTCATAGCAGTTTGAGAAACTCAACACGGCTGAGAGTCAGCACATCAAAGGTATGCAGTGAATAATAGTTGCAAGAGCAAAGTTAAAATGCACCTGGTCTACCAAAATATTTTACCCCCCCCCCCCAAAAAAAAAAAAAATCCATTAAAAGACACCTATTTTCTCAACATAAGCTAGCAGAAACTGCTTCACATCAGACAATCTTCTGCATCAGAAGTGCTCTGAACCATCGTGGGTTTCCAACAGGTGTCATACAAGCTCTAGATTTTTTTCCTTTATTATTTTATTTATTTTATTTTATTTTATTTTATTTTATTTTATTTTATTTTATTTTATTTTATTTTATTTTATTTTATTTTATTTTATTTTATTTTATTTTATTTTATTTTATTTTATTTTTTCCCATGGCAGATCATCTTTGTACTTTTATTCAGCAGAAAGGACACACTCCTACACTTCACCAAAGCTGCACTTGGAAATCGTGATTTTGTAGACCTTCTGGCTTCAAGCATGCAGGAGACATGCAGCTGCAGCCCTTTGGAGGATCTGCTCAAGTGCTTGGTGGTAGTCCAGGCTGTCAGTGGATGCTCCAGGCTCCAAGACAGATCTCAGATGGGTACCCTGACCCGGTTTCAGAGTTCCTCTCCACCCACTCCATCTTAGATCTGCATAACTCACAAACTGGAAGGAGATGGTAAAAATAATCCTTAGTGCAGCAACACTTCTGTGTTTCATGTTGTTCAATGTGCTTCTGGACATAAATCCCTCCATGTAGATAAAATGCCACCTGCCCCCGCAGGGCCCATACAGGCAGAGGCATCTCAATACATGAGGGTCACCAAGGGATTGGCTGCTGGCACCTTTTGTTGTTGTTGTTGTTCCTTTTTTTTTTTTTTTTTTAACTTCAAGTTTCCCTCATGATTTAGACTGCTTTCATCTTTTCATATCCTTCTATCTCTTGAGCACTGTCTCATTTTGCATCTGTTTTCCTTCTGCATATTTTCCCTTCCCCCTGTGTTTACTTTTGTAAGCAGACTGTTGTTTTTATTCAATTCCCCATGGTTTTCTTTGGGTTTCTCAGTTCTTCTAATCTTCTCTGCAGCTCTACCATTTTCTCCTCTTACCTTCCATCCCAGAGTGCTGCTGGGGCACTGTTTCGCATTAGCTCTGTTTTGTCTTTTTTACTGGACTTTTCCTCTCCCTTGTGTTTTACAGCAGCCCAGCAGCCACTTTTTTTTTGTCTTTTTTTTTTTTTTTTTTTCTTTCTTCTTTCCCCTCACTGATCAGAAGCCAGGAAGCTTCTGCTTCTTCACTGCTGTTGGTTTTAGTCATTTATGTATTTTTCTTTCCCCAGAAAATAGAGTGGATGGCTGTTTCAAAAGGTTTACACTCTGATTGTAGCAATAGCTATGGAAACTACTTTTATTCATACTAAATTGTAGTAAAAATTAAATCTGAATATCCTATTTTTTAGATTTTTTTTTATTTTTTTATTTTTTATCCCAAAGCACCTCATCAGATATGGACCTGATTCCACTTGCTACCATATTTCTTTACAGAAAGGTCCTCAGACCATGGATGTTGTGCTCACAGGTCCTCATCAAGACTTCCTAAAGACTTTCACTGAGAAGAAGTTAGAAGCATTGCTTTGAGCCAACAGAAAATAACACAAATTTCCAGTGACACCTCTTGCTTAGGTCCCTTGAAAGATTTGCCAGAATCAAAGCACCTCCATAAAACATTCAGATAGTAGCAAACCTGCCTTTTCTGGCAGGAAAATGATCTGAGGGGAGAATTTCTCACTATATCTGGTTCTTATTCAGTGTTAGCTTGTCCTGTCATATATGGGTAGTTTATATCTGGAAAAGTTTATATCAGAAGGGAAGGCAAATTTTATTAAAAAGAGCTTAGAAAGCAGTGCGAGTTTCATCTGCTGATCTCTGCTTCTCCGTTTATTTATTTATTTCAAAAAAGGAAATGAAAAAAAAAAAAAGTTAGTTTCTCCACTTGGCCATTTTCTGTGTCCTTAAAACTACAGGGCTCTTGGTCTCTGGGGAAAATACAGGGCTGACTGAGACGAGTAAGGGAAGCAGAATTTGATTCTACAGTAACAAAATTTGTGGGGAAAATTATCTTCCAGCTTTGAGAATTTCAGCAATGCTCAAAGCCATAAATGTTTGGCACCACAAGGCATTCAAGAAATCTGAACGGTTGATGTTGGTTTTGGTTCTTTGAAAGCTTTCCTTCTCACTCCCTTTTGTTATGCTTTTTTTCTTCTTTCCTTTTTTTTTTCTCCATATTTGACTCAGAAACAGAAGTGGTTAACTCAGGAGCTTATGAAACAAGAAACTTGGCTTCCTTTCCTGGCTCTTGCATTCACTCTCTGCCTACTCTCAGAGAAGTCACTTAAAACTAGATATATAAGGAGACTTGGGTTGTTCCAGGCATCAAACACTCAGCATCTCTGTAAGCAGAGTAGGTGAATAAACAGGGTTACTCAATGCCACAAAGCAGAGCATAAAACTGCCTATGAAAACATGTAGAAAATAGGAAGATGGGCAAGACACAGGGCTTCCAGATGCCTAGTTCTTCATGAAGAAAGGCACTGTTGTCTGAGAGATTCTAGCTGGGATTTCCAGCTCTGAATCTTTTTCAGGATTTGGTAACTAAATCACATTAGCCCAAATTTTATGGAAACCTGTATAAAGATGCATTGTTCCTTAACAGTGAAACAGGAAAATGGGACATTACCTACTCAGATCAACTCTCTGCTTGCTTGAGACAGGGTTTTCAAACCACATCTTGACTTTTCACAGAGTCACAGAATGGTTGAGGTTGAAAGGGACCTCTGGAGAGGTCCAAGCTATGGGAGTATCAGGACTGGGCCTGATCCCCCGGTTGTCCCACATACATTGCGTGATTGCATTCAAGATGACCTCTTCCATCACCTTTTCTGGCACTCTCTCCAATGTGTCCATGTCTCCTTTGTACTGGGGAGCCTACAACTGGACACAATACTCCAGGTGTGGCCTCACCAGGGCTGAGTAGAGGAGCAGGATGACCTCCCTCAACCTGCTGGCAACACTTTGCCTAGTGCACCCCAGGATACCACTGGCCTTCTTGGCCACAAGGGCACATTGCTGGCTCATGGGCAACTTGTTGTCCACAAGGACCATGAGGTCCTACTCTGCAGAAGGAAGGGGTAGTTTTTTGGGCTTCTTCTTGGTAGTGTAGGCAAGCTAGCAGAAGAACAGTCAAGTTCTGGGCTATGGGATATGACAGGATACACATGGCAATATCAGAAAGTCTCGTTGCTACCAGTGATTGGTACAAAGCCAGATATAATAGCAGTGCTCATAGCACCACTTACCCTGACACAGAACCTAAGGAGAGGACCATGGAGCAGCCCATCAGTCTGAGAGCTCTCATTTGCCTCTGGTGTGACACATGGACCCGAGTGGGGTGACAGTTTCAAGACTGGTATAACTTCTCTGGTGGAGATTTAAGACCCAACAGGCTTTGCCAAAAGCCCCATGTGAGTGTGCATAGCCCTCAGCCACGGGAATTTGAAGGATCCCAGTAAAATTCTGTGTTGGAAGTATTGCCCAAGTCCATTTCTAGCTTAAGCTCAGAAGCCTGATTCTGTCTACACCCAGGAGTGTTGTGTTGTGAAAGGTGTGCAAATATTCATCCAATCCAGTTGTGCTGAAGAGCTAAGCCAAATGAGGCAGCCAATTGTGTAGCATGCATGTGTTTAAGTATTTCATTAGAAGGATGTTTTGGAACGCCAAAAAAGAGCAGTGAAATTTTAATAAATAATCCTATCAAATGTTTATGATGCCAAAGCCATAATATAAATCAATATGTTTAGATTTGAGTATGATAAATATAACTTAAATTATTTGAACATAATTTCCGTATTCACTTACCTGCCAATTTTTCTGTAGAAAGGCATTTATTTCTCCAGCTATTCCTGATAACATCATCGTCACCTGAAACAGCTCTTGGAGAAAACCTCAAAAGCATTCCAAAACTCATGAATCATGTAGACAAGCAAGCACAATAAGAACAGGACCTTTGAAAAGGATGACTAATCATTATTGTTTATAGAAAGTTAGGGAACAGGGACATGTATAGTCCACAGGTTGGGTGACAAGCACAAAATCTCAGCAACAAGCAAGCACAAGTGAGTTTATCCCACTTGATAGCCTGCAACATGAAAAAGATAGAAAACATGGAAGAAGCAAGCATTTCCAGTGATCAGCATAACCATTAAAGCCTTAAAAGTCAAAATAAGATGGAACATGCTGTCCACACTAAGGACTAGGCATGGGTCTTATTGTTTGCCAACCACTTTCTTAGATGCTCAGCTGTTGTTCCTGGATACAGACTTAAGGCTACTTGGCCAAAACAGCCAAAACTGCCCTCAAGGTCAGATCCAGCTGTGCTTTCAGCTGGCTGGGAACCTCTGAGCAGCAGTAGGGATCCAGGAGAAGATATCAACTGCCAATCTCTGTTTTGTGAGGAAATCTTTTTTAAGCATATTTTTGGGTGGGTGGACCCCAATCATGTCCCTACAAATAATATCAGTTGTAGGGTTTCTTCTGGTTGCTCTTGCTTTGTGGTCTTTGATTGCTTAGACCAGAGAGCTTCTTGCCTGAATGCAGCCTTCCCACTGCTAGACAGCAACGACTCCTACTTTTCAAGGATGAGAAGCAGATGAGGTCAATGTCCCAAAGCTACAATGGCTTTTATTTTTTTTTAACATCTGAAAGACAGATATATTTTTTTTCAGTGTATATTTGAGCTACTGGCAAATGTTTCTAGCCATGCTAGAGAGCTGATTATATCCCTCCCAAGCTTCTGCTTTGGATGAAAAAATTCTTAGTAACAGTTGCTAGCAAAAACATTCTGGAATGGATTTGTTGATAGAAGATGACTGCTGTGCTTTCAGAAGGAAAATTAAACTAAAGAACAAGTATATTTAAGCATAATTGCTTTAAAAACAGAACACATGCTGTATTATAATTTGTTGTTCACTGGAAAATGGAATAATCCAGAAGGCTGAGTTCAGTACAGTGCAGCAGAAGAGTTATGTTACTTGCAATGAGTCCTGCTTGCAGCTTTCCATCCGACTGCATGTAAGATGCTGTAGTGCCACTGGAGCTCAGCTCAGTTTGGATTTTGGTAGGACAGCTTCAGATAAAGTTTTCAGGAAGGTCATTTTCCGGATGGGGATAATCTTATTGAAAACTGTTGTTGTTTGTTTTTTGCTTTTTGTTTTTTTTTGATCAGGACCCAATTCCCTCTGGTGGGTCGGTAACCCTAATGCAGCTGATCTGTGGGGTCCATCTGTGCTCCAGACTCACTGAGTAATGACCTTGTCTCTGGTTTTACGTAGCATCTTCTCACTGGGCTCTGTTAACCATGACATCGTATTAGCATGTTGTAACAATTGCTGATAGCAATTCTTCCCTGGTGAGGTTTTTAGTTTACTTCTTATAAGAGTTGAGTCATTACCAATCTTCTTAAATCCTGCTACTCAAAGCAAATGATACCAGCACCTGAGTCATAGCCTGATTTGGAGTTTGGAAAAACACTGGTTCCCCACTTTCTACATGAAATAATGGCAGACTAGGACAAGTCCATTTGTCTTGAGTGCCTGGAACCCTGAAGGTTCTGAATAATGTCTCAGAGACACACATCAGCCTAAATATTATTTCAAACCCTCCAAAAATGATTGGTTTTCTACCTCAGATTTTTTTTTTTTTTTAAACAACAACAACAACAAACATGTCAAACCCCACTCAACATTTTTTTTTTTAAATTATTATTATTTTTTTTTCCTTGCATTTTCTACTTATTTTTTTTAACCCTTTTCTCTTAATTTGTATTACCCATCACATGTTTCTTGTGGAGAATGAAGCCACCCCTCTGGAACCTACACACATACTGGTATTGTAAGTCAAAATAAACACTTTCTAAACAGCAAAATCGCGTGTAAGCCATGGCAGCACAGCAAGTTCCATTATAGGTCAGAGTACTGGAGATGCCAGCATGTAAACAGGTCTGTGTTGCTCAGGCTTTGCCACACTGAAGTCTTACTGTGTTAGAAAGTAAGCTTTTTTAATGACATGTCAAAAGATACTGAACCGTGATCAACACCAAACTTCTTGTAGCTCTGAAGGAAGGAAATAATCCATCTCAAGATGCGTTGAGTTTGGTCCTGTATAATAATCTATGTCAAGTTTTTTTGGAGCTTGTAAACCAAGTAAGAATAATAAACATGTGAAAGCTAAAAGGGGTTGGAAGAAGCCTGGTTTATATAATAGGAATTTAGCTTTTCTGCAATGAGGATTTCAGCAGGCCTTCCCATGACAGCCTTACACTAGTTCATTTTCAGTTCAGGAAATTGTAACCTAATTTCCAAAATTCTTAAAGACCTGACTTTTGGCTTAAGTTTCAATACAACTTAACACACTTCTACCTGTCTTATTGATCTGACAAATAACTACATACAGATACCTTAAAGGAGGCTGTAGTGAGGTGGGGGTTGGCCTGTTCTCCCATGTGCCTGGTGACAGGACGAGGGGGAATGGGCTAAAGTTACGCCAGGGGAGTTTTAGGTTAGATGTTAGGAAGAATTTCTTTACTGAAAGGGTTGTTAGGCACTGGAACAGGCTGCCCAGGGAGGTGGTGGAGTCACCATCCCTGGAAGTCTTCAAAAGATGTTTAGATGTAGAGCTTAGGGATATGGTTTAGTGGGGACTGTTAAGTGTTAGGTTAGAGGTTGGACTCGATGATCTTGAGGTCTCTTCCAACCTAGAAATTCTGTGATTCTGTGATTCTGTGATCTGTTTGTTTGTTTATTTTATTTTATTTTATTTTTACATCCACAAAAGTGTCCTGAGCAAATCAGGATTCTCTGTCAAATCAGTCCACCTGATTACCCAAGGATGGCTCTCACTGAGGTTCAGCAACCTGGCTAACATGGTTTTCTGAAGAACAGGGAGCCCAAGCTGTACTTGGGGACAATGCTTGTTGAGCTGTCACTAGATGAGCTATGCTACTTTTGGACTATGGTGGCTAGGGGTCGACCCTGGTCCATACCCTGTGGAGGTACCTGCTTCACAGCTTTTGCCAGCATTATATGTAGATGTGAGCCATGTAATGATATTCCATAGTCGGCCAAAATTCCAGCAGCATTTTGTACACACTCAGAGATGATTCATCCAAGAGCCTAAGAAATTTATTATGATTAGTAGTTACATGCTGGCTCTCTACTAAATGGTGTTAAAGACACTGAGGAAATGCAGGAGCTGAAATGATCAGACTTACACTACACTAAGATATTAATTAAAGCCTTTCAATACAAACCTGAGAAGCTGTATGAGCTGGATACATTAGCATCACACTAAGGTGATGGGCAAACTGAGGCACAGAACTGTCTTGACTGGTGTCACTCAGGTGGCTGGACCAACACCATAATCTCTTTTGCAGTCAACCTATGCCTGGCCCTACAAGCTGTAGCAGGGAAGATACATATTGCTGGCAGTAAATATCCCAAGAGCGATGAGATTATTAATGTCAGACATCTCTTACACCGCATGTATAGAATCACTGTCCAGTCAGACCAAGGATTATTTTGATAAGCAGTTGGTCTCAGGCAATATTAGTTTGTGGGAAAGTTTCTTGGATGTAACAAGTTTTCTCTACAAGGCTCATTAAATTGCATTTTGCTACATTTACTACACGTGGCTGGCTTGCCTCATATGGATTGACTGTTTACGCTCATTTCTCAGCTGTGTTTATTGGTTAAGTTTCATAGCCTTAATCACAAATGCATAACAGCCGTAACCAATATACGATACCATCCACGATTTCTAATAACATATGGTCTGACCACTCAATAGTTTGAATGCCATGCTTCATTAATTCTCCACAGGAGTAATAAGCATTTGGTATTGTCTTATTTTTAAAGCCAATTTATTGTTCCAAGGGGATAAAAAGTGGACCTGTTATAATCTGAGTTTAAGCAGTCCCTTGTTTAGCTTTTCCAGAGCTGTGCTGCTGTGTGACAACAAAATCAAAGCCACAGGACTTTTGTCTTGGTTAAATAAGTGTCACTCGCAATTGACTGAAAGCCTTCAGAGGCAAAAATTTAGCTCATCTCTTAAGTCATTGTGATGTGCTTCTCTCCTTTCGCCCTGTTTTGGAGCAAACCTAGACTTAGCATGAGGACATGAGAAAGGAAGAGTGGTAAATTTAACAAGTACATTTATAACACATACATTTATAAAAGTACATTTAGGCTTCTGGAGCACATCTGAAATGTTTGTATACTAATGCATGCAGCATGAGGAACAAGCAGGACAGACTGGAAACTTCAGTCCTTTCCCAGAGCTATGATATCATCTACGTAGTGAGACCTGGTGGGATGAGTCCCATGACTCATGTGAAGCAAGGTCAGGCTTCACATGGAGAGCTGCAGTCACATCTGCAGGGAGAAAACAAGAAAAGCCAAAGCTCAACTTGAGTTGATATTGGCCACTGTGGTTTCAGACAAAAACAGTTTTTTTCAGTATGTTAACAGCAAGAGGAGGTCTAAGAAAAACATTGGTCTGATATTTGATGAATATGGTCACCTAAAAAGAAGGGATGAGAAAAAGACAGAGGCATTTAATGCCTTTCTTGCCTCAGTTTTGAATAGCAATAATAGATCTTCAGTTGCCTGGTCCTCTGAGTTGAAGGACCATGACTGAGGGAGCCGTGACTTATCACTTGTGGCCATCAAAATTTTAAGGGACCAGTTGTATCATCTGAATGTTCATAAGTCCATGTGGCCTTACAGAATTGACCTCAGAATGCTGAAGGAGTTAGTGGATCTTACAGCTGGACCCCTCTCAACAATTTACCAAAGATCTTGGGAGTCTGGACAGGTTTCTGTGAGATGGACAATGCTATACTGACATACAAAACGAGCACAAGAGAAGACCCAGGGAGCTACAGACCTGTTAGTCTAACCTCAGTCCCTGGAAAAGTTATGGAGAAGACCGTGCTGGGTGCTGTTGAAAGGCGTCTAAAGAATGAAGCTCTTATTAGGCATAGTCAGCAATGGGTCCATCAAAGGAAAGTTCTGCCTTCACAATCTGATTTCCTCCTGCTCAGTGGATGAAGGGAAGGCAGTGGATGTAGTCTTTCTGGATTTTAGTAAGGCTTTTGATACTGTCTCTCACAGCATCCTTCTGGACAAATTGTCCTACTGTGAGGCAGACAAGTTCATGCTACACTGGGTGCTGAACTGGCACAACGGTGAAGCTCAAAGGGTTGTAGCAAATGGGGCTACATCTGGCTGGTGGCCAGATATCAGCAGTATTGCTCCAGTCTCTTCAAGGGCCAATCCTGTTCAATGTTTTTATCAGTGATCTGGATGCAGGAGTGGAGTTTATCCTTAGCAAGCGGGCCAATAACACTAAACTGGGAGGTCCTGTTAAATCCATGGAAGAATGAGAGGCCTTGCAGAAGGATCGAGATAGACTGGAGCACAGGGCAACCAGCAATGGTATGAAGTTCAACAAAAGAGAATGCCAGGTGCTGAACCTGGGATGGAGTAATGCTGGACAGAGACACAGCCTGGGAGGTAAGCTTCCTGAGGAGGGGAATGGAGAGGGAGGTGCCGGCCTCTGCTCCCTGGTCACCAATGGCAAGCCATGAGGGAACAACAGGGGAGGTTTAGGTTGGATATTAGGAACAACTTCTTTACTGAAAGGGTTGTTAGGCATTGGAATAGGCTGCCCAGGGAAGTGGTTGAGTCACCATCCCTGGAGGTCTTTAAAAGAAGTTTAGATGTAGAGCTTAGTGATATGGTCTAGTGGAGGACAGGCTAGTGTTAGGTCAGAGGTTGGACTAGATGATCTTGGAGGTCTCTTCCAACCTAGATGATACCGTGATTCTGGGAACACAAATCTGCACCAGGGAGGCTCAGGCTGGGCATTAGGAAAAATTTCTTTACTGTGAGGGTGGTCAAAGACTGGAACAGGCAATGCTCAGCAGGCATTTGGACAACACCATCAGTAATAGGCTTTTACTTTTGGGTAGCCCTGAAGTGGTCAGGCAGTTAGACTTGATCTTAGTAGGCCCTTTCCAACTGATTTTTTTTCCAGCTGTTTTTGTACCTGTACAAGAACCTGAACTCATGAACCACAAAAGCTTCCTCATGATACAAAAGGATTCTAATGAAGAGGAGTACAGCTTTTTATGTTTAATGGCATTAGATTTCTGCTTAATCAGGCTCCATCAAGGAATCAATAGATTTTGGAAAGTTTGAGGAGGTATTACGTGGCATATCAATTATTGTGCAGCTAATGAGATGTAAAAGAGAGGACTATATCTTTTCTCTGAAACTTGAACCACCACTTGAGAAACTGAATTCCCAACCTGTTCAAGAAGTAGTGGGATGGGTGCAGTCATCAACGAGGTTGCTTGGGACCTTGGCCACATGGCCGGTTCACTTTTGGCTTTCTGCTGTTGCTTCTCATCCTCCAAGGACACCTCCCACCATAAACCCAGCAGCACAGTCTTCTTTGCAAATGCTTTCATGTGGGGAAGTTGATTCAGTTACAGATCAAGAGGATGAGACGTCTTGTGGGCTGTGGACCATGCTCTCAGGTCAGCCCACAAGATATGCAGGACTGCAGCCAACTTATCCTTGAGGAGAGAGAATACTCTTGTTTGGGTTTTCTAAATTAATTCCTGAAATGTAAGGTACCAATAGAAGTGTGGTGAAGGAGAATGTCAAGTAGTGGCTCCAGTCCACTGAAGCCCTTGATTGCCTGCCGTTTTTATTTTTTCTGTGATAGGTTTTGTCTGTTAAAAGATCCACTTTTGCTACCACTGGCAGTAGCAGTGGTGGGAGCTCTCACATTCAAACAAGTTACTCATAACCACCAGGATTTTTAGACGTGGTGAGAGAAGGTTTATCTAGGAAGGTGGCTAAAAGATGGTAGTAGATTCATAACAATGCTCAGACATGTGCTGTCCCCAGTTCCATAAAGACCTCTCTTTCCAGTCACTCACTGCAATTGTTAGTGGCAGGCAATGGTCAGGGCTGTTGACTGTAGATCTCCCAGTTACAGAATTACTGAAGTTCTGTCCAATCTGGACAGAAAAAATAGCTACATAGCCTGAGAGCTATGAATCAGATGTTATCTGTGGCTGTGTTTACTGCAGTGTAAACTGCAGGACCCAGCCCAATCTGAACCCTTTCCCTGTGCAAGATCCCTCATCAGATCAAGACCTCAAGTTCCTTCACCATGAGTGACAAAGAGGGGGAAAAATATTTAGTAACCAAACAACAAGGCAAGTGAGAAAAATTAAGGTTAAATTAAAATAATTTAATACTACAAATTCTAATACAAATTGGTGTGCCTGCATGGTAATATCATTATATCACTCCAGAGCAGAGTTGTACTTGTTGTTCCCCAAAATGTGTATTTCCAGATACTAATGTATTTTGATTTGGCTCATAGTTGTTTTTTTTAACTAGTGCATCATGAAATGCACTGTAGAGATTTTACCCTAAATCACTGACTTATGGCCATAGATTTTACATGGTGGGCATAGAGTTTGAATCCCTGTAATATTTGACCCATCTTCTTGGCCAGTGAGAAGAAACAAATAATGTGTTGCTTTTTTATGTAAACATTCGAGCCTTTAAAAATATCTCTGTGACCTTCGTCAACTCTATGCCTCAATGATTTCCTGTGGCGGGGAATTCCTCAGGGTGATTATATGCTTTAAGCAGAAGTATTTCCTTGCACCCATTTTAACTTTGTTGCCTGTGAAATTGACCCAGCAACCCTGTTTGGTTCTTGCTTTATGGGTCTGGATACAGAGTAGCTTCCGGATGGTTTTTCTACAAACCAGTCATTATTTTGTGTTCCAGCATTATTTATATATAAATACAAAAAAGAAACACAGAACAACAACAACCTACTTACGTAAACAGGAAAAATCTAAAAGTTTTTCCAGAATCTCTGGTCATTTACATGGAAGAAAGAAAGAAAACATCAAGAAAATGACCTTAAAAATTCAGCTGCGCCCAGTATCCACAGTAAATGGAAAAAACAAGATAGCCTTTTGCTCTTTTTTCCTTCATTCAGACTGAAAATAGATTTTTCGAGGCACCCTCCTCTTACACTTGGACAGCTGGCTCTCACATCGTTTTTGTCCACTGTGGATCTGTCCCAGACCCTGTCACCATCAGCAATAAGGTTGCCATTGGCATAACAAGCTGAGGGAACAGCTACCACAGCCCAGCTGTGTGTGGTGCACCCCCTGTGGCAGGGACACACATGCCCCATCTCCAGGGACTCACCAGGAGAAGTGATTTACCCAGAGCCATCCCCAGGCTGGGGACAATAGCTAACACTGGAGGACACCAAGACCCACAGCTCCTGGCAGATTCTGGATACGTTTTCAAGCCCAGTAGTACTCTTCCTTCCATTTACTCCAACCACACTGACTGCAGGTTTAAAATGATAGACTTCAGGCCATGGTACTTTCATGTCAAGATAGGCAAAGTGGGTTCAAAATTGTTGAGATCTCAGCAGCAGAGTTGCAGATGGAGCTGAAGACCCTCACCTCCAAACAGTCTGCTCTGTAACCCTGATTATTAGTTGCCTGCATGATGAATTGTACTTCTACAGGTAGTGTGTTATGGTCAGGAGATAGGTAGGAGAGGAGCGGTTCAAAGCAAGTCCCATTTTAACTTCCCATTTAGACCACACAGCCTCCTTAAAGGAAATACTGGGTCCTACTGAAGAAAAAGAAATTATGAAGTAGGAACAAGAGGAACATGAAATCGCATCCCTCTGTGGTGCCGCTCTTGTATATCCATAAGGTTATTTTGGGGATGACTGGCCTTCTGTGTCAAACAGGAACTGGAAACACACACTTATATACTTAGAAAGGATTTTATGTTGTCTGTTTTTTAATAAAGGACTTCTATCTCCCAATTCATTTTTCTTGAGGAAAAATATCTATCATCCCAAAGCAGGGATCTCAAGAGGTTTACCAACTGGTAAGTCTTTCTTTACAGTATCTTCCAGTCCAGCCCCAAAGGTTTTGTGTTTGAAAACCAGATCCTTTACAGAAAAATAACGTTTTCTGCCTTATTCAGTGGTTCAAGTGAACAAGAGCCTATTGGTTCTCTCAAGACCTCGGAGTTCAGGATCAGCCTAGTGTCAGCCCTTGGGATGCGGAAGCTTCCCAAAGACCACTATACCCTGCTCACCATCAGTGTATATGTGTTTAATTAGGCTCTTGACAGGTAAAGACTGTAAAAAGAGGACAGTTTGTTCTCCCAAGCTGTTCACTCTCTAAGCCCCCTGTTTATTTTGGAAGTGAATGAATAACATTGTGCTGGGAAAGGAAATTAAAAAAGCAGGGTTGTAATTTACAGTAGAGAAGAGAACAGATTTAGGGGCTTTTTTTTTTTTTTTTTTTTTTTCCCCTTCCTTCTCCCTCCTCCTTCCCCCCTCTTTTCACTGCTCTGGTTCCAAATATCCAAACGTGCTGCAGCTGAAAAAGAGGACCTCAAGCCTTCCTTACTGCTGGCAACAACAAGTGAGTTACAATTGCCAGTCTCTGTATTCTTGCCAAGAGAACAAACTGCTTCAAGGCAAAGGAAAAAAAAAAAAAAAAAAAAAGGAGGTTTATCAAAACCAAATGCCACTGGAAATCCTAGCACTGCAAAGCCCAGTTCAAGATGTACGTTGAAACCTATCCCCATCCATTTAAGGAAAAAGAAGAAAATGGATTCTTTAATAGAATATTTAAAATATAACAATTGCTTTGGAGTGAGGAATTCTACTCTCTCTGGTTCTTATAAAAGCTCTAATTTTTTTTCTTCATCTCTAAGTAAACTCCCAGCAGTTTTCTTTGAAAGTGGATCCTAGGCAGGCACCTCTTTTCCAAAGCGCTCAACATTGTTCTAATGAGATGTGATAGGTGGTTTGGAGTAGGAGCTGGTCCAAGCACTGGAGGTATTGCTTTATTGTGTGTTTGTTTTTCTTTTAAAATTCAGCGATCTGGCTACTCTTCGTTTTCACTTTAATGCTTCTTATTATTTTGTTTCTAACCTGCCTCCTAGATCCAAATCAGATCCAGCCTCCTTCCTCCTTCCAAGTGTTCGCTGCAGAATGGGAGAGGGGGAAGTTCAAGGTTTTTATTTTTAGAGTAGTCACAGTTTTGCAAAACAGAAGGAATGAAATATTTAAACCATGTAGTCTGAATGTTGGACACCATAGACCATTGAATTTCACCCAGTGATTTCTGCATTTTGTGCAAGAGCTGGATGACACTTTGTGGGACGCCACCAAGCATCGAATCATGCAGGAACCATCACAACTTTGGGCATATAAACCTAACGGGTAAGTCTTACCTTTTTGCCTTGAACACTTGCAGATACCAGCTCAAGACACTCAATTTTGCAGTAATCTTAGAAGACACTCTATAAAGTGCTGTCTTTTTTTCCAAGCAGCATCTACAGGCCATGGTTGGGGCTGTGGCTCCTAAGTTTCATCTGAGCAAACATGCTGGCCTGCAAACTAAGGCATCAACAGTCAAATGTCATCTGAGAGGCAAGTGGCACTGGCTCCTGGTGATGCAGCAACCATCAGCAAATGCTACCTTTGAGCTGAGACCAGAGCCTGCAGCCAAACCAACCGACAGAAATATCCCAAAATAGTGGGTGGAGGGAAAAACTGCATAGTCAGGCTCAGGTTTCAGCTGAGAGATGGGATTGTTCCTGGTGGCTCTCTACATGAAAGCCTTTTCCACTTTACTCCTGCACATAGGGAGGTGTACGGAATTGCACCCCTCAGCCTCAGCCATCACAGGGCAAGTAATGTCCAGAGTAAAGCCTGGACATAATGTCACTCACCATCACAGCCAAGAAGGGGCAAATACAAAAGGCAAAGCAGTCAGGAGTAATTTCTGCCCCTGGAGGTGAGCTGGGAAGCTGTCACCCGTGTTGTATGCCAGAGCTCAGGGTGGCAGGCTGAACCATTTCTGCTGGGCAGGTCTCGGAGGGCTTCCCAAGTGCAGCTACAGCCTTGGTGGAGAAGTGTAACGGAGTACACTGAGGGCAATGAATGGCAGAATATCAGGATGAGACCAGTCCTTGCAGACAGAGATTAAATCTCTCCCTAATTATCTCTTGGACAAACTAAGCAGCTTCACTATTAGGTGTGTTTCCCAGACCCTGAATTACTCCTTTAAATCTTCTCTGAACCTTTCCTATTTCCATTCCTCCATTGAGGTTCACCAGATGTGCAACCCAGTAACAGTCTCACTAATGCAAATACAGATGCAAGGCCAAGTCTCACACATTATTTCTCTGCTTATTGCTGGCTAACATCCCTGATCAGGGATGGATGCAGTTATATTGTTTTGCTGGTTTGTTGTTGCTGTTGTTTTGTTTCATTGGACCAGGAGACTCAGTGTTTCACTGTTACAAATGATATCCACTGACCTTCGTGATGTGTGGATGTGCTTGCTTTCCGTTGTCCTGTCGGGGTTAATTGAATATCAAATCATCTGTTTCAAATCCTCTTTGCCTGGTTTACCAAGCTGCAACACAACAAAACTGTCACAGTGTTTTCCTACACCACCTCACCACAGTGAAGTGAACGTGGTTTAGACCCAGAGAGGAGAAAATAGGAAATAGGTTCTGGATGCAGTCTTGGTGCCTCGAAGATTGAGGTGAGTTCCAAGTTTTGTTTCCTTCAGTACAGAGCCTCTGTAATGGTTACTGTGATAGTTATATTCTCACATATTAAATCCGTGTCACATAATAAAATGTGCTATAAATTAAGGACTGAGTAGGAGCTTTTTCATCTGTTCTCTGCTCCTTGTCAGCCTCAGGTTGTTGCATTATGGACCCTTTCCTGGTTCACCAAGCCTGCTGCTCCATTATGTCAAAAGAGAAACCAGTGAAATATTTTCTTGTTATTAACTGTTAATGTCTGATTTTATTTTTTTATTTTATTTTTTCTTACACACAATGCTCCGAACTTGAAATCAGAGCTGCAGCACATTAGCAGCTGTTAACACATCTCTGTTAGCTTGTCCACCAGCCATGGAGCACAGATCCCTTCTGCTCCGCAGCTGAACCACCAAGTTCTGTTTCAAATGAAAGCAAAGCACAGCTTCAAAGTCTGCATCCAGAGAAAAGCTTCCTCAGCATCAAAGGTGTGGACAGGCCCTTACCAAGATGCACATCAGTCTTGACATCCAGATCCCAGTGAGGCTTTCCTAGGATCCAAACAGGATATGCATGAATGAAGGAAATCAAGCAAAAGTCTTACCAGGATTCAAATCCAGATGCTGGATTTGAATTCCACATTCTCTGTCAGCTAATCACAGATTTCCACACCCAAGCCCTGAAGGTTTTTCATCAGATTCAAGGAGATAAGTCACCAGCACAAGCATTGACCACATCTGTGGATGCCATCTCTGCTTCACTTGCTTGTACCTGAAGAGCAAGACTTGGCTTTTGTGGAGGAGGTGGAGAGGGGTGGCTGGCTTGGGTAGCTCCTTGGAATGGCAGCTGTCTCCTCAGCTTTTCATGGTTGCAGGGCCAGTTTGTGCTTTCAGGAACCAGCACGGAGACATGATTTATTGGTATTTAAATCTTTTTGTATCACCTCTAAAATATCCACAGTGTTTAAACAGCAACAGAACACCAGAAATGGCATAAATTTCTCAAAAAGTTGAATAGAGAAGGTTCTCATTTCCCTGTAGGGAACTTCTTGGTGATATTTCAATGAAGATTTTTATATAAGTATATTCTTAAACCGTATAGCAAGCCTGCACCCAAGCTCAGGCTTGAGCTCTAATTAGACAGTTCAAGTACTAAGTCCATGCTGCAACAGCTCCTTACCCAGGCAGTGAAACCTTTGCTTTTGGTTTTGGGTTTAAGCAGGATGTACGATACAGCTGAGAGGGGCTTGGGAAGCTGTTGGAAATAATTTCTTGGCTGCTGGCCCTCAGCTGATATCAAGGTCACATGAATGATGAGGAAGTCAAAGGAGGGAGCTTCCTCTCCACTTTGTCCTGCCATCTGTTCCAGCATCCAGCTTTATCTGACAGTGACACCAAGATGTAAAAACACAAAGAAGGAGGCTGAGGACTTCTCCTTTACTGTTCCTCCTCCTGCATGTCCCTCAGCTTTGTGAGGGAATGGTTCTTAAAGCATCAACATCAGCAGGTGGTGTGCACAGTCTAAGCCCAGGTGACCTGCTACCCCTTCTTGCTGCCCTGCTGTCTCATGGTGCAGAGGTCAGATGCTGCACCAGAAGTGGGCAGAGTTGTCCCTAAGGTAGGTGGAATATGACAGGGGTCAGTCTGAGGGAGAAAATATTTTTCAGCAGTATCACTTATTGAGATCTAGTACAGGTGCAAACTTTGCTGGTAATTCTGCTTATCTTGGAGAAAGCCTTTTCTGTGACAACGATAATAAATACATGGAAGCAAGGCTCAAAGAGAGAATGACTTGCACTCAGTGAAGGAATCCCATTCACCAATGCCTCAAGATAAAACAACAGCATTATAAACCATTGAGGTTAGGATGATACATGGGCAAAAATTAGTGTTTCAGTGATACCACTAACACTGGTCTGAAAAGCCACATAACAACTATAGGGTCATAGACCACAAGTACATTCGGTTATAATCTATCAAATACACATGCACTAGGCAGGGTGTTTAGTAGTGCTCATCATCTTGTTTCTAGTAGTGTTCCTTCCAATGTGGTCCCATAGAATAAATGATACTCTTAGTTTCCATGTACCTTACACACTCAGTGTGATATTCAGGGCTATGTGTCCCAACTCTTGAAACACCAGTGGGTTTGATTAGAAACAACAGAAAGGAAAATAAACATTTTACTGACTGCAGGAAGAGGAAAATGCAGCTGACAATCTTTATGTTTGTTTTGCCAGCCTGGAAAGAGCAAAAGCCATTGGTTCTGAATCTCTGCAGAAGTAGGCATGCAAGCTAAGAAAATGCTATTCCCTATTAGCTTTTTAGTGTAAGAGTCACATAAAGGAACAAAAATAGCTGCCTCTGAATCAGCAAAAAGGATGTAATTGTAGCTTTAAATGAATCCAAGCTAGGGGGTACTCTGTATCCAGGATGTAATATACTGAGAAAGAACAGGTTATATATAAATATATATAATAACAGGCTATACAAGAATCTATGCTTAACAGAAGGAAGTTAGGTGACCAGTATGAGATCAGACTATGAGACCTTTGCATCTTCCTGTTTCCAGGTTCTGGCCAGTGATCAAGAATTACATTTATGAAATAATGTTCATCAGGTACTTCTGTAATTAGTATCTGATTTTGAGTATCCTCATATTTATGCACAGAAGAAGTATGGTGTTTCCAGGTAAACCTTTGTGACATCTACAAGAACATGAAACAAAACTGGGTAAAGGAAGGCGATTAGAGACAATAGAAGCAGGGAAGTTAAAGGTTTTTTTTTCCTGTTCCTTTTAGTGTATTATTCTTCAACCATAAAAAATAATAGGGAAATTCCTGCTCTCCGAGAATTTTTATAGAGAAATCAGAATGTGGTCTTGAAAGAAACTTCAAGTTTCAAAAAAAAAAGAAAAGAGTTATGGAGAAACCTGAGAAGTTCAAGTGCAGTAAATCAACAGGAGTTGATGATCTTCACCCAAGGGTATGGAAGGAAATGAAGTGTGAAATAGCAGATCTGAGTTTATGCAATAAGGGACCATTCCAAGAGCCACTGAAATCAGCGGAAAGCCTCTCCAGACTTCTCTGAAAACTGGATCAGACCTTCCCAAATTAATTCAGAAAAAACAATGAGCGCTCACAGGAAGGTGTTCATCACCCTTTCTGTTCAGATGTGGGAAGCGCAGTGGGGTGAGGAGGGCTGCATCAGTAGGATCAGCCAGATTGGGAGCAACCCAGACCGTACGGAAAACACTCCCTAATTACAGCGCTCCGTCCCAGCCAGTGCAATGCAGCTCTGCAGGAGTTGGCCCCGTAATATTGGAAATGACATGTGACACCATTAACATCAAGCCAAATCCTGCCACCCACGTGGCGTGGTGAATGCTCTCAGGATCTGGCCCATCTCAGTGGCACCACTGTGTTTGCATGGCTACAGGCTCTCGCTGCTCAGCTTAGCTCCCTGGCTTGCTAGATGTTGTACATCTGAAAGCTGCTCTTTCTTCCCCGAAATCACTGCTGGCAATCATTTGTCACAGCTAAGGACAACATCTCCCGCTGCTTGGCGATAGGGCTTCTGCATAGACGATGCCTTATGGACAACTTCAAGTTTCCAAAACAGCATGAGCACGGAGCACAGGCCAGGCTTCCCTTTTCAGACACTGAGAAGCAAACACTCACAGCTGCCAAGGATTTTGCTTTATTGTCATTTAAGTTGGCTCTTTCTGCACAAGTCGCTGGCGGTCTCACAGTAGCAGGAGTTGAGTAATAATAGTATTTCCAGTATGCTCACCTCCGAGCAATGCTTTAGAGGAGAGACTGCTGGGAGAACAGGATGAGGATGGTTTGTATTGGCTGTTCCTTCTCTCTTTCTCATCAGACTGTGATTCAAACTAGCATCAAACTGCAAACCCCATCACTCACGTCCCCCCTGCAGATTTTCCATGTTGGCTCCTCAGCAAGTGGGACTGGCCTGCCATTCATCAGCCCTCAGAGGTGCTGAGAGGGTCCTCTCATCTTGGAAAGTCTGAACCAGTCATCCACCAGCATTTCAACAGCGCCATGGCTTCACTGCACAGGGGCTTGGGGTTATATTTTTCCTTGTGAAGATTTCTTTGGGAAGTCTGGAAAACCCAAACTCCCCAGGCTTCACCCAGCTAAATAAGGGACACTCCCTTTTCCTGAAACTTCCCTCGTATTCGTAGAAATGCAAGGCAAATCAAGGAAAGTGTCTGGAAGTAGGCTACTGCCACAGAGCTCCAAAGCCATCCCCAAAGCCATGCATGCAGCTTCTAAAACCACCACCAAATGCAATTTTAATGCAGTTTCTGACTGCAGAGAGCCAGTGCTCTTTGCCATTTGCTTCTTTACGAATGCAAGAAAATCTTCCCCCCCCATCCTCTTTTTGCCCTCCACATTTCTTAGATACTCTGTGTTTCTGCCTACGAGACAGTCACACCATTGTGGAGGAGGAACACCTCTGCTTTGCCTGATGTCGGAGACAGCAGGGGCTGGAGAATGTCATATTTGGCAGAGTACTTTGAAAGTAGGTCCACATTCATGGAACTCATGGAACTCACCAGGCTTTGCTTTTTTGGCTTCAGTGGAACACAGTGGTTCCTTGTCCACCTGCAGTGCAATTCACCAAAACAAGAAAAAAACTGACCAAGTAAATACACATAAGAAATAAAGCCACAGGTAAAGGGGAGCAAGGACAGAATAAGCCTGTGCTACGATATTGCTTGCTGAAGGAAATAAAGATTAACAGTACCATCCCATCTAGAAGTAAAGCATTTTTGTGAGGACTATCAGGGGATGTCTGAGAGAAACACTGACTTGTGAATGTCTGATTGCAGCTCCTCAGAGCTGTACTGCTACATACAGTGATGCAATCTTAGAGCTGATAGTGATTTGGCGTTTCCATTTTCTGACTTTCCAGAGAGCTGAGTGACTCTATTTGAAATTAATGCGTGACGTCTTGCATTTAATTTCCTAGACTGTTCTAAAAGTAAATAGAAAGGAAGTATTTCTTATGGAAAATAACACTTCAGTCAACATCCAGATAGCCCTGGCTAGACATTGAAGCTAACAAGTCACTGAAGAGAACTGTGGAGGAGTAGTTACCTTTTTTTTTTCTTTCTTTCTTTGTGGCTGAGAAAAAGGAATGAAAGATCAGCTGTTGTCTTGCTAGTTTAGTGGTGGAATTCTACTTCATAATAAAAACAATGAGAACTTACGTCGCTAGATGTGGCCTTATAGCTTTGAGGATTTTTTGGATTACATTGGTTGGCCTGTGTGATGAGAAAGAAGTTGTCTCTCATGAAGTCCATTGGGAATTAAAGGGGTCTTATTTGTTTTCCACACAAAATCCCAGTCTGAGATCCACAAGGTAATTCCCAGCATTTGCCAGAGCCAAAATTCTTAGGAAACTGATCCTGGGACTGGACTTCACAAAGTGAACTTAGGTGCTTACATACCTATATGGGAAGGTGATGATCAGCCAGGCAGAACCAGAAGTTACAATTCACAGGCTGAATTCTCCAGTTGCCTCTCCTCTGTGCTTTGTTTTATGAGACGTCATCCAAGACAAATCCTGTTTTTCTCCCCAGAAGCTCTGTCTAGGAGGACTGAAGATTGTGTATCCCTTTGCAGGATAATTCTGATTCTCCAAAAATCTGGTTCCTACCTAAATCCCTGGATCATAATGGACAGTGGGGTGCAATATACATTTGGGAGTATGAAGTCTCACACCTTGTAAGTGGGACCCCAGGATTCATCTACCACCTTAGTCTTTGCTGTTTCAAACCCACCCAGCTCACCCCCAAAAGAAAACGCTGACCAACATGCTATCATTTAAACAACACAATGGAGAACATAGGGTGAGAGACAGAAAGAGAGGGGGACCTGTGCTCTGTGCTCCCCTACAAGACACAGCTCAAGACTTCATTGACTAGCTCTTCTAACACTAAAGAGCCATTCAAATGCATGCAAATAGCTTTCCAGGTGGGACAGCCCCTGGGTAGACCCACCAAGATCAAATACACACAGATGGCTTTCCAAGCAGGACAGCCCCTGGATAGACCCCCCAAGAAGATTTCCCCAAAGCCAAGGTCTTTAGGATTGCAGGGTCTGTAGCTATAGGGCAGGGAACGATGCCAAAACTTCCAGACAGCCTCTCCTGGAGCCAAGAGCCTGGAAGAACAGATATAATCTGGGCTCAGCTCCCAGGTCCACAGCAGGGAGCCTGGAAGCTTGGAGAAGCCTGGAGCCAGAACGCGCGGAGCACGCCAATTCCCTGCTGCAGGGCTGCGACTCGGAGCCTGGGCAATGGGGACAGTCTCAAATGGTGGGGAAACCAAGCCCAAAAGCAAGCTGTCCTCTTCTGGACCTAGCTGGGCCAGTGCATGAATTAGAGAGCTGTGTGCCAGCACAACAAGTATGGTAGCAGGTCACTAAGGGCCTGCTTTTCAGAGGCATCATGATTTGGGCATTCTGAAAGGGGAAATTTGTTGGAAATTCAAAGCATTTTTTTTAGTTTAAATCCAGCAGAGATGGAAATCGAATTTAAAAGATAAATAAATAAAAGGTGGAAATTGATAAAAAAAAAAATCCCTAAAATTTGGAAACACTGCCTTTTGCCAAAGGCATGGATAGAAGGAATTGACTAATTTGAACAAACCCCTTTTTACCTAAATGCTTCTAAATGAACTGATAAAGTGGTCCAAAGACAGAAATGTGAGCTAGGTTCCTTACTGGTGCAAGTGAATGCAGCTCCGCTGACTTCTGGCAGAATTTCCCCAAAGCAAATCATTCAAGAACGAGCGCAGAACTCATCAGTTAAATTATTCACAACTACAGTCCCTGCTTTATTAGACTGATTTTTAAAAAAAATAAAGAATAATTTATTTTAACTAATCACAAATTCAAATCACTTCACTGGAAAATGATATGCAAACAGCTCTAGTCAGCCTTAATAAGGTTTGGGAGTTGAGCCAGGCATTGATTTGGCCTCTTGGAGCTCTGATATCATGCTGGCCGCTGGGCAATGGTTACAGAAGTCAGAGATGCTGCGTGCTGTTTTTTCAGAAGTCCCTGCCAGTGGAGGAGACAGATGCCTTTTGGAGCAGCACCCACTGAATTCGAGCCCCCGCATGCACAGAGGGGTGTTTATTCACTTGTCTGCAGCTCCAGTGCAAAGTGGAAATGTTCACACCCTCTCTGTTTGTTTTATTAAGTCTGACACATTGTTGTGCTGACGTGGTGCTCAGCAAGCTGCACGAAGTGGCTTTCAGATAAGGTGATTCCTTCCCACTGAGCGCTATGTAAATTTGATAACTCTTCCATTCCCTCAGCAAGGAGGTATTAATAATAGTGACTAAGGCAAGAGGCGAGCCCGTGGGCCATACAGGCTTCCCTTCATGTTTTTCACATCTGCCTCCTTGCTTTCTGTTTAGAAGTTTTTCCTTCCCATTCCTTGACAGGTCTCAAATTCAATGAAAAATCGCATCTTTAATTGGAACACAGGCTCCACCAGCAGAAAGGAAAGGAGATCTTGTGGGACAAACACAATACTGGGAGGTGGGAGATGTTGGTTCAGGTTCTGGCTTTCCTACGCTGCCTGTGTGATGCCTAACAATTCATCTGATACCTCTGCGCTGCTGTACTCCTTTTAAATGAGAAAAACAAATTGCAGACTTCCTTCCTCTCGAATTCATACAACTTGCAAGGCTCTTTGGAGGAGCAAGTGTCTCCTGTTACACATACATAGGTACAGGGCTGTCCCCAACAGGTTGCAAACTCAGATAAGATTCCTAAGTGCTACTGTAATAATGAGTCATTTATCCCCACGCCCCCTTAGCAGATAATACTTCCTTAGTTTATCCCCAATCTCCCTCATTGTAAATAGGGCAAGTTTGACCTTTACTGAAAGCTGAAAACTTTTTAAAATTTAGAAATCAGATCATGATAAGACAAGAATATCAGTTCAGCTCCCTACAGAAAGAAACACAATTATCTCTATTTTAGGGACAGAAAGCTGATAGGAAGAATAATTGATAGTTTCCCAGTTCCCTGTGGAGTTGCTGGGGATTAAACAAAAATCTCTGTTACAGAGTTCATACTGATATCATCTGTGTATTTCAAAACAAAAATACCAAACAAACATTTTCCCCAGGTTCTCAGCAAAGCCAGAATGAAAAATCAGAACATTTTTTTATCCTTTATTTATTTATTTATTTATTTGTTTATTTATTTATTATTTGTGTGTGAGAAATATTTATAAATTCTAAATTCAGTCAAACCCAGTCACTTTTTTGTTAAGAAAATGCTCATTTATCGACCACAGGGCTACCAGTCTCTTATTACTAAATGAGATTTCAATTAAAAGACTGGAGAATTGCAGTTTCAGATATCTTACTTCATAGCAGAATATGCGTATATTTCGATGCATGTATATACATACACATGTATATATTCTCTAACTTTGAACTGCAAATATTTATCAAGCACGCTAAATATTGTAAATGAGTACAGCCCTAGCACTCTTTCCAGGAACATGAATAACCCTTACAGAATAATATACATGAATCTTGCCTGTATGTTTAGACTTCTCCTGTATATTAATTTCCTGAATAGGGCATCATCTCTGTCAGAGTCACAAAGCATCTTTTACACCGCTACGTTCCACCATGCTCATTACTATAACGTGGTCAGGGACTATGAATTTTTTAGGGACCATTCAAGGGGCATTTTATATACATATTTCATGAGAGGAGGGGGTGGAAATAATATTTTTGGCAGACACTTGCCAGGATATGGATGGGAGTCAGGAGAAGATGGCTTTTCATATAAGTAGTCAACTCCACTCAATTTAAACCATGGCTCTTGGGAAGCATTTAAAACACAGAGCTTAAATGGAGCTGCACTGTAAGCAGTACAGAGCAAACTGTCTAGAGTGTATATATATATATTTATATATAGCCAGATGCTCAAGGTCAAATGCGCTGAGCTAGCCATTTGGGGACTGAAGGTATGAAGCAGCTTGCTGGACACAACTCGCTCTTCAGAGCTGCTCACCCCTGAGAGGATGCTTGATACTAGGAGCTGTCCTTGGGGCAAACTATGGGGTCTGAGTCACTGCAATAGCCCCAGTGACAAGAGGTATTAGAGGAAATCAAGCAGCAAATGCAGAGAAAATAACAGTGAGAGTTGCTGGGGGCAGGGTTAAAGTGTAAAATCAATTATCCCCCAAAAGTTGGCTAGGGTTTATCACACCAAGTTATCTTATTTCCCCATAATCTGCAAAGTTCTGTTCATTCAAGTGATGCCCATGCAGCTACATGCTCAGGCAGTAGTGCACTAACCCATCTGTATATCGAGTTGGTACCTCATTAGAAAAACTGTGGGGGAAAAAAAAAACAAACAAAAAAAACATTTATGAAATAGGCTAAATACTCAATGCTTAGGAATGCTTAGGAGCAGTGAGTGTGTGCAGCGCCAGGTAGTCAGGACTTGGGAATGGTGTTGAGTGCACAAAACCTGAAAGCTAACTTGTCTTCTTAAGGTGGTCAGTGGAAAACAGACAGATGCAGACACATCACTCAGAAACAATCTCAAAAATGAAGGGAGTGACTCTGCAGGACACTGCAAGCCTACAGGAATCCTCATAATCAGATCCACCAGAGCTCCATCGGGGTTCTATCCAGACAGCTTCCTATCCTGCTACAGGCTCTTGGCAGGCTTCTGGCTTAGCCCCAAACTCAGACTAATCCATGCTTTTTAGACCATTTACTACATAGTCAAAAGACAGAAACAAACGTAAAAGCTTGGAAGTTCAAATATGCTACTAAGAGATTTTGGAAATAAGTAATCCAAATATGGTTCCAAAGACCATATTCATCCTGTCTAACTTTAGGGACACAGCAGAGCTGCTAAAATTAGTAAGGTAATTGCCTTCAGCTCCTCCATAGTCACCTTCTAAAGAGGTGATATGACTCTTAGCTGGATGGGAAGGTTTCTCTCTCATTAACTACAGCTGAGCATTTTTATCTTTCTGTGATCATTCCAGATTTAAGCCTTCAGAAGCTTCCCTATTCTTGTCTGCAAGTCTATCTTGGATGCTCTTTCTTTTGAAATTTTCTCTCTCAAGCACTTATATTTATTTTCAGCTTTTCTCTCACCTTTATTCATTAATGGTCTGGACCCAACCCAGACATTTGCTAACTCCACTTGGCCAAATGCAGTTTAAACCTTCTTATCAAATTGAACTATAATTTCTGCATGGGACAGTAATGGTTTACTTATGGTTCAATTCCCAGAAAGAACCGGGAATTTAAAACTCCCACTTAGTATAAGGCCAAGTAAACTGCAGGTCATCCACTTATTCTTCCCTTGCGAGGCTGTTTTTCACAAATTCATTTTCTGAAGATGGTGAAAGCAAGTTTGTGATCAGCGAACAGTGAAGTGTATGATTACAGTGGGCTGCTGAGATTAGTCCTGCACCATCCCAGCTTGCTAGCGAGCCTTTGCAACAGCCCCTTCCAGCAGCAGTTAGAAACCAGAAAGCATCTGCCTTGGGACCAGTCAGTCATGCCTGCATCCGATCCTGGCGCCTGTCCTGCTGAGAAAGGGGGCTTGTCTTCACTAATTTCATGATGTCACCATTAAAAGAGTGGGAAGCAATATTTCCATGAATAATAACATACCATGAAGGGTAATCAGTGCTCAAGAACAACGTCCTTGATCATTGGCCAGCCAAGCAACCTAAAGAGCTCTCCTCCTCTTTGTGTAGAGAAACGAGTTATTGATTTGCACATTGTTACAGAGGGCAGTTCTTAATCATAATTAGGCCACTGTGAAAAGTCGAAGTATTCAAATCATGTGAAGGCTTTCACCATTGCAATCTGGCATCCATATGTTCAATGGAAACTCAAGCAGACTGCTTTAATTTTTCTGTAGTTTTTTTTTCTGTGAATACTCAATATCATTTACCCCTTTAAATATGTCAGTTCTGTGTTTTTGGATACACAGCCCCATATTGTCTTTCAGAGGGCTAAGTTAAAACACAGCACTCTATTTTGATACACTATACAATAAGAAATGCACTCTTTAAGAAAAATAAGACATGACAATCACCATTGTATTGTGAGATATTCCCACAAACTTGACTGTTTTGATCTGAATATAGATTACATCAGAACCTGGCCAAGCTAAGTAAGTTCTGAATAAAACTAAGAGTAGCCAGGAATACTTTTAGCTGATTGCTAATCTAGGGCACTGAATGCATCCTTCAGATATTTCCAGACATCACTCAAATATTTCTAGCTGAAAGGTTTAGTGTTCATATTCATCTTGGGTTTGGTTAAGAAAATTTGAAAAAACTCTCTAACTAAAGTCTCCTACTGAAAGGATTGTAAAAGCCCTTGGCTTTAGTCTACTGCAGCGGAGTTTAGTGCTTTTTCCCTCACATTGAGAAGAAGTAGCTATGAGTGAAAAAGCAATGGGAGCTCAAGCACGAATGGGCTTCTGTTGGCCTGGACTACATTTACTCTTAAATTTATATATAGTTTTCAGATTTTCAGAAGGCCAATGTCTGAAGCCATCACAGAGTGTGAATGGTAGCAAAATACCATGGTGGTTTTAAGGGGAAGTGCAATCATTTTATAAAAGGGTTGAGACTCCTGACAGAAAGGATGGGATTCCTCAGATCCTGCAACACAGCTGGTGGCTGCCTCTCCTTCTTGGACACAGGAATGGACTGATTCCTCCAAGGCTCTGGTCCTCTCAGCCTAAAGTGATATAAAACAGGCTTCAAAAATCACTTCCTAGGTATGCCACTTTTTTTCCACTCTTTTTTAGGTGATCTAAGGTGGCTATGTTAGATAGACAGAGCTACACTATGGGAATCTGTAGATAGATTATATGAATCCCATTAATGGGGCAGTGTTCAATTTCTTTCAGTTGCACATATAGTTTCTATCTAAATCTAAAGCTTTAATGAAAAATATCTTATCTGAGATCTGGAGTAGAAAGTAGAACTGAGGATGACATCATGTATTACAGCAAAAGATGAATCTTAGCTTGTCTGAAAATCACTGGAATATATCAAATTCATCAGTTCAGCTCTGGGCCTTTCTGTCTTGAGTTTCTTCATCTTCCAAATACCTCCCCAGGTGTCTTGCTGTGCACGTACTCAAGGTCCCTTGCTTATAGTGTTAGCCAGCTTTTCTTCAGCAGCACATCACTCACCAAATCCAGTAGGAAGAAGGAAAGCAAATATATATATATATTTTTTGCATACACTTTGGAGTAACATCCCAATAAGGATCTTCAATTTGCTTCTATAAGCAATATGAGCAGGGCTGAGATAAGGTCATTGAAAGGATAGGAAAACATAGATTATTAATTGATGCCAGCCTAAAAGCCCCAGCAATTTTATCATGTTAAAAAAAAAAAAAAAAAAAAAAAGTTAAAATGGTATGAGATCAGGACATCTACTTTCAGTGCAAGAGATTTTTCTTGTCATCCAAAACCTTAGCTAATAATAAAGTGTGGAGCCTAAAGTCATATCAGATTTCATCTGAATGGGCAAAACATTAAAACTTGCTACAACCACAATCAGTCCCTTTAAACTAAGAGTGGGAAGTTTCAGCAGTGGGAGAGCTTAGCACCACTGAAAGATCAAGAAGCCCTGAGCAAGTCTCAAAACTCAGTTCCTTATCTAGGACTTCCAGCACAGTCTGTTTAGAGTGTTGTGCTACATGATGTCTCACCAAAACCTGTCCAAATCTTTATGTTGATGAACTTCATGGCATGACAATATTCTTTCCTTAATCCTGAGAAAGAGATAGTAATTAACATAACAATAGGATTTTATATATTTATAGCAATGACATCCTGACTTAGACCATGTCTTCATGGCTCTTTGGCAGTTGGCAGATTATGTGTTTTATCACAAGAGGCCACTTACAGCAGGGTATTGACAAGGCAAAGGTTTTTTGACTACAAATTGGAAGTGCCACCTCTTTAATAAGGCCTCAGCCTTGCAGAAACTGAAAAGCTGAAAACACTTTGCTCACCTGAAAGCTATAAACATATAACACTATGCTCTCCTTCAGCATGGATTACCAAATCCCATTCCTGATTGCTCATGGGAAGACCACACAACGCATAGAGACAGAAGAGCCAGCTCCTGTCTTATCTTAATGAATTACACTCATTAATTCTCTTTTAGCAAACTAATTGCTTTAATGTGATTTAGAAGGACAAAATCCTCCACTTTCTCCTTGTGTTTTACCTCAATGCTGCCACATCCAAAAAAGATCCACAGAGAGCAGAGGAGTTAAAATGAGGGAAAGCGGAACTTTCTTCTCCTCTTGCTTCCCATCCCACTGCAAAACCAAGAACCATTCTGCATGGCAGCGTCCCCTCTCCTACCCCCAGTCCAAAACACTATGAATAAGGAGCACAGTTCTCTGTTCACTCAGGAATGCCAGATATGAAACCACAATCAAGCTTCGATCTCTTCAGCACAGCATGCTCCACATGCCAATCTACGTGTTTGTTGAAAAAAAAAATGAATCTGCTGGAATAAGTTTCTATTATAAGCTCTCACTGTATACATTTTTGAGAGTTAGTATATAATTCCTACACCAGAACCCAATATCTTTTCTGTTTTACAACTGCACATAAATACAACTGCCTTCCATCTAAAAAAAATAAATATTCACAATGTCTGTTCAGTTTGCCTTCTAGCAGCATCTCTCTCCCTCTGCCCAAATATAATCACACTTTCTAACCCCAATCACTCATGGGGGGGAGAGCCAAACAAATCTCACATTCATAAACTCAGATGACAGCCACCCTGAGCTGTAGGAATAGCATTGAATTTATTGGAGCCATTAGCACAGTACAAAGCAACTGGAGTAAACAGCGACTTCCAAAAGAAGCAAAGTTATTTGGAGTGGTTCCAGCATGCAAATGGCAGAGACATTGATAGCTGTAGCAATTATTATTTCCTTTCCCCACACCCTTTTCCTTTTTGAAGCTTGGCCAAATGAGTTTCTCTGCAGAAACTGGAGGCACAGGACTCTGCTGGAAATGATGGTGATTTCTACGGCCACCCTCAGGTTTTCAGTATGAGAACTGGAAAAAATAAAAAATAAAATCTAGCTTACCTGTCACTACAAACACATGACAGAAATATTTTTTAACCCAATAACATGTTCACAGTGTCTTGATTTTGTCTTGGAACTCAACAAGCGGGTTATCTGACCAAGTGATTTGTGACCTAATCATTGTCTACACAAAGCAAACAGGAGAAGGGCCAATTTTTCTGGAATTATTATTATTATTTATTAAATAACTGAGCTCCCACAAATATGAGCTGAGCCTAGAAAGATGACTTCAAGCTTAAAATACAAAACTGGAAAATGGGATAATTATTACTATTGATAGTATTGTTACTGTTTTTAGCAGCCTCACACCCAAACTAGAGAGCTGCCAGGACAAGAACTGTGAAAACACTTAGCAGAAAAATACTCCTAGCCCCAAATAACACACAGCCGAAGGCAAGGGACAGAGAGACTAGCAGGGAAAGTATGTGGACACAGTGAGCAGGGGGCAGCTTGCAGGAGAGGAAATAAAAGGGACTCCTGAGTTAACATTTTTTTCTCCATTTGTCTGGTTCCTTGACACTAGCAGTCCTTTGGGTCATGGTCTCTCTCTTCCTATGCATTAATACAGTTCCAAGCATCTTTTCTGTTCTGGCAGAAAATTTGGGGAAGCTTTCAGCAAGTTTCCAAGTGAAAGGTATGCAAATGGATAAGACAGTCATCTTGGCCTTATTTGTGATCTTTATTCTTGTGGTAAATTCATACATACACAGGATTGTGCCATATGTTTCCAGTCTGCCCTTGGACATGGGATTTTTACAGGCAGTGAAGACATTTTGCTGAGAGGAGCAGGAGGTTTCAGAAGCTAAGGATGCTGCAGCTGATGTTTTTGGCTTAACTGCTGAAGTTATGAAGTTTCTTTCATGATAGAAAGAAAGAAGAGGAATGTTGGCTTTGTGTAACAAGCTGAATGATTCTTTGGTTTGTTGTTTTGGACAGAAATTTGAGTGTGAACCAGTGGACTTAGCACTGATCCAAGAGCTGGCTGATGCTGTCTATGTTCCTGGCTCTTCTTGGTACCTTTGAGGAGATTCGTCAATGTGACCACATTCTCATGGTGTTTTGCCCTATCTGGTACTTCTGCATGACACTGCACTGTGTAGGATTCACTGCAGATCCACAGGGTCTGTTAAGCAGTTAGACTCTTTCAAGTATTTTTGGGCCACACACAATTGTTCCATGGACTGAATTACTTGCATTTGTCATCCCCTTTGTAAGACATTGTTGACTGGCATCCTTAAAGTCATCCACAGCACCTGAAAATGTAGCAAATGACAGCAATATGAACATCTCATTTGTCCTTGCTGAAACCGTGCTGTCGCTCTCAGATTCCCTCTTTGTCTTGCATGAGTCTTGACATTGCTTCCAGAAGGATCTGTTCCATGATCTTGCCAGGCATAGAAGTGAGACTCACCGGTCTGTACTTCCCCTGGTCCTCCTTTCTACTCCTTTTAAATATGGGAGTGATGTTTTCCTTTTTCCAGTCACCAGGGACTTGACTTGACTGCTATATTCTAGCAGCACTTGTGATTTCAAGGATTCCTGAAGTCTTTCAGCTTAGGAATCTGCTGTCTTTAATTCCCAAAGCTATTTATCAGTCAGATACAGGGCAGAAATCTGATCATGTAGAATCATCTGGAGATATTGCCATCAGTGCATTGGCAGGCTTCTGGCACCATCCTCATGGGCTGCAGCAACAGTTGTCACTGAGCCCCAGAAAAGGTCACAGCCTATGAAGGAGAAAGAATTAAGGTGACTGCTGATTATATCTGGATGAACAAATGCCTTTCAAGCACCTATTCCTCTCCCATAGGGCTATAGCAGGAATTTGACTCAGATTGTGGAGCTGTATGTCAGATTAAATGAATTCCAGACTCAAACTCAAGTAGTTTTTCTGTTTGCTGTGAGTAGCCCTGAGGGACTTCTGAAAGCTGTAAGAGTTATCAGCAAATAATGAGCTGATATGTACCTGCCAGACATACTCAAATGGATGCATGGGCCTCAGCATCCTAAGTTCACTCAGCAGACCCATATCCTCTATGGCAATGCCAGGTCTGCCCTTTTATCACCCTTTTCCTTGTCCCATTCATCTCCTCTAGACAGTTCCAGTCTCTCCACTCTCAGCATTTTTTGTCACAGTCTCAGGCCATTCCTGTCTTCCTCTCAGGACTCATTGTCCCAGTCTCGTGGTAGTCCTCACAGCTGTGCTCCTAGATGTCCTGGTATCTATGATCCCTAAATCTTCTCAGTCAATGAGGCCCATAATGTCCTCTCCCAGAACCTTTTATTGTATGTCTTTTCCTTTTCCTCTTGGAATTTCCACTACTCATCTGTCTCCACCCCAGACCCCCATTAGACTTCAGCAATCCTCTATATCTAAGTTTCTTGCACTAATCTGCTCTTCGTCTTTTCATTCAGTCCCAGATTGTGTTCCCTTTTCAGTTTTATGTGGTAGCCTCTTTGTCATCCCTGTATTTCACACACAAAGCAGCATTTTCTCCTTCTCCTTCCACCTCTTCTCCCTTCTCCCATTCTCAGCTATGCTCTCAGAAATAACATAACTATTTTTCTCAAGTTTAAAAAAAGAAATTCCAATATTTTTGTTCCATCAGGTGAAGTATGACAGTATTATAAGCACCAAAAAACAAGGCCATAAAGACCAGTAAATATGAAAGTGGTGGTAGGTACCCTAACAAATGCATCCGCAAACATTGCAAGTATGCACACACAAAAACACAAAAAATGTTTTCATCAAACAGACTTGGAAAAGGCAGCTTAAAACGACCTGACTGGCTCTATACCTGCAGCTGTTCAGTCACCATTTTAAAGTCACCCTTTAAATATTTGCAAGAGGAACAGTTTTAATCAAACCAATACTGCAAGAAATAAACACGTCCTTTAACCACTAAAAGGTGCCTGTGCAGTTTGTAAAAGTCACCAGCACCTTGAAACCATCTGAAGTTTTGCCCTCATCATGTTTCCCTTTCAGCAATGCAGTTGCTGAGTTAATAAGATTGCAACCAATCTGACTAGCATGGTAAGAAATACAAAAAGCTATTTGATCAACAGTAGTCTGGCCTTCAGATTCTATATAAGGAGAGATTTCCACTGACAATTCCACTCTCTATAGTCCCACATGTGCTGGCACTCCATTCACAAGTATATTATGTTCTTCACGCTTAAAAAAAAAAAAAAAAAAAAAAAAAGCTTCATAAATAGCAATATTAAATATAACCATACACCAGAGTACAGTTTTTATTGCCTAATTCCTGTTACAAAAATGCATATACCTTAGAAATATCTGTAAAATATATCAGTTCATCCTCAGTCCAAGGGAAAACAATTGTGAACAGGAGTAGAAAGAATGAGCAGCAGTTTCAGAGTTCATTTTTACACTGGACTGTTTTAAAGAAACTTTGTTCTATTGACAGCAATATGTCATTCCTGCTTCTCCATTTCCAAAAGCCCAGTGATTCCCAATCACAAATGTTTTGATTCAGTGATGAAATAACCAAGCAAATCCTGAAGATCCATTTAAAACATAATATTATTTTTTATTGAGCTGTTCTTCAGGATTTCTACAAAGAGACAATGTGGAACAATGCTCCCATCCCTTAGATTCAAAGTTTATTTAAAGCCAAACTCCAACAAAATAATAAATTACTTCTCCAAATCTTTCTGTGGGTTTATTCCATGTAAAAACTTTCTCTTGTTTGATGTTATCCATGATCTTGCTGAGGTGCTCTCTTGTGCTATCATGAGTCCATAAGAAGTTATTCAACAGTATCAGTTCCAGTGTTGACCCCTCAGTAAAAGTGCTAGCAGTTGGTTGCCAACTGAACTTCCAGCTGATGACCACTGTTCCATGAAACCAGTGGTCCTGTGATTTTTCCACCTAACTTGAATTCTATCCCTCCCTGAATCTGCAGTCATCTCATCATGATGACAGGCAGCCCACAATGGGCAAGTGAAAGCTCTGCGTAACACTGAAAGAAGTCATTCCACGAGTCCTTTGGCCAAAGTAGGTGATGATTATGTCCATCATGCATTTTGGGACAACATCTTTGTTTAGCCAAAATCAAAATTCAAAGTCTTTGACATCTCCCTATAGTTCTGCAATAGTAAAAACCTGGCACCACATTACCTCCTGACTAAGTAGCAACACTAAGAAAACATCTAAACATGGGCAGGGCATAATCTTTGAGATCAGCTGGCACGCTCTGGTCATACCCAGGTTACTAAATTCCTATACATGTATGTACAGAACAAGATGGCTGCATCATCTTGCCTGTAGGAAATGGACCACAGATTCCAATGTCATGAGTCCAGATAGGTAAAAAGACACAAATCCTACTTTTTGACATGATATATATGAAACTATATATTATATAGAGAGAAAAACACCAAACTCAAGATTCAAGTCTTTGAATGTACTCAGCATTGCTGATGATGCAGCTGACTTCAGCAAGGGCCATTAAATTAATGCTGAGCACTTTTGTTTCAAATAAAACAGTTCAATACAACTATTTTGGGATAAAAAGCAGGCATAGGACTTAGGCACTTTGAGAGCCTATTCTAGGCTTCATCTCTCTTCCTGTGAGAAAGGACAAGTCAGATCACTATTTGATGATATTATGTTTCTACCTAGCAAGCACTATTAAGAAAATAACATACATATAAAGTACAAAAGGAGCAGAAAGCATTGGAAATGTTCTCTCTTGTTCTTATTTTTATTTTATTATACAGAGATAATTTTGTATATGGTCCCCAAGAAATGAAATTTAAGCACGGTTATAATAGGCAAGACAATTTTTCCAGTTCACTCCAGAAAATTCTAGACTAGCAAATTGTGCAACAGCAGCTATTAGCTTTTATCCGCATTAAGTCATGAAACACTAGAGTGATTGTAGACACCTAGACCAAATTCAGTGCCTATCTTTGGAAAAAAAAAAAAGGGTGGGGGGGGCAGGGCAAAAAGAAGGCTTTGACATTTGTATATCACTTGGCTCAGCATTGACTCCCAGGAAAATTCCTGGAATCTTAATGCTGTTTCATTAAAATGAAACTAAAATATTATGTATCTCAATTTATAAAAACACAGAAAAATGTAAAACATATCTGAGATAAATTTGCAAGAAAAAATACAGTCCAATTAAATATCCATTTAAAATTGGCTAAAAATCTGTATGTCATACATAGATTTCAACGGAGTTTTTGAGTTGTCATATACAAGCTTCTCATGAAAAACCTAAAGAAACATGACATAGACAGGACTACAGAAAACAGGGTATGCTGCTGTTCATAGTCACAAAGTAGTTAGGAATAGTCACAGTCAAACTGCAAAAATATGTACATTTGTTTTCTTTAAGGATCTGATCTGGTTCTATTCATTATACTTGAATTCTGCAACATGTTCACAATAGCTAGAAAGTTTTATATTTAATTCTGTTTTGTGTTTGATTTTTAAGGTGGACAGATGACCAGACTACAAATTGTCATTATTCAGGTTTTTATTGTAATTCAACATGGATGATGATAGCAAACAAAAAGAGAGAAAAAGGAAAAGAAAAAGGAAAAGAGAAGGAAAAAGAAAAAAGAATAAAAAGAAGAAGAAAAATGAAAAAGAAAAGAAATGAAAGAGAAAGCAAAAGGAAAGGGGAAAAGGAAAGGGGAAAAGGAAAGGGGAAAAGGAAAGGGGAAAAGGAAAAGGAAAAGGAAAAGGAAAAGGAAGAGGAAGAGGAAGAGGAAGAGGAAGAGGAAGAGGAAGAGGAAGAGGAAGAGGAAGAGGAAGAGGAAGAGGAAGAGGAAGAGAATAAACAACATATATTTTAAGTAGCATATGCATTGCTACCCACAGACTATTTTTCAGGCTTATATTGCAAAGTATTTATACTGTCTCTTTCTAATATCTTGAATAAACATAACTCTTTTTTTTTTTTTTTTTTTTCCCCCATGAGATTTCCAAAGCACTCCTCAAACATAGCTAGCCAATTTTTCAAACCCTTTGGAAAACCATCACGTTTTTAGAGCTGAAGGGAACCATTTTAATCATGTATCCTTATCTCTATCCTAATATGTGAAATACATGAATATATGAACACATGTTCAAGACATCCTAAAATTTTTTAAAAGAGCTGCAATTATCTGAGATTGATGTATTTGTCTTCCTCTCTGGACACCACCCTAAAATCTTCTTCTGCCATTTCCAATTTACTGAGCTGGGCATGGATTTAAGCCATTGCTGACCCAGGAAGAAAACCACAGCTGCGCTACAGAATGGTTTAGATTTAGGCCAGGGAGTACAGGCTCCAGCTCAAAATGCAGAGGTCAAACTTCAGTAACCAGAAATAATCTTCAGAGCTTAAAAATGGCAGGAATCCAAAGATCCAGCTTTCTCCCTAGTTTGATAAGCGCTGCTGAGAAGTAAATCCCGGAGGATTTGTGTGTTTTTTACATATCTGGAAGTGTGCAACAATTTTGTCAGCTCTGCAAGGCAGAACATCTCTAGCAAACAACAAAATGAAACAAAAACACCCTTTCCAGCGCTGAGGACCTGAGCTGCCAAGTTGAGACATCCTTGAAGATGACGAGATGGAAGCTAGTGAACTGTAACTGTGAAGGGCAGATTCAGGAGATACTGATGGTAAGGCACATATCACATAATCACTCTATTGCAAGTGCTGGCAAGAGAGGGGTGTGACAGTATCAGGTCTCACTCACATTTATATTCTCATATTCACAACTGAGAAGATGACACAGAAACAATGAGAGTATTTTACATTTAGGGCAGGCTTTGAATATCAGGCTTTTGTTCAGGGGCATCTGCCAAAAGGGAAAAAACTTCCTTGTCAATCTAGGTAAAAGGCAACACAGAGTAAATGAAATTCCCATTCCCATCCATTTGCTATTGTTCCTACTGCCTTCCCCCTAAATTTCCCCCCAGCTGAAATGCTCACTGCATGCAGGCCGATCTTCAAATTTAACTCTCATTTGAGCTGCGACTCTTTCAAGTCAGTTACTGTGCTCAGTTAACACAATACCATAACACTAGATTGAGTACCATCTGACAGGGAAAAGGTGCCACCTCTGGGGGCACAAACATCACTTCCTCAGCACCCAGAAGTTCTTGCTGAGCTCTTACTCAATAATTCTTTTTTTGCCATTGTTTTTGTTGTTGTTGTTGTTTTACAGTTATGTAATGGCAGGCAAGGGTTCCAGGGTGTTAAAAGAAAATAGGAAACCTTAGCTGAGATCTAGGTTCAAAATGGATATCAAAAGTAGAACGTCACACAAGACTCAGAAAACTCAAAAGCACACAGGGATTTGTGTTCCTCACTGTGGAAGTCCTGCTGGAAATCTAAGCAGTGCATTCAAACACAAGTCAAGGTGACATCATGGAAAAATAAACCCTGGTACAATGAACCGTCTTTGTTTTCAAAGATTAAAGATCCCTTGGCCCTTCCCCAGCTTTTATTGTCACACCTGATGTGAATTAATTTTGTTTTCTTGCTTTCTGCAAATCTTGATATGCAAAGCTCATATCAGAGACGGAACCTCTATCCCAAAGGACATGTGCAAGTGATGCTCTTTCAGGTTACTCTTACCTTTCTTGAGTCCCTATGCTACATGTCCATATGTAACGCAAAACAGCAAATCTACTTCAGTAACCCCACAGCACCATGTGGGAAGATATCAGTTTCTTTCCAGACTGAAACCAGGAAGTACAAAAGTATGGGAAATATAGAAATCAGACCATCTTTCTGTGGATATTTACTTGGGATTCCTATCGCCTTAAGTGGGATGTGTGTTTATGCCTATCTGAAGCCATAATAAGATCCTTCAGTTACTGTGAGATGAGCTTGCACTGCAGAGCTTTAAATCAGAGTCAAATCTGAATGCAAACTCTGAAATTATGCAAATTCAAGAGTTTAGTTTTGGTTAAGCTAGAAGGCTGCTCTAAAGCTTCCAAAATCTGAAGGTGTTTGAAACAAGGAGATGAGTACATCAGTACTAGAAATGTGGGAGAAGAAACAAGGTTTGATTTTGAATAGCTCTGTACTTCCCAGTTTATCTATGACTAGAAGCAGAAATTATTTGTCACAAAAACATTCTTCATGTTCAGTTCCATCTCAAGATAGGATATAGAGGGAAAAAGAAAAGAGAGAGAGAGAGAAAGAGAAAAAGTCAACCAAACATTAAATATTTTCACCCCCCCAGAGTTTCAGATTCAGTTCAAGGCTTCAGCAAAGACTTTGGGTCACTTCTCATTTTATCCAAATCTATTTGCCCAGCCCTAATTGCAACAGCACATCTGGAAATGCTACAGCTAAGGCCCTGCCAGCACTTTCATTATAAGCCCTCCTGTTTTCAGGGTTTTGTAACTTTTCCTGAAACAAAAATAAAAAAAAATAAAAAAATTAAAATGCAACAGCAGAAGGACTGAAACTTGATATAAAAGGTTCTCAGCTGGGGAGCAATTTTTTTTGTGTTGCAATATTTCAAGGAAATCTAATCAAGCCATTTTGAAAATAAGAATTTGTAGAAAATGGTGGGAAGGTAGGACAACATTTTTGTGTGGTTGTTTGGTTGTTTTCTTTTCTTTTTTTTTTTTTTTTTTAATCTTTGTTAATTTTTGTTTTTGGTGATGGTGTTTTTTTTTTTTTGTTTGGTTTGGTTAGTTTGGTTAGTTAGAAGCACACAGAAAACATATTGCAGATATAAACCATTTCTCAACTCTGAACTGTGACCTGACTTATTGATTTAAAGCCTTTGGATAAAGACTTGATTAAAGTTTTGGATAACTCTTTCAAAGAACTGCAACGACAGCAAAGAAAAAGAACATTTACTTACAGAACCTGCTTGGAAATTGATATGAGATGCAAGAAACATCAGTAAGTCCCCATCCTTTGGTGCAAGGCAATGAAGTAATGACTGGAAACTCTGAAAGCATAAGAGTCCACTATGCATAATGAAGGATATATGGTTTTATGAAAGTACTGCTCAACAGAGGAATCTATCCTTAGAGTAACCTCCCTCTAGATGTGAAGAGAAGCATAGAGGTCTCATCTTTTTGGGGTTTTATTCCAAAGGTTCTGGCTGGGTGTAGCTCTCAATCACTCACATGAAAGCAGAGCATGGCCTGTTTGCAATAGAGGCTGAGTATATGCAAAGGTTGGGATTAATGCTGAAGTTACAATAAGTACAGACATCTACAAGTAGGTTTCCAAGGTTATGTGATAGGTAATGGAGATCTACTCCACCTTGTGAAATGCCCCGGTTAGCTGGGCAGGCAGGCAAGGGCTGCTGAACAGGACACAGGACCTGCTGGACCAAAGGCTGAGATACTTTAGGATATCACAACTGAGATACTTTAGGATACCTTAGGTAGCACTGAGATGCTGAATCACACAATACATATATACACTGTAAGAGCTGAAGTATTTTCTGTGCTGGCCTTGTCAACTCGGTGTCTTCTAACTAGAGTGTGAATTCAGACACCTACATGTAGATATCTCATAGTATCCACAGTCCCCATCCAGCATACAGTATCAGTAACCACAAAGTCTTAGAACATTTTTAATCTCTTGGTCTCAAAAAGCACTAGAAAGTAGGGCAGTATTTTGCTTGTAGTCACTGTCTAGACACAGCATGTTAAAAATACTTAAAATTATCACTGCAGTTGACCATTGAAACATGCCAGTTTCAACTCCACCCAAAACACTTGGACATGTGTCAGAATTATTGCATTGTTCCAAGTTGTGGGTCAGATTCTAACACAGGCGTGTAAAGATAAGTGATTATGATTTCACTTTCAGGTCACCCTCTCTGTTGACTAGAGTCCCAGGAGTTGAACTCAATGACCAGGAGTCAGACTTGATAATCCTTGTGGGTCCCTTCCACCTCAGGACATTCTGTGATGGTTCTAAGACAGACCACTTGACTAGCAAACAAGGGACCAGATGGGTCCCAAACAAGGGACCAACATTACCTATTACATCTCTCCATGGCTGACCAGATGCACATTGACTGTAACAGAAGTTTGGATAGACATGATCACTAAATATGAGTGTCTTAGTCTGGAGCTTATTAAAGTTAGTCATTCTGTGGAGATGACTTCCAATCCTCACCCACAGCATCCAACATCTTATACAGAATGTCTTCAACCTCTTTGACTATGAGCTAAACTGTATTGCATTATGTCACATTTGCAAAAAATACAGACAAATGTGGCAGCTCAGCTGGCACATAGTAGCTTGCTAAAGTATAGTAACTTGTTTGTGTCCCTGAGCCATAACTCTTAAACAGTTCAGATGCAAACATGCAATTTGCATTCTAGTCAAATCAAAGACAAAGGCACTTAAATCCTAATGTAGATTGATGAGAACTTGATGGAAAAAGATAGCTTTTATTACAGCCCCTTAAGGCTGTCTGTCATCTAGACGGAGCTGAATGTACTGTGAAAACATATTGGGACTTGTTTTCATTACACAATCCAGCCTGGCTAAAATCAGAAACTTTTTGATATGTCTTCACTCAGTTGAACCAGATTGGAAACTGTAGGCTTGGTAAGTACTGTTGCACAGACACAGAACTATTCACTTCTGGAACACTAGAAACAATTCATGTCACCTGTGACCAAGAAAGATGAACCCGATTTAGGGATAGCGCAGAGAAACACAACTGGGATCATCTTAGGAATGTGGAAATTCAGAGATGAGACTAGATGTTTGTTTTAACTATCAGAACAGGAGCAGAAAAATTATATGACTATTTAAAGTACAGGACAATTTTGGCATAAGGACAAATGGGTAGTAACTGGCCATGAATAAATTTCAATAGACATTAGAAGATGGTTTCAAACTGTCAGAAGAGTGAGGTTTTGAAGCAACCTTCCCATAGGAGTAGTTATGGCAAGAAACCTAACCACTTTTATGAAGGAACACACTAAATTTATGAACAGATTATGTTACGTGGGAGGCTGAAGTAGCATGTGGCTGGATTTGATGATCCACAAGATTCCTTTCAGGCTACTTCAGAGAAAATATTAGAATTTAATTTTCAACTGCCCTTTATACTTTCTTTGTATAATCCTGAGGGTAGAAATATTTTCACTTTGCAGCAGAGACTGTTGTGTTATTTCCACCATGAAGAAGTAAAGAAAGTAATTGAAAAACCACAAGAAAAGATAAATTTGTGACATTACAGACAATGAAATGAGCAGATAAGGTAAAAAAAAGTCTTATAAATGGAGTGTGTCCACAGGATGATTAACATCCTTCATAAGATTTGTGTATTAGACCCTCAGGAACACCTATTTTCACTTTGTCTTACTAGAACCTGACCAATGCATACCATACTTACATGCAATATGCAGAGAACAAGTACAAGAATTAATGCACTACTCAAGGCATGTCCGTGGTATGCAAAGCAGCACATAGAAGAAATATCTGGGAAAGAATCAAATAACCTCATTCCAGAAATGAAGCTCTTATAGCTGTTTTCACCCAAGGTTGAGACCAAGACAGCTGGCTAGCTGAAAGGCAGAACTAGCCATCCTGGGATGAAATCCAGTCCATTTAAATCCCACTTTTGTCACAGACAGCATACCAGTCCATGTACTTTCCTTGGCAGCTCATTATACAGGCCCCTAAATTCATTAAAACATTAAATTTCATCAGATTTTTTCTGGACACTTAGATATGTCAGTCAAACCCTGCTGTGATCAGTCCTATACTTTCCTAAGCCTATACCACTTTGTTTCCACTTAAGTCTTCTAGAGAGGCCTTTAAAGTTAGAGACAGTGATGACAGGGATATGTCAATAAGCATCTCTTTCCTAGGAGTCTGAAAGCTGTAGAAAGTGGAAGATATTGTCTCCAGGGGTAATGAGTTCACATTTTGTACAACGTTTGGACCAGAACACCACAAAACTTTTTATGTGGTCAATTGTGGAGCCAGGAATGCAGGAGACAGAAGAAAAAAAAAAAAAAAAAAAAAAAGAAAGACTTTAGAGCCTAAAGGTTAGAAAAAGAACAGGAACATCAATCAGATCATGCTCCTTGCAACATAATGTTTCATATTTCAAGAAGCACACTAGGTTAGCTTCTTCATGGAGGAAAGGGAGACCTTATTACGCTTGGCCTTGACTTTGTGATCAGGAAACTCTTGTAGGCCAGTGAAACTCCCTTGAGGCTGCTTAGAGCCCAGGATCAGGGTCTTGGGGAGACTGTCAGAATTATGTTGTTATTATATAAAATCTGGGCACATGACTCCACATTCAGCAGGAGAACATGGATCCAGATTCACACGGATGTCATTACCTATGTTTGTTTCTACTTCTTTGTACTCTCAGGGCAAGAGATGTTCAGTTAAGAATAGTGGGTTGTACTCTGTTGATATTAAAAGTATTTCCCTCTCTCCATTAGCTAGGCAATAACCACAGGTAGCTTTCTGTTATGTACACCTTTTGGAGACAGGTATCTGAATTTGTCATCAAGCAACACAAAGACTGAGGTGACTGAATTTTGGTCTCTATAGTACCCAGGTCTCTGACTATTACTCCCTATTTTTATTCTGTACGCTTTGCTACCTGAGCAATATTCTGGAACAAGACACAGGAAGCAGCATAGTCAAACTAAGTAGTTTCATGAACAACTTTTTCTTCTAATCTGTCACGTTTGCCATTTTGCTCTACTCTCAATCACTGTGTAGGACTTCTGTTTATTTAGTGAAGATGGGCTCCATAGGCAGCATTCCAATGCACATATCCACTGGCTGGCAAAGTGCTAAGGACCTTCATGAAACAGAAGGCATTTAAAACTCTCTCTGTCACCTCTCATATGCCCTCTGTTTTGTCTCCAAAAATTCCCCCAGGTTTGTCAGACATGACTTTCACTCCAGAAATGATCCTAATTCCTTTTATCAGTTCATATTTTTCCAGATGGTTTGTGATCTCATCCTACACTAATGTCTCCAAGACCTTGCCTACTGTCAGAAGCAAACTTTATTGCAAATCTGCAATTCCCTAATTTCACTCAGCCCTCTTATTATAGAATGGTTTTACATTCACATTATTTTGGTCCCTCAGTACTCCTTCCTGTTACAATAAGCATGTAAGTATTCTTTAGTTGACCAGTATCCTTTTCTGTCATCCCTTTCATGACATTCAGGTGTGACCAGCTGATCCCTACATCTGTCTCTTCTTTCCAGTAAGCTTTTGAATACTAATCTTCAAATTTCTTTCAGAACATTTTTTTTTAATTTCTGGCACAGTATTTTGTTTCTTCCATGGGACCTACTTTTAAGAGATAGTAGAGGAATAAGACTGATGTAATGAAGATACATTAGCTAAGACAATCCAGAGAATGACCACTGTTTACAAAGCTTTTTATGTCTAGACCAGACTGGTAGTGATAAAAGATAATGAACATCAGATGTCTTCTTACTGTTTTACATGCCAGCTGACAACTGCTCAATTTACTGAAATCTTTACCTAGATTACTAGATTTGGCAAATTGTTCAGAATTTCAGTTGGTCATAGCATGAAAAAGGAATGTGTTCATACTGATGAGATGGTCAAAAGTAAGGGGTACAGTAGCTGCAAAACAGTTCCATGGATGTCCATAACTAAAATAAAACATGATAGCATCACAGATTTAGGCTGGGACATTCCCTCTTCCTTTCATAGAGGTAAGAAGCCTTGGGCCTGTCCTGGGGCTAGAGGGGTAATTTGAGTCCCGGTATCTTGCAGTCCTCTGGCATTCCCAGAAGATGCCATTTTATTTGGAAATATCTTGCAGAATATAGTAGTAGGTAGACACATGGGGTCTACATAATTGCTTCAAAAATCCTTACTATTCATCAGATGATAAGGTTCCTTTTTATTTCATCTTATCAAATGTGGACAAGGTATAATTCCATCTTAATGTTATGTGCAGTGCTAAGATACATTGTTGCAGATACATAAAACTTTTTTTTTTTTTCTTTTTCCCCTATAAAGGAAAAAGCTCATTTTAAAGCCAAGGGCTGACTATCCCATGATGACCATGATGGGCTCATACTTCACACTTTCTCAGTCCAGACAAGGGCTCCTTTTCATCAAGTCAATGCCATAGGTTTCAGACAGTAAAATGATTTGACCAGACTCATGGATCTTTGCATAACTAGGGTCTGAGATCCTGCACAAGGCTCTTATTTGCTCTGTTCCAAGGACTTGTTCAAATTGTTTTTGTTTGTTTATTTATTTATTTATTTTTAAATATTACTCTTCTCCTTTCCACCCAACCATCACAAGGTTTCTAATAAAACGTTATGCTTCCTGATATTTCTTTGACTCCCTCAGCTTCATATTCTACCTACAAAAGGGGAATAGTAGCATTGACCTCCTTCATAGGTGGGATTAAAAAAATAATAATAATTGCACTGAGGTCCGTAAGCTGACACCTAAAATCATGGAGGATGATGGCAATTTGGTACCAATAGCTGACCAACAGATGAGACCCCAGAGATGTTCAGCTTGTAACAAATTATCTGGATAGTTTAGATTGTTCTACCACTCAGATCAGCGGCAAAGTTTCCTCACTTGGTAATGGATAAGAGTTTTGTTACAGATAAGTGTCTTTGAATAAAAGCCCCATATGTCTGCAAGCATTAGGCACTTTTAGCAAGTGATCTATACAGAGACTTGAAATGATAACATCCCTTCTTGCTGAGTTTGTGCAAACGCTTCCTAAAGATTTCTATTTTACCACAATAGAAGCCTTTCAAAGGTTAAATAGGGATAACTTGAATTGTTAGCATCTATCAGTCCGCTAGCCCAACCACAAGCATGTCTAAAGCAACTCTTGCTGATAACACATTACAACAATTACATTCTTCTCACTAACATCCACAAAATATGCTGATGATCATGATTACTTCTGAGTGGGAAATCACTGTGTTGCTGGGACTATTGCACCCCAATAACCTTTCAATTTCTTCCCTGACTGTTTTGCCTGACCATTTCAACACACTCCTCAAACAATTCTTCACTGAAACAATTCTTCAAACCACAGGTGAGACACTTTGTTAACGGGTATTGACGGCACCCCACTGAAATTAGTGGCTCTCTGCAATGACAAATAGCAGAAGTTTTGATCCTTGGAGTCTGGACTTCATGTAGGAGAGTTCCTCGCATTGACTCTTGACAGGTAAGAATGGCTTTAAAAGCTAACACATTGTTTCATCCTCACATTTAGCACCACACAGTCACAGGGACTGTGACAGCACAGGAGCAAAGGTTATAAAACAAAAACCTTATTTCCTTCCACACGTGAGCAGAGCTGTACAGCACTCCAGATGAAGCCCAGCACCATGTTTATAACTCAGTGAACTTTCTATTTCCTTATCTGCTACTGGCAACATCTGCAAGATGCACCTTTAGGTCTCATCTCTCCTCTTTGCTACAACAGGTCAATGGGCATCAGTCACACCATGAGTAGCTAAGAGCTAATATTGTTCTTCCTTCCTCCTTCCTTCTCCACTAAAAAGTCTGGAGTTTCCAGCAGTGCTCATTTTAGCAGGTGATCCTGTGTTTTGTACTATTACATATTTCCAGCTATTTTTTTTTTTTTGTTGTTGTTCAAAACTGCCTCCATGCTGACAGATCTTCTGCAGTTTCTATCAGAGACCAGATGTGTCTTTCTCCTTCTCCCTTCTGTGTGCAGGCCATTAATAAATGTTTACTGGTCTTTAAGGCACCCCAGTGCTAAATCCCCTCTTAATCCAACAGCTCCTTTTTTGGTATTTTGTTATTTCACCTTCACTTTTCCTGTCCAAGTTGCTATCTTCTCCATCTGAGCTTGGATCTGCTCATGACATCTGGTCATGGGCCAGCCACGGTTCCTTGTGGATTTGTGTCCAGCTCTGAATTTTTTGTCATTCTTGATAATTAAGTTTTCAAAGGAAAAGGAAGGTTGAAAAAAACAAACAAACAAACAAACAACAAACAAACAAACAAACAACTTTGCAAAGGTGGTTTTTTTGTTTGTTTCTTTTCATATTAATCTATTATGTAATGGGAAAATTGTCTTTCATTTCATCTAAGAAGACTAAAAGATGGTTTTCTTACTTCAATATTTTGCCTCTTTTCCGTCCTTGTTCTTCTCCAAAGACAGATATAAGATGTATTTTTCCCCCAAAATCCTCTGATAATCATCTAATCATCTCTCTTATTAACATTTCTCTTCTGTCCAAAAGAACAATGGATAATGTTGCTTTTTGGAAATTCTGGAGAGCTGTTACAAAGAGATTTTTTTTTCCATGATTAAAAAATAAATATAAAATAAAATAAAATAAAATAATATAAAATAAAATAAAATAAAATAAAATAAAATAAAATAAAATAAAATAAAAAGGAAAAGGTATCTACCACTGTCATATTTAACTTTCAGACAAGACACTATGATGATTTAAGAGACAGATCAGTGAAGTTCCTTGTAAAATTCCTCCTAATTTCATTCTCTTTATAAAAGGTAAAAGTATTTTGTAAAGGAAGGAAAGTGAGAAGAACATGCTGTGTTAAGTTAACTATGAAACATTAATAAAACAGGCCAAGAAACTGAAGAACCTCATGCCAAAACCATTAGAAGCGCCTTAATAAAAAAATTCAAATACTTTTCTTTGTAAACCAGCTAACAGGAGAGTTCAGAGAAGTAACAGTTGATTCAAAGCAAAAAAATAGTTCATAGGCAAGATAAAACCATAACAGAAAAGCTAAATACTTTTTTTTTTTTTTTTTTTTTTGAGCAGAGGTGAGAGATTCTTGCAACAAAATTTTCCTCTGTGTCAGATCAAGCTCAAGAATTGTGTCAATAGGAAGTGTTATTAGCAGACATTTTAGAGCAAGCCAATAAAATTTAACAGTTAAGAAAGGGCCAAGATCAGATGTCATTCACTCGCAAGTTCTTTAGTAATGCACTAGTAATGCACTCACAAAACAGTAAGCCTACTAACTGTGGTATGTGAGTTATCTTAAATAAGAACCTGCACTACGTGAGAGGAAAGCTGCAGCTACTTTTTTTTTTTTTTTTTTTTTTTTTTTTTATAAAGCTCCAAGCATCATCTTGGGAACACCAGATAATATTTTAACTCCTCTTTAATGTAAGTTGTTAGACACTATATTAAATAGTAGAATTAGTAGGCAGAGATAAATTTGAAATAAGGAAGACAGCATCATATTTCTTGAAATTCAGGAGTTTCAAATTTATTAGAATTCTTTAAAGGAGTAAAAGGGGATGTGGAATATGGAAATTCAGTTGGACTCCTTGGACTATTTGAAAACTCAGTGAAATCACGTAGCAAAACACTTTTGAAAAATTAAACTTTCATGGTGCAAGATACAGATCTTGATACAGGTTAACCATTGAAAGTTGAAAACTTTCTGGACTGAAATAAATAGCTGGCTTTAATAATGATACCCAACAGAGGGAAGAGTTAAGACTTGTGTTGTTCAATTTATTTACAAATGATCTAAGAAAGGGTTGACCAAGTAATGGTATATCTGAGATCATCAAAACTGAAATGTATTCCTGAAAAAGAATGACCAGATAATAAAGTGACAAAGGAATTTTATTGTGAATAAACAAAAAGATTTGGAGCATATAGAAAAACATGATCTGAACTATATCCAGTAATGGAGTTTAAGTTAATGCTTATTAGGAATAACTGAGTCATCATGGCTAATTCTCTGAAAGTCAGGTCTATGTTGAATGAAGTCAGATAAAATGCATATTAGTAACTGTTAGGAACAGAAATGACAAAACAAAATGAAACGAACAAACAAAAAAAACAGAAAGATGATTACATGATGCATATATCTACTTTGGGCAGTGTCTTGAATGGACTGATATTGATGTATTTGTTTCATTTGTGATTTTCTTTTTGAGGGAGATGATTGATGATGAATTTTGCTATTTGGGGCACAGGGGACTGGTGTCTGACAGGCACAGAAGGCAATGCTGGTCTTTCCTTTATGTACTCTATAGACTTATGCAAACCAGCAAATGCCAAGGGAAATGCCAGCATATGAGGTGTTCCTTTGCCATCCACCTGGATGTTTTGGTATGAAGGCAGTTATTATTATAAATTTATGGGGAAGAATTTTCTCATGTGGTTAGAGCAAGAAGCCATCTGCATATTACACCTTGTTTTGCCACTCCTTTAACATCAGATTTTGCTTAAATTTTTCTGTGCCTTAGTTTCAGTGTACAAAATGGACAGAACATTCCTTCCCTTTTCCACGGGGCTCCTGGGATGATAATCTAATTGCTCTTTGCAAAGCTGTTGGAAACTTGAAGAATAAAAGTGCAGAGAATCAGTGGTCATTAATATTAGCTAATGCAGCCCTTGTCCCACATAACAATTTAACTTCGGAAAGTAAAGTCTCCATAAAAGAGAAACCCTTCTTTGTACTTGGTGGGGATGGATTATGATCATTCTAGGACTGTAGCTATGTTTGTTGGCATAAACTTAGAGAAGTTTCAAACAGCCAAATGAAAAATAAATCTTATTATTGTACATTTATACCAAGCGGGGTTCACAGTTTCCTCTTTATTTTTTTTAGATTGCTATTTTGATTTTTTTCCCCTGAAAAACAAATACTGGAATATAATGTTATTTTAACTTTGAAATTTATGGTCTTCCTGACAACAGGTAGTCACAGTTGCATTCTTGCAAAAGAAAACAAAATTAAAAATATAGACACAGGAAATAAAATTAATTTTAAAATATATGAAAACATTTATTCTGTGCATCAGCCCAAGTGAACAGACAAGTCTCTGACTGATACCCACCACAGACTGCAGTTTCTTGAATTGATTGATTAATAGGACAGAAATGAGGAGGTGTGAATTTATTTTGGACTTCAACAGGGTTGAAAAAGGTTTGGCACAGTTCAGCTGGGCTTAATCTGCATTTTAAAGTCTATGAACAGTGACCACCTACTGGCACCCTTCAATGCGTTAGGTCCCATAGAAAGGAAACATTTTGCACTAGACTTCATTTCAGCTAATGTTCCTGGATTTATAAAGGCACTAAAAAGGCAACAGCAATCCGATTTCAAACTAACAAAATACCCCTTTTCCCCTAGCGGGATTGAAGCTCAACAGAAGAGTCGGGGAAGAAGGAGGAGGGTAGGTGGGATTGGAGGAACAATTTCTCATTGTTTGGAAGGAGATTGTTCAGGAGGGTGATGTTACCCTTAAAATAAAATTAAATTCCTTTGGGGTGTTTTCACCATTAAGCGTCGAGATTCATTTAACTGCGTGAAAGGTAGTAAAGAAGCAATAAATAACAGCTCAAATGGGAAAAAGCTGCAAGGAGAAAAAAAAATGCTGAAATGCCGAGAATTTTATCTGAGCTAGAAAAAATGGAAGCAGAAAGATCTCAGTATATTCCACAGCAAGGATAATTAAAAACAAAGAAGTCTTTTAAGACAGAGCAAACATTCCCCATCATCTCCTTTCTCTGGCAAAGCCAGGAAACACCCTCTGAAGTAAAATAACCATAACAAGAAAAGACATCTTCTTGAAAAAAAATTTGACTCATAGTTGACTGGTTTATAAGCAGTTCAATAGAAAGACGTTCCACACCAAGGCAACAAGTCAAGAATCCACATTTTAATGCTAGTTTAGTCTTCTATGTGATTATTTTTACAACATTCCCAATTAAAGACAGATTTTTCAGCTCCCTGATTGTGACTGGATAGAAAAGAGTTTGATGTGCGCGCACACACACACACAGAGGGAAGGAAAATGCCACCTCTCCCTGTAATGCTCTTCATTAAAAACAGCTTTGCCCAGCTTCTGTTTTATTTCATTTTGATGATTGAAATTTTCCTCGTCTAGTGGTAGGTGGTGTTTTAATTCCTTGCACTTCGCTAGTCCAAAGGAAAAATCTGAAAGCCCAAACTCTACTGGTTTTAGTCACTTGCTCAGAAAGGGATTGTCTTGTTTTCCAAGGAGGGATTCGTCTGGGATGGGAGGGAGAAAGGGAAGACACAAAACCTCAGTAATCACTTTTCAGACTCTGGGACATTAACAGCTACAGGGCTGACTTTGGGATTAAAGCAGCTCCCAGTAACACCGTGGATTTGGGGTGGTAAAACCAGTTACCCCTTTGCACCATTGCACCTGCTGGGGAGGGCATGGCTCAAGGCACAAGTTCTCCTTCCAGGCCGGCTTACACTGATCTTCAAACATGAATTTCTCTTCACTCTCCAGCATGATTTATAAAACAAAAGTATGCTATTGACCAAGAAACTGCCTACTGTGCCCTTCATTACTTTTGCACTGGAGTTACCAGGAATTACATTTGCCTTTGCAAACAGAAATTGCCCTTCTACAAGAAATACAGCAGGAAAAAAAAAAATCCAGGAATTATTTTGTCAGTTCAATATAGCATTTTTATAGGCATTGACTCAGTTCCAGATAAAATATGACCTTACAAGAAATTTTCTTTACTATTAAACAATTCTCCAGGTCAAACTTTCTGTGAATCCACTTCTTTCAATAAAGGTTCTGGAGACAAATTTGTTTCTCTATGATCTAAAACAGAGGGACCCATAAAAGTCAAATAGCATCAAAAGTAAATGTTCCTTTTTCCGCCTCCCTTCCTGGAAGAACTGGACTTTATTCAAGGGATGCACAAAGCAGGAATGCCACATTGCCTGGACCTTCGTCCTTGGGATGGGTTTGGTTTTATAAGCTGCTGAAGCGTGTCCCGTGTTTGTGTGTGCATGTGTGCGAGCACGTACGCTGGGAAGCACTGGCACTCACAGGGCTCTCCAGGACTCTTCGGAGGGAAATACAGCCCTGGAAACAAAAAAGAAGGTAGCATTCATGCCCAAGCACACAGTGGGGTAAACATATTTTGTAAATGGAAGTTTGTTTTTCACATTGTACGAGGGGAGTTGCTGTTTACCCACCGTGGGTCGGATTCCACCGTTGCCAGAGGCTGAGAGATTCAGCGGCGATCGCTTATAAATAGTGCTGACCAGAAATGGAACAGTGAAGAGTTTTCATTTAAAAAAAAAAAAAAGAAGCCTTTAATATATTTTTTCTTTTTACATTAAGGGTAAGGAAGAGTTAAAGTTTTATATGCCATTACTGATATTTCCATTTTTTTTTTTTTTCCTTTTCTACATTCTTGCATCTCTCTTCTACTTAATTTAATTTAGTTATATTTTTAATTTATTATATATTTTTATTTTATTTTTGTTCTACTTTACTTTGCCTCTGAAAAAAGTAGCAAGAACAGGATAAATTAAAAGGGGGGAAATAAAGAGAAATGATGAAATGTAGGAAACTCCTAGAATTTGGGTATATGTTGAAACTCCAGTCCCCTAATTTTTAATAAATACAGATTTGACACGAACACTTCCATTTTGACATAGGTGAGGTTTTTTTGTTTGTTTGATTTTTTTTTTTTTTTAAAAAGGCCCTGATAATCATCATTTATGGGTGTTTAAGGCCCCAGGTAGATACAATGTTCTTTGGCCTGTGGAGACGGAGGAGCTCAGGAAAGTAAAAACTCACCAGAATAGGAAGGGTCATCCCTCCGCACTGTGAACCCTTTCTGAGCATCTCCCTCAGATCTCCCTCTCTGCAGGTTAGCCCTGAATACTACCAAAAGAAAGAAGGCAAATGTGTCAGGATTTGGGGTTTTGTTCTTCACCCAGCAGGAGTGTGCTTGATTCAGCAGCCGTGGTCACCAATACTGGTTTGCATCTTCCTGCTGAATGCAGTCAGATCTCTCCGTCATGTAGCTCCAAGCTGAAATTAAATACTGCAAATTCCAGGTCAGGCAGTCAGTCTTTTTGAAAGCTAAAGTGATCGTTTCCCGGTGCCCAGTTTTGATTTCCTGAGCATACAAGTAATGTGTGTTCTCCAAAACGTTGGCCCACACAAGCTGGGCATGTACCCACAGGTTTTGAAGGTTTCTTTTATGCATCTCATGGAGAAGCGTGGCTTAAGAAACCAGACAAAAGTCTGCCCTGACTCAATGGAAGCTTTGCTTATGCAAGGACTGCGGAAGCAAAGTCCACAAATGTTAGATGATCTTGCTGTTGCTCTTTACAGGGCAATAATCTATAGTATTTTACAGAAAAAGGAGGCTTTTCTGGCACCAGCCTCTCAGGAAAAAATGTGTCTCGGGTATAGGGGATGGGAAATAAAAAGAAGGAATACTTAATTGTTAAGATATACTTAATTTTGCGAATGAGTGGTGGGGGCATGACTGCTCCTTCCCAGCACATCCTCAGCACATGGGCCAGACTGGGTGCTGCCTCCCTCCCAGCACACAGGCTTTTCTTTCTAATTGAGTACAAAGTATGAGGACTGAAAGGTAGATTTTTTTTTTTTAATGAACATTGTTGATTTCTGTTCCACAAGGTGGCAACATCGCTTCAGAGCTCACAGCATCCTGCAAGGCGCCAAGATAGTTAGAAACTAGAAACTTCATATTTTGTATCTTTTAAGCTATTTCAAACATTCTCTTTTGGACAGCTTTAAAAAAAAGGGGGGGGGGGGGGGGGGGGGGACAGGGGGAGCCATTGTTCTCATTTTCATAATTTTATGGTTTTTAAATATGAGATAGAAAATGGTATTTGTCACTTTCTGTACATTTTACTGTGCATAAATATGTGATCCCATTTCCCATTTGCTGCAGCTCTTGCTGAACAGCTCAGCACAGGGGAGGTTGCTCTGACAGCCAGCAGGTTCTGAATGAGCTGACAACCACATTCCAAATCAGAGTGACCCAAACAAGAAATGGAACCAAAGCTGAGCCTTGAGCTTCAGGGATAAACAGAAACTAAAACATGATTTAGTATGTTTAGCCTGAGCATAACTTACTTAAAAGTAACTTTGTAGAAGGCAAGCTTAGACTGTTGTCTGTGTTCCTAAGTTTGATTTCTTTCTCTAAATAGTTAAGCAGTCTTTCTGCTCTCTTAAACAACACTTAAGCTTTTCACTAATAGCTATTTCACTAATAGCTATTTCTTCCATTCAAGTTGAAAAGAAACGAAGAACCCCACCTTCCTAAAAACTTTAACTCAGCCACTCTGCCTGACCTGTGCAGTAATAAGGACATAAAAGGACAGAAGATATGAAAAACAACCAGTTTCAGAAAATAATACAGATGTTGTGAAGTCAAAGGCACATACAAGGCCCCAAATTTAAACACTGGATTGTGCATTCTGTTATTGACAAGGGTGTGAATAACTTGGCATGTGTACATAACATCCTATTAGTCCATCTAGATCAGAATGAAAACTCTTCATGGCCATGATGGGCAAAATTAGTGCACAAAGGGCAGGAGAATCAGCCCAACGACCCTACCCACAGGAAAGGCTTCACTGAGCTGTATCAGTTTGGACTGTGAATCCAAGCAACCTTCCTGTAAAATTGCAGCAACACACACTGCCTATTTCGTCAGCAGCCCTGTCTTCTAAAAGCTCTTTGATCTCATTAGGTATACCTTCAGTAAAGCAGCCCAAGGCCATGTTAACCTTCCGGGGATACTCCAGTCCTGCAGGGCATCTTCATGGCCAGCTTTAGGATAGCTGTAGATGCAAATGAACATGCTTTGCAATTTTTATGCAGGTTGCATTTCCCCCACGTGCTCTTGCAATGATGGTATCAGGCAGACCCATTCACGGTCTTGTCAAAATGCCATGATGTCCTCTGCTACAAAGGCAAATGGGATCAATGTGCAAATCAAACTCAGGATTCCTTCAGGCTGACCACAAGGGCAACACAGTGTATGGTACTGGCTCTCCAGAACAAGGTGGCAAACCAGCTTTATTATGTAAAACATATCCATAATGCATACAGAGATGAGATTTATTATGGATACAGGCATCATATCTAGGAACAAACCTTCCAAAGTACACAGCCAGGCAGGTTTCAAAGGTCTGTTGGCAATATCAACATTATAATTTAGTGAATATATACTAGTGAAATGTTTTTACCTCTGTATAGATCAGTGCTGACTGGAGCAGATTCACTGCTTGTACGTTCCCAAGATAAGAGCTGAGTGCAGACAGTACCTTTCATTAACCCCTCCACAATCACCATTTCTCCAGCTGCTCAGAAATGGGGAGTGGGGACGACTTTCCATTGGCTTTGTCTTTGCCCAATCCAAGTTTTTCAAGTTTTTCCTTGTGGGTAACATCCATATGTTTATTTTTAAAAGGGCCACAGGGCCTGATAATGGACAACCAATACACTTGTTTATAAGAGAATGACTAGAGAAGGCAGCTCTGCTCTTCCTTCCTACCACCCTAGCTTTTCCAAGGAAACATTGGGCATTGCTGTTTGACAGTACAGAACAAGAGAGCATAAATTCAAGCTGGGAGAGAAGAAGACAAATCTGCTCCCATGTTTGCAGCTTTAACTTTTAGTTAAAGTTACTAGACTTTAACTTTTCATTTCTTCTCCCTCTCCTCCCCCCCCATTTTTTTTTTTATTTTTTTTTTCCATTGTAACTCAGAATGCATTTTTGCAAGATATCCCTGAAATTACTGTTACTACATCACAATATTAGATCAATGCGGTGGTAACACACTCCAGATTGTTATGGCATTTGCATCTTGATGCCTTCCATACTGTCTTGTGGAATCTAGCCTAATACCATGATTAAAATGCCTTTTCCATCACTCTAAAGCACAGTGCCTGCTGCCATTACATAAACGTCTGCCTATCTAGGGTTTTATACTGGCACCCATCACTGGGGTATTTGAGAGCCTAATGAAAAGGACCTCCGTTCATTAAAGGCAGATGAACGTTCTTGCCAAAGCCTGGGATTAAATTAAAGTCTGTTAGGTTTTTCTTCTCACTGACATCATTATGGATCAGGAAAATCACTCCATTCAAGTGAGTTTCATTATAGTTGTATAAAACCAGTGTGAGCTCAGAATCAAGCCCATTTATTTTAACACCAGCCTAGCTCCACTTTCTCTAGTCACTTTTTTTTTGCTCTGCAACTCAGCTGCTGAAAAATCTCCGTTCTATGGGTGAGCACTGAGTTACAGAAGGAGGAACCTTTTGGGATGGGGAAAGAGAAGCAAAAAAAAAAAAAAAAAAAAGCATCAAAAGACTGAAGAAAAGAGGAGAACACAGTTGGGCTGTGTCACAGTCTCTGCAAGTGGCAGAAAGCATCCTGGTTGCTAGCAGAAAGAGGAGGGGACTTCAGACCCTATGTGCCCTGAGAGTGACTGCACAAGGAGAAGCAGTAGTCCATGTCTTGTTCAGAGCTGCTGCCCAAGTCCTGCCCTCATGCCATGAGATGAAATGCCAGCAGGAGCAATGCTCCAAGAGCAGCTGGCATGGCATGGACAGGCTTGAAAGGACAGTTGGACACTAGCATGTTTAAGAAGCTGTGTGGTTCCCACCACACAGAGAACCAGGGATGGGTGAAGAAGACACTTCAGGACAGCCCAACAGGTCTTTAATCCATTTTCCATAAATACACAGCTGCTGGTTTCAATGGGATCCATGCCCATGCCCATGGCTATAAGGAAAGAGACCAGGGAGACAGAAGGAACATATTCATCCCACGACTCATATGGCATTAAACTGTGTTGTCTGTGTTGGAGGTATGAATCCAAGGCTTCCTACATTATCACAAACACACACACACACACACACACACACACACACACACAAAAGAAAAAGATACTTTCAAGGGATGATTTGGATCTTAGACAGGAAATATGGTCTGTTTCAGAGGGATAGGATGAAGCTGAGCAAAGAAGAACAAGCCACTTGAGGAACCAAACTGAATTTAAAAGAGATGTCTATTCGAATACATCCATGTTTATCCACAGATGTTGACAAAACCCTGCCAGACCATCACTCCATGCAACAGTACAGCAGTGACCCTCCTCCATTTTCAGTTCAAAACTGAAAAACACACATGAATTCCAGGATTCCCTCTAGGATGTCTCCTGACCATATTAGATGTAATTAGATCTTTTCTTGACTGTGGCATAATTTTCAGTTTGAGGGATGTCTGCTTGGTACGTTTGTTACTTATAGCTGCTGGAAACCTGAAGTGCTGATTAAACCACGGAGTGGTTTCCCAAGTGGTGGTTTGTGCTAGGGTATCTGGTAGCATTCTCTAAGTGTAGAAAAATGGAATAGGCGCCAGAGCTTCCTTGTGCGTGGACATTACACCCAAGCTGGGCACTGGTGGTGAGCTCTGCAAGTCCTACAACTCTGTGCCTCAGCATCCCTGCCTGTGAGGTGGGTGTCAGTACCAATCTCTGTTGCAGAGATCATAAAGCCACATGATAAGCCATGAAATCCAGTGTGAAAACCACACAATGGGGAAAAACAAACAAACAATGCAATGTTTATAATTATTTATTCCTATTATTAGCTACAAATGGCAATTAATACAACTTTAAAATTAAATGACTTCATGAAATAGGTCTGTGAAATGCACATGCAAGCACTGCTAGGTCTCTTATTTTATGCAATAAAATGATTTTGTTAATTAATTAGGAGACTTAGCAGAGTGCTGTAATAGCCACAGTAATAATAACAATGTTAGTAATAATTATGGTGATAATAATAATGTTAATCATAGAAACACAGAATGGTTTGGGTTGGAAGGAACCTTAAAGATCATCTAATTCTATCCCCTCTGCCATGGGCAGGGACACCTCCCACCAGGCCAAGTTTCTCTTAAACACTTCCAGGATTGGGGCATCCACAGCCTCATATAATAATAATCTCTTCACACCTAAGATTAAGAAAACCCATGACAACTGGCCAAATTGTCATCAACTTCTTCTCACAGACAATCTGTGAGGAAAGCTGCTGGCCAAAGTCCTAGTGGAATTAAATCCTGGTGCTACCTTGAGTCACTATGGGATGTCAACATCTTGTCCTTAATGATTAAACTTGCAGAAGAGAGAAGCTTTTCTTGGCAATGCCCATGAGCCACATAGAAGCACTTGGACACATCAGAAAGTTGAGGGCAGTGCAAGCCTGAGGTATGTTGTAAATTTTTGGGGCATAAGAAGAAACTGAGGCAGGGACAAGTTATGCATCGCCTCTGTAATCACACTGCAAATGCACAGCACTCAGACCTGAACATTCCCCACTACAAGCCCTCACAATACAAGCATCACTCCTCATGCACAGCAGTTGTCCCAAGAAAAAATGAGATCAAAAGCAAAAGACAGCCTTTCAGATACTCCTTTTCATCTGTAAAGACAAGCATAGGAGGATTGAAATTATTTTTTTTTTCTTTCCCATTCTATTAACATATGTTTGTCTGCGTTTCAGTATTTTACCACATATTTATATGACATCCCTCTGCTGGCTTTTTTTTCCTGGCCTCTCACAGGTTTTCACTCATGCTAGGCAACTCCCAAGAAACTTGTTCACAGTACTACCATCCTCATCTACACCACACTGGGATGGTTGCATCTGAATGGTTCTTAGTTGTCTCAAAGAGGAAGAGAAACTCCTCCTTTAAACAGCCCCCAGATGACCCCCAATCCACTCAAGTGAGTCCAGGAGCTCTAGAAAGCATGCATGGCTCAGCCCAAAGGCAGCCATGCCATGGCCATTTTTCCCTTTGGGAATGTCGAGTGAGTCACAGCAGATGATGCTCAGTTCTCCTGGCTAGCTCTCAGGATTGCGGTTTCCAGTGATAAATGCAGCCCCTGGGCAATTTACCGAGGAATTACATCGTGTGGTATAGGCGTCCTTCCACCAGTATTCAAGCCCCAGGATCTGATGAGGTTCAGTGCAGAGCATTCAGATTTGGTTTCTTTTTAATAACACTTACTGAACGTGAACGGCTTTAATAATCCCCAGCAGTCATTAAAAGCTTTTCATCTTCAAAGTGCTCTACATATGCTAATTAATGCTCACAACCATCCTGTGATGGTATTATTATCCCCATGTGGCAGCAAGGGAAATGGAAGCAATGAGGTTAAGTAATTTGCCTGAGGTCAGAGGGAGCTGATGACGAAGCCGCAAGCAGAACGCCTCACCCTCTGCTCCACCACGCATCTTCCTCCCACAGCACTGTCATCTGGTGCCCAAAGCCCTGGCTCTGTTTTGTCTTATGTGAGCATGGGACAGGTACAGAGAAAGGGGTGAAAAATCACATTTTGCCTTGCATCTCCACAGGCTCTGGTGGTGCCACCAAGCCTATATGTGTGCCAATCTACATGACACACTATGGATGCACAAAAAGCCAGTTTTCAGGATAAGTTCATGGTGTAGCTCTGCACTCCAGGACAAGTCTAAGCAATTCCTCCACAGCCATAGGCATCCTGCAGCACAGCCCACCAGGAAATAACCCAAGTCTGCCTCTTTCTAATCACTTCATGGACAATTTGGCTACATTGGCTCTGGTAACTAAACAAGGCCAAGGCTCATTCCCCAACACTGAGACCAACCTGGGCAGTATCGCCATGCCTTTGCTCTCAACATCCTAAGTCTCCCAAACAAGGTGACCATATCCAAAATACCTATGGAGAAGAATCCCTGACCTGGACTAAATCCTTGAGCATGGCTGGAAATTGCTGACAGCACTTTTGTTTTGGGCCAAATGTTTTCTAGAAATTTATTGGTACAAACAACTAAGTCCCAGTGCCCAGATCAAGCCTTGACATCATTTGATTTTCCAGATAATCCAGATTTAGTCCCTGTGGCCAAATCACAGCTAGAGCCAGCAATGTGGATAACTTTTTATCACCAAAACTTTGGAAAGGCAGGCATCACTCCCAACCTCTAACGTATAGACAAAAATAAGATGGAGAGGCACGACTTACTTAGGGTCATACAATATGTCAGTACCAAAAATACGAGCATCACTTTAGTCCTCTTGCTCGTGAGACAATACCTTAATTTTTGCTCAGTTTTACCTTTACAAAATGCAGATACCTGACCATCAACCCAAGCATACTAGCTTGTTCCACAGCCAGCCCCTTCATGTTGGGTTCGGCTGCCAAGGATTCACTTTTATCCCACATGATTAGGAGCTGATGAACTTCTCTTTCTATTTTCTACCCATTCAAATAAACACTGAGCTGTATTTTATTTTTAAAATAAACAAAGGCAGGCTGGACTGAAACCATGGTAGAAATGGCCCTAATTCTGTTCTTGGCTGATCTACCACTCATAGAAGGTTGTACTACGCTTACAGGGAGAAATGACTTATTACTATTAGAATAATAAACTCCTTCCTTTTATGCTTCAAATCAAACTGCAATCTGGTCTGTGCAGAACACATTTCCCACTCCTCCTCCTCATTCTCTTCTTCCTCTACCACGGGCTTCAAACACGGAATCCAGATGCAAGCTATTTTTCCCCAGCCGAAGGATCTGACTTTTTGGCAAGCTGTGCAAGCTGTTGTGTGGGTGGTTTAAAACTTCCCTCTGGGCCTGTCATGTGGTTAGGGCTGTCTGGGTTGCTCTGAACTTCTGGACACCATTTCTCTTTGACTCACCTTTTATTCCAGCGGAAGTTGGGACCAAGTGTGTCTAGCAACAGGACTATTCAGAATTGCAGTTTGGAGCCAGGAGTTTGATGCTTTTTTATTTATTTCATTTTAATTTTTTCATTCATTTTAAGTCCTTTGGATAGGTTCACCAGACAACGCTGTCAGAAGGCAATCCCTGCAAATAGTTGTCTCCCTGACTTTGCCTTGAGCTTCCTCCTACTTATTTTCTGAGCAGCTTTTCCATGAAAATTCGAGCTCCGTCATGTGTTACTAGTTAACTCAGCAGCAAAGTGTATTCTGAGTCTATCAGGAAGGCCTAATCCTAACCTGACTGCAGCACTGCCTTTCCTCTGCAGGCTGCCTTCCTTTAGGAGATATGCAAGAGATGTTTTGCTTCTGCATCTTGAAGTGCATGGAGACATTGTCCTAGTGTCTTCAGAGTGCCATAAGTCAAATACCCATGCCAGTTTTCCCCTTTTCCCTTTTTAAATTTAAATAAGATAGTGGATTCTTTATTTTCCTGGTTAAGGAAAGATATGGCTCTGGAAAAGCAACCACATCTGCCTGAGTCTGCAAGCAGCATGCTCCAAGCTGAGTGAACCACCCTGTTCATCTCATCTGGACTCCATTTAACGTTGGCAAGCCAGTACACTGGGTAGGTCCCCACCGGTATCATTTCATCAAAGACCTCTGAGTGCATATTGTGGGTATGGATTCCTTAGCTATTGTGTTCCCTGTCACAGCATTACAAAGACAGGTTCTGTCAAAAAAAAAAAAAAAAAAAAAAAATCTCCCCACCCTCAGTCCTCTGCTTTTGAGAGAGAAAACTGTAGCATGGTGATGAGAGAAATCACAATGACTTAGAATTTGAAGAGATTATATCTGTGTGAATAACCTTGGCTAGTCTCACCCCAAAGAAAATAAAAACCACTGGGTTAGCCAACAGCATACTGCCCAGAGGGTGCTAGGGATAGGAACTGGGACCCAAAGGAGGGCTGCAAGTGCTGATAAAATTATTATATAAAATGTATTGCTGACTTCACAATGAGGGCACAATGAGAGGTATTATAGACAGATGAAAGTAAGCAGAGGCGGTACTTCATGAAATACCTCTTCCCTACACTGTCGTGCCACTAGACTTTCACAAACCTCTTCAGAAGTAAATGTAAACTCTTTTGAGGGCACTTCAGAATAGTCAGAGCTGCTATTCATGTTACTTCTTATGGGGAAAAGACTTGTTTTAAAACCTTGAAACCAGAACCACAAATGTTGTATACCATGGAGGGAGAAACATCTACCTGAGCCTGCAAGCAGCATGCCTGGATAGGGTGCCCAATCCACACATTTTATTCATTACATACAATCTTGCCTGGCAGCCTCACAAAAGAGCTAAGAGAGTCACCATAAATATGACAATATGTAAAACCTTTCATTCCTTGGAATGGATTAGTCCCTTCATATAGAGACAGCAAGTTTTCTTAGAGAGGCTGACAACATGCCCTACAGAAATGAATCCAATTTACCAGATCACACTATCAATATAACATGAAGAAACATTGTAAACACTGGCAAGCAGGCCATGGCAAGTTCTACCTGCAACATGCAAGAGCAGGAAAAGTTGTTAAGCTTTGGAATATCTCAGAAATCAAAGAGGTCATCTCAGGACATGAAATACAGAAATGAGGATCTTCAACTCAAGTCATGTTCAAGTGAAGTAGATAACTAACCTCAAATCTTTGCCCAGGGCAACTTAACTGGTGCCAAAACCATATTTTAGAGTTCTGAAAATGTTTTCATTAACTTCCTCTGGTCTTCTGAAACTACGCTGATGTATACTCTGCCTATCCATGAGCTTTGGGGTTCTAGGAAGATGGCTTTTCCCAGGGTATTTTTATGCAGTTCATAAGTAAGGTGGACTTCCAGGGGGATTTTTATTTTGCTAAAAAGGCTCACAAGGTTTGGAGGACATTCAAACACACACCTGGATGTTAGCATTCAACTGCTTTGGGTCCAGTGCTTGCCTCCACTGCCTGTACAGCTTTGATCTAAGAGCCCAGACCAAAGTTTTCAGAAATAGTTTGCTCAACAGGGAGCCTGGGTTTGGAAAGCGGTAAGTACACAGCCGTTCCCTTCATATCAGCATGACCTGGTGGATTCCAAGTGCTTATTTCAAGGCCTTGTTTTGGATTTAAAAGCTTAACTGGAAGCATTCAGGTTTGACACCTGGCCTCAGCTCCCTCAGTACTTCCATTTCATCACCTATAAAATGGAGGATACCATTTCCCTACAGGTGTTTTATAAGGCTTAACTCATTCATGCGTGCAAAGTGTTGAGATACTTGAATGAGCAGCACCATACCAGAACAATGTCTTGTTTTGTGAACGTAACCTCCAAAACTTTTCACACCCTCTTAGGCCTTCCAATACTTCCTGCTTCCAGCCAGGCTGGGGCAACTCCGTTCAGGACATTTCTGTGCCCTATCCCGGCTGTGGAAACAGCAGGTGGTGAAAGGAACAAAAATGAATAGAGGTGGGAGGAAAAGTTATCCAAATACAGTGGAACCTCAGAAAAAGTTTCAGCAAGGGGTGGAGCTAAATAGCGGAAAATTTTTCTTTTTTTTTCTTCCCCCTCAAAGCGGTTTACCAGTTTCCATTATCAATGGCATTTCATTCTCCATCGACCATGTTGACAAGGTGCCTTGAAGTGAGGCATGCTGCAGGAAGAGTCATTGGGATGGCCTCTGTGTCTTGGAACATCGTCGGGAGGGGGCTGCAGAGCTGCTGAGATGATTTTGCACCTCTGCTCCCTCCTGGAGGCACAGAGAGAAGAGGGCAGTAGTGTCTGAGGCCCTCCTTGCAGCAGATCTCCCTGGCAGTGTTAAAGCTGTGTTGGCTGGTGGAGGGCTGAAGCAGCCAGATGGACAGATGGGGGATCTGAGAGACAGAAATGTGGCTTCAGTCTGGTTCATCTTTTCTGCTCATCTTGCACTGAATGATCTGGGGCACAGCAGCGGCGTCCCCTGACCACCTCCCCTTGCTCAAACAACTTCTGTTCCTTCCTGTTCACTCCAACAATGTAAGAGCAAGTCCAGAGCGGGAGACAGTGAGTGAATATAAGTGCTTTCCCTCACCCCCCTTCCCAGCCCTGACATAATAACAAACAGCTCTCCAAAAAGCACTTAAATTTACGAACAGTTTATAAATTCACAGACGTTGATTTATAGATGTTGGCTTGACCCAATATTAGACACTTTGGTTTCTTTTCTGTTTTCAAAGTGCTGCTGTTATGGCTTGCGTTCTGAGCGCCGTCACACACCAAAAACAACCTCCAGGTCCTCCCCGTGGGCTCGCTTCGCCCGCAAGGCCGGGCCGGGGCTGGGGCTGGGCTCCCACTCGCTTTGAGGGGTGGCTCTTCCCCTTGCTCAGCGGGACGGCTTCCAGCTGGTTAGCGAGCCGTGATGACAGGCTTTCTAGGCAGCTTCATTTCGGCTTCCTTGTCTGCAGGAATGGTGGCTGCAACATGGGGCTTGAGGAGGAGCCCATGCCTGTGTGTGTGGTATTCCCTGCTTGCAAGACCCTAGTAGGAGCACAGAATCAACCAGTGAAAAAAAAAAAAAAAAAAAAAAAAAAAAGGAAAAGAAAAAGAAAAACCCCAAACCCAGCCTGGAGCCAGCATTAATTGGCTAAAAGAAATCCAAACGCGCAAATTCAAACTCGAGGAATGTTGAAAAATTCCACCCTGAAAAATTGTGGGGCTGATGTGTCCAGGCTTGTCATCCCGTGGCCACCCAGCACGAACAGAAAACCCCACGTGCAGGCTGTGCCAACAGGTGAGGTGAGGGTTAGGAACAACCACTTTCCACCCCGTGGAACTTCACAGTCACGTCTGGCTTGGTAACCCCAAATTCGTGGTAACACAAGGAGCTTTAACGGGAGCCATCAGAGCCTGGCTGGGGGATTGCAACATGTTAAAAGGCAACCACGAGCAATTCCTCCCCACCTCCTCTACATACACAAACTAAAGATAAGTTATCTACCAAGTGCTTCTATTCGCTCTTTTTCTGCCTTTGGGCAAGTCACCCACGTTTCTCCAGCTGTGGAAAAAGGAGTGATAGTTCAACTTGCATCTTGATCTCAGAGCTACTGAAAACAGAAGAGAGGACTGCCTTCTTTGGAGAGGTGGGAAATCCTAATATCAGATAAACAGAGTCAGGCAAAGCAATAGCAAGCTCCTTTTGGTCCCTTATATAAACAGAAATTTGCTAAAATAGTGTCCCAGTGAACAACCCTTTATGTGCCCGCTGAGGCTTTACTAGACATCAGCCCTTCATGCCCCCCACTGCTGGTGAGTCCCTGTTCTAATGCTGCACCCTGCAGAAGATATACAGAATAAGGGCACGAATAACTTGAGGATTATTTTATAATTTTAACTTATAACCTACTTTTTAGGCTGCTTTCTGGTGTCTGCCACCAGGCCCTGATTCTTACAGTACCCCAAAATACTGACCCTGGTGAACATCCCCTCATTCACCCACTAACAGGTACTTTGCAGTCAAGAGGAAAATATGGTGGTGTCATTTGGAGACATAGTACTGTACCATTTCATACTTTCACCTCTGGCTACCGGCTCCTTATTACCATATTTTGATCTTTTTTCTCATGCAGATCTTCTACAAAAGACTTTTACTAATTACTCCAAATGTATTAAAGCCAGGAGTACACCATCAATATAAAATCTTGCCATTGAAATAAAATTAAAATCAAGAAACTTCTCAATTTTCTTTTCTATTTTCTTTTTATTTCATTTTTTTTTTCTTCTTTCAGAAATGCATGCATTTTCTAGAAATGGAGAGAAAGCAAGAATATTCTTCAGTTTTGGTTTTAATAAAAAAAGACTAGTTCTCATCTGGTCTTCTGTATCTTAGAGACTTTTCTTTCATTGAGAAAAAAATACCAGGGAAACTGAACATCTAAGAATGCTCAATATGTCCTGTACAGGCATGAGTTGTTTGCAGGCAATTCTGCCTCTACATAGACTTTCCCCATTGCTGGTCCTGCCCTAGCCCTGCTGCCATCATGCTGTGGTTTGTAACCGTTAAACTAGAGGGTAGGCACCGGCCACCCAATGCATTTTAACTTGTGATTTAATACAGGATCTGAACTCCTGGCCACAGTTTCCTCAAGAGTCAACAGGCTTGAAACCTTCACATTCGTGGTCTTTGCCAACCAGGATTTAAATCAAATATCATCCAACCCACCTCAGCAGCAGGATGATGGATCTGTGGCCAAGACAACGGACTGGGATCCAAAAGACCTGAAGGTTAAATCCAAGTGTGCCAGCTCCTTCAGACTAAATTTTAGACTTGCTTGAGCCCTTAGGAAACCACCCATTGGGAAGCCCAGTCCTGCCTTAACGTTTATTCAGCATGGGGAAGACCGTGGATTCACAAACGGGCATGCAGATCAGCACTCTCTGGAGAACAAGCAGACCCACAGCAAAGGGGTGCAGACACCAGCAGGCAGGGGCAGAGGGGCTCACCCCAATGCTTATTCAGCTGGTGTGCACCCATGTGCCTTCCAGAAGGAAAAGAACAAAAATCCTTGTGAAAAAGTGCACATAAAATAAATTACTGCAGCCCTCCATTCCTAATTGAAATAGCTCAGCTCTTCTTTTCGTGTGTGCCTGTGTTTAAAGAGAAACCTGAAAGGCACAAGTTCACATTATGGACTAATAGCCTGGAAAATTTCAGTTTAAAAAACAAAGCTGGCTTTGAGTTACACAGGAGAGGCCTGAAAAAAAGCATCTGAAACCACTAACTTCTATTTTTTCCTGCACTTTTTACAACATAATATGGCTGAACGGATTTTATTTTATTTTATTTTATTTTAAAAACTTGCTTTAAAAAAATAATCAACACAAAAATCCTCTCTCTGGCCTTCATGTGCCAAGTTTCAGCCCAGGGCAAATTTTTTACAGCTGAATTATACACCCTGAAAAATAAGGGGCTTATAATGACAACATTGAGAGTCCCCTAACTATAGTGGTATGAATGGGGAGGGAGGCATAATAAGAATGGTCCATAGTGTGTAGCAGCAGCAATAAGTGAAGGAGCCCTTACTCAGCATGAGGAATTCTATATATCTTGGAAGGCTTTCATGAACCTAAACATTATTGCTAAGAAAGGAATAAACAGTTTGAACTGCTGTTGCCATTCATCCAGTGCTCACACACTGAGGAATACACAGAGTTGTTCTCTCAAAGCTGGAGTGAAATATTCCAGACATAACTCTTTCTTACTTGGAGCTGGAGAGGATTTTGAGCTGCTATTTGAAGGCAAGCTGGAGAAACACTCTTGCTGTAGGAGAATTTATATATGTGTGTATATATATATATACCAATAATGATAATTGACTATGTGCCTACAGCTCCTGAGGCTGAACTCATGCTTGCTGGCATGGGTGGCATCAGCCGAGGACACAAAGGAGCATTCTTGCCTGGAGAGTATCTGTAGGTGAAGTGAAACCAAAATAAGGAGGTTAGCAAAATGACCACTTGGTTGGGGTGATTCAATCTGGAAGGTGTACCAAATCCTGCATCCCAGAAAAGGAATGAAAAACAGTGCCACTTTTAAAACCGCTGCTTCTAAAACCAGATTCTCTAGCAAGTAAGTGGCAGAACTGGGAAGAACTGGGATTCAGGCAGACATGGGAGCCAAGGTGCCTTTGCCTTCAGAATCTGGGCATCTCCCTACAAACAAAGATAAAAGTTTGCTCCACAGGGAGCAAATCTGTCTCTTCACTGCCATTTTTCCTTCTTCCCTTTAAATACTTCAGGTCAATCAAAGCACTAGGTTTCTGTCATTTCATAAAACTTTCATTTTCATTTCAGCACATTTGTGTGTGAACTGGCACACATTAGCACACATAAACAGCCTACACACATATAAATATATATACGTTTCCACATATACATATACACACATGTATCTCCCAACAGGATTTTTTGTTTTCTATTAATTCACAATTGATATACACAGAATTGTGTCAACATTAATAACAGAAATTTGCCATTTTTTGAAAAGGCTCAGGTGAAAAATATCTGAAGCATTTTTATTATTATTATTTTTTATTATTTATTATTATTATTATTTTTACATGATTCTTTTCCTGAAGTGGACATCTAAAGCAAGTTGGAGGAATCAGCTCCTAAAAATGCACTTCCATCCCTACTGATTTCCCAAGAGCCTATGGGTTGCTAGCTCAGCTCTACATGTCTATCTTACATTAAATAAGAAAGTCTCCACTCCAAAATATTTTACTGTGGTGCCCATGCCACCACAAGGCTACTTGCTTTTCCCTCTACCTGAAGCAAAGCTACAATTATCATTAATTTCTGGACCCAAGGACTGATATGGATTTCACAACATTTTCATACCAGTACAATAGAATGTCAGAGTTGACAAAAGTGTAGCTTTGATTAAATTTGTGTCTGTTAGCACAGAAATTAAGATTACATAAATGTTAATACACCTCTGCCATACTTCTTTCCATATTAGCTAATGAACTGTTTCTTTTTAAATTACTCTTGCCATATATCATGCCCATGAGCATAAATTGGACTTGCAAATAAGAATTATAAAAGAGAAAGTAGTTCTTAGTCTTAAATTCACACTACTCAAGTAAACCCAGTCTTTAATCTCTGGAACCCATCTTGGACAAATGTTTCTAACGTAAGTGTCAAGTTTCTGGCAGTAAATTTGGAATAACAAACAAAAACCTCAGGTGAAGAAACTTTCTAAGTCCCAAAACTGCATGAGTTATAAAGTTAATGTTATTAAGAAGAATTCCTGAGCATGGTATTTTTTCCATACCTGTGAAAGGACTAAAGTGTAATGAGTTTGCAAAAAGTTTGGACATGGAAATTAGTAAGAATTACACATGTGTATAATCCTAAAAGTTTGGACATGGAAATTACTAAAAATGACATATGTGAATAATCCTAAAAGTAATTTCCTTGAAAGAGCAATGAAAGAGTAGCCAAATATTTCATTCTTAATTTTGAGATTTAATGAGACACTGGAAACCTAGAAAATAACACCCCTCTCTTGAAAAATTTTATTTTTACTTTATGTCTTTTATCTCCCCACAAGACTATTAAAAGGGAAAAAAGACTGAAGGGGTCTGCTGGGGAAGGACTTCATATGCTCTGTCAGTCTTTTCCTTTTATTTAACACAAACAAGTATCTCATTTTCTCACACAGCAACATGGAAACATATATATATTTATATGACATTATAGTTCACTGTAAAGATACTTCACTACAAACTATTTAATATCTGCCATACCTGTATCTGGGCAGTAATCAGAACATGCATGGCTATGAAATTAAGCTATGTCACTGAAAGCCTGATCTTGTAAAATTATGGTGTGTCACTGATCTTTAACAATATTGTGAACTTTCACTGGTAGAAATTTTGGATTTAAATTTATATTTTTAAACAAAAATATGAGGATTTCCCTTTTCAATAAGCTGGAGGGGTAGATGTCTGTTTTGACAAAGTGCACCAAGTTATATATAAAACAAACAAAAAATGTTTTTAAAGCTTTTCAGTAAAGTCAAAATATTTTGCCTGGAATAAAAAATCTTGGGGAGATATTTTGGATGAAGAGGAAACGTGGTAGACAAGACCCTGAAAAATGCTTAAAAAATGTGATAACATGTACTGTGTCCTTTTAAAGTCAAATTTCTTTGTGGAAGCCCAGGTGGACCCTTCCACTGAGCACAGAGTAGGGATGCAAAGAGGTTCCAATCTGCAGGGCAAGAGCTGCCCAAAACCTCTCACAGCTCTCTCTACATTACATTGTATTGCAGTCCAAGCAGTTCTGACCACAAAAACTTCATAAAGCTCATGCCCAGGTCAAACTGCCCATTTCCCCAAGCCTCCCCCAGTGATGGGCGCCCTTTAACTCCAGAAAGAAAGCCAGCAGATGAAAGCTTTCATTCATCTGCAGCAATAGGATCGAAACAGGAGGTTAAAAATATTGCAATTGTGTCAAAAATGAAAAGTCTTTTTGCTAAAAGATGTAAATCAAGCCTTTGTGTCGCATACGGTTATTTTGATTGCCCACCTTGTCTGGCTTTTCACATGGTGCTGAACATCCAACCCCTAAAAATCACATCTTCTTCAATCTGTGGTAAGCTAAAACACCCAAAGTCACTGATCATTTTTCACAGTCTTGGCTTTATTTTGCAGCAGTGAATGTCGACAGTAGCTCACAGGAGCTACTCAATTTTGTTCAACTCCTTTTCTTTACATAAGGACTTTGACTAATCTCCTTCCTCTCCTTCACAAGAAAAGTGATTTTCCTAACGACATAGGCTAGACAGATGACAGATTGTCAGGACACACAGTACATGTTTTCTTTAAATGAGCTTTTTATTTGTTATTTTAAGGTTATTTCCAGATCCCTGACACTTATTCCAGAAACTCAGGTAACCAAGACGCAGCTGAGAAACTGAAGTTATTCTTAGACTAATCAGCCAGCGATCTAAATCCAGAGCACTAATCTCATAATTTGGCATCACAAAACTTAACCAGTCACATCTGGCTAAGGTACTCCATGCTAGCAACAGCATTTAGCTCCATTGTTTTCAACCTGCTTATTCTGGGAAGTAAAGCCCTCAGGCTATTTTATTTTGAGTTCACAGTAGTGAGACCTACTTGAGTGGAGAGAAAGACAGTAATGGCACTCAGTGAGATAGGGATGAAGTCGTAACTGCCCTAAGAGCATACTTGGCTATTTCATAGCTCTGTACTATTTTGTGGGGCTTTGTAGACTATACTTGTCTCTTACAACTTGAGATACCAACTTGTTAAAGACATACAAGTTAAAGAAATTCAAGTCATTAAAATATATGACTAATATCTGACAGCCTCTGCTGGGTTCTCAACTATGCATGATGGTGATGCCAATGCTTAGAAGACAGGAAACTCTTGCCCTTGTGATCATGCTCACCAAAGACTCTAGGAGAAACACCTTTGTATCACCCACTCCATTATTTCAATGCATAATCTTGACGGAAAATATTATATTACTTAAGTAGTTACCATTACAATGGAGCAAGAAGGCTGCACCGAGACCAGGTCCTGGTTGTGCTAAGTGCACAAAAAAGTGTGTGGTGCATTTATGCTCTAGGCAGCATGAGAGACAAAGGCAACATTATTAGCATGCCCATGAACTGAGGCACACAGAGATTATCCGACTTGCCCAAGGTCATGCAGGAAGTAAGTGGCAGAGCTGGAAATTGAACCCAGATTTCTTGAATTGCAGGCCAGGATTTTAACCACAAGGCCATCTTTCGTCTTTCTTTCTTCTACTCCTCCAATCTTTCTATTTGAGCACACTTTTGAAAAAAATTACTCTTAAAAATCCATTCGGCAATACTTTAGGTATGCTGTGGCCTCCACAACCGTATTTAGCACAATTATAGGCTAAAAGGAACCCTTGAAAATTATGTGCAAATAGATATGTCTTTATGTAAATCCAAGTTCTTGGAACATAAATCTACAGCCAAAAAAATACAAAGGTTTAAGCCAGGGAGGAACTGAGCTCCAAATTTTTTCCTATTCGAAAGCTGAGGTACAACACTCCCCAGCTACAGCAAGGAGAATACAGACTGAATTCCTGGGGACTGGTTATTGCCAGCTTTAATAAACATATGATTTCACCTATAGAAATGTGAAGGCAAGAGACACTTGATCATTGTTTTAGAGGATTCTGTCATACATATGATTGGGTTTGTATGACACATGCACACTGCACATATTTTGTAAAACAGTTATAGTACCGCAAGTGCAAGAATACTGATAGCCAGAAGACTTCCTGACAGTGTACAGACCCACAGAAGATACAGGAACCTGAGCATGGGAGGGTAATTTGGTGTTTGGCTATGGGTATTGTACAAGTTTCACAATATGGGAAGCTATAAAGATTGTCAGTCTAATGAAATGAGAGTGCAGGCAGATCTAGGCTACTCTCTCCTACTCATGCCAAATGCTTGGTCTACTGCAGACCAAAATACAGCAGTTTCTTTGCTATTGTAATCCCATGTACCAGATACAGCCAACCTAAGACCTACCAACTCTTTGAATCTGGCTTGTGGAAGGCACGGACCAGGAGACAAGCTACTGTGTTGCTTGGCACAGATGCAAGAAGCAGAGCTGGATTAAGCTTATTCACCCATATACACAAACACGATCTCTGATCCCCATGACAAGGAAATGATAGCTCACATGAACAAAAGCCCTGAGCTTTTTCGTGCTCCTGCTGCCAGGGGGAGAGAACTCTGTCTGAGTGCCACAATCAATGCACGGTTGTGCCTTGGCTGCAATCCTGCCTTGGATCTGCAGCTCTGGATACCATGCCAATTTTACCTAGGCATTTATTTACAAGGCTAAATTTAGGCAGAGTGGCAGAGCACTTTTTTTTTTTTTTTTTTTTTTTTTTTTTTTTTGTTAGGAATGTACCACTGAATTTGTCAGGAACATGGTCAAATAAATTTCATTAAAATGATATAATGTCTTTCTTTCTATAGGTATTTTATGCAGTTCTAGTATGATAAGAAATGTAAGAATCCATACAATTTTTCTATAAGAATAAAAGCTGGGTAAACTATTCTGATGTACATGTTTTCATTTACTATATAGGTAGAGACCCAAACATTAAATGAATCTGTTCTCTGGTTTGGAGTCTAATGGGCACAGCCCAGGCATATCCACACTATTTAGTTTTCTTAGTCTCTAAAACAGGACACCCACATCCAGCCTATGTATCAGGGATAGTGTCTGGCGTCTGCAAATTTCAGGAGGTGTTAGACATCTAAAAGTGCCAGGGACTGCACCTGAGCCTGAACCTCTATCTTGGGACTGTGAGATGTACTCACTAGAAAGGAAATTTCTCCAAGACTATATTTAAATGAAATATCCTCTACTCAAAATCCTCAAGTTTTGAGTGCAAAAGCTTAGTACCCTTAGTACAAATGCTGTTCACCCACAGACTCTAAGAATGGCTTCATTCATGTGTCTAAACAGAGCTGGGTTTGTTGAGGGTGGCATGAAGAACAACTGGGGAAAAGGGAAACTGGGGAGGTTAAACAGGTTATCTAGGCAGAAGATGAAGACAGAGGAGCCAATAGCTCATTCCCTTTCCAAGGCACTTTTAATGCTAGATCTACACTTGAATACACTTTTCTGGGTCACGCTGGAAATTAAATGATCACAGAGGCAGTCTGTCTGGGAAACTGGGGGGCAATTTTACTCCAGGGCCGCTTGTGGGGGGCACGGCCAGTGGCAGTGCAGGATCAGAGCCCACATACATGTATGCCATGGAGTAGATTTACAATTGCTAGCTTTCCTAGTTATATAGCTAGTTCAACTGACCATCTTAAACCATGTTTATCTAGGGAGAAGCATGTGCCATGTGCACATGGCACCAGCAAAAGGGACTAAATACACAATATCCAATTCTCATCATAACAAGCGTAAGTAAGGAAGAAGAGCAGTGGCTTTAGTAGAGCAATCCACCCTGCAATATAGTAACCACTGGCAGTATATGGCCATTGGTTTTGATTTTAATTTGATTTTTGATTTTTTTGATTGATTTAAAGTGTGAACACAGGGAAATGCTGTGGAGTTTCATTTCAACTTCAGCTGGCAGCAGGTAGGAGCACCAGCAGTGCTGGCTCAGCACTCCCACCAAGGATTGGTGCAACTCACTGTAACTCATTCCTTCTGGTCTCTTTTTTTAAAGTCCCATCTGGGACTGTGCTGCTAAGCTGTCCTCAGAACAACACCACTGTTAATAATAATAACAATATTCAGGTATTACATGGCATTTTTCACCTTTAGATCTCAAAGTGATTTACTATGGAAGGCTTTGGAGGGCTTTAAGAACAGATTATACAGACATCTGTCAGGAATAAACCAGATTTCCTGACCCCACCACAGAGCATGGGAACAGTTCAATGTGCTCTTTATAACCCAACCTTTCTATGATTGTCCCCATTTTTACAACAAGGACATTGACTCAGAGTAGCAAGATGACCTGCACGGATGACACTGCTACTGATTTGAAGCCCCTGTGGTAGTCAAGGACATTATAAATGATAGAAGTGAACTGAAGATCTTCTAACCTCATACTGCAACCAGCAGTTGTGGGTGGTCTCTATGGAAATGCACCAGTCTATCTCAGATTGAGTAAATATAAAAAGTGTAACTTTTCCAGTGTTAGGAAACTATGTATATGCAGAAGCCTTGTAGAAGGCCATAAATCAATGGCAAAAGTTAGCATTTGTCCCTCAAGATGGGGATAAGTTGGCTTACTCTCCCTCCACTGATGAAGGAGAGATGAGAAAAATAACTGTATTACTAATATTGATTTTTTGGTAGCTGATGTTGGATGGCAGCCTGGGATTGGGGAGTGGGATATTCACATCCTTCCTTTCCAGAGAGAGCTCTCATGAACACCCATTCATCCAAAGGGCTCACTTCAAAGTCAGACTTCAATGCCTCTGAAACAACAGTTTGTATTCAGCCTTATAAACATCAGCACAAACATCTGAAATCAGATTATTTCTGAAATTAATTAGCAAAAGAGTTTAAAAAAATAATAAAGCATCTTGGTAGTGGCAGAGTAGAGAGTATTGAAACAGTCATGACACAGTGAGACCCTGATCATCTACAGTTGCAATTGGAATCGGAGACCCAGATCTTGGTACACTCTGGAATACTGCATCTTGCAGGTGAGGGGCAGCTGGGCTGACCTTTAGCTGCAGAGAAAGGACCCTAGGGACTCCATGAATGCATAACAGTGAAGTGGCCAGTGTTAGATTTTAAAGCTTATAATATTCTGTTGCAGAATACTTTCTTTCTTTTACCTTCTTTTCACTTTTTCTTTCTTTCTTTCTTTCTTTCTTTCTTTCTTTCTTTCTTTCTTTCTTTCTTTCTTTCTTTCTTTCTTTCTTTCTTTCTTTCTTTCTTTCTTTCTTTCTTTCTTTCTTTCTTTCTTTCTTTCTTTCCTTCCTTCCTTCCTTCCTTCCTTCCTTCCTTCCTTCCTTCCTTCCTTCCTTCCTTCCTTCCTTCCTTCCTTCCTTCCTTCCTTCCTTCCTTCCTTCCTTCCTTCCTTCCTTCCTTCCTTCCTTCCTTCCTTCCTCCCTCCCTCCCTCCCTCCCTCCCTCCCTCCCTCCCTTCCTTCCCTTCCTTCCCTTCCTTTCCCTCCTTTCTTTCCTTCCTTCTCTTCCTTCCCTCCTTTCTTTCCTCCTTTCTTTCTTTACCAAGAACTTAATAATTTTGCTTAATTACAACAATAATTGACTCTCGTTTAAGCTTATCTGGTGTTTAAAGTAGAGTCGAGTACATGTCCCAGCCACTAAGCCTCCTCAGGAGCAAGAGATCCAAGCACGCTGGAGATGCAAAACTGCCATGTGGAGACTCTGCAATGCAATATGTATTCAGTGGCCTTCAGGGACAGGAATGTCTTTGCAAACATCAGCCTAAGAAGCAAAATCAGCAAGTGCCAAGAAAAAGAGGAGCTATTCTCAAGCCAGGCACGACCTTATGTTATTTTGCAAGGGACACAGAAAAGTGAAGAAAAATGAGAACATTCCGAACTGCAGGAATAAACTCTTCATTGTCAGAGCTCACACTTGGGGCTTAGTCGTCATAAATGCACTTTCATACCTGTACTCATAGAGCAGCACCTAAGAGGCCACTGGGACAGGCAAACATGAGCACAAACCATAGCTGAACAGCTGCTCTAGGAGATACTATGATTTTAACAACCATTTTATGAAACGGAGAATAATATTTTAAATGTTTTTTTTTTTTTCCTTATTTTATATATATATAAAAAAATCATCAGAATTTGCTATAATTTTTGCTATTGTTGTTGCTGTTGTTGTTTTCTCCATAAAGGAAACATCAAAAAAAGAATTCTGAACCTATTCAGTTCTGTGGACCCTTCTAGTTTTGGAGAACTTTTTGATAAAAATATTCCTTGTTCAGTGTGGTTCTGTGATTTTTTTCCCCTTATTTATTTTATTTTATTTTATTTTATTTTATTTTATTTTATTTTATTTTATTTTATTTTATTTTATTTTATTTTATTTTATTTTATTTTATTTTATTTTATTTTATTTTTATTTTTTTTCACGTGGAACCTTCATTTGTGACAAAAGGTCACCTATTGTGGAAATCCCATTTTGGTGGAAAGATGTTGACCACCTGTGGAAATGAAAACTGTGAACAGCATGTAATTTAGAAGTCGGATGAAGATAAATTAAATGGACTGATTTTTAGTTTCTCGTGTTTCAGAGGGAGGCAGAGATCCAGATTCCACCATGCCAGCACAGCCACAAGGTTGGAAGCTTATCAAAGCAGTTGCTTTCGGGTCTCTCACGAGATCAGGCTTTTCTCCAGGTCTTCAGAGGGAACAGCAAGGCCACAGGAACAGTCATGTTTCAGCATCAGCCCCAAGAAAAAACAGGAATATGGAGGGACGTGAGATTTTTAACCAGCAAACAAGAAACTAGTCCCAGTGTTACATACACACACACAGCTCAGGAAAATAAATAAATAAATAAATAAATCAGGTATAGTTTAAAGCTTTATATCAGCTAAAAAAAAATCCACATGAACTTGTTCACTCATCACCCTGAATAAAAAAGGGCAAACTCTCCCCATTCCATGGAGCTATTCTTGGCCACGGTGAGCTAAAAAGCAGGGAGGGCAGTTTAAAGGGGGCAAATACAATTAATGTTCCCGCTTTTGCCATATTTCTGAACTCAGGGGACAAATCAGGAAACTTTATGTCAGCAGGAATGTGAACAATAACGGCAAAGTGGGTTGCATGTTAGAAAACTGTTTCACTCCCTTTTTTATATTTTTTTTTATTTTATTTTTTTGCCCAGCAGTATGATGTGTTAACAATTTTGTTGGTTTAACAGTTCACACTTCCAGCACATTTATCCATTGGCACATGGGGGTTTTATGCATTTAACAGTTTTCTTCATTAAAGTGGGTTCCACTGTGTCTTAAAAATTGTTTTCCTTAGACTGCGTGTTTGTTATTTTATATGGTGTGACTGAAAAGCAGGCCAAAATTTTGGCCTTGGAAAATGCGCACTGCAGAGAGGAGCCCAGTGCAGGCAGCAGGATTAGCCTCCCTCAAAGCCCAGCACATATTCTTTTAAGAACTGCTGATTGCACATTGAAACTTTTTCCCCCTAATTGCTGGGAGATTCTTAATTTGTCCTGAGCTTGGGAAAACGAATTGCAGATGTACGTGCTGCAATCAAAACCCTCTCTGCTCAAGACTTTTGTGTGCTGTCATTGAGATGGCCTTCATCCCCTTTTACAGAGCCCTCAAACCACCTGTTTTTTACAAAAACAGTGCCAGCATTTTATTATTATTATTTTTTTTTTATTCTGAAGGGAGATCAGGGGCTGGGGGAAGGGAGCGGGTGGCTGTTATTTCTGCAGAAGCAGGACTGGGTCTTAGAGGCGTAAGAGACACCCAGGTGTTTTCACAGCGAGCCCTGTGCAGGGCCCTTTTGGAGCCGAGCTTGGTTCCTGTTTGCCAAACTACACTTTCAAGAGGTGTCAGATATCGAGAACCTGTTTCAAATGCCAAGGCAAGCAACGAAGGGGAAAAAAAAAACACACACACACACACACACACACACGAGGGAGGAGGGGAGATGGGGGATGTGGGGAAAAAGGAAAAGGGGAAAATGTTCCTCCTCGAAGAAAAAGGTAGTTGTTCCAAGTTGGCTGTTTCTTTTTAAAATAATTAGTTAAGCAGTGCATAAAAACAGGTAAGTCTGTTCTGCATTGCTCATAGCCTTGGCAGGCTCCGTCCTTCCCTGCTTTAGTGGAATTTCTGTGAACCACCGCTGCACAGGAGAAGGGAGGGGAATTGTATCACTATGACCTAAGGCAACCCAGCTTGTAAGGTTAACCATAATTTTTTAAACTAACATGACCTCTGTTAACCCCTCCACTCCAATCTTTAAAAAAAGGAAAGAAATGAAGAGAGAGAAGCATATTTACAAAACCACTAGAAGGAAAAAAGGGGGGCACAAGTGGCCAAGAGTCTTACCCTATCCCTCTATCCATCCCTTGCTTGCTTCCTTGTCCTCGTGCCTCCACACCAGCAACTGGTGTTTACTGGGTCCTGATACAACACGTCTAGGGACTTTGCTTTTTTTAATGAGTCACGGAATCATAAAATTAAGCTATTCTGGGAAGCCAAAAAATTTCGGCTCAATGTGTGCATTTGGGGCTTTGCTGGAATGTTCGTGTCTGGATGTCTGAGTCACATGCTCTCACGGTAAACGCGATACATCCTCTTTTTAATGACACCGCTGGCTTGCTTTATTTATTTTGTTTCCCTCTACTCATCCCTCTCTCCTTATTCTGCAGAAGAACGCAGGCCATTTCCTCCAGCTGGGATGCCAGGTAAACCCGCCTCAGGCACCCTTTGCCCTTCCCTCTTCCATAGCTGTGTCTTAAATCAAGTAACCAAAGCCAATGCCAGCATGGCCCTGGGCCAGCTGGAGGTGGCATGCGGCCATGCTATATGGTGTAGTCAGCTTTCGTGTCAACATTTGGATGCTGAGTTCATCTTAACCAGAACGTGCCAAGCTCAAGGAATCCAGGTCTGCCTCAGAAAATACATATGCAATATGCAGCTCGCACAAAAGCTCAAGGAGACAACTTACTTATGTCTGCATCTCAAAATTTTCCTTAAAGCTTTCTCTCACCTATATTCATTTCTGGTCACTTGGAGACAGATATGACATGGAAAAAATAGGGTATAGATACAATGCATGAAGATCTGAACTCATTTGCCAGTGATGCACAGGCTGCAAATACTGCCTTACTACTCTTGAATACCTACCTCCACCATGCTCCATCAGTTCACACAGTAGACACAGACCAATAATTTTATATGGGACTGAAGTCAGGCCATTCTTAAAACATGTTTTCTTTGAAACAGTTCCTTCCCTGCACAAATGAGCATAAACAAACACTCTTGCTTATGTATCTATAATAATTAAGCATGGAAAATCTACCAATTAGGTGAAGTTAATGTGCAAAATAAAAGTAAGAGGCCAGATTCTCAAGTAGCATGAGCTGGCAGAGGTTCAAGACTTCACTGGAAAAATAGACCTGAACTACTATTCATGTAGTATGCAGTCCAGCCCTCCATCCTAGAATGAGCTCATGTACAATTAATAGTTTATATACTTATATATCTGAAGTCCTGTTTGGATGCTGTGAACATGGGAAATATTAGGTCTACCACAGACTGCTCATACACAGACATGCTGAGCTCAGCTTTCCCAAACCCACTGTTGAGGCAGTATTTACAAAAGACAGTGTGAGTCAGTTACTGTAGGTGTCTATTCTGGGTGTCTGTCCTTTCTAACCAGTCCCCATAGTCCACGAGAAGCCAGACACCCTAATTCCAAAGATGAAACTGAGCACCCAGTTTCAGCATCTGCCCCAACTGGTGTTTTCTGGAAGTAACTCTGTTTACACTAAATAACAGGGAAACCTGCATCTTTATGAAGGTACTTAATTAAACAATTTACAGTCTCCTCACCCAGTAACTACAGCCATTGATATAAGAGGAAAGTGTACATCTGAGGGTCTGCTTTTCACCAAAGTGGAAATAGCCTGTAAATTGTGAGACAGTGATCATCTCAGGTAAAGGGATGGGCTTTGGGTGTAATCTCAATGTCTTGAGCGATTAGGACCCATGGGCTTCAAGGAAGGGAGGTAGACTGTAAAGGCTTTGTAAATCTCACTACTGTGCTTCTTCTGTATGGGCCAAACTGGTCCCATACTGGGTGGCTGGGTGACCTGTGCTTAAATGCAGAACCGTTTGCTGGGAGAGGGGTTTTTGGTCTCTGTCAACTCCTGATTGTGTCTTGGGAATTGTTTGGGCAAATAATAGTTGGCCTAAAACCTGCTAGGAATCTTCTAAGAGTTTAGCAGTATAACCTGTTAAGCTCTAGTGCAAAGCCTTAACAGGAAGTAGTACGTCAGGTCACAGCTGAAATAACCCAGTAGGTCCTGCTGGACCACCATGTAGGACAGCTCCAACGATGGGGGCCCAGGTTGCTCATCTGTATTTGCATGTCAGCATCTTGTTTCATTGGCCACATGCTTATGATTTATTTGTCTGTTTTCTGGAAGAAAAGAAAGCAAGACATTGAAGACTCATTTCCTAAACTAAGCAAAGAGGAAGAGAAACTGCTGATGGAGAAGGGCAAACTCATCTCACGATGAGGATCCCAGTTCCTCTAAAAGGACATCACTGGCACACATGTATTCTTGCAAGTTTTTCTATTCCCACCCTTCCCCCAGCTTGCCTTTTCTATTCTAAAACTGCTTTGAAAACACCATAATTCTGATTTTTCACAAATATTTAATGTCTCAGAGTTCGAATAAACCTCTGCTGTTTTTGCAGCTTTGCTTTGGGCTGAAGAGACTAGGGTATTAGAGCTTTTTGACAAAATAGCTGATTTTTTTTTTTTTAGTATTATTACAATTATATTTTATTTTGAGACAGCGTAACATTTTTTCCCCTGACATTACAAGTATAAATTTGTCTGTAATTTCGCAGCTCTGTTTCAGGAGAAATCAGTGATGCTATATGTATAACTGAGGACAGGGTATTATGTTAGAGCATATCAATAAAAATGAACTTAATTACCTGGTATTTCCATTTCAGTTTGGTTCAATTCATTCTTCATATTGCTGGATCATGATTCATTTTAAATCTGAAAGATATCCACAGACATAACAAAGGTTGAGGTCAGGAGACTGTGACTTGGAAAATGTCCAGCATGAACAGACGTTCTGGGTGACATGGGGTCAATCAGTCAATCCAGGTCTCTGTGTCCATCTATATTACAGAGGCCATACTACTTTTCCCCTACTTCATTTCTGCCTTTTCTTTTGAAATGCTGATTTCTGAAATGGGAACTGTCTCTTTCCATGTGTTGTCCTGCGAACACAGAAAGTCTCCATTCCTGTTTGATGTCCCATGTCGCTCCTGCTCAAGAACTGGGAGTAATAAAAATTGCCACTGAAGTAAGTGGCAGCAGGAGGAAGCAGTCCCTATGAAAAACTAATAAAAATCAAGCTCTGATTTGTCAGAATGGGACTCCAATTTATGAAAAATGCAAAGGAATGACACTGATCCTCCCGCACAGGAAAGGCAATTGGCAAAACCCAAGAATTTCAGCACACATTCAGTAGAAGCAAAGAAATAAATCTGCATACCCACTAATGCGATTCCTCTGAATGAACTTGAGCCCAACAGTAGCATATAGGCAGAAGCCTACATATAAAAATAGAAACCTCTTGGAATCCACAGCTCATCTGGACAGGATTAGAGAAATGCTCCCTGAACATTTAGTGAGTGACATGTTAGAAAAGAATTGAACCAATTTACAGCAGTCCTGGAATGTCCCAAACACAGCGGCTCTGAAAACAATGGAATAAGAAGGAATTCATTGTCCACTGCAGCACAAAGCAACTATTATAGGCAACAATATCAGTGATATTAGTGACTGCGACTCTATCTTCGGGTAGCTCTGAAAGCTGTTAAAAACCATGGTCGGCCAATGGGTACAATGTTGAAATTGTACCCATGTGAATTTTATTCACTGCTTTCACAGTTTCAGTGGAGATTAGTCAGATTTGCCTCTGATTTTTTTTTTTTTTTTTTTTTTTTTTGTCACTGTAAAGCAGAACAATGCATAACATGTTGACAGAGAAATTTGCTGTGGGGAAATTAGGGTTTTCTGTTAGTGGAATGACAGGAGGGAAGACAGGAGAAAATTATCAATACAGCTGAGTAGCAAAAAAGTCACTCAGTTATGCTGGGGCCAAGGTTTAAACAGTGGAATAGACCAAAACAGCTAATGCCTGTAAAGCATATACGATTTGCCTTTTTTTTCTAGGCATAATGCAAACCCACAGCCCAGATCCCAGATGACAATAGTCAGGGAAAGTGGTCAGAGGAACAGGACCACACAACCTGATAGAGAAATATTGTTATAACTGTGTTATTCTTTCAGAAACTACCTTCTGTTAAGGTAGAGAGCACATGAAAAAAGGGACTTCTCTGATGACATAAGGTATTATTTCAACAAGGTTTTATTTGGCAGCTATGTATCCAAATGAACTTCTACCCCACTGTCCTCCAACCTCTGCCTCCAGGAACAGGCAAGTATCACAGCTTTGCTTTTGAAGGAAACAAAATACACAGCAGTCACGTTAACAGTAGTCAGATCATGTGGGAATGAATGCTTTATAAATACTTAGAAGGGACAGATAAAAATATCGTGTATATGTTTTATCCAGAGCAGTAAAACAATGTTCCAGATCACATCAAGTGGAAGAGCTGGGGTTTTAAGCCTCCACTTTCATGCTTCTGGAAAGGTTACAACCACTCCACCCTAATCCCAATTAAAATCTGTCCAGATTTATCATGGTCCCTGGTATTTTTAGTTTGTATATTCTTAACAAGAAATCTTTGAAACAGACATTGAGCAGAGGTACTTATGGCTTATGTCAAAACAGGAAAGATTCATCCCCTATGAGATCCCCTTGCTCTTTTAAGCTTGTTTTCCTTAAGACCGGGATGAGGAGCCAAATGCAGTGAGACCAAGAGTTTGGCGTGATAAAGACAAAATCCAGAGTTTTCATAATACGGATTAGGAGCAGGAGACTACTTAAGGGGATAAAATTCATTTAATTGATAAAAGGGGTAAGGGCTGCCACTTTTCAGATGCCAAAATGACAACTGAAAGTGCAACACCACACTGTGTGTGAGCCTGCTCCTCAAAAATGGGGCTTGGATCCAGATACCTGCAACTGTAGTAACAGTCTTCCAGGCTTGGACCTACCAGACTGTAAAATGCTGTAACTAATTAGATGAGAGTTTTCCTTAGAGGAAAACATTTTTTTTATTTTTTATTTATTTATTTTTTTTTCTTAGGGAAAAAGTCTCACTCAATCATACTGAGTCACTGTCTGCTTTTCCCCACCCAGCAATCTGCACATTCATTTTTTTACACCATTTTAACAAAACTTTACAGCAAGTTAGAGGTCTCATATGTATTGCGTTCTCATAATTTAAAAAAACAAACAAACAAACAAACAAAAAACAACAACAACAAAAAACAAATAGGTGGCTAGATGAAGAAGGAAAAGCTTCTTAATTTTCCAAAAGAAGAAAAGGCTGCATTTTGAGCCCACCTTTTATTAGATACCTAAGATGCCAGATAGTGAATAGCAGATACAGATGTGTTAGCTGTCTAAATGCCAGTATTCCTGACTTATAAGACATCAGAAAACCTACACCCCACAACGCTGTTGTTGATCCTCTGATGTCTAATGCAGGATTAGTTCACAAATAGTCTCAGTACAACTGAGTTAAAAAGTAAATCAACATAAGATATGGTACAGACTCTTTGGAAACTTGGTTCAGTTAGTACGGGTGCTTGTGGAGTGACCGGAAAAATCACTGTGGTTTTATTCTTCCCTCCCAAGTAAGGTGCTTTCCAGGAATATCTACTTCAGATACTGATCCCAGTGCAACAGCTGTTCTTATACCTATTGTCCCAAATACCCTTAAAACATAAAAATGTGACTATAAAGCCCACATAATTTCAATGTGAGACTTTTAAGATACATATAAGTCTCTGATGAGCCAGACAGAGCAGCCACAGCAAACACAAAAGTTCATTACAAACACTTTAAAGCTTTGAGTAATCATCTCCCCCTTAGCAAGAATAAGAGGTCACTAGATATGCATACAAAAGGTGCAATGTATTATTTCTTTCATGGAAGAAAGACAGCCACCACAGGGTTTACATTTGCATAACAGTATTTGATAAACAGTTGAAATATTTTGAAGTGTAGTGTTTCTATGCAAAGACTCCAAGAGAGATGTGTTTTATCTTCTCATTCTTTGTAGTAGGCTTAGAACTCAGAGTGGGAAAAACATAACCTTCAGCAGAGACTGGATGTTTCATTCAGATGACTGCTGCAATGGATTGTTAGAGTATTGTTTCCTGCCCAAAGACATCCTGTCATTAGTGGACAAATCCTCAGATATGTGCTGTATGGGAAGGTACCCATCTTACACACACAAAAAAAAAAAAAAAGCAAATACACCACTCACAGCAACAAAAAGCACACCTACTCTGGAATTGATTTTGAGGGGGAATTTAATTTTCCAATTATTGATACATCCTTTAGTGGCCCAGTCCTAAAGGTGACCAGGCCCTTTGGTCACAAAATGTGATTTCTGCCTGGGATGATGGCACTCCAGAGATGGTCTCATCTTGGGACTTTCCACGTATCCTCCACTCTAATATTCACATGAGCGACTATTTGTTTTAAGATGAATCATGTCATGTTTTTCTGGTTTCTGACACTTAAAAATATTTTGTTTCCGCTGAGAGGTGAAGTCAAGTCAGCCACTTACTATTATTAAACATCGCGCTGTGTTATTCCTCCTTCTGGGTGATGATCTCAGCGGAGCCTGTACCGAATCCAGCTTTACACTCTCAGTTCTCACATGGATGCTACTGGGACGTCTCCCATTTGTAATATCCCTGGTTACCAGCTGCAGCTGAAAGTCTATGTTAATATGTTGGAGTTACTTGTCCTCTCTCGCTGATTCCAGCCTTGTGGTTTATGGGTTGCCTTTGTGGTTTGCTAAAGGTCAGGCCCTGGATGACTCTAAATTTTCTTAAGTGGAATTCAAACACCACAGATGAGTATGTTTTCAAAGTAGTTGTCTTGGGTGGTATGGATTCCGATTTGGTTCCTGGTGTTTGGGATTGATGTCTCTCCTCTTCTTTGGGTCAATGATCAGAGACATAGGTCTGCCTACGTCCCGGTGCGCTGGACTCTGCTGCCTTTTGTTCAGGTCCCAGCTTTCTCTGACATTTCAGCCTGGTGCTAGACCCCAAGTTGCGTTTTGAATTGTGCACCCCCCCAGTCCCCACCACTTCCCCATGCTGATGCCAAGATGTTGATCCCTGCCTTTGGCTTGACTCAATAACTGTAATTCTCACTCTTTTTGCTGGCTTGCAGGCAGAGACTGCATCAGCCATAATTCAAAATTGCGAACAGATGACTAGATTACTTACTTGAACTGCACTCAATCATTACATCACCCTTGTACTGAAAATCACAGCACTGGCTCCCCATATGATTTTGCATCCACTTTAGGGTTTGGCTCCAGAGCTTCTGGACTTACTCACTTGCTCCAGTTTACCTAAAAGAGCTGCTTGTGCTGCATAGACATCCTCAGGCTCAGAGATCAGTCAGTGCCGATTTATTGATCATTCCAACCGTCTGACTGAAAACTGCTGGTGCTGAAGCCTTGGCTCCTCCAACTCTACTTTGTGGAAATCCCTGCGACCTCCATCCAAGGGGATGGGGAAATAAATCTGTTAATCTGTCCAAACACAAAGAGAAAACATTTTTTCTAAGCTGACAACAGCAAGGGGAGAGGGTTATTTATTTATTTTTAATGATGATTATTATTTTATTTCTAACAAGAAATCTCATACGTGTAATCTACATTCAGAAAGTTTCCTGACTCAGATAAGAGCAGCACGAAGCTTCAGCATCATTGCAGACAAGGCAGCATGTCCAGCCAGCAGGATAAGTCCCCGAAGATGTTCAGAGCCTCTTGGCACCTTGGGCGCAGCAGAGACTCAATGCTGAGCAGTTTTTGCAAAACTCTGTTGGAGGTGCTGACTTTTGTCTGCAGCAGAGCCAGCACTAGCTGACTTAATCTGTCCCTCTGTCCATCAGCGGCTTTTTCACTGCTACTTGCTCTGCGGTTGTCAGTGTTGGCCGTGATCCCTGTGCACCCTTCTCAACCTCGCGGAGATGTTTGGACTTGGTGCCTGAGCTATGATGAGCAACACGTTTCCTCTCCCATGGCACAAAGCAGCTCAGGATGAGCTCATGGTCGTGCACAGCCTGAGTCACGGCACCAGCAAGGGCTTTCCAGCACCAGCACCGATGCACGGCCATCCCTGCTGCTGTGATGGAGCACCGCTGCCCACCCCGTACTGCGTGAAATTACCCCGTGAAATGCTCTGAGCTGGCAGCCCGGGTCTCATTTCAAAAGAAGAAATATCCACATAATGAAAGCCAGCATTTATGACTAATTGGCCCCTTGTTAAGCAGGCTCACCAGCTGGGTCAAGGCAGCATGTGCAGGCTCTGAGAAAGATGATTTCTCTGTCCACAAGTCAGGTCAGGTCAGTTCAAGCCAACGGGTCAGTGTCTTATACGGTCATCTCTTACCATCAGTCACATGCCATAAATCCTACAGCCGAAGGACTGAAAAGCTCAATAAAATAAAATAAAGTGGAATGAAATGATATGATGATAAGAGATTGAATGAAATATTGACATGAAATGAACTACAATATAATACAGCACAAGAAATAATAAATATGGAACAGATTGCTTTGATGAGAAAATGTTAAAACATACTCTAACCTTTTCTTTTCAAATTCCTAGGCCAGGAGTTGTCTTTCAGCTGTGTAGTTGCAGTTCATATTTTCACTTTAGAAAAGATTGTGAAAAGTGCTTCCATACACCACTGAATTCAGGAAAGGACACTGATATGCTGAAGAGGAAAGGCCTCCTGGACTGTGTGTAGCAATTCAAGCCAAGTCCAGAGATTTCCTTCTGCAGTCAGGTGGTGCTATCCCTTCCCATAGTATGTTAAATATAAAAGGAGGAACCCAGTGTATCTTCTGAGATGGAGACAACTTCAAAGGGAAAAACCATTGCAGTGCCTTCTCCTACACGAATGCCCACCTATCATCTTTCCTGGTCCCCGTGAGCAACATATGGCCAACATCCCCAAGACGTATCTCCATACATCAGAGAGCTGATGGGGTAAGACCTCTGGCAACAGTTCACAGGCAGGGGATGGTGGTGGCTTCCCAGCCATCATCTCACCGCCCCCTGGGGACAGGGCTAGGCTTGATCCTCAGTGGGGTCAGCAGTGGCAGCTTCAGCTCACCCCTTTCCTTGCTTCTTCCCAGGTGGGGTTTTGGGCTTCCCCAGTACCCTCTGCAGGCATGGCAGACACTTGGCACAAGCCACTTGTGTCTCTGGACTTTCAGGTAGTCTTCCCCCTTATTAACTCTTCCCTCTTCTAAACACTGCCACATGTATTTTTGTCTTCTCCCTTGAAGCTTTCATAATCTCAGTAGGGCTACAGTGAAGCCTCAGGAACGGCTTCATCAGCTCAAGATGTCACACAATAAATGCCAAATGTTGTTATCAAACAGAATTCATAGACATATGCCGGATTGGCAGAGATACCTAACTTTAGGGAGGGCCCCCAAACACGCTCTAGACATGTATAGCTACAGGGCTCCAGCAGTACTTCACACAACCCTAGCAAAAACTGTGATAGTGTCTCAGCCCATCCAGGGAAAGGCAGGTTTTGAGTTAACTTCTGAGGGCTTGCTGTGAGTGTTCATGTGAACCCCAGCCCATCCAGATGTAGCTCTATTCATTCCTACTCTACAGATGGCCAGAGCAATCCACTCCCTGTCATGTGTAATGAAGGGCAGGAAGGAAAGAGGATTTTTGACGTGTTTAAATATTATCCAAAACAAAGAAATTGCTCAAAAGCCAGGGATGCATTTAAATAAATTAAAGCTGCCAGCAAAATCCCATATTTGTTACACTTCATTCCATTTCATCCTGAGAGCCATCCCTCTGCAAAACATGGAAGCCCCAGTAGTTTGGTGTCCAGATGTTCCCCGTCATACACTCTGTACTGCATCATGCTTTTTTCCTGATGTGACTCCTTAAAAACAGTGAACTCAGATTCCAGGACAACCTGAGTACAGTTTTCCATAATGAGGGGCAATTGAAAAAACACGGTTGTTGACTTGGCCAGTGAAACACAGGCTTTTTTTGTTCTTCTCTTCATCACTCTCTCTCCCTCTCCCTTTTAATTCTCCAGCTGGCTGGTAATCCAGCATCATCAACATCTTTTTGCATTTTATTCCTTAAGCCATTCATATTATACACATTCCAGTTTTTAAAATACAGATTTTAGGAGTGATTTGATGTGGCTTGGAATAGTGACATGCTTACACATTTGTAAAAAATTCATTAACTGGGGGGGGGGAGGAAAATAAAAGATTGCATCTTTTATTTTCTTTCCTTCCCTTCCCTTCTCTTCATTTCCAGCATATGAAATTATTTGCTGGTCATTTAGGAACCGCAATGTCAAAATGTGGTTGCCCCATAGGGAGGAAAAAAGACAGTTCATCCTTGCAGTTTTAAAGTCAGTTGTTAAAAAGTAGCTTTGGCAAAGGCCAAAGCCAAACTGATCTTTGAGCTGTGATGTTTAAAGGCTAAGTTAGCAGTTCTGCTCACTGTTACTGAGAACACCTCTTCCCACAGTCCTTATATCTGCCAAAACATAACCAAAAGATGGTGCTGTTAAAGGCCTTTGTTCCAATCTTGTGAAATCCCAGTCTCCTAGTTACGACTTGAAGGGGTCGTTCTTGGACCTCTGGTGAGATCAGGAAGAAAACAAGAAAAAAAAAGCAAAAAAAAAAAAAAAGCCAATTTGGAACCTTAAATTTTCTTAGGAGCACTGAAGTATCTAATTAATCTAAGCTATAAAATGATAACTTGGTGTCTAATTCACAGAAGGATTTAAATGGTGAAACTCTCACTGAACTTAACTGGAGTTCAGGTACCTTAAGCAGAAATGTGCAATACAGAAGACAGCTGCAAAGTCCTGTGCTCTTCTGTAATATTTCTGCACACGTTTGTTTCAAAGTTTTATGCTATGTTCCTCTACTCTCTCTCTCCTTGCACTGAATTTTGCCTTATAAGCAAATATGACAAAGTAGCATTTATACATTTTTTGGTGAAAAACAAACAAACAAACAAACAAACAAACAACAAACACTATTTAAATTGGTCACTACTTAAGCAGAGAGAAAAAAGCAGTTCTCTTAGATGCCAAAAATATTAGTTCTGTTCAATTATAATGCATGTACTTTATGTACCTCTAGCAAAGACACCCTCAAATGTGGGCCAATTTTCAGCATCTGTGGTGAAAACCCCATTCCAAGTTGCTGGTCTCTATTTAGAAGCTTTTAGCAGCTTATCTTATTTCCGGTATATTAAGCTCTATTCTCTCATCACTACATAAAAAGTAAGTGTAAATTACACCTCTCACACAGTAGAGGAAATTGTTCTGATCCAGGAAGCAGTGAGTGATGGAATCTTCAGCCAGTTTCTTGATAGGAAAATCATTTTTTATTTTCCAGGGTAAATCCCTCTTCTGTCAAAAAGTTCCAATTTCCAGATATTGTCCTCTAGACATATATTTATCTGACAAATATTAATTAAGCATAATTTATTTTTGTTATCATTCAGTTTCAAACCCCATGAGAGATTCACATTCCAATCCAGAGATATACAGAAGAGACAATCCACAGAACAAAAAGAAATGCCATTAAATATTTCTGCCATGCAGTCTCTTTCATTGGATTTCCTCTCTCCTCCACTTGTCATGACATTAGATTTAAAGAGCAGCGAAGTGTAAACTCATCCTCCCCTCGTTTTGATGCCATGCTGATTACAGAGCTGGGGTACAAACTTGTGAGGAAGGGGGTTAAATCTGCCTGTTTTGTCTCAGTAACATGAGTTTCATATAGACTGGCTCAGAAGGCCGGGCAGACCATCATATTTAATAAAATTCTTAAGCACATACTTCAGTTGAGATTTCAGGATCTCTAGATCATCTTGGTCTTCAACAAGCCTTCAGTGTATGCTTAAGTCTTTAGCAAAGCGTATAGCAAACTACATAGATAAAAGGCTCCTTTTTCTTCTACCCATGTAGCATTCAAAATCTAAGGCTGAAATATTACACCACCCTGCAAGAGCTGGAACATTGCAGATTCAGGCCTGAGCCAGTGTCTTATGTAAAGATCTGACCTACAACAGTTTGTCTTAAAAATGACAGGAATATTGCATAAAAACCAATTTGCATTCAAGCAGTCTTAAAGCCGGGGGAAAAAAAATGCTAAACAGTCCGAAATTCTTATCCCTTTCATTTGCACACAAGATGGGATTTTCAGTAACCAGTTAGCACTGAAGTGTATAATTTAATATCCAGTATGGGTAATGATTTCAAGCTAGCCTGAAATACCAAAATCTTTCATTTGCTAGCTTTGGGCCCCCAATCTAATGAGCAGAGCCCATTGACTTGCTTCCAGCCAGGATCTGTGGTTGTCTCACGCCTGTCTTAGACTGTTCACAAGATGACAGTCTAACACCATAAGATTTTAATCTTCGAGCTATCAAAAATGTTGAGCTGTCGATTTCTGTTTCAGCCTAAAATTGCCTTTTAGATTTTTATTTTTCAGTCCATCCAAAGATGACTTTGAAGATCACATGAAAGGGAAACAGAAAGGCCCAACTTTGATCAGAATAATACAATGAAGCTATTAAGGACTGCAGACTGGGTGAATGACTCACATGCCCTGTAGTAGTAGTAACTAATAAAAACAATTAATAATAATAAAGTCAGAGAGTCATACAGCCAGTGAGTGGTTCAGTGACCTCACATATGAGTGATCATCTACTGGATGTGATATTTTGGGATGACTGGAGAATAAAGGCTGAAAGATTATCACTAGATTTCTATAATTGTTTTATGAACCCCCTGGTGAATGCAAACAGGGACTAAATAAGAGCCTTTCTTACATAAGTTGACAATTAAAGCTTTAGCAGGCCAAACAGTAGTTTCTAGTCTTTCAGCAGTGAAGTTTAATGCTCAAAGCAGATCTTTTTTTGCAGTGTTTTGTCATGTTTTCTCCAGCTGGTAAACATGAGTCAGGAACAAATTCTGGGGGAGGGGAGGATGAACTGCTAAGAAACCAGCTCACTCTAAAGCAGGACCTCTCCACGCACATAAATGCCAAGTCAATTCACGCTGGTTGATGTTACCTCTGACTTGACAGTGCAGCTGGTCCTCGAGTGGGATGCAAACAGGCACCATCCGGCCAACCCTGGAAGCAGCCATAAAACACCCCCAACCATGACTTTTTCCACCTGATTATTTCAAACGTTTGTAGCCACTGGAGTCCAGGCTCCAGTGTGAACCACATGCCTGTTGGAAATCAATCCCATACCACTCTTCCTTCACTATTTCCACCAAACAGGAGCCTGAACTTGCAGTGGGAAGCATATATGCTTCCTTCTTCTCCACCTTTTTTCCAAGTGAAGCACCTAAAGCACCAAGCCTTTCAAACAATAAACCTTGAATATTATGATCTTACCTCATGGCTGACCCTGCTTGGAGGAGACTTTTGTGCCCTCTTCCAACTGGAACTTGTGATGCTATGATATTAAGCTACTTTGGCCTAGGTAGCCATATTTCATCACAGTGCTAGACTAGAGAATACAGAGTCCACCACGAACTCCTGACTTACTCTCTTTTTAATACCTGTAACTGTCAGACACCTTTCTTATAACATCATGAGAATGTATTGGGTTTATGTGGCAAGGGCCTGGCAGCAGAGGGGCTGTAGGGGTGGCCTCTGTGAGCAGAGCCCAACAGCTGCCCCATGTCAGATCAGAGCCAGCTCCAGAAGGCTCCAAGAGGGATCCACTGCTGGCCAGAGCTGAGCCACTGAGCAATGCTGGGTGTGCCTCTGGGAGAAAAAAAAAGGAAAAAACCTGCTGTGCTACAGCAGCAGGGCAGGAGGTGCTCCAGACACACAGCACAAGTTCCCCTACGGCCTATGGAGAGGCCCCTGGTGGAGCAGGCTGTCCCCATGCAGCCCATGGGTCCCACATGGAGCAGATCTCCACGCTGCAGCCCATGGAGGAGCACCCGGTGGAGAAGGTGGAAGTGGCCTGGAGGAGGCTGCGGCCCATGGAGAGGCCCCGCAGGAGCAGGCCCCGGGCTGGAGCTGCAGCCCGTGGAGAGGAGCCCACGCAGGAGCACGGGGTCTGGGGGGAGCTGCTGCCCACCCGTGTGGGACTCGTGCTGGAGCAGTTTGCTCCTGGCGGATGGATCCCATGGTACGGAGCCATGCTGATGTTCCAGTACACCTGTTCTAACGTGAAATCAGTAGTTGTTCCTGTATATATCTGTGGAGAAAGGACAACAATATTGGAGCAATTCTTACAGAGCTGCTGCCTGTGGGCAGCCCTCGCAGGCTCAGTTCAGGAAGGACGGCATCCCGTGGGAGGGACCCCGCGTGGAGTAGGGGCAGAGAGGGACCGTGAAGGAATGGTGGAGAAGAAGCATCAGGGACTGACCGCAGTCCCCATTCCCTATTCCCCTGAACCACTCGGGGGGGAGGATGGAGAACATGGTGGATAGGGGGGAAGGTGTTTTTAGTTTACTTAGAGTTTCTCACCGTTCTAGTCCACTAGTGGTAGGCAATTAATTATATTAATCTCCCTATGCTGAGTCTGTTTGGCCTGTGTCGATAATTGTTGAGTGATCTCCCTGTCCTTATCTCAACCCTTAAGCTCTTTCCATCGTATTTTCTCCCACATTTTCTTCAAGGAGGGGAAGTGAGAGAGTGGTTATGGTAGAGCTCAGCTGCCTAGCAGGGTAAAACCATCCCAGTGGTTAGGCAGAATCTGAAATAAGAGAAGTTGTTGTCTTAATGATATAGCAATATCACTTTAAGGGTCCTCTGTTTGCCAGATAACCTAACAAATCTTCCTAGGCTCCCTAAGAACAGAGTCAACCCTTTCAGAATGTTTCAGAAAAGGAGTTTGGCTTAGGGATGATCCCTCAGCTGTTGGAGGAGTTTCTCTCTTCATTAACCATATGAGCAGCATGGAAAGGCCTGTAGGCTGATTTAGGACACTAAAACTGGATGGGTTGAACACCCTACTTGATTAAGTGTGCTGAGATTCCTTCCCAAACATTACCTGTAAGAAGAAAGAAATGCTTGGTGGCTGGAATTGGAGATAGAAATGTAAGAACATCTGAATAGGATTGCTGCTGGAGGGAGGCTGTGGAAAGTTAAGACAAGAAAAGATATGGAAGATGTATAGATAAGGACCAGAACTATGAGATAGATGGTGAGGTCATTTATTTTCTTAAAGTCAGGGGAAAGTTTAGGAAGATATCAGATTTTTATTATTAGCTGCTACAGACTTTTGAGCAGTAGATGACACATTTTGGAGGAAATTTCAGGCAAGAAAGAAGTACTAAAAGAGCTTGCAATTGTTAGGTTCTCCTGGATGAAGAGAGGTCTGAGACTCTGCAACTTCTGAGCTGGTGAAGCTCAGGCATTACTGCGTTAACATGAGCATCAATGCAGAGCATAGCCAAAGGGATTCCTCACCGATTGGGTCAGTATCTCAAGACAAAGTCCACTGGTAGACAGGAAGCGTGGAGTGGGACCAACTAGAGTCTACTGGGATAAAGAGAGGGAGCAAAACCCATCAATGCTGGGAGTAGATGACCGTAACAGGGCATGTTTGACCTTTCAAGAGGGAGAGGAGATGTTTGACCTTTCAAGAGGGAGAGGAGACTGTCTAGGAGAGGACCAAGTCTTTTTCCTCTTGCAGGTACCAAATTAGTAAAAATGTCCAGTCCAGGAAGAAAAGAACTTTAAATCCTTGTCGCTCAGACAGCTCAGCCTCAAAAGAGACAGGTGGTTTTTGTTGCTGTTAATTGGGTGGAGTTACTCTGCTCTTTTATTGGGTTGAAAATGAGATGGATTAAGAGGCTTTTACCCTGTTGTGCCTGTGGCACTCTTTGTCCTTCTCAGCAGGGGAGGTGGCTGGCTTGCAGGGAATTGGCAGGGAATAAGCATCTTTCTTGTTATTATTTTTGTAAGCACAACTGCAACTGATACAAAATCCCCAAGGGTGAAGCAACCTGGGGCAGAGTTATTGGGGGAATGAGAACACAGAAACCTGCAAGTGCACTGCGAAGAGCAAGCTTTTCTGTTGCTCATTAAACACAGGAGTTGAAGAAATTGAGTTTTTCTATTTCACTGAATGAATCACTGAATGCTGAGTTACCAAAGCAGACTGAACAAGCATTGCAAGGACTTCTTAGCCTAAAGGAAGCATTGGGGCAGGAGCAGGGGAAAGAAGCACGCTACAAAACTAACAGAGAGTTAGTATGCACCCACCATTTCATCATGTAATGCTCGAGTATTAACCATGTACCAAAAACGCTGGTCACTTACAGCCTTTCTCCAACTCTGATCTTTTTCAAGAAGCATTCAGTTTGGCTGAGCTGAACAAAACCCTTCATTCATTACAACCCGGTAGGATGCAAACAAGTTCACAACTTGATAATCCCTTTCAGCCCTTATTAAATCAGCAACGCACCACAGGTGGGAAGTCAGCGTGGAAAGGAGAGACAGCCATTTGCACACTTTGCAATAAAGCATGGTTTCAGTCACCAAAAAAAGATTTCCAGGGGTTTCCCTGCCTGCCTCTCCTCCCAGGAGGCAGATTCCCAGTGTCCCGCAGCAGATTACACGGGCATCGTGTTTGCATTATGTGGTGGTGACGATGTGTTTGTTCTTGGCACTGAGGGGCTCTGACTCTGCAGAGCTCTAGCAATGACAGTGGAAATCTTTCAAGCCTTGAGCTGGATTTTCAGCTTCCCCTGTTGCAATTCAGGCTCACAGCACAGAATACAAGACTCTTTTGTGGAAAAAATAAAAAAAAAAAGAAACCCACTGAGATTTGTTTTCCATCAAAAAAAGAATGGATTTACAGCCCTCAGGACACAGCCCTGCTTTTCTAACACAGGCCCCGAACAGTAGTCGGATGCTCATATCAGAAGTTAGGCATGTATTCCCTGACTTCAAGTCCACGTTTGTGAATTTGATGTTCCATTAATGAGCCCAACATATGGGGAGGTAGGAAGCAAACAGCTTATGGTCAGTTTTTATCAACTGTGTGACTTTTCCCCATGCATCTCTAATGTGGTGCAGCCCCTGGAGCCACTTACACAGCATCAGATGTCAGATATGTCCAGATGTTGTTTGGTCAAAATACAACAGTTACTTTTAATTGAAAATACCATCATTTTAAGATAAGCTTACTTTTCATTTTTCCCCACAAGGTTTTCTAGATTGGGTCTACTTACTGCCTTTTTGTCTTTTATTCCTTTCTTAATTAAAAACTGTAACAAAAATGAGGAAGATTTCAGGTTCTCTTAAAAACTAAAGTGTTAAAGGGAAATATTTCATTTGAAAAAAATCTCAGAAGGGTTTTTGATCTAAAGCCAGCATTTCTAGTGAGAATGTTTCCATGGCTGGTTTTTACTTTTTTTTTTTTTCCTAAAATAAACAAAATTTCAGATTGAATTAAAAATTTCCATTCCGGTTGAAAAAGCCAGTCCTTTTCTGTTGGAAAAATACTTTGATGCACTAAAAGAAAAAGCCTTTTGAAAAACACCTGACTTCTATTTAGATGAAAACTACCCAGCTGAAAATCTCAAACCCCAAAAGCGTAAGATACTAAACTTATATGCAGTTTGCATTCACACTGGCAGGCAGAAATATACTTTTCTTCCAAAATGCCTTTAGCTTTTCTGTCTGTTTGCAGACTTTCCTGCATATGGATTTAAGTTTCAGGGTTCCTAATTTTTATATATGTCTATGTATATATAAAAGTCACTGTGGCTTCATATCCTCAGACTGTATGTAACTGTCTCCTCTCTTGTTCCTGGCCTTGATACTTAGGCCTTATTTGTATGGGGACATTGAGAAAAGGAGCTGGAACAAATTTGCCATAAAGTGTCTTGGGGCCTACAAACGACTACATATGTTTAAACTTGAATTATTTGTCATCTTAGGTCCAAAGAGGTAGCTCTGTCTGGAACAGAAGAAACTCTGTTTCCAAGTTGAAAAGGCACATTTGCACACCTTGTCGTTAATGTACCATGTTTAGTAAAGTTTATGTTTCATGAGGTAAATCAGGAAACAATGACATTTCAAAAAGTGCTCATGTGCCCCAAAGTTCTTTCTCTCCCTCCCCGTGACTTTATCAGATGAAATCAGCTAAGAGGAGATATTACCTCTTCCTGCAAACTTCAGTCACTGGGATTTTAAGGGCATTATGAAAGCATTTATGTTTAAAGCAATCGCTTTAACTTTCTATTACTGTTGTATTCAGTTTTCTTCCAGCCTTCAGATGTCATAAAAGGGAACATAAAACAAGAACACTACTCTTTTTTAACATAACATCTACAAAGCAAGGTGAAACACCTCTTACGGGATTTGCACATCAGCTAGCTTTTTTTTTTTTTTTTCTTTTTCATACCAATACAGGCAAGACACAACTGTCTGTATTCCCAATTTGCCTCTGGCCTTTTCAAACAGAGCATTTTGGAAATCATCCTTACCTTTGCAGCCATAACTTAGATGTAGACAAGGTCAGTGAGGCAGAGGGAGAAGGAACAAAAGTAAAGATGCTGCATCTGTTGGCAAGACTAGCTTGCCTTATGTCTTAAGATAGAAAAATAGCTAATGCTAATAATACCAAGAATACCAGTTGGGAAATGAAAATTGTGCAAGAATAACTAAAAGTCTACCAAAAAGTAGAACAGTAATGGACAACAATAGTTGCAACACCAAGTGTCTTGCTCCAGTGTGAAGACATCTCAATGGGCTTCTCCTTCTGAGCACTTCTGAAGGCAAAGTTCTTGCAGCCACCACCATTGGGCTGTTTAGTGACAGCTCCAACACAAGCAGAAATGGGATGCAGCGTCACTGAAGCTCCAATACCTGCTACCCAGCACCAACAAAGTTTGTGTGGTATAATTATTCTGCCTATAGCTTTTAGTAAGGGATCTTTTCATACACTTTACTTTCAAACAGAAGTATCATGCAGAAAGCAAAAGACTTTCATTCTCCTCTATCTGGTCTGAGCTGCAAAAGCAAAACTATTTCTCAAGTCCATGGACAGCTCTCAAGCTGTGACTGAAGCTTGTCAGCTGGCTTGGGGGCTGCTAAGTCATCTGGAACACTGGCTGGGGAGAAGGCAAACATCACACCCTGATCTCCCTGCCTGGTTCTCCCCCAGTACCCAACAGTGTGATCAAATCCATCAGTGAGCACTTTCTCAACCCCCCTTCAGCTCAACTCAACTCAACTTGACTCAACTCAACTCGACTCAACTCAGTTCAACTCAGTTCTACTCAGCTCAACTCTCCAAGCTCCCATGGTGGAAGTTCTCTTTTACATAACAATTTTAGCACTGGGTCATGGTTTGAGATGATTCCCCACTTAGAAGAATTAATCTTACTCCAGCTGCTGCAGGGGAAGTCTACAGGAGTAGTTCAGACCAGATGTCCACATTTTACATGTTGGGTGAGGTGAGAGCCCATCCCAGGCATTGTGGTGATGTGCCTGGCATAGAAACAAAATGTCAAGTTCTTACATTTGCTGCTCACATTTCATGAGGCTGCCTCATGAGGAGTATCTTACACAATTAATGAGTTTAGTTTTATTTATAATTTTATTCTTTTTAAGTGTCTCTTTATTGTAAATTGTCCCTCCTCAGACAGCACCAGATTTGTGTATCTGATGCCTCAGAAAGGTGGAGCTATGTGGACAGATTTTGAAATAAAGTTTTAGTCCTTTCTTTTTGTTCCCAGTTGGAAGAAAATCAGCATTAATATTGACAAGGTTTTGTAAAAAACACAGTGCTTGGGGATTTGGGGTGGTGGTTTTCTAAGCTGTTTTCCACCTGTACTGCCATTCTGAAGCTTTCCCTGGGGATCTTAAGACATTTTGCCTGGTGAGGTTTGAACTTCTTTTGCTGCTCTTGGGAGCCTCTCAGCTGCCGTTGCCTCTAGGCTCTTTGCTTAGAGCACTGAGCCATGTTACTAGGAAAAGGAAAGGCAGGATCAACACTTTAGCTGAATTTTAGATGGAGATGGGATGATTTTCTATCAGTATTGGAAATGCACTCTGATCCCCGGAAACAATAATGTTGAATTTTGTCAGATCTAAGAAGTACCTTTGTAAGCACATATTGCACACAAGAAGAAACAGTGACATTCAGCTGTTCCTCTAACAATTTGGGGGAGTGTTTCTCCTGTGTGTAACCAGCTTAGTTATCTACAAAATATATATAGATAGTAGGATTATGTTACGTGTTTACAGCACTGCTGTATGGAACCTGAGCTGGACAAAGCAGCAGACTTCCATCTTGAAATATGTTGAGTAAGGCAGAAATACACCAGCTGAGTAGTTGTCCTGCTTTATTCTCTCCTCCCCATACACATTTCATTGATACAAAGATAAAATACAGTAATTGGAAAAGGCATTTTCAATGGGAAGCAGAATGGAAAAATTCAAATTGAGGCCAAGCAAAAGGGGAAAAAAATCACCTGCCAATAAAATTGACACAATGGGAATAATTGCAAGTTCAGGGTAAAAAAAATACATTCTGACTGTGTTCTCCACAGCATGGTCTCTTCTCTCAGAGCAGAATGAGTGAATTTATTGAGGTCATTCGTCCCCTGGTAATTTGGCTACTGTAATATATTTCACAAGTGAGAGGAAAATAGCCAGAGGAGACAGCATGTGCGAATCCAGAGCACTGGGGGAGGAGGTTTATCCAAAATTTATAGCCACAAGCAAGGATGTGGCTTCATAATTCACAGTCACTCTCCTTCCCGTTAGCATCAAGAAATCTGTCCCGTTAATGGCCTGTGTTAAACATCCCAGTGCAAATTCAAATCCCGGTGATTGTGGTGTAAAATCCTCTGAGACTGATGGGTTCCGTTTGGACTAAAACCATGACCTTCTCTATATTCAAAAGGTATTTTAGGTGAACTTGAGTTTTCACAGGACAAAATGCTTTTCTTGGAAATACCTAGAATATGAATGTGTATGGAGTAATGTAACTGGATATGGACTAGTTCATGGATGAGTTTGAATGAGTTGCTCTATGTAGGGAAGGAATTTGCAGCTCAGATCTGCTCCCAGGGCTACCCCATACTGCACAGCCCGAACCAAGGTCAGTCTCTTTCAGATGTGGCTGCCTTCTGTTGCTCCATGGATCCTGAAATGGGATTTCTCTTGTCCACTTAAAACCCAGAATAAATGAGTTGTTCCTTCTGCATTTCCAGGTCTTGATGCAAGCTGGCCTGCTGTTCATCTTCTATGTGTGACACAGGGAATTCTGCTGAAGCACTGTTTTCCCTTGATGACTGGGAAAAGATCCTGTCTTACTGCCACACCAGATATCAAGATGTCAAGGCAAGAGATTAAGAGGTGCCACCATTTCCAAGACCCAGGCCAAGCCTAACACAAAGAACATGAGATGGGATATCTGGGATATAAAAACATCAGAGACAAAAAAAAAAAAAAAAAAAAGATAGCAGAGATAGTTTTTGCCATGGCAGTAAATTTATCCCATATTATTTTTTCCACAGAGCAACAGTCTCAGTAGCTGCACTGAAGCCACGTGTGAGTTGCAGTGTCTCAACATGTGACTGCAGATTGTAGGACATCTCTGTTTAGCAGTAGGGTCGATTTTCCCTTGAGGATACAATGATTTGTCAAGCAAGGCGTTTTCAAATTTGTGTTTAGTAAAAGTGTTTGGTGAAAAATTTGGATAAGAAACCTAAAACATGGGGGAATAATATTCTCAAAGGTGGACAAGCCAAAGGATGACAGGCTGTCAATCGTTTGATGTATTTCAGTACACAAAGGTGTATTTAATACAGGCTGGAAGAGTCCCGCAGTGTCAAAATGAAACATTTTCTTTGCTCCGAGCTGAGAATATATATATTTGTATATATATATATGTATATATATACATTTATAAGTTGCAGTCAATAGTAGTAAAATTGAAAATTGAAAAATTGAAAGGAAGAGGAGAGAAATCTAAGCCCTACAGAATATGTCATCTTCGGGGTTAACAAGACACCTTAGAGCAGAAAATAAAAATGGAAACCAGTCAAGTGCAGACCAAAGTTGGATTTTACAAAACAAACCAGTCAATATTTTCTTTCTAAAATTATTACCAAAAAATGTCACATGAATAACACCTTCCATTAAATGCACTTTTTTTTCTTTTTAGTTGAAAAGGTCTGCCTCTGGAACCAATTATACAGGAAGTCAGACAAAATTGCTCAGTGGTGCTTTTTGGTCTTAAAATATCTATTCATTAAAGCTTTGGTTTCCAGCCTGCACATCCCTCCTGCACAGCGGCCTCTGTTTGATAAGATTATAACTATTAATTAAGTCATGCTAATAAGGACAGCAAGAAAGAGTTTTCCCATCTCTCTCGCTATATTTCAAGTGCTGCCAATGTCAGCTCTCCCTTGTATCTGCCTCCAGCTTTGCTGTCTGCCGCATTTCTTTGGCAGGGGGAGGAGGGCTTCAAGCAGCAAGTCATAAATTGCCAGACATCCTCATATTAACAGGATGATCCCCCGTTAGAAGAGGATTTCCCCTCGCCTTGTGAGTGGGAGTAATTGTTCCGCGGCTCCTGGTTTCTCTTTGAAGCACGTGGGAGAGAAGCATACTCTGTTTCAGCCCAGCTGTGTTACAGGACCAGCAGCAGAGGAGGGAGCTGCGATGCCGGCAGTGATGCCCGAGCTGCCTGCCCAGTCTGTCACCCTTCTTGGAGTCACCACTCGACAAACAGTGATCAAATGGATGGCCTGGAGTCCCTCTGGAAAGGAGATTTAATGTTCCAGTCACAAGGGACAAGGAAAATGTGAATGCAAGGTAAAGGATACAGTCCTAAAACATACACCTCGGTTTCCTCAACATTTCTAAGGTGACAGCGTCATCGAACAGGTCACTCAGTGGTCCAAAAATCATGTGTTCCACCTTTATCCCATTCCTTCCTCTGAGGTGGCAGGATGACCATTACATTTTGCTGTATTTCTGCCTTGCATTGCTACACCAGGCCTTTCTCTTCCTTTCTCTTCTTGAAGCTCCTTGGGTCGTCTCTCATCTCTCTTTAGAAACACATGATGTAACTACGAGCTCCATCAGGGCCTCTGGGTGCTGTCACACTACAAATATATATACAGAAAATCCTCCTCCCCCCCCTCCCCCCTTTCTATTTTTTTAAGTTAGTCCAGTGGTCTGAGGTTTAATTCATTAATAAAAGAAACTTGGATTGCAGCAATGGCAAGGCAGCTAGCCCCATCCCTGTGGCAGGAGGCAGCATGCAGCTTTCCTTTCAAAAATAAGCAAGCAAAACTGAGGAGAAAGTTCTCAGCAGCATCCCTGGGAAGTGGTGGAACATTTGAGTAAGGTCTGTGGGGACTGTTGTCTCCAGGTCTGAGGAGTAGAAGTGCTCTGAGGACTTTCTGCTCTATTTTTCCCTGTTCTGGCCAACTTCCTATGTATAGGATAAAAATAAGCCCAAAGTCCTCCTCCTTCCGTCCATTTCATTAAAGACATCCCTCTGTGTAATAACAAAACAGGCCCAGAGGAAGCGACACAGACCGAAATACAAGAACGATAATTTTCCTAACACAAATAAGCAGGGAGAGGAACTCATCTAAGGAAACAAGTGAGTGAAGGCAAAGCCACAGATGAGCAAATGATGAAGCCAAAAGCTATGCTTAGGCGATGTAAGCCCGCCTCTTGCACGTCTCCTGAGCCATCCCCGCCTGGGAAAGGCTGAGTGGTCTCCTCACGTGGGCCTCCACAGGAAGGGAGGCATGGGCCTCCTCGATGGGAAGAGTCTCCTTGTTCTCAATAGGGACCCAGACTAGTTCTTAACCAGCCTAACTGGGTCTTTAACAGTGCTTCAGAAATTTCGGGCAAAGCCAAGAAACAGAAAAACACAGGTTAACGGAGAGGATAGCAGAAGTCTTCCAACTCCAGAAGAAAATGTTTGGGCTCACTTCACTCTATTATTTGCCATTTGGAGGCACTGAGACTGCCATTCTTCCAAAATAACCCTCAGCCCAGATGTTTATTTGTCTAGAAACTCATAGTGGATATTTGCAGCGCGTTGTAGTTCTGTTTGAAAAGCTTCAATCATCAAATCAAGGAGAGGGAAAACAAAAGCAGATCTCTCAGCTGGCCGGTCCCCCACTGCAAGTAGGAAGCAAAGAAAACAAACCATTTGCGAACAGACCGGAGGCTGAATGTTTCTTGCTGTAAATGATCGGTGAATATCTCTGAACACTAAATCAATCCAAGGAAGCCAAGATCAGTTTGTGAATGACTTGTTAAGTTAAAACGAACCATATTCATAATAAATAGTCTTTGAAATCATTCTTTCATGCACGATCCATTTTCACAAAGTCGTTTTTATAGGTAAACAGCCAGGCCCTCACTGCCCAGGAAGTCAATGGCAGAGATAAGGAGGAGACCTGAGGCTATGTCTGTTTTAGAAAATTAAACACGGCCGGGACCACTCTCTAGCCTGGAGGCCAACTGGCACAGAAATTCCTCCATCCATTCATTAAACTCTCCTGCTTTCCAAAACAGAGTGGCTCTATCCAAGCCGGCAGCTGGGAATGGTCCTTGGCTCTGCTGGTTGCTGAGTTGTGCCTCTAAACTGTCTGGAGGGATGCTAGTGAGCTGAGGCCAAGAACGTGCAAGGGACCAGTCTGAGGATCAAAAACATTGCAAGAAAATTAAAGCACCTGGGAATGTTCCTCTGCATGGCGTAATTCTCTGTAGTGTGGACAAGGCCTAAGAGTTTGATGCCATGCCTTGAAGGGGCATTGCTGCAGCCATGTCACTTAGCCAGAAACCTTCATTGGTGTCTTGGCTTCACGAATCAGGAGAGTCAGGAGGAGAAACTGGTTAGAGTTTGACAGGCCTGAAGGCCTCATATCTGTGTTTTCCTTTACAAGTGTCCTGCTGCTGAAAGGGACACTTGGAACGTGGATGTTTGCTGACAGGGGTTCAAACCCCATGGATAAAAGGAAAAATGTATAATCCTTGAAAAGCAAGAAGTTTAGGCAGCCCTGCTGGGAACCTGTCTGATGCCTCATCCCTGTTAACCAGCACGTTAACAGGCAACAAAACTCATACTTCAAATTAACGGTCCTCTTAGGGAATGTTTCAGTGGCACAACCACCAATTAACTGGGGAAAGAATGGGAGGGGAATACAAATCTTTGATGTCCCCACATTTCCCTCAACGATCATTAAATTAAACCACTGAACCCCTCGCCTCTGGGGCTGGCCAGGGCAACGTGTTTGCCTCAGCAGGCTTTGTGAGATCCCTCGTTTCCTCTGGCTTAATGAATTATGCAAGTCAAGAGGGGCTGGACAGAAAGGTGTGAATAAGAAGCCTACTAATTCCCTACAGTAATCACCTGCAAAAGTGTTTAGGAACAGCATCTATCAGGCACTAAAAAGAGAAAAGGAGCCTGCAAGGGTAAAATATCTATAGCTCTTCAATACGAGACAAGGGGAATTCTGAGCCAGGGAAGTGTCACCTTGACATGAATCTACTCTGGGCACTGAACACACAGCAGTCATCAAATTTGCTTGCTTGCAGTCCCAGGGTTTCTGCTGCTCATATGGCATGCACCTGCACTTTGCTGGAAATCCATCTCAATGCACGTGAGAGAATCCCAGCTTCAAAGCAAGCCTTGTGAGTTTTGGTTCCTGTGTGTGAGAAGGGTATTAATAAACGTTGTATTAATAGATCATCTGCTTACATGCTTCCCATCCTGAATAAAGAAGATATTGGATAGAACCGCTTTTCCCTGTACCTTGGATGTTTATAGTAAGAGGCAAAGGCAAGACGGCAATGGTAGAAATTGTAATCCAAATAAATAGAAACTCAGACCTTAAGATGGGGAGAGTTTGGAAACCAGTTCATAACTGAATTATAGAACATGGCTGGATAATTGCTCTCTAAATTGGCTGAATCCAAGCCCAAAATCGAACATTCATCCCCACAGTTTGTGGAAGCTGGGAATCAGAGCCAAGCTGCTGGTTTTCTTAACTCCAGCTTGGGTTAATGGGCCTCCTAAGACATTTTGTTAGGGTGGCAAACCTTCCTCATTTGCCTTTTTACATAAATAGGCCTCAGTCCCCATCACCCTCAAGGTGATACCTCCAGAGGAGAGGAGCCAAACAGTGTCCCAAAAACTGGATGTCCTGTCTCCATGGATGACATTCTCTTCTTTCTGCCATCTGAGGAAAGGCTGGTGACTGTCTTTTCCAGTATCTCCTTTTTCATGAATCTCCATATGAATAGATTGAATAAAGATGGTACTGGACAATTACACTTCCTTTCATTGTCCAGCCTTTCTCAGAAATATTAAACTCCTTCTACTGATGCCATCTTTGTTTAAAGACTCCACAGGACTTTTCTGTGAATCATTTTAGGATAAATAATAGAGTTGGTTGGAAAATTTTAAACCGTTTTTCCTCAGAAAAACACAATTCCTAGTAACCAAAACATTATGGAGAAACATTAGCTTCAGTTAATCTCCTGACTCAAAATATGTCGAAAAAATAAATTACCAAAATATCATATTCTGTCATAAGAGAAAAAAGACAAATTTTTGCTTTGACAAAATTGGACTCAGTAAAGTAATATGTAATATATATATAAAGAAAATTACCAAAAAGTTTTGTAGTTACTGACATTAAAGATTCTATTTGGTGTAAATAAAACTTAAAAATATTACTTTTAGTTCCTCAGGTGTTTTGTTGTTGGTGGTGGTGGTAGTGGTGTTTGTTTCATTTTTAATCTTGATTGTTTATATCTATGTGTTATTTCAGCATACTGCAGTATGTGAAATATTGTAACATAGCATAATTTATTTTCTACCCAGCTGTAATATGGACCTACTCTAGGGCAATGCTAACAATTCTGCTTATAACTACACCTCAAGGGAAAGTATGGGGAAGGATTCGTTGGAAAGAAAAAATGGTCTCAGAGAAAATAAAAGTGTTTAGCTGGCATTTGGCAGCACAATCGGTGCTGTTTCACATTGAGGGAAACTGCAATTGTCATAACATGCTGACTTTGGGGGCTTATCCCTGTGCCTTGCCAGGAGGTCTAGCATCTTTTGAAGTCAGCTTGCTTTCTCTAATGTAGCAAATTTCATCACTAATCATGGATATGCATGTCCTGCTGGCATCTTTGATCTTCAACTTTTCTATCCTTTTTGCTCTCCCTACTTATTGGTCATAATGAATTATGGCAGCAGTATGCTATATATTGTCCAAAACTCTTTAGCCGTCCAACACATCATGGAAAGTTCCCAGGAAAGCTCCCTAGCTGAAAAGTAACAACTCTGCAACATAACTCTCAGCGCCATGTGCAGTAATTCATCAATAGCACTTCTTCTGTAGAAACCCATGGACAGATCAGTTACAAGAGCAGGGCTGTAATGTGACCTGCCAGATAGATGGAGATCCCCACGGAGAATTCACTGACTGCACAAAAGAGAATAGAAACTCCTCTAGTGTTTCTGCAAAGAGGAAGAACACAGCACTTGGGTTAGTCTGGGCTGAGTATAACGGAGTCCCTCTCCACTCCACACCAGTCTATAGCATCGGAAAAAAAAAAAAAAAAGCAAAATGAAATTAAATTATATATGTGTGTGTGTTTATATATATAAACAAACTTTCCTTTAGGAGTTCCCATGACATATTAAAGAAAATAATAGGCATATGACTGTTCCATGCATTAGGTTTTCTTTTGCAGTTAGTTACTCTTAGTGCTGTGTTAACAAGAGGCTGCTTTATACAGGGGGAGTCTAGTCAGGATACAGCCTGACATTTACTTGAGGATCCTTCTGAAATAATGTGCAAGACTCAGCCTTTGTTATATTTCTCTGTATGCAGTGTGCATGAACACTCATCTAAAAAAATCATGCCAGTGTATTGAGGTGTTACTATTTTTATTACAAGCCTTTTTATTTTAGAGGAGTTTTTGGCTCTACAAAGAAATGAGTGCTTCACATTGTCACATCTTAAATTTTAACAGTCTCAGGCTGCAGCATGATGTGCCTGTGATGGTCAAGACTTCTTGGTAAAGGGGCTCTGATCCAAAAGTCTTAAGTAAGGGAGGTATGTTGAGAAATGTAGGACTTCTTTCTAATGTTTTTATTCTCCTTATGATTTCCCAATCATAAGGGTAAGCCTAGATATGCAGAAGGAAATCATAATTCACAAATCTTTTAGAACATTTTGAAGAAAACTATGTTAAATTAATATGGGCCAATGCAATACATTTAGATTAAAAAGTCTCAAAACCAAACCAAACCAAACCAAAACACAAAACCACCACACATACACACACACACAAAAACAGCAACAACAACAGAAACAGCAATAAAAAACAAGCAAACAAATGACAAAAAAAAAAAAACAAAAACAAAAAAACAAAAAACTGAGCTCTCATCTCTTCCACTTAATATTTTTGTTAAAAACATACAGAATTAAGAGTCAATTTACTTGGCAGAGGGAGGTCACATGAAGTTCCATGCAGATGAGTGTTGCTCAACATATTCATAATATCTGGGAAACAGAATGACTCATGAAACAACAGAGTTTACAGATGATAGGATCTCATTAGGATCTCATGACACTGAGTGATACTCGTTGTTGATGAGATCTCATGGCACTGAAAGAAATTCAGTGTTGATAAATGTAACGTAATGAATGCGGGATAAAAATAACCCTAATTATACATATGTTACAATAGACTTAATTAGCTATGACTGTTAACAGACATCCTGGGTTTTGTGGATAGTTCTTTGAAAACATTAACACAGTGCTCAACAGTTATAAAAAGGCCAATAAAGCACAAGGGAAGAGAACAAAGAACAAAACAGAAAACATTGTAATTTCATAGTAGAAATCTGGACTCATTCCTGCATGTCTCGACTAAGGCGTGCCTTCTAGACAGACCTCCTTGAAAGAACATGGCTGAACTAGAAATTGTACATAGAAAGAAGTGAATCAAATGCACTCTCTCACTGTCCAGTTCTTCTGCTCTTCTTTTGCACTGGGTTAACAGTACAACAGGACTCCCTCAACACAGGTTTGTACCAAAACTGGGCAGAGAGACGGGGGAAAATGGGAGTCCTTAGGACGTTGACTCTGATGCCCTCCACCTCCAGCACCTCTGTTGTTGGAAGTCTTGTCAGGATGCATTCCCCTGCCATGCAACATAGCTACAGCTACCACAAGAATAGTTCTACACTAATAACAGCACTGGGATTTTCAAGGTTTGGGATTTTACTTGATAAATTACATTACTTCTTTACTTACTTCACGTTAGTATTTATCCTGTGCTGGGACCACAATAAACACCAACCACTCCAGAAGAGACAGCAGCAAGTGACAAAATGTTGTCCCTACAAGATATTACTACTTGCCTGGTTGACCCATGAAACATCTTCACTCTCTCCCCTAAAGCTGAATAATTTCTTAAGAAAGCGCAACATTTTATAAAATGAAGAGCAGGTAAAGAATAGAATAGAATTTCAGAGCCAGAGGGTAGAGTTGTGTAAAGAGGAAATGTGAGATTTAAAAAGAAAAATGTGACTGGAGAAAGTTGCTGAAAAACATTTGCCAGATGACGGAACTAGTGGAAAGCAGATAAAGACTTTCATATAAACAAAAATGTTCACAAAATTATTCACTATTTTTCCAATAGCCTTCATAGAAATCTTTTTTTCCCCATAGATAAAAATCTCCAGATTTTTCATATTAGCACACTTCCATTCTGTTCCTTGCCACGATTCTTCTTTACTCTGAATATTGTAGACACCGACGGCTTGTTAGTGTAAAAATATCTTCAATCAAAAATTTTGCTGACACCGGTATGGTGAAATTTCCTCTTCATCCAGTTAATCATGTAGCTTTTGCGCCTTGACAAGGAAGACTGTACACACGTGTAAAACTTGCTTCCAGTGAGTTCTTGTTTCCAACAAGTTTTGTGCTGGATCTGCCATATTTCCAGGGATTTATGGTAAATGCATCAGGACTGCATTAGAATCCAGAAGCAAAAGATGCCGCAGAAAAGGCACATTCCTAAAAATCTTTAACATATGGTGAGAGAGAGAAAGTAGAAGAAAGGAAATACATCAGAGCACTCTAGGTAATAAACAATGAGAGAAAAATGAAAGGGATGCTCTCACAGGGATGCTTTAAACCCTACAGGTTTAAATGCCAAGACCAGAATTAAAACTTCTGAACTAGTCTTTGGCAGTGGGCACTTGAAGAAGAAGTAGCCCAGTAGATCTGGCACTGGTTTGGCTCATCAGGCCATGACATGCCCAACATCAGTGAAACCTCCTGAAGTTCAGAAGCAGGCTGTTACCTTTGTTGCTGCTGACAGTCTTGGTGCTGCTACAGGGCTCTGGTCAGTGTGCCCCAGAGTCACATCCAAGCTGACTACATGGCTTTGGGCCACTTTTTCTCTGCACTTGTGTAGAATTGTCCTCAAATTTTCTTGAGGTTGAGCCCTTTATGTATAAAGTGTGCAAGCAGACCTGTCCCACCCAAGCAATCCTACAGAAGCAAGGGCAGTGTGCTAGGCCATCCATCATCCTCGGCAGGGTTGTGCTTGCAGCTTGAACAGCTCGCTCCAGAACACATGGGGGAGGTTTCTGCCTGCATCCCCAAGCTCAGAGCAAGAGAGGAATATTCAGATTAACAGAAAATATTACAGTCAACATATTTCAACAATGATCTTCCCCCAGGGAGGCATGCAGTCCAGTTCAGGGAAATGAGAGAGTGATTTTTTTTGTTTAATTTTAATTTTCAAGTAATAGCAGTTTTCTGGCTTCTTGTGCAGGTCACTAGCAACACTCCCCAGTGACACACGTTTGCAGTTCCCACGTCTCCGACTCACTTGACTGTAATATAACCTGAAGTAAAATGCATGAAGACCTGATGTGCATTTGCACAAAGGCCTCTTTTCCTTTTCCAGTAGTATGAACTAGCCTTAATTTGGGCATAAATGACAAAGCCTGCACATTACAAAGGGGTATGAGCACAAATATCCAGCCTCACCAGCATGCATGTCATCGCAGCAGGGAAGGACATGAGCGTATCGACTTTGGGTGAAAATTGCAACACCTGTAAGGGAAAAGAGGTGGAGAGGAGAAATGGGAATAGGCAGAAATAAATCAATGCCAAAGCAGAGCTAGAACACGTGTGTTCCTGAAGGCACAGGACTGAAATCCTGAGTTAAGATTAGCACAATGGAAAATCAGTAGAGCATAAACAAAGTGACTTAGCCACTGGATAGCTGACAGCACCAGTAATGTTAGGCACAACTGCTTAGTTCTGCTCTCGTCATTAATGGCGAGTCCTCACTCCATGAAGGGATCCCACTGAGGCTTGGCTGGGAGGTCTCCAAGGCTTGATACACTTTAGAATTTCGCTCAGTGATCTCTGCAAATAATTGGAGTATCACTGCTAATAACCTGCTTAAGGATCAGTGTTGGGCTAACTAATGAGGAGAACATGACTGTGACCTATGATTCATTTGATAAGTCAGGTCAATTCAGGGAAAATGCTTAGAAGTTATCTGAATGTGATAGCACAGGTTCGGGAACAGAGAACACAGGCCATACTTGCAGTAAGGATTGTCTCCCGCCCCAGGTAAAGACTTCATTTAGATGCTGCCGACAGGAGTTGCAGGTGTTTTGCTCCTGGGCAGGGTGTGATTGTGAATGCTTTTATGGCCTCAATTTTAAATGTGGTTGGGATGGAAAGGGGTACAGGTCACTGAGCACCTGCAAAGAGTTCTCCAGTCTGAATGCCTTTTATGCCTTGGTCTATCAGTGACATCAGGAATTTAAGCACTTTACTCTGCTTAAGCAAGGTGCCAAGCTTTTCCACTTTCAGCACAGATATCCAGAATGAAATTTGAAGCACAACTGCTTAATTTTTGTTTGTTTGTTTTGTTTTGTTTTGTTTTGTTTTGTTTTCTGGAAAAGCAACAGAAAGGCACAGAAAAATCATGGTGAGCACTGGAGGCCCTTCTCAGCCCAAGACTCTTAGGAAAATCGTCAAGGATTCTTGTATGGATAATGGTATTTTTATCTGGGAGGAGGGTCACCCGTGAGCGCTATGGAGACCTGTGATGGCAAAAGATTTATAAACAATTTTGAAAAGGAAATGAATAGTGAGTTGGTGACATTCACCGATGACAGTAATTCCAAAAAGACAAACTCATCTGTGAAGAACTGCAGAGGAAGCTTATTACTCTCCGAGATTGGTGTTAAAATAACAGATGAAACTGAATACAGATAAAGGCACACTGGGGAAAAAACACTCTAACTTCACATATAAAACGATGGACCTGGAGCTGACCACTGCCATTCAGAAATGAAATCAGAAATTAACCCCATGGGACAGCTCAAATGGCTGCTGAATTCTTACTACTATGCAAAGTAGTAAATTGAATGTTAGGAATTATTAGGAGTAGAGAAACATCATTACTCAACTCTGTTATAACGTGGATATAAATACACGGAACACCTGCATCTTGAGTAGTATGTGCAGTTCTCAAAGAGATTGTAACAAATGATGGTGAGAAGGACGAGAGAATATGAGGAATCTTCAACATTTAGCAACTGACAGGGGATTAGATAGAGTTGTATAAAATGACTGGAGTGGAAGAATTGAATGGTCTTCATTGTTCATTGTATATTCCTTTATAAAAACAATAGAATATCAAAGCTAGCAGTTGGCAAACCCGAAAGAAAGAAAAGGAGGGCTTTTTGTTTGTTTTCCAGAGGACACACAGCTAAGTTGTGAGACTTGCCAACAGGATACTGTGGATGCTGAAAGTTCAGATCACGGAGAGATTGGACATTTTCATAGAAAATAAATCCCATTTACTTCACTAAATACAAAGACGTTCACTTCCTGAGCCATAAATTGTTGGTGTGTGGAAGAGTAACCCAGGGAAGTGTCGGTATGTGCTTGGCACAGTCTGCTTTGCCTGCTCTTTGCCAGACTCTACACCCTAGTTACTTATTCAAGAGAGGAACATTTGTACTTGGACTTCTGATCCTGATGATCTGAGTATGATGCTCAGAGATATTCCTGGGACACAGGAGATTAGGGACACTCCCCTGAAGCTTAGCATCTTGGTTTTCCATCTTCAAGGTATGCACTTTGCTCCCTAAACTGCTGTGCCAAAGGTGGGCACCTATATCATGTTTAACTGTTTTGGACATTTCCAGCAGTGTATAGGAATCCCACTGCTTAAACCTGGCATGGTGCCACATGCCAGAACAGGCACTTCTCAGCATATGTGTGACTGAAGTTTTGAAGAAACTCCAAGACAAACACAGAGATGCCTTCAACATTAGATGCCTAAGAAACAATCCACTTGGAGTGAATTCCACTCTAACAGCCCAAGATGTTGAGCTCACTGAAAAAAGAGACCAAAAGAGATATGATTGTAACACGTGAATAAATACTTCTGAGTGAAGAAACACCAGATACTAACAGACTTTATAGTCAAAAGTGGAAAGGCACAACAAGAACTGAAAACCAGATAAATTCCAATTAGAAGTAAGGTACAAATTTCTAACAGTGACTGTGGTTAACCACGAGAACAAACTACCAAAGGGAAGTGGTGGATTCTCCATCACTTAATATCTTCAAACTAAAAGAGGATGTCTTCCTGGAAGACCTGATTTTAGTGAGAGGCAATATTTCAAGCTCAGTGCAGGAGACCTGGATGTATTTCAAGCATTTCAGATATTCCAAAATTGAGGTTAAAGGATCTTATTGTCCATTCAGGCCTTTTCCTTCACCAATACAACTCCTGCAGGATTCTGTTGTATGCAGAGGGACTACAGACAGAACTAAAAGGACTGAAGTATGAACAGAGCTGGATTTAGTAGCCCTTCTCCTCCAGGAAACTCCCCATAAAAATAGCTCAGAGAGAGTTAAGCTTTCAAAGAGCAACCTATCAAAAACCAATCATAATAAAACACTTTAGAAAATTACACTGCTAAATCAGTTTATAGACACAGAAACACAGTTAATATTCCTCTAATGCCCATAGTGCAGGCCCATTTGTCCCTAACACTTTTACAGCAAACCAGAGAACTGCAATTTCATGTGCCTTATTAATTTCCAAAGCAAATGGAAAAAGTACAGATGGCCCATACGTGGCCAGGAAATCACTTCCCACCTCTTGCTTTCAGTCCACTAACCAACTCAAGTGCCTTCCCTCAAAAGCATGGTGCAACAACGCGCTGCTTCTCTGTCTTCTTATATATTTCATAGCAGTACTCTGTTTGTTGTTTGTTTTTTTTTTTTCCATTGCAAATGTCACCACAAAACTCATAGCTACGGCGTTTTCAAACCACACCAGAGCAGCACCACCTACGAGTACCTCTTGTGCTCACCTTAAAGAAGGTTTCATGCTGTTCAGGCTAAAGGATTTACTGTAATTATATCTATGGTAAAGATCTGTGATGAATTATGCAATCCTTGTATCTACAGATGAATCATACCAATGGATCAGGAGGGTGTGGGGTCAGAGTCAAGCTCAGAAATGGAAAATGCATACTCCAGTGTTTTAAAATGTTTAGCTTTAAAGCAGCCAAGATTTCAGAATTTCAAGCATATTTTTTTAATCTTTGTTTAAGCCGGGGTTTGGGGAGGGGATTGGTTTTGGTATTTAGATTATTATTTTTTCTGTAACAGGATTATTCTTTTCAGTAACTGTTAAGTCGCCACAAGCTTGTTGCCTTTTCTGTGCAGGAATCAGTTAAGCATTACAGATAGGGAAATATTATTATAAGCATTTTACAACCCATTTTGGCCAAGAATAGGACCAAGAATGCTGACTCTCAGTCACCTGCTTTCACAGCTAAACTAATAAATGGGGTAGAAAGCTAATAAATGAGGGCGCTGTGTATATTAACCCTCATATAATAGCACTTATCCCATGCTTGCGTTGTATGCAGGAGGTCAGAGGAGATGATCGGAGCAGTCCCTTCTGGCCACAAAGCCAAGGAACCTATTTTTAAACATGAGGCAACATTCAATAACCTGCATCAGCTTTGATTAACTGTTCTGCAAGATTGAAAGCAATGCAACCAGAACTAACGTGCACTGTGGGCAAAAAAGACGTCAAAGCACAGCTCATGATGGCAAGGTTTCTGGTGCATAAATACTGAATGGGAGTCTTGGCTGTGCAGTTCCTGCTGACCCTTTTGGAGCAGTTCATCATGTCCCCAGACCATTCTGGTGAGGGCTCTTATAGAAAGTCAGTGACAACTGAGCTCTGTAGCTTCCTTCAAGCCTTTTGGTAACCCCAACCTCTACCTCTTAAATATATAAATACACATATATATATAATCAGATACTATATGTGAGCTGCTATTAAGCAACCAAGTTTTTAAAACATGCAAACAAACTTAGTACAAGCTCCATAAAACAGCTCTGCTTTTTCTGGTATTGATTTTGCTTATTTTGAAGTTAAGCATATCCATAAATATGCTCTAAGCTCCCTTGAGGTAAGTCTCATAAGGTATATTAAAAAAAAAAAAAAAAAAAAAAAAAAAGGAGGAGGAATTTTTTGGCAGCAATTACCATCTCAGATAACCTGCCTGGGGTTGGGAAAGTGTGCCAGCAATCTGCTCAGAAATAGCTTTCATTTGGGCTGTTTATTTTCATATGCTTTGTCTGACACTTTACTGCTGTGGCTGGGTACTTAACTGTCAGCTTCCATTAAATGCTTTGTCAGCTGTTCCCACTCCAGGCAGAAACCAAAATTATCATTCATCTCCCATTATTCATTAAAGTCAACCCACTGGCAGGAAGCAAGCAGGATGACAAAGGAAATCATCCTTGTGCCAAATGGTGAGATTTCTTCAGGCTCCTACGCTCCAGTGCTCATCCAGTTCCTCATCCTATCCTTCCTGACTGCCCCAGTCATCTGCCTTGTGTGTGTCAAGCAAGTGGGGATCTGGGGGCAGCTGATCCACTTTAAAATTAATTTAGATGGGGCTGAACTATGCTGCAGATACAAAAAATCTGGATATTCTGAAGGAAAATAATGTATTTGGTTCACAGTAATTTGAACTATCACAACATAATCATACGGGCAATTACTTGCCTTGCTATGGTAAGATAAAAAGTACCAAATGCATGTGGGATGTTAAAGAAAATAGCATTGTGGTGGGCTTCTTGCTTCGTTGTTTTATGGTGCATGGATGGTCAAATGTTAAAATAGTGTTTAAATCAAGTTTTCTAAGTTCTGATATATAAAGAGAAATAAAAGGGGTCAAGCAATCCCAGAAAAGGGAAAAAAACAACCTGTCATTTCGGGTCAAGTGGAACATTTTAAGATGTCCCAGACTGATCCTTCCTCTTCCAAATTTTAAAATTTGGTCCAATCCAAACCAGTGCCCCTGTCCCCCAGTACTTTAGTTCACTCTTTGAACCAGAGAATCCATTACACGTATAGCTCTAATTATGCTATGGTTTCTTTTAATAAGCAGATGTGGAACGGCATAATCGCAGCCCCAGGCTACTGCAATGGTGGACTCCAGTCTGGATCTGGATGTCACATAAATTTGCCCCGTGGCTTGCCAAGGTCCCAGACATATGACATTTCACACACTGCTGAAGGAGATCCCGTGCTTTTTGGCACTATTTTTGGTTTCTCAGCGAGCAGCTGCAGGGCCCTGCCAGGGCTGCCTGCACACCTCCGAGCTGGACCAGCACAAGTAGAGCCGGTGTGCAGCTCCCTGCTGAGTATCCCATGCTAAGAATTAGCTGATCCTAGGAAAATTACCTACTGGGCCTTCATTAAAAACCAAGACCCTGCTCCTCCACATTGCAAAGTGCTCACTTTTAATGTAACAAAAGCTCTCTGAAACAAAAGCAGATGTTCCTAAACAGAAGATCTCTATTGCTATTCTTCCTGAAGAAAAAAAAAATCAGTCCTAACATATTTGTTCCCACTCATGCTCATGGGATTTTCAATGAAAGTCTTGAAGCTGTCCAAGTAGCTCATAAACTGGAGCCCCTTTCTGATTCAAGTGTGCCCTCCTGTTAAAATTTTGGGAAATTGGATGATTAATTGATTTCCATCATCGGTCTCCCCATAAGTCACACGCCAAGTTGCTATTTCAAGTTTCCATCGACAAAGATTTCATTATAAGAAGCCATAATTTTTAACCGGCGCTGTGCAAACTTTTTAGTCTTCAACCTGAATTAGGCCCATATGTTTCAGAAAAAACGCGGTCAGAGCAACTTTGGTGGGGGGGGAAGTGGTGAGGGAGGGGAAGGGAGCAACTGGTCTATCTCAGTGGCTGAACAAACTTCCACCCACATCAGAGCATAAAGGGGCTCTGAATTGGTCGTCTTAACCCTTATCTAAACAAAATAAATCAAAAATACAATTTTCCGATTGACGCTGAAGGATTTGCTTTCTTAGCCAAAAAGCAATTTTAAACTCCCTTGCTGAGTAAGCTCTGCCCAGATACTGAACTCCGCCGGGAGTTCCTGGAGTCCAAGGTGGTATCGCTTAATTTGTCTTCTCATGTTCTGCTCCTGGGATAGAAATGCCCTCAAACAGCACCTGTCACAGGATGCAGTTGAAACCACAGCTAAGTGTAGCGTGTATACCTGATGACGAGGAGATCCTTCCTCCAGAGAGTTTGACAAGTAAGTAGGAAAGGCAGGAAAAATGGGAGAAAGGCAGCACTGCTGTTCTTATTCTACAGACTAGGTGTATTCCAATAAATAAAGCAGTGCCAAGCTATAAGCTTTGGTAATGTCTGATCTCTTGTTGCCTAATGGGATGGAAATCCACTGGGTGACAAGTCTGAAGAACAGTAGGTTCTCTGTGAGGAAGAACGAGAAATACTGAGGTGACAGGGTGACATAGGTAGCAGGGCAAAGGTTGGACCATATGATCTTGAAGGTCTCTTTCAACCTTAATGATTCTGTGATTCTAAGCTGTGTGGCTGTGTGATATGGCCAAACCAAAAACTCATGGATGTAGGGGTGGAAAATGAAAAGTCTGTTTCAGTGTATCTCTTTGCTTTGCAATATGGCCTTAGGTGAATCACTTTAATACACTTCATCTTTGTTTTGTCACCTGTAAAACAGGGATAAATAGCATTAACTTACTTAAAATTTTCTTTGAGAGCTCTAGAAAGAGTGAAATGGGCAAATGCTAGCTAGTAAAGTTCTTGCAGCTCCCTGCCTAGAGAGCAAGGGCAGCAGCTTGTACTCTACACTCCAGCCATCACAAATAAGGGCTACATCGCTCAACAGCCTGAGAAGTTGTGAGGTGAAAATTCAAATGTCAGAATGATTGAAAGGACCAAAGAGATGTAAAGTCTGCCACTTGCATTGCTAGGAGTTCCTAATGATTAACTACTTCAACTACTACAATTGTGGGCCTTGTTCTTCATCAGAACTGGAGTCCAGGTTCAGCTTTTGTTACTAATTTTTATTATGTCTTTGTGTACTTGACGAGGAACTCTTCAGTGCTGCTATTCTTTCTCTAGGAATATACCTCATCCTACATGAGCAAGCCACTTCACAACTCTGCTTTTCAAAAGCTCAACAAATCAAGTCTTCCACTGAAACACATTTTCTCTTGTCCTTAAATTATTTTCAGGTCATTTTTTGCATCTTCTCTATGCTTCTTAAAATCAAAGGCATGACTGAGACGTCATGTCCCAGCTTGAAGCAACGCACAAGTTGGCAGAGATCCATAAAATAGGACATTCAGATCAGAGTCCCAGTTCACATCCCATCTTATGGGTCAGATGTGGAGCTGTGCTCTCTAGAACATCCTGACATAGCAACTGTGCTTGGACCAGCCTCTAGAGGAAGGGGGCTTTTATCCAAATTTCCTTCAGGTTTCTCTTAATTTTAATTCACAGGTAGCTTCATCCAAAGGCACACTGAGCCCGGGGTTCAGCAGCCACACCTCAGCAGACTCTTCAGTGATGTCGGAGTCCTGGGAATTGCAGTCAGTCAGTAGCAAGAGGGGAATTCAGCCAACCCTTTCAATCCTGTAGGCTGACCTTGCAGGACAAATCTCCATGGAGCTGTTTTTGCATCTCCGGTGCTGGCACACAGACATGTAATGTAGTATATGCCCTTCCCTATGGGACACTCTTCCATGAGTTCATTCCTGGCTTAGCTGGAGAAGCTGGATTTTACATTATTAGGTATTGAGTTGCAACATGAAATTACCAAAATGTAAAACATGGGAAAACATACTGTAAATCACTTATTGGCAGGTCTCTCACCTCTTTACAAGTGCACAACTGGATACATTTGAGTCTTTTGGAATTTCCAAATTAGAGCCCAGAAGACCTTCCTGAAGAAAGGTATTTTCTACTGGCACAGAAATAATTTTATCTGAGCTAAACAACAGAGTTAATGTTTCAGCATTCACACAGCCATTTGCAGGCTACAAATCCAAATTTAATTTCACCTCCTTGTTGTACTGTAGTTCTGATATTACTTTTTTTTTTTTTTATGAATGTTATTTTTCTTGTAACTTTCTTGCTTTGCTTTTTCAAAAGAAATATACAGAGACCCAAGGGACTGACAGTGAGAATGCAGAACCTTTCACCTCCAGATGAAAACACTGATATCTTTAATGGACTTATCAGAAAGAGAACACACCTAAACAGAACAATGTTCTTACCGTTGTGACCTCTAGCCCTTCTGTCCCCACTTCTTGCTACCTTCAGATTGTGGTGACAAAGGATGTTCTGACATGAGGTAGAGGTGATTTTGTGGTTAAAGCACTAAACTCAGAATCAGATTCCTGTGATTTATTCCTGGCTCTGCCATGGTCCTCTTGCATGACTTCAGGCAAGTCACTTAATCCTTCTGTGCCTCAGTTCCCCATATACAAACTGATTTTTTTTTCTTTTTTTCCATCCCTTGCCATTCTTGTCTCCAGGATAAAAGATATCTGTCAGCTGATCAGTTGAATGTAGAACTGTATTACATAGCAGTGTTTGAGTGTCCAAGGATCTGGGTCATGCCTTTGGCTAGCTCAAGCTTTCAGATGGGCAGGGAAAAGGCATGCCTCTTGTTTCAGAATTTGTCCAAGACTTGTTACGGTGTGTTGGCTGTGAAGACAGGGTCACAAACTAAAAGGCAGTTCCTGGGAAACAAAAAAATAAAGTTTGATTTTGGACCAGAAATCCTAGTCTGTGGCTTAGGTTATAAATAACCTATACCCATAGCATCTTGCAGATGACTGTGCCCAAAATACATGTGACCTGGGCTCCAACTATTATATCTGCCGTATGAAAGGGGTTCAGGGTGCTCCAATGAGATCCAGCAGCTCACACATGCACAAAGATCATGGACCCTAACCAAAATCACAGAATCATAGAATCACAGAATGGTTTGGGTTGGAAGGGACCTTAAAGACCATCTAGTCGAACCCCCTGCCGGGGTCAGGAACATCTTTCCCCAGATCATGTTGCTAATTCCCAGCCAACCTGACTTTGAACTCTTCCAATGAGAGGGAACACACAACTTCTCGGAGCAACCTGTTCCAGTGTCTTACCACCCTCATCATGAAAACTGTGCATTCAGGGATGGAAAGTGACACCAAGCATACAGTACTTGAAGTGGCTGTGTTGGTGAGGGCCCATGGAAATCATAGGGGATTATAGCCCCTCATATTTTCATTTCTCAATTTTTCTCTACATCTGTAACTTTTAGAATTTGTAGAGTTGACGGTATGCAACCTGAGTGTGAGTTCTTCTTATATTCCTGGTTTCCGCTTTTTCCATGTATCAAAGAATCCTCATGAGTGCCCTTTTCCTGCAGTGAGGAATTGACTTGGCACATCAGGAGAGGGACTGCAAAAAGATGGATACAGCCTGTGGGGAGAGATGGCAAACATCTGTTATTACAGTTTGCATCTTTCAATTATCATCATCCCCAATAACTACCAATGTTAAATTAGCAGGGTTTTTAAAAGTAAAGGTTATTTAAAAATAAAAGGATTAACCAGATATATACATAGAGCTGGTTGCTTCTTGCTGTTGCTACGACCAGTTATTTTACTCTAAGCAAGAGAGATAAATCTGCTGGCCTTGCAGAGAGCACATCAGATCCCCTGGATTAGCAGGTTTTTCTGTGGATAGCTTGACATAAGGCTGGTGTCCCACAGGAACTCCTAGATCTGGTTATGGACAACACTTCACTTTAGTGCTCGACTTGGATGATGCGCCAGGAGATAAAATACAAAGTTACCCACATACTATCACATGTTTCAGACATTTCAGAATACTGTTCGCTGATTCCCTCAGAAATTTATTAGCTCTACCAATATTTTCTTTCTTAGTTCTGTAAAGCAAGCTCCAACTCAGTTAGTACTGACTATGCAGAGCCCAGAAACCACATGTTTATTTTCCTAAGTTATAAAAAGTTTATAAGGGTAGCTGGTATCCTTATGGGCCACTGTACAGTGATTTGCTACTGCATTCCATACTGATACAGAAGAGCTCTGTGTTTTATACCAGAGGGAAATCCTTGTGATACAGCTGTCCAGCAGCCAACAAGAGTACAGACACCTTCAAAAATATATCCCTGATAAAAAGTGAATAGCTGGAATGGCAGAAAATATCATTTCTGACAAAAATCAGTTTGAACAGTATGATGACCTTGGGCATCACAAGATCTCTATTGTGGTACATCTGTGAAAATTAGCAACAAAGTCCTTTCATCCCAGCCATAGTTCTTTTTATTAACGAGATTCCCTCTCCTACCTGAAAATGCTGCATGTTCTACACAAGTACTATGCAAGGACTACCTTTTATTTTGGAGCTAGCATCTAGCCTCAGGCTTTTAGTTTGGCCAGCTTCATGTTGCTATATTGACTTGAAGAGGTTTTGGTCAATTTACACCAGAGAATGGGGAGACTGTTGTTCATTTATCTCCTAAAACAGCGAGTACACAGCTGCACAACCTGAAGAATTAGGTCAGTACATTGCTATGACTGTCCTGGAAGTAGACAGTCAGAGCAAACAAGGTAGATTTCAGGAGAGAGGCTGGAATGTGTGAAGAGTTAGCAAAATTGACATAGATGCAACTGCAAAAATAAGTAATTTTGCAAATCGCTAAACCACAATGGTTGGATTACAGCCCTTGTCATACAATTCTTGGGCATGTGAACAATCCCTTTTTCACTTGAGTTCATTTCATTAGCTTCTCTCAGCTACATAAATACTCATACTCTCAATGGGACTACTCACATCAATAAAGTTCCTCAAGTGAGCAGGGATTGCAACCCAATTTTAGTGGAACAAACCCAACCCTGACTTTGATTGCATCCCTCGCTTTTCTAAAAAAACTCGGTTTCTAGCTAGAATGAGCCCACAATCCCTGCAGAGCTTTCTTTCGCCACTTCCAAGCACATTCCCAGTTATTTGTCTTGTCAAATATGAAGGCAAACAGGACTCTTCCAATCTCCTCACCTTCACCTCCCTTAGTAAAAACACTGCTGGGCCTTGAGTGGGCCAACTCTGCCGTCATTTGGAACTCCTGGGCATTGCTCTGCTCTGATTGATAGATCCCCGATGGGGTTATCATGCTCACATCAACTCCTGACATGCCTCAGCCAACAAGCAACCCCTCTGAAGTCAAATACCATTCAGTGTAATATCATGAGTAATGACAATAGTATCAAAGCAATAATTACTCCATTTTATTACTCAGCTGTAAATTGTTTTCTGATTAGGCTCTTAGCCAGTGGTCTATGACACAGTTACACAGTGTTGACCATGATTAATTTACTTAATTCACTTAATACAAATGCCATGGAAAATTGCCTCTTTATATATCAGATTCTTTTATAATTCTGATGGAATTTTTCTTTTGTCTCCAACTCTCCCTGGTCATCTGAGAATCCATATTAACATTTGAACACAGCAACAAAAAGAACTGAAAGCAACAAAAAGCTGTTTAAAAACAAAATAGCATTGGGGATCCAAGTAGGATTTTGCCAACAACACATTCCCTGTAATTTGATGTAGCTCTAAACTAAGCAAGGCAGTCTAGATTGTGGCTGAGACAGAGAACCACAACCTGAAAGCAACCAAGCAACCTGCTGAGACTTAGGAACATTTTTTGTTAGAATGGTCAATATTTTATTTTACATCATGTTTAGATCAATCACTGTTTCATTGTAAATTCAGCCATTATTGTCCCAAGACACAGAAAGAGCTGTTTTTTAGAGTTCTCTCTCTCTATCTCTGTCTTTAAAATATTTACAAAAACGCACACATGTAGATACAGTTATAAGCTGCTCATAAGAGCCGGCCTGATTTTCATCACATCTCCTGTGAATATGGCAGCTCAGGTAGTTCATGGTAGGTCTCAAGTAGTTCACCTCCTCCAGGCCCAGGCCTACAGGGAGAAGAAAAGGGAGAGTGACACTTTCTTCATCCACAAGTTGCAGGACACAAAAAGGTGAATTCAGCAAAAAAACAGCCCCAGCCTGGCTGAACTTTGTGATTTGCTCTAAACACCTTCTGCACCGAACACCTTCCGCTCTTCTACAATGTAGAACTGTTCTTGACCCAAAGAGTAGATAACAGTTTGGTTTGTAAAATCTCATCTGAAAGGCTCACATAGAGAAAATGGCAGAGAAAAAAATATAAGGTAAATTGGTTAGGGAAGGATTAGATCAGTGGACACAGTTATTTTAGCCCAATACTTCAGTTTCTGTTTTCTTATGTCAGCGTTTCCCATCTTATCCAAAACAATGCAATGCAATCAGGACATGTAAACTCAGCCTGTGGTATTGAGCTGTGGTATTCAACTCTGGGATCCCCAGCACAAGAAGGACGTGGACCTATTGTAATAAGTCCAGAGGAGGTCCTGAGGAGGAGCAGAGGCTGGAGCCCCCCTGCTCTGGAATCAGGCTGAGGGAGCTGGGGGTGTTGGGCCTGGAGAGGAGAAGGCTCTGGGGAGACCTCCCAGTGGCCTGCCCGGGCCTGAGGGGCTGCAGGAGAGCTGGGGAGGGACTCGGGGTCAGGGGTAGGGACAGAACAAGGAGGGATGACTTAAAATTCAAACAGGGCAGGTTTGTATCAGACATTAGGAGGAAATCCTTCCCTCAGAGGGTGGCGAAGCCCTGGTCCAGGCTGCCCTGAAGAGCTGTGTATGCCCCATCCCTGGCAGTGCCCAAGGCCAGGCTGGATGGGACAGGGGACAGCCTGGGCTAGTGAGAGGTGTCCCTGCCATGGCAGGGGGCTGGAACTGGATGGGCTTTAAGGTCCCTTCCAACCCAAACCACTCTGTGATTCTACAAAAGCTGTTGATGTGCATTGATTCCACAAATACCCATCAGATTAGGCACATTATCAGGTAAAGGTTTCATAGTGCTCTAAAACGGGAGAGGTATGAACTCTTTGTTTAGTGTAGGAAAAAAAGAAGTGGGAAAACAATGATTACAAAGCTGAAGAAAAAAAAGTTTATTTCCTGCCATGCCATTACTGTTAAGGACTACAAAATATGCCCTACAAAACCTGATGTAGAAAAATGCATGAAGCAATTTCTGTTCCAATGTGATCAGACTCAATTCAGTAAGCAAACTTTTATTCCTACAAAAAAGAGACCGATGGAGACACCTGGTCTCTAGGTATAGATGTGTTGCATCAAGTAGGAGTTGCTGCAAGTAATAGCAGGGTTTGCAAAGTGCGTGGAAAAAAAAAAAGGAAAGAAAGAAAGAAAAAAAAAAGGTGGGGGGGGGGGGGGGGGGGAGACTTTTAAAGTAGAATAGCCAGTTCTTTTGTTTGCTTGGTTGGCTGGTTAGTTTGTTTTGTATTTTTAAGTACAGTGACAGGAATACATTAAAAAATGCTTTTATGGAATAAAAGAGTAAGGACACCTGGAGTACTAAATGCCCTGACTCGCTGCTTCTGACAGCAGGACCGGAGTTCAGCAGTGAAGCATTCACTTCAATGAAAAGGACATGCTTCACCCAGAGCTAGGGATCACAGAAACCATCTGCAGGATAAGAAAATTCTAGTCACATCCAAAACTACTTGGTCTCCAAGATCCCTTGTAAGTACAGGCTTGTTCAACATGAGTACATGAATGTTAAGATTGTGTTTTCTGGGGAAAGGGAGAAACCTTTTACATTGTAATATATATGTAATGAAATGTAATGTAATGTATAAAAATGTGAAACCAGTTTCCGATGCAACTTTCTTGCACAGAACAGCATCTTAGCATTCATATATTCATATACATGTACAGTATATATATATTCACATACATAAGCACACTGTATTATTTAACTTAAAGCATAAACATGTGCTTAAGAGAGACAAGTCTGACAGCCTAGAGACCTAATCTTTCCATTAGCAGCCTTCCATGTCTATTACCTTGTCTCACTGGATTTCCTTCTGTGTCACTGCGAAAATGGCTTTTGCAGCAGAACAAGCAGAACACTGAGATTTGCATAAACACCGTGTTTGATGTTTCAAGATGCAGCCGTGCCGTTGGCCAAGGGATGGTTTTCTCATAGAGGAGGAATCTCAGCTGTAATCATCATCCTTTTCGTAACTGATTGCTGGGAGACTTTTACTTCCATCACTTGCAATTTGTCCAGCTCAGAGATTTACACAAAAGAGCTGAATTTATTATTGAACTTCATCTGTACTTCAGGAGTATTGCAAGATCTGGAAAATCAAGGGGTATATCAGGAATACAACAATTTTCCACATGGCAAAAGGATGCCATAGAAGTGTGACACTCTTTTTCCTACTCAAAAATGCCATTTTATAAGAAGGCCACTTAAGTGGCTTACCACTATGATCTCTTGTCCTTCATGCCATATTTGCTTCAGATGCCTGCAGGATGATTTATATAAATGGTACTTTAAGCATTTTATTAAGTGCTATGCTAACTAATATAAAGTTACTGTTAGGGGACTCTGCTCTGCTGAGTTTCATTATCAGGGCTGAAAACTGAATTGTGTTGTCAGGGCTTAAATTGGAACGTCAGACTTGACTGTTAGGAGTTAATAGACTGCTTACAGAATGGAGGACAATAACTTTAGCTTAGTAAACAAGTAATGCAGGAATAATGTGAGAACTGGGAGTGAGGCATGGATCATCTCAAATGGTTAATAATGAAAATAATAAAAATAATTCTCTCTGGCCATATGGATGGAAAAGGAACAATCATAGCTTAAGTAAAGTCAAAGAGAGGTACATACAGACTTGAGAATGACAGAAAAAAAGTAGGGTTGTTTTTCTTTATTCAGTGATGACAATGAACATTTTTGGACCCTGCAACAGCAGAATCCAGTGTAGATGCAATCAAAATCTCACCTGAGCCATGAACTTTGCAGCTTGGGAAAAAGTTTGAGACCTTAGTAAGTTTGGGATTCAGCAAGTTTTCATAAAGACTTTCACTGCATTTTCATCCTTGACTCAAAGGTCAGTCTGTTTGCCAGATGTCAGGCCCTTTCTGCATAGTACAGGGGGCAAAAGAGTTGTTCAAATAAAGGTTGTCAGAATTTTTATGCATTTTTCTGATTTTGCCTGACATTTTCTAAAATTATTCAGCCTGAGGCAGACACTCAGCATGAAAAATTTAAATCCAAATGGTTAAGGCCTGGCAAAGCTCTGAGCAACTGAAAACAGAGTCTTGTAATGGGAAGTGTCAGACAACCTTAATAATAGGCAACCAGCCCCGTCTGTAGTATGCATTGTAATACGCTGATGATTGATGATATCAGACTTGAAATTTCACAGTTAAATAGCTACAGCACTGTTAATCCTCCCTTGTGAAGAAGAATGGCATTATAGTCCATCTGGTATGTATGTACAATGCAAGATCAGGCTCTGCAAGAAATGTAAGATTATGCCCATCACAACAAAGTGAATTAAGAATGGAATTCACCTTACTTTTTAGAGTAAAGAGTAAAATTTGAACATTAATAATTGATCTGACACTTCATACTTCAATTCAGTATGACCAGTATGGGATATGGCAGCTTCCACACATTTATAAATCTGGGACTTGGGTTTCTTTTTTCATTAGGTGAATATTTGTTATAGCTTCTTAATTGATTGTGTTCAGCTTCCATCTGGACATTTCTATGATTGAACTTTACAGGCCTAAACAAGCCAGCACAGAACATTTCAGGGTTGAATGGAAGAGCGTCAAGAGGAACAGAGTCTTAAATGTGTGCACCTGGGTATTTGCACTGGAAGCGTTTGGAGCAATTTTTCAATGAAGTGAGCAGCAATAGAACCATGTGACTGGCTTGACCAACACAGCTCAAATGTTGTTATTCATGAATAAGCCAGAGGGCAAAAAAGTTCATAATGATATTTGCCCAAGCAAGTACTGTGTAGGAAACTGCACTTAGCTCAGAGCTGTTCCCTCAGCAGGAAAAAAAGGCTACATTTGAATAAATTTTTTATGGTGAATTATTCCATTAGCTATAGTCATCATAATTCTATCCTGATTTTTATGTAGCATGCATAAGAAATTTATCCATTCCATATTGTGTCTTTGCTTAATTTGTTGTGGCTGGAAACAACAATTAAACATCACTTTTAATGAATCCGATTATCTGACAAACATATATTTGCTAACGTTTGCTACAGAGATGCTGCAAACAAAAGCAAGGCTCGCTGCAAACTTGAATCATGAAAAACATTTTCAAATTTATGCATGAATAGATCTGTGGACAAAACCAGAAATACTTGCTACTTGTAGTAGCAGTGAGTTTTTGGCACTACGCAGAGCAAGCCTCATCATTGTTAGAAAAATTTTGATTTGTTATTTTGTGGAATATAAGGACTTCTTAAATTAGCATCGATCTGCAGCAGCTTTATTTCTGAGTTCTCTAGAGAAGGCTTGTGTGAAAGTTTAGACACAAACGCCTTTGTCTTGTGCTGGCATGAGCAATGTTGAGAGAGTGCAAGAGAGTTTCTGCAGCTTACTGCTACATGACTGTGTGGGACCAGAATCAAGCTGTCAAGTGCCACAAAGACTAGGGCAGCAAAATGAGGAGAAGCAGAGATGTGGGCAGGGAAAAATGAAAACCTAAAAGCTACTTCATCTTCATAGAAGTTGAAACAGTCTTTTATGCTAGTGAATGAGACACCAAAGGGGGAAAACTCCTGGGCATGGTCAGGAAAAGAGCCGAGAACTTCTGCTGCACCACCAGCCACTGCCGGTTCCTGAACGCCCAAGCTGCTGGGAGGTGAGGCATGGAGTAACTCACCCAACTGTGCAGGCTCAGTTTGTGAGCACTCATGCAAATCTCTCCTTTTGCTTTGGTTTGTGTGGGCATATCCCCTTCTGAGTTCTGGTTTCCTTATGAACTCCATAACTCAGAGCAATGCAAGCCAAAGCCAATGTGTTTTGCCTGGTTTCAGGTTGAAATCACTCCGTTTCGCACAGTGTTCATCTGTAACCATAAACTGGCCCAGGTGCACTCAGATCTTGGCCTACATCTGTTTAAAAAAAAAAAAACAGTATATATATTATATATATATATAATTTTTTTTTTTTTTAATCACAACAGACCTTAAAGTCTGGTATTGCTACAATCCCCCTGACCAGATCATAATGTGTTTGTTTATCACGAGGGAAATAACTGGAAATAACACTTGCATTCAATTGGCACTAAGAACAGCTGGCATAATCTGCTAGAGAGAAAGGGAGAGGTTTGCCCCACAAGCACAGCTGCAGTTTGGGTTTAATCTACCCCAAATTACAGAGTAGGTTTACTCCTAGCTTCCTCTTCACAAACCTTGGTGGTGTGGCTCAATCTGGTGATGACCCTATGCTGAAGGTTTAGTCTTCATCCTACTTTTTTTCCTTTATTCTCTTTTTCATTCCCCTGCTACTTATGACTGCAGTGATAATGCCCCTGATTAATATATATATATATATTAAAATTATAAAAAGTCTGCAATTGCAGTCTACTTCTACTTTGTAACACAGTTACTTCAAACCCATGTCACAAGTTTCCTTCATGAGGACTGGTTTCACAAAAATAATCTTGTGAGTAAAGGGATGGCATTTTTTGTTTCTTGGCTTTTTATTGTATTTTTTAAAAAAAATTCCAACATTGATACCAAAATGTATTAGGCAAAGGAACAAAATAAATAAATAAATTAGACAGAAAACCAAGATTTTCCAGTGTGGGTGCCCAGTTAGACTCCTGAATTAACCTTTATGCATGCAAATGAGCAACATGTTCATCCAGCATGCTCAATGCCCACTGCTCTTGGCAGGAGTCATGGAATGCTCTGTGCTACAAAAAAGGTCTGCCTCCTTCCTTGAGATACGTTAATCTCATGTGACTTTATAGGTGTATATATCAACCAAAGAATTAAACTTAGTCGTGCTGGGCTCCCTCTGGTAGTCAACAGCAATTTATTTAAGGCATTTTAGATATGTACTATCATGTGGAATAGATCCCATCCTAAAAAAGATCTATTTATTTGCACTGACTATGAAGAGATTCTAAACATCCAGTTATACATAAGCATTCATCATCTGTTCAGATGCATCCCACCATAAATAAATCTTAATATGGCTCGAAGGGCAGCATTCATTTGATCGAGTGCAGATGGCTGCAATGTTGACAACTACATTTACTCTCCTTTTGTACTCAGTTCAAATAAACAAGTGCCTTTAAGGTGTGGTTATCTAATGTTGAAGCAGACAATTAAACTAGGTAGGATTAATCACCCCCTGAAAGCACCTATTTCTCTCCGCTGGCTGGAAGGGGTGTGTGTGGCAAGGAGCTGATGTGTGAACACCGTGTGGGGTGAACTTCACACTGAAGGTACAGCTAAAGTCTCATTTTGCATGGAGTATGAAACCAGAAGTGGCCAATGATCATGATGTGGCCAAACCTAAGCAACGTGGGACAGCCAAACTCTTAAAGCTTTTTTTAGAAAATAACAAAATACTACCTCCCCCTCCCCCAATATTTTGGTAGGTAGGTAAGAATGTGTAGCCACCAAAGGTGTAATGAGGAATAAACCAATGATAGATGATTCTGTATGATATGAATCTGATGAAACTAATCAAGCTAGAAGTGATTAAAAACATAAAAGCTCTAAATTTTAATGGGATCATAGTATTGGGCAATTTCTGAGCAGAATGGAGATCACCAAAAGCTTATGAAAATATTTTTGGAAAGACCTAGAGGTCGTATTAGATCATTTGGGTCCCTCACTACAAGAAGGGTATTGAGGTGCTGGAGCGTGTCTCAAGAAGGGCAGCGAAGCTGGTGAAGGGTCTGGAGAACAGGTCTTATGAGGACTGATGACAACCGGGGTTGTTTAGTCTGGAGGATAGGAGGCTCAGCGGAGACTGCAGATCATCACGGACTGACTGTCCTCCTTTGACAAAACATCTAAGCATCATGTTATTATCCTGGTTGGCCAATGGATATATAACACAATGAAGGCATTTAATTCTCATACCTGTAAGAGATGCAGATTGTGGCAGGCAACTTGTTAAGGAAGCGTAAATAACAATACCACAGATGCCAAAACTTTGCTGATTTCTCCAACCAGATGCATTCTCTGGAATGTTTCTTTAATTATTTTGCCAAATTATTATTATTATTTTCTGCACCAGGGGTTTCTCCCATGCTGTGTTTGAACATAGGCAATGCTGTGAGAAAGGCAGCTCTGGATCCCTGTTGCCAGCTTCATAGCCTGCAGCAGGGAGGAGGAAGCCAGACTGAAGATTTCCAGGCCAACTTCTCAAACTTGAGTCACTCAGAAGAGGAGCGCCTCCAGTGAACAACCACAGCCAGCCTGAATAGGAATCCAATGACAGACACAGCTTTGTAATCAGGGGCTCTGTTTCTGTCAGCCAACATCTGTTATGGTCAGTGCCTCACCTTCACAGTGCAGATTTTTCCATCTCATCCATTTTCAGACTGGAAAGCTCTTCCCATTAGGGTTTCAAAAAAAACAAAAAAGTAAAAAAAAAAAAAAAAAAAAAAAAGGTCTTCAAAGATAGATCATAGAATCATAGAATCATAGAATATCCTGAGTTGGAAGGGACCCTTAAGGATCATCAAGTCCAACTCTTGACACCGCACAGGTCTACCCAAGTTCAGACCATGTGACTAAGTGCACAGTCCAATCTCTTCTTAAATTCAGTCAGGCTCGGTGCAGTGACCACTTCCCTGGGGAGCCTGTTCCAGTGTGCAACCACTCTCTCTGTGAAGAACCCCTTCCTGATGTCCAGCCTAAACTTCCCCTGCCTCAGCTTAACTCCATTCCCGCGGGTCCTGTCGCTGGTGTTAATGGAGAAAAGGTCTCCTGCCTCTCGACACCCCCTTACGAGGAAGTTGTAGACTGCGATGAGGTCTCCCCTCAGCCTCCTCTTCTCCAGGCTGAACAGGCCCAGTGCCCTCAGCCGTTCCTCGTACGTCTTCCCCTCCAGGCCTTTCACCATCTTCGTAGCCCTAGATGACCAGGGATACATGACCAGGTAAGTCATGTAACAGAAGAAAAGGGGGAAAAAAAAAAAAAAAGGAAATAAAACCACCAGATCATGATCTCCCATCTCCTTTTCCAAATTTCACCTTTTTTTTTTTTTTTTTTTCAATTATATACCCTTAAGTACTTATCTCCCCCCAAGTCCTTGGGTCTCCAGATGGATTGCAGATTTTGCCATGACAAAGATATCAGACAAACTCCTGACACACACAGGTATTAGTGCAGTGAGAACCTGGGTCTAACACATACCATATAAGAAAGTAATAAAAATGAACCTGGACTCCAACACTAGATCTTAAAATGTCAGATCCTCATGTTTAATAGCAAAATATGTACATTTTATCCAATGAGAAAATTGTTCTATTTCTTTGTCAAAATGCAGCTGGAAAAAAGTTAGAGAGGTGTAAATCCAACCTGTTTGCTGCTCCAATGTAGGAGCAAAGGACCAGGGCTGAAGCCAAGGCAGGGCAGGGCTGGAGCCAAGGCAGGGCACACATTGCCAGTGACACAGAGACATTCTGAATTGTCACCACTTAATGTGTTTCTAGGAAGGTGTAGATGTGCCTCAGTGGTTTGTCCATTAACTAGGAAAGACCTAGCATAAAAACTAGAGATTTAGCTTAAATAGCAGCAGTGACCCTGCAAGCAGTATGAGTGGGATAGATTAGGCACAAATTTGCACTCATTAGGTCACTTACTCTCCCTAGATTTATAGCCGCAATGTGGGTGTTTTATATCCCCCAATGTACATTTACAGTCTGTTACCATTACCATACCATTATTCATCATTATTTTTAACTCCAATTTTTACTTTCCCAAGAAGTTTCAATAATTTTTAATTGATTTTTTAAAAAACAAAAATCACTGGCTAAGCCAATGTATGCCATGCCTACACAAGTGGATTTGGCAGAGGAATAAAAATTCAGCTTTGAACTCCTTTGCAATCTTAGCTGTGGAGCCACAGGGGTTTATTGCAGACCACTGGAAGATTTGATAAATTTACCATTGGCATTTTGAAAGATATATGAGATTAATGCAAAAAGTAAAGAGGAAAGGCAGAGGTTCCCATTGAAAGTTAACCAAAGGTTAGATATTTAAGATTTCATTCCAGCTTTGTATTTTTGCTACGTCTGACTGCAGGTGGTGTCCTGCCAGGTTGGTATCAATGTCTGCTTCAAGCAATGAGGTGTGCTTCAACCTCAGCCTGTGTTCAAAACATGTTCTTTGCAGATGCACTTCCATAGTGCCCAACTAAAGACATGAAAAAGGCCTGAAAGAAATGATTTTTTTTTTTTTTTATTGTGCTATATAAGAAGTCATAACAACCAGATCCAATCTTCACTTTCCAAAATAAGAAAAAATAAATAAGCTGTTATTTTAGTCCAGAACTTCTAAAACCTTGCTTAAATGAGAGACTAAGAAATATTGCACAAAGATTATCTTTCCTTGGGCTGCTAAGAACATGTTGCTATTCCTTAGACTAGTAGAAACACATCCAGTGAGTAATGTTGCATTGTAGGGTCATATAAGAACTACATTGGGTATCAAGAACCACATGCCTTTCCTAAGGGTGAAATGAATAACAACAAAATATAGCAGAGAAACAGGATATTGACTTTCTTTTTTCCCAGTTTTTGTATCTCTCCTACTCTGGAGCAAAGGAAGTGCTTATGGTCTCTACTCTGGATTAATCAGAAGGTAGGGGAACCTGTAAGGCATTCGTCTTTGAGACGTTATCCAGGCCTTTGGAACAGCGATCCCAGAACGGATTTCTATTGTTAGACACGGATTAAGGTTAATCATCTTTAATAATCCAGATACTGTTAATCATCCCCTGAGGAAGGCCAGCTCTGGACCTCAGCCCTACTTAAATCTGAGCTACAAAAGATAAGGAGACATAACGTTGTATAGTTTCTTTGGTGGCTTTCTGCAACAAAAAAGTTTCAGTCACTGAAGCATCTATGAATAATTAATTCCATAAAGCCTTGGATTGCCAATACTGTGTTTTAGGGTCTTTTTTTTTAGAGCTAGTCACCTATAACATCACAGGGACTTAAATGCTTGATATACTAGATTTGCTCCTAGTCAAGCCAGCTTTGAGTCAAGATTTTTTTTTTTTTGTCTAAAAAATAGTTAATGTAACTTGTTAGAGCATTAACAGTAATTAATATATTATTAATATTTCCACCACCTTCACCCCCCCAGAAAAACCACAGCACAAACAAGCATGCTGGTGTGTGTATGCATGCATTGCATTGTATTCATATCTATGTGAGTGTACATATGTGCATAGCTATCTATTTATCTCATTCCTGGGCATATAGATATATTATCTTTATAAATGTAAACACATATATCTAAGTATAAATTGCACACATAGAAACACGTGTAGTATATATTTGTATGCAAATAACAATTTAGGAGTTGGTATGGTTCAGAGCCCATAGTAACAGGCAATTTAGGTGTGACCATGCTGTTGTCAATGCTCTGGGTAATGGCATTGATGTAGCTGGTGGCCACCAGGAATAAGCCCCACCATTGCTTATCTCTGTCCACAATACTGTTGGGGGTTCTCAAAGCCAAGTGATAGCTAAGAGGTATGCAAAGCAACTCTACAAATGTACAACTAAAGAAGGGATCTTACCATTGCCCATGGTATGAGTGAGACAGCTTTTGTAAAGCTGCATCCAGTTCTGCTGTGATTACATTAAATTAAAAAAAATCCAATGTTGATGAAATTAGAAGAGTTCACGGACTCCTGACAGCTAACTTGAGTTCAGAAAACCTGCCTTTGACTACGGAAATATAGTCTTCTATTTATTTAAGAAACAGTTAAAAAGCAACTTAACTGCAGGCTAAATGGGAAGAATATTTATGATACCAGGGAAGGGGGAGATAACTCATCATTCAAAATATAATTAAATGGGGGAGAAATAAGAACAAAAAATGCTGATTAAAAATAAAGTGTAATTTTTATACTGTCACTAATCATTAACATGATTTATCCAGGCACAAAGAACTGTTTTTAAAGACCTTAAAATTAAAGTATTTTTAATCATGTGAGAAGTCATGGATGGAGGAAGAAGCACAGTGTCAAGGCTAAAACTGGAGTTATATGTTTGATTAGAGGAGATTCCCAACAGTGTCCACCAGTCATAAACCTAACCCACAATAAATCTTGTATCCACAGGTATGTATTCTGTGGATATCTATCTTCCCCACCATTTTTCTTTGTCTTTTAACTGAAAAAGACCAGCATTCTCTCTCGCCCCTTCCTCCTATTTGCAATATTTCCTTTTCACCATTTTCATTTCCTTTCAAACCAAGTTTGACACTTACTGCTTTAACACTGATGTTGCTTTTGGCTTGCTCTCCTTTCCTAGTGTCTAGCCCCGTTATAAGAAGGGCTGCAACCCTTGGTACTGAGTGCAGCAATAAGACTGGCGGAGAGATCTTGTGTGCTTTCCTCTTCCCCTGCAGAGCCTACAGACTAGAGTTAGTGAGACAAATGAGATTTTGGGCCCCAAATCTGCTGCAATGCACAAAGAGGCCCTATTAAGGACCCAGTTCAGCAAACCACAGAACCCCAAGCAGGTTGGGTGTCCCATTAAAAGGTAGTTTGTCTAGTAAAGAGAAGGCGTGGAAGGTGCTTCTTGAGAGGTAGCAGCTTTGTAGAAAACAAATGTAAGAGCAGTACGTTGCTGAAATGGGCCACGAACACCTCTCAGATTATTTTTTTTTCTCTATCTCCATACATTGGTCATTCAGCCACATCTAAGGCAAAAATTAAGCCCCAGCCCTGCACATCACTTGCTCCTATTGCTTGTTTAACGCAATTGCTATGAAAAGTCTCCTGCGCTTCCCATCTTTTGGATAGGAATGGCATCACTGCTAAACTCAGACAACACTAACCATTTAAAGAATCACTGGTATTTCTCATTAGGATCCTATAGGATTTGGTTTTCCAGAACTGCAGCCTCTCCAAAGCCACGTTAAAAATAGGCTCGGTAATACTTTTCACATTTGTAGGCTGTCACAAACGGTTAGCCGGGAAGAAGTCATTCAAATGCACATGACTTTATAATTAAGGCACCTAACTCTTATAAAACCCATTTTTCACAGAAGCAGTGACTTTTAATAAAGTGCAGTGGAGCTGTGGGGGATTCTGTGGTTTCTGTGTGCAGGCCTTGTGCGAACATTTCGACCCTCAGCCCTGACCACAGAGACCACAGTCATCAGGAGAATATTTATTTCCACTCCAGCACTTGTCTGGTCTGGTGGACCAGCCCCTGAGCAAGGGGCTGTGAGGCCAAGGGCATGGGCCCTTGCAGGAAACTAATGGCAACAGTTCCCTTTGCTGGGCCTCAGTTTCTCCATCTATAAAATTGGGATGATGACTTCTTCCTTTGAAAACTGCCTTGAGATCTAGGGATGAACCAAGCAAGATGTTATTATTTTTTCATATTATTTTTTCAGATTCACCAAGGAATGCAGAGGTGATGGTAATACTAGTGAAGATGGAGGGAGACCTGGAAATGAAGACATCCATGAGTCTTGATTCCCATTCCTGTATGTTCTCTGTGGGATGAAGCTCCTTTCAGTCAAGGCCTCATGAGGAACAGGATGCAGGAAATTAAAACCTGGGAATTAAACTGATGAATCTCTTGTCCAGATCAGTAGTAGGATTCCATGGAAACACTCTGTGCATGTAGTAATAACAGACTCAAAGCCAAAAATAAATAAAAAAGTAAAATTAAAAAGCCATTAGATAATCACTAAAAATAAATTGAACTTCACTGTAAGGGCTATTCATTCCATTTCACCTGCTGAACTAAGTCAGGGAAAATATCTGATTATCAGGGTGACGATAACACCTATTTCATGCTGCAAATTAGAACAGCAAAGAATGAAACTGTTCCTTACTGGCATTCACCAGCTGGTCACAGGACCAGGAGTAGGGGTGTGAACATACTACCTGGTAAACCTGGGAATTTGGAGTTTTTTTTTACTCAATTCTTGCTTGTGATGCCAACTGCCTATCTAGCTGCGGGTCAGGGTGCCCCTCACCAGGACTCTGGTGCCATCATGCTTCTGCCACCCGGTTCACCAACAGGTCAAATAATCCCCTCATTTAACTGATCCTTTCTCTGCTCTTGTGTAGGCAGAGTGTAGACTTTTGATAGCCATTTGAACTCTTGCCGTGGGATCTCTGTGACAGGTAACAAGGTTTATAGTGAAGGAAAAAGCAATAGATTCATCACCGGCACTTGCAGGCTTCTGACACTGTCTCATATTCACTTTCCTAATCAGGTGAGGGAAACATGGGTCTAGATAAAACTGCTGGAGGCGGGGGACAAGGATTTAGATATATGTGCCCAGAGAACAGTTATCAATGGTTCATTGTCAAAACAGGAAGAGGTGCTGGAAATCCAGAAAACACGACTTGGGAGGACAGATTGATCAAGTTACATTTATTAGCCAAAAGAGAGAGTCTTGATGGGATAACAGCCCCTGAGCACAGAAAAGACTGTTACAAAGTGCACTGGTATGATCTGTCCTCACTGGTATGACAAGAGGTGTGTTTACTTTGCTACAAATAAAAATTCAAACCAGATAAGAAAAAAATTTATGAGGGTCAAGAACATCACTAGGTTGAAGACAGGGAAATCTGCATCCTTGGGGGTCTTTAAACACAGGCTGGATAAACTCCTGCTAGGAAAAACAGGTCTAATGGGTCCTGATTAAGGTGGGAAACCGCAATAAGCTTTCTGTGTGCACTTGATTGATGTTCTGAAGCTTGACGTGCTCCTGGCTGGGCTTTGGGCATCCAAATCTCATGGTTATAGGCTGTTGGAAGCTCACTGCACCATACATAACATGCAGAGATACCCCTGCCTCAAGATGCCTAAAAACCTCTGAACTGCTATAGGCAAGACTGGGGCAAGATTGTGGTTGTGCAATGGAAAAACATGGGCAGATGAAAAAAATATAGCAGTTAAGCCAAGTGTACAAGATTGAGTCATATGAAGCCCTGAGTCTTTTCATTATGCTTTCCCCAAGGCCATCTCAAACCTGCTTTTGAGCAAGGAATTATATCAGAACTGTGTGGGCAACAGGTATGAATTCAGCCCTTTGCATACACACAAACAAGACATGCCACTGAGACTGAGCCTGGTGCTCAGTCAAATGTGCGACCTGGGCTCCTGTGTCTTGCACTGGGATAGAGCAATTAGGAGGAGTATGAGCCCTGAGTGCTCATCCCAACTGGGATCAGCATTTGTGCTTGCCAGGATATGTGCTGCTTTGGGATAAACCCAGGGGAACCCAGTATGGACTCACCCAGTCTGTCATTTACTATAGTGTTCAACAGATTTTGGCCCAGATCCTAGCCCTTTTAGAGTTGTGTAGTCCACTAAATAGCGATTTCACTTACAAAACAGCACTATCAGTTACTGGATCCATACATCACAAAATGGGTGGAATTCACTCCAAAATAAAAATGCAGTCTATAAAATAGATTTAAGTACAAAATACACCCTAAAACGTACTTTCTCCGGTCTCTGCTCCAGTGACTGTATGGTAGTAGCAGACATGTTTGGGGAAGGTGCTTTGCAGGGATTAACGGCCAGGTGGGGGTTAATGGGCCACAGCTGCACTACGATCCCCAACTCCACCCCAAATTAATGATCTTCTGAGGACATATCCTTAAATTAGAGGAAATGACAGGTTTAAATTGGCATGTGCCACACACAGAGCAGTGGCAAGCCCCACAGTTAGTATAATTTTTAATATGGCCATAGAAAACACCTTTTTATACTAATAGAATAAATCATGTTCTCAACACCTGGAGTTTACACTAGCCAATCTGTAATAACGTATTAATGCATAGCAGTTGCACATCCTGTTACAGAGCAGCCATAAAATGGCGAGGGACCCAAGGGTAAGGGTATTAGCTCTAGCTAGCAAGACTCACTGGAGGTTGTAGATCACCACTCTCCAGCAGCACAGCTAAATGCCTTCAGTATCAGAAAACAGAGTTGCTTATTTCCCTTCCTCTTGGTCCATGAGCTTTTGTTTTTCTTCTTTCCTGATCATGTAAGACCTCAATTCAGGAAAATGTTCCTATTTACAGTCTTCCTTTGAGCTCTAACAGCACTGAAATCATGGCTGATTAAACCAAGTATCGGGCCAGCCTCATGTGGGATGGGTGACAGAGGCTGCCCCGTCCCTCAGGGGCACAATGTGTTTCTGGTCCTTGTTGGTGCACTCAGGGTGGCAGGGCAGCATGTGCTTGTACCTACAGCTAAGGGTGAATCTGAGTAGGGTTCAAGGAGAAATGGGTCCTTGTAATACCTTGTTCAGAAAAATGGATTACTTTCTTCCTCTTGAAGGTATAGTTTCAAGCTGCCAATGGTCTCAGGCAGTGCTCAGTAAGTTGATTGCATGCAGGTCCCATTTCTAAGCTTTGCCCTGAAAGCAGGAGAGCTGCTTTCTTCCTTTCTTACCTGGAAACCTGAAGGTCTGATTTCAGCCATGAAGCTAGTGATTTTAATGGTGAGGCTGGTTGCTGTAGGTTTGCAAATAAGCATCAGTTGAGAAAACTCAAATCTTGTTTTACATAAGGTACATTTATTTTTCAGCAGCAAGTCACAGTTATGGAGAAATGAAATCGGAGCCTGTTTTGACAACCACGGAGGTTTTACGTGAGACCACACTTTTTTTTTTTTTTTTTCTTTCAGTTGTGTATAATATAAGAATTGTGTCCAAACTGCAGAGGGAACTCTGAGCCAGTAGCTGCTTTTATCAGGACTCAGTGTCTTCCCGAGGCACTGGAATAGTTGGGGTTTCCAAATCAGAAGAAATAAACATGGCACTTGATGAAGCAGCTGCTTGGCTGCATTCATCCCCATCTGTGCAAGAATGACAACAGGTTTTGCAAAGCTGTGTGAGGCTCAGGCACAGTCAGCTTTTCAGTACCAGAGCTCTTGCAGCTTCCACAACAACATCTTTTCATTTGACTTTTGGGGTCAATGGGCTTGTCATTATTATCATTATTATTTTAGAAAGACTGGGTTCGCAGATTTAGTGAATTGAGGCTCTGAGAAGTCGGGATTGGAGCCCCTGTCTCCAGAAGCCAATTTCAGTACCTTCACCTTCAGTAAGAGCTATTAATGGGGAGAAAAACTAATTCTATGTTCTTAAAAAATAATTAAAAAATCATGTGATATGCCAAATATTATACAATGTAAAATCAATATAATACCAAACGGGGCAGCAGGCAGCTAGGAAAAAAAAATCCCTTGTTTCTGGACTTGGAGTGATATCACCAATGATGCTTTTTACATGGAAGTAAACAGGAAAAGCTGAGTTGGCTGAAAGTCTGTAAGAAACAGGGCGGGAGAAGTCCATGTTTACTAAATGAAAAGGCCAGACAAAGGCAGTACAGAACTGAATGTTATTTTCAACATTCCCAAATGGGGATGAGACAGGAGAGAGAGTAAAGACACAACAACACTTAAAAACGGCTCTCAAAAAATACTTATTACTGTTTCTTTCTCAATGGCTTTAGACTGGTTCCCTGTCTGCACAAGGCAAGAAGAGAAAGCACAACTGGGTCATGGGCATTGCTGCAGTTCAGAGCTTTGATAGTTTATTATTATTTTATTTTCTTCTCTCTGCACCAAACCTTGATCCATCCTGAGAGCGGTCTGATACATTTGTTAGACATTGGAACAGGCTGCCCAGGGAAGTGGTGGAGTCACCATCCCTGGAAGTCTTTAAAAGACTTTTAGATGTAGAGCTTAGGGATATGGTTTAGTGGGGACTGTTTGTGTTAGGTTAGAGGTTGGATGTGATGATCTTGAGGTCTCTTCCAACCTAGAAATTCTGTGATTCTGTGATCTCTGAAGATAAACTTCTGAAGACCTATACTTACATGTAGTTTGCACAACATGATAGCTTGAGTCCTCCTGAAACCTGTTAGGATTACACTCTTAATAGATATATACCTCATCAATGAATTTGGATGAAACACTCAGTCCAGAGCTACATAAAGAGACAAATTTATTGGTTATCAGGGACTCAGTTCTGCAACGCAGATCAAGATGAAGCCATTGATAACACAATGGTCAGTGGAGCATGAGCATCAGGGTCCTTTCCAATGTTCATGAAAAACTTAATATACAAAAACAAGTCAGCCTAGTGCTTCTGAGCAGAACTTGTGCCTCTTACATTCCTATAACCTATTTGACCAGAGTTTTCATGCATCGCTTTAACTGCTATCTGTCAAATCAAAACAGAGAGTACAAAATACACTTGGTCACTGTAGCTTCTTATGCAGAAGTGTTGTCCCAAACAGCACAGAACCAGGTGCCTCTTCCCAAATAAAAAGTATCACAAAACATAGCCTCAGATTGCATTTCACAGCTCCCACTTGACAAAAAAGTTTTTGTACCACAAGAACGAGACACTGACCTGGGTTAGCAGAAAACCCACAATCCCACCAACTCCAAGCAAACTCCTACATCCTGCACCTGCAGGTTATCGATTGCTGACCTGGAAGGTGCTCAGTTGGGGTTCACTCCTCTTCCCACCTAAACCCCAAGAACTGTTGCTTAATTTCGTGGAAACAAGCCACTAATTTGAGCACTGTTTTGATGTAAGATTGGGTCGCTTCAGGATTCAAAACACAGAAGGTGATTTTAACTTCTTTCCCTATGTATTGCATGCAAATTGAGGGACTATCTCTGACCTTCCTAGGAAAGTTTAATAGTAATGTTTTTAGTATCCATAAATTGTTGGGTGTCACTTGCTAGTAAAAAGTTGGATAGGAAAAACAGGGGGAAATAGCCTATCCATATGAAAACAATAATCATGTAATATTTATTGTCTGGGATTGAAATGTTTCAAATATTCAAAGCAATAAAACGTCAGGAAAAGCTAGACTTCCTGATGTAAAAAGGCCATAAATTTCTTCCTTCATAAGACACGAGGGGGGGGGGGGGGGGGTGGAAATCAATGTGATATTTTGCAAGACAGAAAGAGAGAATGAGAGAATGAGAGAATGAGAGAATGAGAAAGAAAGAGAGAAAGAGAGAAAGAGAGAAAGATGGAAAGATGGAAAGACAGAAAGAGAAAGAGAGAGTAAGAAAGAGAGGGAGAAAGAAAAGAGAGAGAGAAAGAAAAGAAAGAAAGAAAAGAAAGGGAGAAAGAAAAAAAAAGAAAAGAAAGAAAGCGAGAAAGACGGAAAGACAGAAAGAGAGAAATAGAGAAACAGAGAAAGAAAGAGAGGAAGAGAGGAAGAGAGAGAAAGAGAGAAAGAGAGAAAGAGAGAAAGAGAGAAAGAGAGAAAAAGAGAGAGAAAGAAAGAAAGAGAAAGAGAGAAAGAAAGAGAGAGAGAGAGAGAGAAAGAAAGAAAGAAAGAAAGAAAGAAAGAAAGAAAGAAAGAAAGAAAGAAAGAAAGAAAGAAAGAAAGAAAGAAAGAAAGAAAGAAAGAGAGAAAGAAAGAGAGAAAGAGAGAAAGAAAGAAAGAAAACCCAACCCTTAAATCTAAGTTAAAGCAGTAGAGAGCCCCCAGAGGGCACAATCCACTCACCTTTGGGAGTCTGAAGGAAGGAAATGGCAGCCAAGAGCACAACTCATGTATAATAAAATATAAGAAAATTTCAAACACAATTTCAGTGAGCAGCGAGGTATCTCTGCAGTGTTCAACTCTGACAACACCCTTCAACATTCAAGTGCTATAAAAATACCTGCTCTTGCCCTCAGTGCATAAACTGGGGACTTATTCCCAGCCCTATGGGATCTTTCCCTCTCAAGTAACATTTTATTGGACTTTTAAAAATAAATAAGTAAAACATACTTGCAGATTCAAAAATGCCCTTTTTATACAGGTCAGAAATGATTTTTCTAAAATGTTGTGTGGCTTCATGATCTCTTAAAGATCCAACATCGTTACACTAAACATTGTGCAAGAGAAAAATGAGTAACAAAGGCAGAAAAGAAAACAAAATTTACAATCAAATTACTTTCATAAAGTAAAAATATTTACCTTTACAAGGATAAATCTACTTGCACTGCAGAAAGAGGGACATACCAAAACAGGGTCAAGTTTGGTTTTAGACTGGTAAAACCAGAGCTGGTTTTGGAATTCAGCCTTCTTGAAAAAACATGAATATATATGTATATATTCATATATATTTAATGTATAAGCATATAAATGAACACATTTTCTATGCCTCTCCTGCTCACCTATGAATAAAGTTTTAATAACATTCTCTTTAAGTACTGCATTAATTTTGCACTGCCTGTAGGACCACCAAAGAAACCCGCTAAGATGCAAAATCCCTTCAGAGCGTGCGCCATAAATACATACCAAAGTGCAAATAAAACAAGCCTCAACAAAATAAAAATGAATTGAGCATCATCCAGAAGCCCAACTTCAACACCATTAAAAATAAATAAATAAAAATTAAAAAGTGTAAAAACTTGCAATGGCAAAAACTGGGAAGGTTTGGACGTTGGCCAAAAAAATTCAAAAGTTTGGCTGCTTATTCCAATTTTATTTATTTATTTATTTTTTCATTACCATAACATTTCAGAAGACTGTAACTTGCAAGCAGGGCTACACCATAGTCTTTACTTCTCATTTAGTTTGACAGCAGTGTACGTTTTATTCCCAAGTCCCTCCAAACACACTATGATACAGTCTTCTGCTTCACAGACACCTGTCCAAAGAGATTTAATTGGCGCACAGAGACTAACAGATACTGAAACTCCAGAGTCCTGGTGGAATAGTCTTCATACTTCTCCCATCAACCTGAGGGTGGCTGGAGCTTTGGCCATTTTCTGGGTGATCTGTAGTAGGGACAATATACACACCCTCCTTCTCTTTTGGACACCTCTGCTGAGCAATGCAGACTAGCTTAGACAGCTACACCTATTGGGGTACCATGAATAAAGTAACCAACACAAACTGCTCCAAAATGCCCTTAAAATGTGGTAGGTTCTTAACCCACTGCTCAGAAACAACAGCTGCAGAAAGACAGACAGCTGTTTGCTCCCCTACTGACTTTGAAACCTGACCGCACATTATTCTTAACTATTTCACTGCCAAACACACGAGGACTGAATTTCCAATGACCAAAGTGCATAAATAATCATTAAGTAACTGTCAAACAAGAAAAAAAAAATCTAAAGTGGTATTTAGCTGACTCTGGTCTGACCAAGGTTATTTCACTTCACCATGCCTTGGAATAAAAAGCATTGGAGTTCATGATCTTCCACTGGAAGAATCTGTCATGATTTTCCTGTTGGGCTTGTGCCTAATTTGCACAGTGAGGAGACAAGTGGGATGCACATGAGTTTGAGGGAGACCTCCAGGCTGACCTCCACTGCTAGTTGTACAAGCTCAAGACCTACAGAAGCCATATATCAATTTTGCCACCATCCCAAAGAATAAGAGAAAAGAGTAAGGGCTGCACCTTCCGTGGAGAAGTTGAGTTTCAAAGACATCTTTTCCCAGGTGCTAAAAGCACCCCTTAATAATAATTGCTTGAATTTGTGTTCTGCCTACACCAAATTCTGATGAACGGTGAAAATTTAGGACTAGCAAAATGTTGCTAATATTCCAAAAGAGGAACATCAATCCTTTTACAATAAAGCAAGGCAGAGGTAACATGGGGAGCACTAAACAGATCACACCTAATTTATTGAAATGATTTACTTGAAGCTGCTGCAGAATTTGTGCACACACAGCAGATCCCTGGAGATCTAAGCAAAGGAGTTCGGGAAAAGAAGCTCACCTGGAACCTTGCTCCTATAAAAGTTGTCTTTCTCCTTCTGCAGCGATGTTGCAGATTTGTTTTCACCTAGGCTTGACACACAGTTGCTGCCATTTCATTTGCAGATCTGAAGATATCATGTCAGTACAAGAAGTATAAGAAATGCAATAGTTTTTTTTTTTTTTTTTTTTTTTTTTTTAAGATTAATTAAATAGTTATGGAAATGAGAGTTAAACAGAACCGGTTTGAGCCAACTTGCTTTATTGACTCTGCCTATCTGGATCCTGCTATGGCTTCAGGTACCTCACACCTTCTTTCCTTCCAGGTGTAGATCAGCCACCACACTTCAGCTGTGCTTTATTACATTCAGATCCAGTTCATTTATTAAAGTCTAATGCTCTGCTTTATCTATGTGAACGCCCACCACAGCTGCTGCCCAAGTTAAAAGAGGGCATTCACGTTTCCTAATCGTGTTTCTCCTGTTATTTCTTGTAGCTCTCACGCATAAAGCAAAGGGAGGCTGGTGGGGGATCAAGTGCACCCTGGTGATGGTCAGGTAGGATTTTTTAATGAGCACCTCCCTCACGGTGATTCCTGATGCAGAAATCCAGCATTGGATGAAGGGCAAGTGTCCATAGTCTATGTTTTGGCAGAAACTTGATGTTTATGTTTCTGCACTAGGCCATTAGGGAGCTGTGGCATGTTTCAGCAGGAAGGATTTTAAGTTTTGAGTCCTGGATTGGGTCCAAATGGACGGAGTGCGTTCTTCCTCCCCAAATTCCTCTTGTAGGTCCAGTTGGACACCATTTTTTGCCATTTTCTGTCCTAACCTGCATGGCTGGGTCATGTGCTTTATGGCACATGTATCCTTTTCACTGGAGGGGAAAGATGACTGAAAGCTGAGAGCATCAGTATAGATTTGGAAAATCCAGGTTTTCTGAACCACCCCAGGTTTCCCAACTGCAGTTCCAGCAATTTAGCCCTTCCATGCCCCAGATGAGATAGAGATAACAGCGCCCTACTATTTCCAAGCGGTAGTGCAGGCATAAATAAATACATAGAAGATTGCGGGGCACTCCAATATATTACAGCCATCAAAGTCGTGGTAGTTCTAAAGATTGACAGCTCACATCTTCACAGAATCAGTAAGAAAATCTGCAAAGCATCTGGATGAAGACTACTCCAGAAAGACACGGATATTTGTATAAGACTCTTGTGCCAATATTTCTGTCTGATAGGAATTAAGATGGATTATCAATCACAAATATAGAAGAGAGTTATAAAATGTAAAGTGAAACTGTATTATTATAATTTTAGTTCTTGATTTTCCCTATTTATCTTTCCAATTCTCTTCCACTACTAATCTATCTTGTTTAGGAAAAGTAGTATATAAGTATAGTGGAGCTTGATTACTGAGAATGGCTATTAATGTAGTGTTTCAGAGTGCTCTCTAGACAGTTAAAAGGCTTTTAACAATAAAGTATGAAGGTTTCCTTCAAATTTGCAGTCATCTGCCTTTTAAAAGTTTGTTTCAGTTGCCAACATTTCAGTGATTTATGGAAGCTAAAGTATCTGATTGTAGTCTCCCCACAATAGACGAGGGCTGTTTTTTCTTATTATTTTTAAAGGCAACATCATTATCTTAAGCATGGGGAAAAAAAGAAAAGAGCTACATTAGAAGATACAGCTTTCAAAATAATTTTGTAAGGCATCTGGCCTTATTTAAACCATCAAATTTACATTCAATTCCTTCAGGGATGGCTCTGTTGCTTCGCGCTGGCTCTGTGCCCTCCAAATAAAGCTCTGGATTTAATGCATGCCACCGCGTTTCCCTGGCTGTACTGCCGCTCTGCATAGATATATTGTGGAGGTATAAAAAGCCAAATCTTGGACAAGATAATTCACTTTTAGGAAAACAAAAACAAAAACAAAAAGAACCCACAAACAACAACAACAAAAACAACACCAAACAAACCTGTAACGGTGTAAGTTTCAACTAGTGCTTAGACTTGTGACAAATGTCACTATCTATTTATTCTTAAATTATTAGTGGAAGTGTTTATGTTCCATGAAACATTCTGTATAAGCTAGACAGGAAGCTATAAAATATTTTACGAGATCTGCACACGGCCGATGGCCGAATGTTAGTACAACGCTAAGGTTCATCTAAATTCAAGAAGTGTCAGGAAATGCTTATTTTTATTTTTATTTTTCCAGCAAGATCTTCCCTTGACAAAGAGGAGTGCCCTCTGAAAACTTAGGGAGGCTGATTTCAGCAAGGTCCTGAGCATCTCTGGGGAAATATGGGGCCCTGACAGCTTCTCCTCATTTCAAGACAATGGCAAGATCCTCCTACAGGGCTGTGTTTGCTCAGAATGCAGCCTGAGGAAGGATGGGACAGGCAGTATGGGAAATGAGATGAACCCTGACTCAAAATCTGGGTCATGCTTCAGTACCCTCACCCCTGGTGACCTCCAGCTGAATTAGTACCCCTTATTTGCAGATCAATGGGCGAAGAAACTGGAAAATAAGGTAATATAACCCCATGGCCAGGTAGACACTAAGGTGTGAGTGAAACCCCTGTGCAGTCTCATTCCTGCTGAAATTGGTTGTGTTTTCCCCACTGGGTAACCGATAACATGCCAAGCCATCGGCACAACCTAATCCAGCAATTACAAACCCACACAAACAATCAAAATTATTTGTAAACTGAAATTACACAAGCACAAAGCAATTCAGGCACAGCCATTACCACCACCTCAGACTGATTTTTATATGCAAAGTAAAGAAAAAAACGCTGAGGAGAAAATGCACAGTGCCATCCTGAACGCCCATCTCTGCTTCTGCAGCATGGAAGGTGGGGTTCAGACAGGCTCTGCACCCAGCATAGGTCCGAGTGCTCTCGTTTGAGCTTTAAGCAGAAAGAAAGGCAACTCTGAGAAAAAGCTATTCCTTCCCAATATAAGAATAACTTGGCTGGTTCAAGTAGGGAGACATAACCTACCTTGTTTTACTCTCAATTCAGCTCATGGCTTATGTAGAGAAGTGAAAGGTTATTATATGGGTTTACTGGGCAAACCCAGATTTTATAAATAATTGCCTGTCAGGCTGTTCAAGATAGACAAACATACGGCAGACCAACAAAAACATGATCTGTCATATTTCCGAGAGAAATGTATGTTGAGTCTTCATTCTCTGGGACTTCAAGTAGACCAGTAAAAAATAAGTGCCAGTATTTTCTCTGCTTATGCATATTTTAAAATGTAAAATCTGGGAGAGATACAGCTACGGAAGGAATTTTGATTCCATTACCCAGTGCCTGAAATGGTCTCTTCTGTCTATATGCCTGCAGATCGAAACCAAATACAATAAATGCTGGTGTGTCCTTTAAAAAAGTCTGGATGTTTACAGCAAGCGTATAATTTTCCATGATTAAGGACGCCAACAAAAATAAGAATGATGATAAAAAGAAAAGTTTAATCATATATTTCAACAAGCACAGATGGAACATCAGAAAGCTCCCCTCCCTCCCCCCCCCCAATTAATATACGGCAGTGTACACATTACTTTTAGTCCTTTGCACACAGATTAATTCCAGAAAACAGGAGTGTGAGCAGGTAAAATTAAAAAACAATTCATAATCGGCAGTAACATTTGATGTACAAAGTTCACATTTAGGATATTTTGGTTGCAAAGAGAAGACACATTTTTCTGTTTATTTAAAATATAGATGCTTCTAAAGCTTTCGCAAGCAGGTCCAGGAAAGCAGGGCAAGAAAACCACTTACAAATGACCACAATACCATGCAGTGGGAGTAAAAGTTAAGACCTCACATACTCAGCACAAAGGAGGAGGACGGCTGCACTACATAAAAGTAATATTTTGCTGATCTCCTCTTGATCCCTTGAGTGCTCTGTCTTAATTTGAGGTTTAAGTTAGATTTCAAGCCTGCGCTACGAGCGGCTAAAGCAGACCCATGAGCTGCCCCAGGGACACAGGCAGTACATGCCTGCAGATCCTGGTGATGGGCTGAAGCATAAGCCCTTTTCTCTGGTTCAGCATCATCGTGGTTAGCTCTATATTTGTACAGATTTTATGGGAAGTAATGAATACGTTTGTGAGGACAGCACAGGCTGGAGGAGCAGGGGACGGAAAGAACCATCGAAGGAGGGACTGAGATTTAAAAAACAAATCTGAAAACAAACAAAGAGAACTAAAATATAAAAAGGCAATAAAAAGCCCATTTTGTCTTTAGCTGAATACAACATTAACACTGCCTTTGTCAGCAAAAGAGACAACATCTGCCTCCTGCAGCCAGCACCTGGCCAGCACGTAACATTAAGCCTTTTTCCAGGGTCACTGAGATGGACACGGCTGGTCAGGCTGTATTCTGTATTCTCCAGGATACATTTTCTGAATAGGGGCCAGATTCTGTGCCAAATCACTGCAGAGACTTCCCTTGACTTCAGAGAGCAACAGCTTGGGCCTTCGGGGAGGAATGCAACATGGCAATATTGAGGATTTGGGACTGACAACTTCACTGTGTTGGGGTGTGTGAAGAAAACAAGTATTTAACCAAAAAAAAGAGGTATAGGTTACCTGAACTTTTATCTGAAAACATTTGGATTTGAGTTAGGTATCACTATTTTTAAAAATTCCCTTGCTGGATTAAACTGGGTTATACTGTCTGAATGCTATCTAAAAATGACTTGAGGGAAATCACTGAATAACAGTATAGTTTTTCCTTTTTGTAAAAATGACAAGGAAAACCTACATAGCCTAGAACATCTTTGGCCTCTTTCTGCCCCATCCTGCTTCACAAAACAACATCACTACTAAAACACAGACTTCCAAACAATTAAATAAAAATGACAGCGCATTTTTGAAAGGGGCTGACAGCAGCAAGTCCCCTGCAAACTTCAAACTTGTGTGATCTGTATTCTTGTCCACCTACACGCTATCCCAAACATCCTGCCATTAATTAGCTAAATGTTCCAGCTAGTAAACAAGAATAACGATTGAGGGGGCTGGAAAAAGAGACAGAGTCGGCCAGCAGATAGTCACAACAAACCAGCCCACTCACTGGTACACGGAGACATTGGAGCTTGTATTTTTTTCCTTCCATGGAGGGGAAAAGAAAATCACCTTAATATAACACTGTCTTTCCTGTTGCTGCAGCCACATCCATATTAGCAGGCGAGAAAAGTCATCCCATTTCTGCGGTAGGCACTCTGTCAAAGAAAGAGAAAATCTGTAATGAATTATCACGTCAACTTAAACAAGGGAAGAAGGCAGAGAGAAAGGCAAGGCTTTCTTCCTGTTTTGTAGACTATTCTGGCTGCAATCTAATAGTGTGCTTAATCTGAACATTTCTGGTGGGGAAGCTATAAGCAACCACGTTGTCTATTAAAAAATCAGTGTGGTTAACAAGTGGTTAGTGACTCTATTTCAGGAGAGTGAGAGATATGCAAAAATGTAACATCCTATTTTGTTAATTGCCTGCAAAATAGATGAGGCCAAAAATACACTATTATGCTGAATCTGTTTGTCCTTTATAAGCATGTGTTCTCTATTCACTATGCTCAAGAATCGCTTCTAACCTAACTATCCTAATAGTCTATAAATTACTGAATCATTACAGTTTTCCAAACCTAGCTTACAGTCTGAGTCTGCAGCTATGTAAACAGACACTGGTATAATCCCTACTCCCCAAACCAAACTCATTTTAAAGACATTCTGGTCAGTATAAAATAATTTGATATCTCACACATTGTAACCCGGGATTGAGCATTTCCAATGATAAAGAAACACAAGAGTTAAACAGCATCTGAGAAAAGAATTTTAAAAGATCCTGTGACCCTGCCTCACTAAAATATCTTTCATGCATTTTTAACATCTCTTTCGGAATCAATATAGGAAGCTATGCCTTTTTAACTCAGGCACATTGGAAATCCTATATTTTAAGGGGATATTCTTTGTTTATTTTATTTTATTTTATTTTATTTTTGTTTTAAGATATTAATGATACCTTCAAAATGGAAAGGGGCTCAAATACTTTTGCTTTATTTGGTTCGCCTTCAGCAGTCATCCAGTTTTGAAAATGAAAATACAGTCATCTATACAAGTACAGCTAGAGCTTTGTCAGATGTGTTTTGTACCTCTTAGGGTTCATGCATTTAGGAAGTGCCTCATATACCATTTTTAGTTACTTTAGCAATTTCCTAATTAATCTCAGGAAGATCAAATTCTCCTCTCTTAGACTAGAAGAGTATCATAAAGACAGTTGAAAAGGATAACCTTGAACAACTTTGTGTATAAATAGTATTTGTACTGAATTGTAAGGAAATAGTTTCAAAAACAGCAAGCGTGTATTCAGAGAGACATTTACAGACACTGAATATGCAAAAGGAAATATGTACAAGATGTTCATTACAGCATCCCTTACATTAACACCATACTTCAACATGCACATTGAGCAGCATATGGTATTAGAGTCAAAGAGTGGAATATTAGTTCTGGGATATATAGCCAGTCATCAGACATGACAGTATCACCACAAACAAAGAAAATAAATCCAAAAACTCCATACCCAAACATGAAATGCACAAAAACAGACTAGCCAATAATTTTGAAAGGATCCAATATATTCCCACAACCACAAGCAGCAAGTCCAAGGGAGTTTGGATCTGCAGCTTGCCCAAACCATTAGGGCTGGCATTTTGAAGTCAATGCAAAAGTAATGTTTTTAGCTCCTTGACCCCAGTATTTTTACAGAGGTTTATAACCCAAGTGTCAACCTTTAGCACATAAATTAAATATTCAGGGCTATTGTGCAGTTTGCTTGGAGATAAATGAACCCAAGTATAAAGTTGGATTCACATGAAAGATAAAAGGTTGAATTTTATGAAGGGAATTTTGGTCGCAAAAGCAAAGTTGGGCTTGGCTGGGCTTACCTGGGAAATAATGCAGTTTAACATTTTCCAACATGGGCAATATTATACGGTTAGTTATAACCCTGAAAAGGTCATTTTAGAAGCAAGCTTCAGAGGAGGAAGGATAACACCTTCAGAAAGCTGGACACACCCACCAGTCTATATTTAGTAATATATTATAGCTAGAGTGGCTATAGTTAGGGTTGAAAACTATTTCCTACTTAACTCCCTGTTTCACATACTTTAAACTTTCTGAAACATTTGCCCTTGGGCTGAAATTTCCTTTGCTTTAATCCCTGCCCGAAATTCAGTTTTGTTGGAAGGGGCCAACAAAATTCCTTAAGCCATTTTGAAATTCAGCAATAATAAAAACAACACACTTCTCCGTCCCAAGCCAGAGAAAGTGATTCTGATATGTGCATATTTTATTAAGGAATTTGGACACTAATTGAAGCATTTCACCCCCAAAACAATCTTTACCTTCAACCTCAGCTTAGAGGCAACTGTTTTGGAAATCAGTCTTTCATGGGAGGGAGTTTGATTCATCCCATTCCATAACAAGATAACACTTCTTTCTTATTTTGATACACTACCAGATAATATAGCCTAACCTCCAAAATACTTTTATGCATAGCAAAGCTATTTTACAGTTACCCCCTCATTCTAAGTTACGCCATTTATCTTTAAGATATATACAGCTGAATTCATGATACTAAAAAACATATCTGCACATGCCAAGAATCCTGAAGAGAAACAGCATGTTTTTTTTTATAAACCTTGTATGTGCATGGGCCATCACAAGAGAGATTGTACGTGTATGACAGTTATTCACTGTGGTTTGATATAATGAAAAGGGATGAGATTTTTGGGTGCTATCTGGCACTTTGGCAGTAACCTTGTTTAAAAAAGGACAGTTTGGCTCAGAATTACACGCGGAGGATAGCGCAGCCTCTTGATGTGGAAATAAAATGGCAGGCCATACGTGAATCCATTTGGCTGGTACAGAGCTGCAACATCCCAACATCAGGAGATAACATAAGCCCACCGTCCCTTCTGGAGCCCAGTTTGGAAAAACATTTACTGCATCCACATTTTTTTGTGTGTGCTCTCTCTCTCAAAATGTGCAGTCTACCGGCATGTGCTTTGACATTTCCTGCTGTGGGCTGACTCTTTGCCATGGCTGAAGGTCCCTCAGCCTGTTACCGCACCCACTGTGCGCGGGTGGTCAAGGGACCACCTTTTAGATGTGGGAAATCACCTAGCTTGGCACAAATTATGCCGTCTACCTTCCCAGAACAGATCCCACACTATGAAAAGTTGATGTAACCTTATTTAGCCCATTTAGCCTTCACAGAAACTCTTCTGGTTTCTTGCTATCATATGGCAAGGTTTTGCATCCTCTTTTCTGACCTCGTTAAAAGCAAATCAGATTGCTGCAACCCACAACCAGAACCTAAGCAGGCTGGACCCAAAAAAAAAGCAGCAATATGACCTTCATTTTGCCCAATCCACTCTTGCCACATGCCCCTGTTTGGGGGAAAGGCATGATGATTTTGCTGCTGAGCACTCCACTTCCTGGCCCTGACCCGAGCCCAACTAGGCAGCATGTGGATGCATTTTCTTCATTTAAGGCAATCTGAAGAACTTATGTTTTTCCCATTTGCAAGTAACACAGCAATCGCAAACTCATGTCAGTTACATCTCTGCACTGTATTACACCAGACATCATCTGCCTGCCTACTGTACTAGGAAGCCTACCTTGAAAATGTTGTGCCTTTAGGTTATCATAGTACATTGGATTCTGATATGGAAAGTTTCTCTGGGAACACTACCATAATTTACTCATCTTTTATATTGTTTATATCATCAGTCTGAAAAGAATGGCAATGCAGCAGAAAATATAAGCTGTGCTCACTTCTATCACCCATCTAAAAGCAAGATCACGCTTTGTCCTTGGTTTGGTGGAAGAAGGCAAAACTAACAACTTAAGAAGGCAATTTGTAATAAAAGGCCTTGGTCAAGAAACTCCTCAAATTTCATGAAAACTCATCCACTTTCTGCTCTCTTTTTTAGTCCCATGTCCCTCTTGTAGTAGTAGCACGAGCTAGGATGCTATGATGGACAACAAAGAACTGCTCCTTGAAGAGGGCAGCAGAACTCCTGTCCCCAAAGTAGGTCATATAAACTCTTTAGTGAAGAGCTTATAGGGCCAATTTATAGGGCAGAAAGTCACCTCATTTTTAACACAGACATACCGAAGCTGTGATTTACAGAAACAAGCACCAGCCAAATCCAAAGATTTGAGTACTCCTCCACTTTGGAGCATACCAGATTTGAAGACTAAGACTTCTGAACAGGCACCTTAGCTAGAAATGGTTTCCAGTTAACAATTTATAGTAGTGCATAACTTCCCAGCTGTAGCATGATGATAAAGAATAATTTTGGCAAGAGAAAGAAACAGCTGTGACTTTTGAGCAGGCTGATAGGAATTAAATTCTTTTTTGGAATAAGTTTTGGAAAGTGTAGGGTAAAACATCTCCAGTGGACATCTCAGACACGGGGGTCTATTGGGCCAAATCTTCCACTAGTTTCATGCTCGGGTTCTGCTTGCATTGAAGATGAAACAGAATTTTGTACCACCAGATAATATATTGTTTTATCATTTAAAGATGATAAATCCTGCATTACAGGTCCTCTATAAGCAAGTTACAAACAACATTTTTAAAACAAATTATCTGTCTCTTGCTGTCCTTGTGTATGTGTGTGGGCAAGTGGTTTAATTACAATGCATGAAGTGGAATGGCAGACAGAGACATCAAAATCAAAGAGCAAGTCCTGGCTGAACTTCATTAGCAAACATAAATACAAATAGGCACATCATGTTTGTGACATGCCACGGTCCTTTCCTCCTTTGGTAATTTTACTCTATTCTCTGATATTTGCATAAATGTAAATCAAACCATATGACTTAGACAGGCTTATGATAGGGGAATCATATGCAAAACGTTTTTTCATTAAATAATTTTCTTCGTGCAGTCTTACAGTGTTACTGTGAAAATCAGGGAGGATTAGATCTCAGACAGTGAAAGCCTTTATTTAAGAACAGTGGAGGGAGCCCTGCCCTTTAAATAAGAGACATTCTTGGATCAGACACTGGCTGGCAGAATGGAAAAAAGGATGTAGCATTAACTTTCATTCCATTCCAAATAACCTGGAACCCATAAAACACAAAGATTCTCTAATTTTAAATCTGCTCCCTTTCTCCCTGTGTTTTCTTTCCATTTTATTTGTGGAATGTTAACTTTAAAATTTCATTAGCCCGCCATAATATCAAGCAAGTCATTCTAGGCACATTCATAGCTCTTTCTACATAAAAGCATCTACATTAAAAACCCTGTGATTAGAAGGTTACTCTTCTAATTTTCCCAGCCTGCATAGTCAAACCACATGCAAAGAAGTGTCAGCTTATTTACAGATTAAAATAATAATTAGTTTAGGAGGCAAAGCATAAGCAATATTGTTTAAAAAAGAAAATCTGCATGTTGTTTAGAATTAGCTGCTTCTGTTTAGGTCTAAATAAATTTGTATGGATATAAACTCTCCTTATTAAAATTATATACATATTACAAAAGAAATATAATGGATAATTCTCTTTCCAATTTAAAACAATAGCATTGGAGGCTCCAGCTCTACAAACCCATCTTTAATCAGTAGTCAAAGCACAGATGTCTGATATTACTCAGAGAGTGAAGGAACTTTTTATGTATATAATGTCTAGAACATGGTCAGTAATGAATAACAAATCCCAAATATATATGTGTAAACACCCAGGTTTAGTTGATTATGAATTTGGACAATGCACCAAATGATCTCCCTTCTGTCCTCATGAAATCACACAGATTTCATTTAGGAAGGGCCAGACAGCTGTGCTGAAAGCTCCAGCATCCGTTTACCCATACAGCTAAGGTCATCCTTGAAGCACAACCACTGTTGTGATTAAGCTAGCCCCAAGGAACCACAGCTAGGTGTTAAATAACACAAATAAAACAACTTAATTGTCCGGGTCTGTTCTCTGAGTCTTCACCCAGCCAGTAGAACCCCAGCTACAGCAGTGGCTTTTGTGTCGTGAGTACTGGGTGCTCTCCTGAAAGGGGACGGAGATCATCAGTACACTGTACGTAGGCGAACGCATACATCAAGCACTGATAAAAGCACTGCCCCATTAAACCACCTTTCAATGGTCTGTGACAAAATGCTTTTCAGCTTTGTCAGTTCTGGGCTTCAGTTTGCTTTTTATCTGCCAATGGCATAAATATTTTCAGTAATCACATAAAACGGTGTGGTTGTATCCAGGAATGGGATATATCCAGGATATATCATCCAAGTCTGTTAAAGAACATAGTCTAAATCTGAAATACCCAACTTTTTCTTTGTTGTTCTGTGCTATTGGGAATAATGACATTCTCGAGGCTGGTGGAAACACAGGAGCTCTGAAAAACAGGACCCAAATGTATTTCTCAGACACCTTTGTGCAATACCGCCAGTGGAAGGAGAACAAAATTTAGGGCTTTTATTGCCCTTCAGCTCTTTTTGCCAAATTTGCGATGCCGCAGTAAACTAGCAAAGGCTGTTCACAGGGCTGGGCCGATATTATAAGAAAGAAAAACAAGGCAAAAGGATCATGGCTTCTGTTGCAGCAAGAACTGGGGTGTGGGAGTGGGGTACCAACGTCTGCCAAAAGAAAAAAAAAGAACAAAATTGGTAGGGAGAGAAAGATCATTTTAAGTTTCTCAGAGGGTATTGTAAACAGTGGAGAAAGAAGGAAAAAATGGAACCATAAAACAATACTTGGCAGCCAGCTTTGCAAAACAAACATATTTTCACAAAGCTCTTCCCATCACTGCCACCAACTTTAATAGGCTGTATTTGTCTGAGAGCAAGAAACCCTTTTTAATTGTTAAGAGAACAGAAGGCGCTGCCTAGCACGCTGGAAGAATTTCCTCTTCTGAGTCTTCACCGAGACTCAAGCGCTGCTCAGTTCAGTGTCAGGGAGAGGAATTACTTCCCTCGGGCTGCAAAACCCGGAGCTGGGTTCTTGAATCGAGGGAGCAAGGCTGCCTTCTCCTGGGGAGCAAGTTTGCATGGGCTTTGGTGTAATGGCCCACAGCACCAGACAGGCCACTGGCAAAGCACACAGAAGACCTCAATAGATACAACCTGATGTACCCAGTCGTAAAGGAAATGTGGAAATTCCCCATCTTAATGGAAAGGTCATGGTTCCTGAGTATCATGAGCATCGTAATTAGTTCATTAATAATTTTACCACCTTACGTCACATTGGTCAAAACGCTTTGAGCTGCCCAAAGACTAATGTCTCCTGTTCTGAAGTGTCTCAATTTGCTGCTTTAACTGTAGGGTAGCAATAATATGCATGGGCAATTTTGCTATGTCTGAGAATTAAATTAAAGCTAGAAGCCTTGAGACATATGTGCAAAAGACTTTAAGTATGGTCAGATACTGAAACCTCTGGTTTATGACTCAGGGCACACCACAGATCCTTAGTCACTACACTCCCATGTGAAAATTTACCACTAATAATAAAAATTCTTTCAAACTGCAATACAGCATAATGAGCACGAAATAGCCTGGATGGCTCACCCTCTCCAAGGATGGCTTTTCTTGACCTTGTAAGGTTTCCCTTTGCTGAGGAAGAGGGTCAATTTTTTAATTTTAATTTTATTTTTTTTTTCTCTGTAGATAGTGAAAGCAGAGGGTTAAATTGTTCCTACATGTCACCACTGCGCATGAACTCAGCATATGATTTTTAGCGAATTTATTTGGAAACAACATGGTGTGGTACAGTCGTCTGAGCACAAGGACAGGAGCCAGGGCTGGGCTCTGCTCCCAGCTCTGACACTTACTTGCTGTGTGGCCTCAGACAAACCACTTAATGTTGCTGTGCTTCAACTTCCCCTGTCTTTGAAACAGAAATACTACCACTCACTTAGAACTGTTTTGAGGATTGATTGATTATGGAGCTAATACATCGTATTTTGGAAATGCTGCATGCTATTCAATAATTATTTTTTGCATTATGTTGTGTCTCTTCGCATTACGTTGTGTTTGGCCATTGTAGTGGCCAAAACACCAGATGTACAGAAATGGATGCTGAACTTGGCAGGTACTGGATAGGAGGAGCTGGTGTTTTAATACACTATTTGGGGAAAAAAAAAAAAAAAAAAGATATTTCACCTATATTATTTTCTTGAAACTGTTGAAATTGTTGCACCAAAAGGAGCATTTAATGACCTTTTGCAGCATACTTCTCTTTCCCCACCCCTGAAAATATTCTGTGAATGCTCACTTCAGAGGGCACACCATCTGTACTCTTCCTTTTGATTCAGCAAAACATCTTCACGGGGAAATGAGTACCCAACCAACAACACGGGGCGGAAACCCTGTAAACAGAGGAATTTTCTCAGGCTCCGAGGTCCTTCGCGGGTGGCGGCGTTTGGGTGCGGGCCCTCCCAGCCCCGCGCACCGACTGACTGATGCACTCTGTCTGCAGCCGGCTCCCGCTCACCGGAGCGGTGGGAGGTAAGAGGAATTAAGGTAATGCATCAGTGGTTGCCAGTGGAGGAGATGGGGAGGGAAAAAAAAAAAAAAAAGAAAAAAAAAAAGAAATATACTATTTCAATCAAAGTCTGAAATTTGTAGAAGTGGTTTTGGTCTCAATATAGAAAAAATATTTATCCAAGAAACTCCTACTCGGGTGCGAACATCCTACTTCTAGTGGGATTTTGTTTGGCAAAGTGCTGTGAAAGAGTGGAAGCTAATACAGAGCATGTCTATAAACAAATATATTTATTTAGTACAGATTGACACATTCACTAGAGTATTTCAGTGATTACACGTGTAAAACTATTTCCTATAGTGGTTTCCTTTTGTGATTCTGCTAATTTATTCAATCCACCCCATTTTCATGCATTGAATGTTATGAGCCATTTCAGCCACCCAGACTGAAATGTGCGTTCGGAGACTACATGCCTGTTTTTTCATTTCATCATCTACACATAATTATTTGGTGATATTAGGAATTCGAGCTCAAATGGAAGCCAACCAACATTTTAATAGCTTAAAAATCATACAAAATGAAGTCTGCCCTGAGGTTAATGAATAAGAGCCAAATCTTGAGGTTCTCGCTCAGTTTTTACTCACTCTTTATCCAGGCAAAAGTTGAATCAATTGTACTTGGACTGATTAAAAACAGAAGAACATATATTTAGAGCTTTCTCTCAGGTAAAACTGAATAAATTACCTAGGATTACGCTTTAGAGTGACAACCAATCGATCTTTCACATGCATTTCTGCAGCACTCTGGAGAAAAAATTCAATGCTGAGACAGTTTACCCAGTTAAAACAATACTTTAGCAGCAGAATAAATTATTACACACTACCAGGTTTTATGGCACTCATATTAGAAATAGCCCCAAATCAAAATATGCTTTCTAGTCCCTCATGAACTTCCACATACCAGGATCAAATCCAAATTTAAAAAATGGTGCATGAAAGCTGAACACACTTATCCTTCAAAACAAAGCTCCATCTCTAATTTGAACCTTAGTCTGGGCATATATTGATACAAATATATGATTTTTGATGACAGGAAGCACTTATAACTTAGGAAATTAAAGCTTATTCTTTAATGATATGCAAGTTGTCCTACTGCTTGTGCAGAGAATGCAATGTGCCTGTAAAAAATATAAAGCAGAGCAGTTAATTCCTTTGAGCAGTTAACACTTTACTTGTAATTGGTGATAATCACAGGAAGATCCTCCTACCCTAAATAACAACTCATTTCAGTATTGGACTTTGCCAGCCGTGTCAAAGCAATGACACATTTATCCCATCAAACAAGATCTAACCATTAGGATGTGGAAAGGAAAGTAGTATGAAGAACAGATTTACTGGGCATATGCAAAGTGAATAAGAGAAGGAAACAGTCGTTAACAGGAATGATCTGGTCATCTGTGAATAATAACAGATCACGGACGTGGTCTGTGTGATAGCGGCCCTGCTCACTATCTCCTGACAGCGTGCAATTAGGATCTCAGCACTGAAACATGCCGAGCATATTAAGAGCTCGACTGTGGGTGGCTTCTTTTGTAAATGAGCAAGTGGGGACACGTAAACAGAGGAGTCTCCTCCAACCACCACCCATGCCGCAGGCCTGGAGCTTTCCAAGCTGCAGTGACTGGTCCTGCTGTTTCCAACCCTCACCACGGAGGTGAGCGGTCCTGGGTCTCCCCCAGGCCGTTCCTAACAGTGGTTGCCTGCAGGACGGACAGACTCCTTCACGTACTTGCACTGGGCTCTACAGACCACGAAGAGCATGTTGGCCAGCATGCCAAGATGGCTCAAAGCCCCACAGGTTGATGCGCAGGGTAACCAGCGTAAAAGAGTCCTTGTTGTACCTTCAAAGAGGTGGCAAGATACAAGCTGAAACTTGGGGTCCCAAGGACAGCCAGGACTTTTTCTTATTATAAATTATACATTTAAAATTACACTATACCCATCTTCAAATGTTGGAAAAGCTCCTTGACAGAAGATGGACTTCAAGTCTTTCTAAGGAGTGGCTCAAGTTACCTATGAACTTTCCAAATGTCCTTCTGTCTGTCTGCTCTGTACCTGCCTAACATCTTGGCAAAATGGCCCATCATGGAGATACTGGGAAGTTGCTCAGAATAGCAGAATTCTAAAATGTCTTTCCTAGAATTGACTAAAACTCCCTTTCATTCATTTCTGATTGACTGGTCTGCGGAGACAGCAGTAATATTTACTTTGCAAGAAAAATAATTAGACTGTTTCTGAATTTTCATACTCCTCTCCTTCTCCACAGACCCTCCTATATATGTTACTTGCTATGGCAATCTTTACTAAAAATAAATTTCTTTTGAACTGCTAGTTCAGAACAATGCCATTAGGAATATCTCATCCATCTGACCCATCACATCAACAGTTCTCTTCTTCAGTACCACTGTCTCTCTTGCCTTTTTCTTTTGTACCCTATTTTGCAGAAGACGTACGTTTATATGCACATCTACAAAAATGATACTCGCCTGGAAACAAAGTGGTCAGGCCATAAGATTCTTCTGGCTGATTGCCACTGTTCAATCATTAAATATAGACTTAGGAGTAAGGAGATGGATTATCGGCTTGTATCTCCATCAAGGGCTTTTCATGATACCACAGCCCATATTTTTCTAATAACATTGAAGAATATTTAAATCCTTTATGAAAGTTTTTTCATAAGTACTCTTTGATGGAATAACATTTTGATTTGTGTGCATGCTGACACCAGAACAGCTCGATTACTGCATGTTCATTTATCAAAGAGCACAAGGTCGATCCTGTTCGGATGCGGAATTATTACATCAAATACATAACATGCACTAATCATGCTGACAGCAATACTCCCTGCTTCTCATTGCTGGATATACAAAAACAACAAACAATTACTGTAAATGAAGAGTTAGTTAGGTCTCATTAAAAGGTATTGTTACTAAAGTAATAAGAGTTTATATTAAAAAAAAAAAAAAAAGGTGGTAGGGGAGTTATTGAGCACCAAAACTAGAACATATTGCAGTTCCTAGTCTTAAAAGTTGATAGCATCCACTGGATCCAGACTTCAGCAAAGAGAGTATGTTGTCTCGGTCACATTAATTACTGTAATGGTGTAACCCCCTTTTTCTTTGTTTCTCCTTCCACCCCCAGCAGAGTGGCTGTTGGTAAGACGGGAATGTCAAACCCAGGTTTTCAGCCCTCCAGTAGCTCTGAATTTCCTGGCTTTTGTGGACTGAAATCAGACCCTTAACATCATTTTTGTGCATGTTGTTTTGGGTAATTGACATTAATTTTTAGGTTGCATCACCAACGTCAATCAGCACTGCTCTCAGAGGACTGGAGTTAAGGGGCCACAATAAAAGGACATAATATTGTTTCTTTTGTTTTATTTTTGGAGCATTTTGACTACTCTATACTTTTCCCGTTGATGTTACATTCTTTTTGTGTGAGACATTGTAAAGCATTATTGCCTGTCTTGTTTAAAAGACTACTTTGGTATTACAGTAAACGGCTCTAGGGGCTGGGGCAGTCAGCACTGCTAAAAATTCAAGCTGATACAGTCAACACTGGTAAAAATTCAAGTTGATACCTTTTGTCTCTGTAACACTTTGAAGAAACCATGAAACAGCAACACATTTCTTTCAAGGGAGATGTATTGCCAGCTACAGATGTTTTCCATCTGGGAAGCGGAAGGTTGACCCCCTCCCCCTCCACTCATCAGTGTTCTCACATCGTAGAAGGCATCTACAAAGACAACACGGCTGTAAATGATATTCCACAGAAGCCTCCATCAGCACGTACTGTGAACGAACAAGCTGATTTTCATTGTACAGGGCAGGAATATGCACCGTTGCAGCCTGTTTATGGTAAAGACTTTGACTCTTCAGCTTCCCATTTTACCAGCATGCTGCACAAATATTTTAGTAAGGGGACAAGAGAAGCCAGATTAGGCTTCTGATGCTAAAGTAAAGAAGTGGAAAAAATAAATTAAATTGGCAGAGATCACTGAAGATTATTACATTGCATCAGCTGGTGCATTCAACATCTCCCTCAAATCCTTTGAGTGAGAAGGAAAATTCTCTTTCCTACAAGATCATGGTTTTAAGAGCAGGAACATATGAGGCACCTCTATTCAGCTAGACCGATTAGACATTGATACATACACAGCATCACAGGTATACCCATATAACAGAGCAGTTGGGTGAAGAAGTGATCTGCTGCCCCATATTTTTTGTTGCTCCCATCCCTATGTAACAGCTATAGTAAAAATGGACTCAGATGTACAGCTCGACTTTAAAGAAAGTAGAGATGTATTTCCAAATGTTACCTTCCTGTAATAGGAACAATGTCTTCAAAATATCTTAGAGCTCCAAAGCACCATTTTGCCATGCTTACAGTCTGGTTCAAACGAGCTTGTTAGGTGCACTCAGTATGTTTTGTCCTTTCATAAATCTGAATGCTTTTTTGGATACCTAAATGGGAAGGGAGTTAATCAAGTCTTGAAGGCAGGTGAGACTTTCCACAAGTTCAGTTTGTAATGGAGGCATTACAAACATCTCAAACAACCCTTTCTGAAAATATGTAATTATCTCATCTCAAAAGTAATAAGCTTGAGAATCAAAAAGAACCAAAACAAAGAAGGAGTGTGAGCAAAAAATTCTTTTTGCCTATTTCCCTACACTTTTGGCTTTATCCAACACATGGAACTAGTCTATGTTAATCGGTATGAAGTGTGCAACTGGACCATTACGGCTCGTCATGCTAGCCAATATTTGTAACTTATATTAGTTTTTAGATTTTGCCCTACAGTTGTATGATTATCATATATTATCACATAATAACAATATAAGCTCTAACATATCTACAAAATACACCCCAATGTAGAAATTTTGAGAGCCAACGTCTTATGTCAGTTCCGGTCATTTCACTAGGAGCTATGTGGCTAAAACTTTAAGAAGGCTCAGAAATAAACTTTAAATGATATTCATATTTCTTTTCTTTTCTTTTCTTTTCTTTTCTTTTCTTTTCTTTTCTTTTCTTTTCTTTTCTTTTCTTTTCTTTTCTTTTCTTTTCTTTTCTTTTCTTTTCTTTTCTTTTCTTTTCTTTTCTTTTCTTTTCTTTTCTTTTCTTTTTTTTCCCTTTTTCTTCTAAAACATGAACCACTATTGACTCATTTGTTAAAATCTACAAGATATTTCTAAATAACCGGAAATCTTTTCATTCCTTCTTTCATATATTCCTGCTCTTTCTCTGTTCTTCATGACAGCATTTTTTTTCTCATTCTTTATTATCAACTCTCTTCTCCTTCACTTTAATTAAGTCATTCCTTCTATTTATCTCTGTCTTTACACCTCAGTTCTGCTTATCTGTCCCTTCCTTCCCAGCCCACTCTCCCATCTTTCCGTAAGCCATCATTCTGGCTCACCTTTGCATCCCTCTCACTACTCTTTTTCTTTCCAACCTTATTTCTGCAGATCTTTGTCACCTTCTGACATCATGTTCTCTGTGAAGAAGTGAAGGGCTCTCTGTCTTGACAAAATTCCACCCAAAACTTACTTCATTCTCTCCTGACTAGCTTATGGCTCTACAACTATATTAACAGTCATTCTAGAAACTATAGAAAATTAGAGCTATTGCCTATGATAGTTGTAGGACAGAGGAAGAATTTTGTAAGTACCAAAGGGTACATAGAGCATGCTAAGAGAAATTCAGTGTTTGTGTATAGGAGCAGGAGGATCATAAACACCAATTTGGAGCAGCCAGCTATTCGCATCCCAGGCACAGAGCCCTCAAAAGCTTGAGGGAGTTTCATGCTTCCCACAAGCTTAAGTTCAATCTTGGATATTAAATATAAATGAAGCATGGAGGTTTTTTTTTTTTTTTTTTTTTTTTTTTTTGGCTGTGATGATTAAGTTTGCTTAAGGGAAAGAAAGCAAGAGGGAAATGGAAAAAAATAAAAAGGCACATGCCACCCTGATGTCAAAGGGAAGTGTGTTTGTGCCTAGTGCATTGAAGAAATTGATAAAAAATACCTCACATTTGTGGAGAAGTTCCACTTGTGAAAACCTGGGGCTTTTGCCCCAGAAATGGTGCCCTTTAGCTTAGCCGGGTTCAGACACCAGCTGAACTTGCAAGCCTTAATTTCTAGAAAGCTTCTATTTTTCCTGAAAAATCGGTGTCACTTAGCAGTATTTCTCTTCCCTTTGTCTTTAGCTGGGCATGAGTCAACTGAAAATGTATGACTTCTCACATAGCTCATAGCAAATGTAGATGTATTGTGGGGCAGAGTATTTTGGGTGGTATTTCCTCCTGAAGGGGTGCTGTGATGGGGTGATGGGGTGAACCATTGATCCTGGCCCTCTCTAGGGGGTAGAATTCATCCATCCTCAAGGAAATAAATCTTTTTTGCTATGTTTCATATAGTGCTTATGACAGGTGTTGCATTCACAGAGAAGAAAACTCAGGGCAATGAAGTATGAGCCTGTCCACACTGCACAATGAAACATCTTGGTCCTGATCTGGAAGAGACCGAAGCAAAACCAGCTGCTGATTCAGTTTTGGCTTTTGAAACAACTGGCCAGGGTGCCAACTGGGGTGGTGTTTTTGTCTTGTGGGCAAATTTTAATCAGGCACCAGGCAGAGTCAACCAACTAATTACTCACAGGCTACTTGCCCAGTATTAAAAGGGAACAATTTTCAATTTTTGACAGATTGGATTCAAACAGGCAACAGAAGTGAAAGCATCTATTGTCCATTATCCCATCCAGCCCTGAGACTTTCAATTTCTCAGTTACCACGTAGCCTGCTCAGAAAAGGTTGGCCAAGCAACAGCCTCTCTAAACAAATTACATCAAAATTCCTCACACTATGCCACATATTCAACTTCTCTTTCCAAAAAAGAGCCACATAATAAGTTTCTAACAAGGACATTGGTTATTAAAGCACTCTAGATTTTCTAGGTCAAAGAGGTGAAGGGCAAAGTCATAATAACTGAAATAAAATATTCTATAAATCATGTGTGTTTAGTTACAAATACCAGAAAGCAAGATATGAAGAGACCTGCTGCTACAATAACCAAAATTTAGTTAACTATTTTGAATTACCATCTTCTTGATGAAAGCAGGGTTTAAGGCACCAGAGTTGACTTTTGGAAATACCCAAACAGCTCTAAACCACACAGCTTAGTAGAAGTTGGACTTTTCTTTCTTTTCCCACTCCTTCCTCCAAACCATGTAAGACAGACATGGCAAAACAACAAAGAAATACGCTTGTAATGTACATTGTTCCTTTTTTCATGATTATACAACAAAATAAGATACCTTTTTTCACACATTTATTGCTTGGTTAACAGAATGATCTAAACTGAGATGTGTAAAATTTCTTAACTCATTTCAAGTGAGGAAATTTTAAAAATTGGCCATCTGCACCTCTTAATTCTTAGAAACATTAAAATCTGAGATTTTTGGAAAGAACAAAATATCATTTCAGTATATTTTGTGACATGCATTTTTCACAGTCCTGTATCTGTATAGTAGTGGATAGTAAGAGAAAAATGTATTTTTGATGGAGTTTTCTTCTCTAGGAGCCATCCTTTATTTTTCTACTTCTCAAATGTATTCAGACCCATACTTACTGTGAAGACTAGAGCAGTTTATCAATTTTTCAAGGAATATTCTTTGTTAAAAATAATTTAAAACATCAGTTCAGTGAAACATTGAGAATAAATGTGCACTTGGTTAGTGAAATGTTGATTTAAAATGTTGATTAAAAAAAAATAAATTTAAAAAAAAGAAAAAAAAAAAGGAAAGAGCCAGATTGACAGTCTAAAATGGTTGCAGAGGAGCTGCAATCTACCTTCCATACCAGAAGGTAGGAATGGATCAGCCCAGTACAAGTGGAGCAATGAAGTGGGAATGCAATGGAAAGGCAGAGGATGTTCTTTCTCAGTCAAGAAAGCCTCATAGCAGTCTCTGTTGGTGGGCTCCATGGGCCCCCATATGTAATCCTGCCCCCACCCCACACTTCCTGGCAAAAAAAAAAAAAAAAGAAAAAAAAAGAGAGAGAACAGTTGGGGTGGGCTGTGGTACCACTTGCCTTCCTTCTGGGTGAATCCAGAGGAGGAAGAGATCAGGATAAATTATAGGGCCCTGAAAAAGCTCTCTGTGTTTATGATTGCACCATCTGGAACCAGTGATAACTACACTATTAATGGAGGCGTTACTACAGAAGATCTGCCGTGTCTATTAAAACCAGCCATGCTGTGTGCTGGCTCACGATGCATGTTTGCTCTAATTTCCTCCCTGACATTTCATTCCTAAAGCTGTCAATAACCCGTTAACCTTCTTGGCACTGAAATTCTAAAACAAAGTCCCGTTTCAGCTCTGATTTTGAATTTGAATTGTGATAAGCAATACCAAAGGCTAAGTTTCCAATACATAGCTGCCCTAATCTAAATCATGCAATGGGTCCTTTTTTTTTTTTTTTCCCCTTGTTTTCCCTTCCTTACACGTAGCTTTTCTTTGCATCATAAACCAGGATACAACAATGCTGTTATATGATATCCTAAAATTAAGAAATTAATTTGACAGCAGAATAGCACTGTTCTTTACTGGTAAATGACAGCTTGATCCTGCACTTTACAATGGCCAGAAGTGTCCTGTAATCAGGGCGATTGCTCACATTCATACAGTTTGAAGCCAGAAGGAAAAATTAGCTCATCTCGTCTGACCTCCTGTGTACCACAGACCACAGAATTTCAGCCAGTTGCCCCTATTTTGGGCCAGTAACCAGTTTAACAAAAGCGTATTTTCCAGAAATTCATTTGACCCTCATTTGGAGTCATCACGAACTAGACAATGCAGAACTTCACTTGGTAGTTTGTTCCACTGTTAATTTCCTTGTGCCTTACTTCTAACTTGAATTTCTCTGGTATTACTTTTCTACATAAACACAAGTTATAAGAACGGCAATTATGACTGTCTCTACGATAATAGCAGCATTAATGTGAAAAGAACATGTCCAACCAGGATGTTAAGAAACATTTTGGCTACAGGCACAGAAATATTTAAGCACCAGCTGAGCCAGGTAAGCCCATTTCTGGATTTGGTGCTGTGTCCGAGTCAGGTACAAAAGGATGCATCTACAAAAGCATTTTAGTTTGGATCAGATTTTGAAACAAATCTCCCATTCAGCCCCACTTACTGCACATCAGTTTGCACCATGGCATGAATTCAGAGCACACTAACTGGACTCCTTTTGGGTAAAACCAAACCAAAAGTTGCACTCCAACCACTAACAGGCATTCAGTCAGTGGGGCCAGGCTAGACCTAGTGCTAGAGTGAAAGCACAACCCGCAGAAATGCTCTTAGTGTGGATTTCGGGTCAGCACCACGCATTTGTTTTTGACACATCTGCTCCTGTTTGTACTTCTTGCAAAAGCAGGCACAGCCTAATTCCCTCCGAGCCTTGTGCCAGCAGCAGCAGAGAAGAGAGAGAGGGAAAGGAGGTTTTAACAAATAATTTCAGGAAAATAGTAATTGGAGGAGGGAATTTAGTTGAAGAATAGATGGCTATTAATGCATAACCTGAGGATACCAGTTATCAGAAGGTAACATGGCCACTAAAAAGAGTTCCTTTTTTTTCAGTAATATCTTTATGTCTAGGAAATAACAGATACTGCTGAGTAATTCACCTGGTCTATCCTGAGAAGACCAGCTTGGAAACAAATGGCAGCTAGGGGAAGTGCCAGGAAAAGATCAGGAGAGACACCAATGTGGAGTAAAGACAACAAATCTGACCTAATAAATTACAGAAGGACATTCATGGTTCAGGAATTCCACAACATTTTAGAGCCTGTGAGGACAGTGGTCATCATTCATTGCTTCCTGTCAGTGATGTCCAATGCCCACTGCCCAAGGGAGAAAGAATAGGAATTCACCTTCAGAACTTGCATCCAATTACCCAGTCCAGACATATAGGTCAGTTAGACATTTTATGCTACAGACGACTTGAAATGACACATGTAATTCCAAACAAGACCACTTAATATTTATTTATTTTTTGTGGCTCCTAACTTTTCCAGATGAGCAGTGTCATTCTCAGAAGTAGTTCTGTGTAAGACTACCAAGAGATGAGCGAAGAGCAGTAAGAAGATGCTAGACCAACAGTCAGTTCAAAACATATTTTTTTAAAACATTTGTTGAGGAATCTTCCTGGAGAGTATAAAGGTCGATGCAAGGGACTTTCATGGCAAACCAAGATTTATTACAGAGCTCTGTAGGGAATTGATGACACAGCAAAAGTAAGAACTATTTCAGTCTCAGTTCACCATGGTTTTCACCCTTCCTGTAAGTAGTCATTGCCAGAGCTACCAGCTTGTCCAGTACAACCTCTTCTATGTCACAAATCCTAATTATCCCATTTCTTCAGAAGTATCCCCATCCACAACAGGAGAAATTAGAAATTTCAGCATGGAATTTCAGAAGAGCACAAATGTCTCTTTAACATTTTCTTCTGATTTATATATATATATATATATATATATATATATATATATATATATATATATATATATATAATATTTACATATAAATAATATATATATATATATATATATATATATATATATATATATATATATATATATATATATAAATCTCCACTTTTCCATCTACTACTCCCAGCTTTTCAAGGGATTGATTTCAATTTTTTATTTTTTTCATTTTTGAGATTTCTCCTCTCTTGGATGAAGAAATAAAGTACTGAAATGTTCCAAATAAAAATGGTAGAAAACATTTGCTCCAGTGAGGTGCAAGTACCAACATAGGCCACACAAAATCTTTGCTCTTAGCCTCCCAGCAAATGTCTGTGAATCCAGAATTCTGAAATACAATTCACATAAGAGCAGACAGAGTTCATGATAATATGATCAATAACCTTTTGGGGTGTCCAAGATTAGAAATAGGTGCTAATTTAAAATGAGATTTTAAGTTTGGGACTGTTGGGAAGGGTAACTAATATCTACAAGAACTTTTCAAAAGATATACTCGGTCTTTGAATTCCAGATACCACTGAAAGAAAAACAAATTCCCAGCAAAAGGGGGAATCTGAAAAGAATAACAAGGTGATTTTTAAAACCTTTGTAGGTTCCGAGAAGTTGCTTTGGTCTTTGACCCTTTGGCTGGTGATGCTGGATATATGCAAACAGTAATCAGTTCCAGACCTGCAGTAGCAGTGCTCACTCATAATAGAATAAAATTATAGCTTACATAGGAACTCAGAATTGAGAAAATCTCTGACTATTTGGCAAAGGAAAGTATCAAGAAAGCAGAGGGGTGGAGAGGGAAAGGTTGTAAGGGATAAGAAAAGAAAATTATACCGTTCAGACAAATTACACAACATAGACTAGGGGCAGAAGGACAGCACCAAGCTGAGGGATCACGAAGAAAGCTCAAGAATAAGTGGATATGGCACAAGTCAAAGAATTTGCCAATGGGTACCTTTAAGGAACAAGGTCCATATAGCATTATCCATGGAGAAACATCCTTGCCACTGCAGTTAGTTTTCACCAACATATCAACACATTCTCTGATGGACTGGCACACATACATGACAGTCTTCAGAATGAAATCCAATATACTCCTGTCCCCGCTGGAAACCTCACCTTCCTACAGTCCCTGCTAATGTAACCAGCTGGGCCTGGAACAATGCCACATGTGATCATCTCCTGTATTACAGCTTTCTCTGTCGATGCTGGAAATGAAACCTCAGGCACGATAATACCAAGAGTTAACACACACCAGCGACGCTATGCCAGCTCAAACCAGTTACATTTTTCTGACTCTGTGGCGGTTTTAAGTTTTCCTTCTCTCCTTCCCCCTCCTCTGATCAAGGACACACATGGCTACCCAAAAGCAGCAAAGCCTTTCTACCAAAATTACTCTCCTTTAGTAACAAGACCACAAAAGACTGAAACACACAACACTGTCTGCCACCACCCTAGTCTAGCTGATTGTCTTTTAATAGCTACAATAAAGTTGTGCAAAGAAATAATATTCCACATCCTTGACTCTCCCAGTTAGTATATGGACGATCCCAAAGGAAAGTGTGCCTTAGCTGAATCTGCTACTTTATGAGTAAAACAGGAAGTTCAGTCCCCTTTTATTGTACCTTTTTATTTTTGAAAGGCTGCCCAAACAGTTCCAAGTTAAGTTGAAGCAAAGTTATTGATGTCAAGAAGCCAAGATCTTTCGCCATGGTTTGCTGAATGAGGAAGGAAGAAAACTGTTTGTACTCAGCTGTCCTTGCGTCTCCAGGCCAGCTTTGAGCCAGAGAAGCAGGAAGAGGAGAAAGATGAATAAGTGAAAAGGGATAATGTTTATCTTTTAACAAAATCACAATGTTCTGCTCCTAGCTCTAGCAGCCAAGACTCGCTGTTGCATCTTTAAGACAGATAGTCTCTTCTCTGAGAGACGACAGGCTAATTATAGTGCTCCTGCCAGAGGGAACTCACACATGCAAACCATTATGTAAAATATAATTTTTTTTTTCTTTAAGAATGCTCAAGATCATTAGACATGGTTTTTTCAATGCTAGAAAATCAAGCCAAAAATGAAAATAAACAGTTTCAAGTATTTGCAACATAATTCCCTCATGCATTTATGGAAATATAGTAAAAAGCGCCTTAAAAATGTGGTTTGACATTTCATGCTGCTCTGTTTTTCTATTTTTCCAGTTCTCAACATTTGCCCTCTTGTCCTGTATCATTTAAGTTCCACTGCAGTTTGGAATAGATGCTGGTCATAGCCTTTGACATTCTTACAGAACTTTCCAGCTTTGTTTCAACTAATGGGTGACAGAAAGCATCACAAGGACTTGCTATAAATCAGACAAATGCTTTACAAAATTTATTTTGCATAAAACAACTGTAAAGTTATTGTATGCAAATACGATAGAACCCTTCACCAAGATAATTACATGTACAGTTTTGCTTCCCTAACGATGTGCTTTGGTAATTTAAGGCTAATTGAATGATCGTTTAACAGCTAGGCATGTCAATGGAGTCCACAGAAAAGCTATAGGAGCCTGCTATTTATACAGATGTTTAAATGAAATTTAGTTTTAAATGGGAAAGATTTTTGGCATATATTTTCATAAAGCCGAAGAGGGTTATATGTAAGCATACATACACATACATCTGTGTATAAAAGCATTAGCTAGGAACAAAATGGATCATTCCTTTCTTCCACCTCAAATAAACTTCACCACAATGCAAATTTGCAAAATACTATTTCTTCTCATTTTCCATATCAAATGTAATGTTTCTTAATATCTACTGTCTTTGTTAGTTTTTCAGAACTGCTACAAGCCCATGGGGATATCACCCCATCTAGCAAGCCTACCAAGGTAACTGCCTGATTCAACTCCAGAAATGGCATGCTGGCCACTTGCAGGACAAGAAGCTATATCAAAGGGAAATACCACTCCTTCTTCTGAGCTTCCCTACCTCCAGAAGAAGGGCTCAATATACTGCTATCTTCAAGAGAGATCCTTACTTCAAGATGAAAGTGGAATGAATTCACCAAGTTTGGCTGTCGTGATGTGGAATGGCTTCATCTCCGCTTTAAGTAAAGAGAACTGAACTCCTGCCTATTTAAACTAATTGATATTTTAAAGGTTTTGTCCTGTTTATAAAGCACAAGGTTAGTGACAGCCCAAACACTGTGGCCTAATGGATTAAGCAAGCAACTGCATGCCACAGATTCCTGAGTTTTAATCCCGACTCTCTTAGTGTTCCCCTTCTTGTTCCATAAAACTGAGATAATATTTATTCTCTACTTCATGAGGGTGTTGTGAGAGTGAGTAAATGTTTGGACAGCTCTTGCAAAGGTCAGATCCTAACTAGGCACCTGCTCTTTACTGAAGTAAACTGCTTCCTCAGATACACATTATATGATCAAGACCCTCTTCTCCACAGCCTCTCAGATCATAATAACCATCCACACACGTAAAGTTAGGAACCCATTTGATGTTTTCTGATTTGAGGCTCAAGAGTGATTTTATCAGTAAACTCATTACGTATATAAATTATCCCCCGACCACAGGAGTAATTCAGAAAACATAAATGCTAAGAAAATTTTAATTTATTAATAATCTTAAGCCAGAAGCATAACACCTCCTAATGTGACATTCAATTTTAAAATTGTCATTTAATGCCTGGATTGCATTAAAAACACGAAGGAAAAAGATCATTTATTTATTTGAAAATGTTTAAAGAACCACTTCCTTCTAGATACTTTAGAAACTGATGCTCTATTAGTGTTCAAAATCTGAGCTCTAAAATCCCGTGTTTTATTAGATAGGCAATTCCGCAGACTCAACACATTGTATAATCCCATCAGTGGTTAGTTCTTAACAAACAAGGCACACATACAGCAAAAAAAAGACTCTAGACCAAGGCAGGAGGCAAAAAGAGGTTAAATCAGTTACAACCAGGTTTTTCCTCAGTTTTAACTCATAAGTGATGACATAAAACCCAGGAAAAAAACAGCTCTGACTTGAAAATGATTTAAATTTGCCAGCTCCAGCCATTTCTGGAAGTGTGCCAGGCTTAATTTGGATTTAGGCTTCTCAAAAGTTTGCACAGCTCTAACTTTAACCTGCTGCAGCCCAAAAAGTGTACCTGGTGAGAGACACAAAAATATTCCACGTAATTCAACACAAGTGACAGTCTGTTCTCTCGAGGTACCCAAGTGCAGGATCAAAATGTTTTAGTTGCTTCGTTCCAGAAGAGGGTGGTGCCGTGTCTTTATTAGCAGGGCTATCCACGTTAAAAATGCCTTCTGTACCGATCTAGCGCTGCATGAGGATAATGCCCACAAGAGGGAATAGGGCTTGTTTTCCAGAAGGGAATATTTTCAGAGTCAAGCTTGTAATTTGTATTTGCAAATCTCCAAATTCAACAATTTCTCGGCCTCTATAAACTCACAGATGGAAAGATTCTGTATTTGGAATAAATAATGTCTAAGCTTCACCTTCATTACAGGGCATTTTCTGTCAGAAGAGTGCTATATCCTGGCTCCTGAAATACACAGAAGCCCTTTGTAGTAAAGCTATCGCACCAGGCTGCTCCAAGTGTGCAGCTAAGGAGGTTAGTATTAATAGTACCATAGAAAGATTGGGGGAAAAAAGAAAATATCTCCACAAGCATCGATTGGGCATGGCAACAGCCCTCTTAGGATCCTGCCTGTGATTCAAGAGTATTTTTTATTTTAATATCTAGAAATGAACTTTTGTACTTGCTAAAAAATCCCAACATCGAAACATAAGTACATTTATCTTTTAACTATTTTTCCAGCCCTTTTCCAAAAATCTGCTGGTTATTAAAACATTGCTGTGTAAATAAAAAAAAGGTTCAGCTTTATAACTTGCCTTCTCTTTTCCCTGCTTACTCACACAATGTGATCATTGTTTGCTAGATTAAGCTCATTCTTGTGGCACCAGACTTTGATGTCACACACCAGGCATTATGACTTCATTAGATGTACACAGAACACAGGAGGACTGTGTGAAAATGTTACCAGTCCACACAGCTATCCAGTGCTTGAACCAAAACCCAACAGAAGCTTTGGAGCAGGTCTCTGACTATCAGGGACATATAGCAAACATATTGAGCACACTGAGGAATGCCAAAACAGCAGTTACAGCTATACTGTGTTTCCTCAGGGGATCTCAAAGCAAGGCTTGATATCAATCCTCCCCACTAATGGCATTAAAGAAGATAAAATAAATTCTTGTCTTGTGGGATTTGTTTGCATCCTCCTTGCTCACAGCATCCTGTTGACAGCATCATCACCAATGTCTGCAGTTTACACAATCCTGAGCTAAGCATTAGTCGTAGCTGCAGCATGCAATAAGACAAGGCAACCTTATGTAAGGCTGGGCCCTACAGAGACTATCATCTTCTTATTATTCTTACTATTATAAATATGCATCCTATAAAATGATGCATCAGATACTGCATGCTGCTGAAGGTGGTCTAACATGACAGAGCTGTGCAGTTCTTGAAGAGGACAGCATCATCAGCACTTTAATTAATACTCAAGAGTGAATTAATTTCAAACCACAATTGAGCACACACGGATGCTGCGTGGAAGGGACCTTTTTCCCAGATCAAACAGCATGTGGTTTGATCTGTGAAGACCCAGTGTTTAGCTGCTCTGAAGGACAGAGTTTAAGATTTCAGCTTTCAGAGCAGCCCACAATGCTAAGGACTTGACCTTAAGCTAAAGCAGTGGCAGGGAATATTCCCAGACACTAGAAATCCCCTTTACACTTGAATTGTCAGACTAGCTCCAGGAACACTTTTGGCCCAGGCCAAACACTGTGCCCCAAGGCCAGGTCACAGCTCAGGGATACGCCAGGCCAGAAACCTTTCACAATAGGTGGTTTAGAGACATTTTGGAGGAAAATAAAATGGGATAATATGGACTTGGGCCACTCCGTGCTTGTTAGCCTCAGTGTCAGAGAGCACAGACACAGTTAATCTACAGGTACAGACATAGCTTCATGCAGTCAACTCCCTAGGCTCCTCCGAAAACCTCAGCCCAGATAGCTGGAAAAGTGTCCTAATTGAGTATTTAATAATTGCAGCACAAGCGAGCATACTTTCTAACTTGAAAGCTATTATTTTAATATCCACATGAGAAATAAGCTCTGTTGAGGAAGCAGAATATGAGGCAAAACAGGTATCTGTGTTGCCATTCAGGCTGTGTTTATGTGCTGATAAGCTCTTGTTCCACTAAGGAGGAGAAAAAAGCCTTCACTTTCAGCAAACCCAACTGTTTTATCTGACACAGCCTCCCAGAAAAGCAGTGTCCTTGTGCATTAGAATGGGCAGTCTGCCATTTTTAGCTAAATTGCCCACAAGGAAGAAGACATAATATTACAGTTAATATCTGAAAACACTGTAATTTGCTTTTTGCTTGTGATTCTATCTGACAAAAACAAGTAGGCTGGGAAAAGGCAACAACGTAAGGTGTGCATGGCTGCCCTCATCTTAACCCTTTCTTGTTGGAAATACTTTGCTTTATTCAGCAAGCTATTGTAGGGCTGATAAAGACAGGATCAATAAAAGCATTAGGCTGAGAAATCTGCTCAGGATGAGAGAGCACAGCCCAGGACCACAGGGTTTAGAGAGTGGAGGAAAAGCACAAAAAGGCAGAGAGAAGGTAAGGTAAATAGGCATCTTTCGTTTAGTCTCTCATGTAAAAGAAGACAACAAAATGATGCCAATCCTATGACTGAGCTTAACACTGACATTTACATGAACACCTAGGTCAGGTATAGATCCACTATGGGAAATCCTCTTCCTGTGAAGTGTAACTTTGGGAAATAAAGCAGTGATCATGCTAGAGCTTTAGTTATTATATCTTTTTGCTTCAATTTCTCTGCTCAGTCTTGAACAGTGTGACATCCTCAACACCTCATTGCTACAATTATATCCCACACTTGAATGCCTGGAAACATATGGGATTCTTCAGGGATCCCACACAGAGCCCAAACAAGCCAGTCAGATATGGCAGAATCACGAAAGAAGCAGCCAAAGAGAAGGGAAAACAGTGAAAGGTCAAAGATTATGATGAGATCATTCAAGAGCAGAGCAAATGACAAACCACAACTAGCAAGGACTTTCTGGAGTGGTTCTGGATAGGCAGGGAAATTCTCACTTTAGCTTGTGGAAAGCATACTGAACACTTTCATATTTAATTTTTTTTTTTTTTTTTTAAATGCACATCACATTACCTGGTTAAATTGTATACTTTGGGTGTATGTGTAACACAGCTTAAACTGTAATTTGCAACAGGCAGTGCATTTCTGGACGATTATAACATGTCTCTGGTAGTGTTTTAAGGCATGAAGCCAAAAGGTTGGATGACTTAAACTACCCGAGATGTGCAATAATCCCCCGGAAATGCTCTGGATTGTCTTACAGCTATTATACAATGCGAAATTTATATTATGCATATAAATAAGAACAGTTATGTCTGTGTATTTAGTAAGCCCTGTTCGTGTCAGTACAGCCCATTAGCAGCAAACCTACATGTTCAATTCTATCAGAAATTCCTTTCAGTTGCACAGCTGCCACCTCTACAGCTCTCAGGCACCTGCACCAAGAGACATAAGGGTGCCTTTACTATGAAACTCATGGGTGCACTCACAGCCTATTTGTTCAGGTTTATTCTTCTTATATAGCCATTTGTGTATCCTCAAAAAACTGCTATAGCAGTCATGACTTTATCCTCTCCTCACCTTCACCTTCTTACCCTTTTAGGATCTTCTGCTTCTTCGGTCCTTTTCTCTGAGACCAACAGCAATTCAGCCTTCATCCACTTAACTTCTGTATTATCTTTAGCTAAATGTTGTGCCAGCTTGAGCAAATGACATGTACCAACAGCGCTTACATCTGCCTTTGGCCTTCTCTTTCATCATCTCTGTCTGATTCTACCTCTCCATCATTGTTCTTGACAGATCCAAGTACAAACTTCTGCATTTTAATCCACTTCACACATCTAAAATGAAACTCACATTCACACAGTGCTTAGTTCAATGAAGTTTCAAATTCCCATGAGGAGCCTTTGGGCATCTTTTTAACAGACATAACAAAAAAATAACAGATATCTCCAACATTATTATAAATTTTCAAATCCATCGGTTACTTGAAATTTCTGAGTGCTATGTTTTCCTATATTTAGGTATTTGCTTTGTAAGTAAATATCTGTTTATTTGTAACACTGAATCTGAATGTTATTAAGCATACATGTAAACTGTGGGTTTTTTTTGCTATGTAGTTCTTGACACATAACTTGTTTAAAGGAATAGGATGCAATAACACAGCATAGTGTATCTGCTGCTGTTAAATAAGTTCAAAATAAATTTTAAAATAATTTTAAAAGCTTAATATGCTGTATTTAGAAACATAAAATAGTCCAGCTATGTAGGATTTTCAAATACTTATTATGAACATGAGATAGAAAAAAAAAAACAGAATCATAAAATCACAGAATCATTTGGGTTGGAAGGGACCCTTAAGGATCCTCTAGTTTCAACCCCCTGCTATGGGCAGGTACACTTCCCACTACATCAGGTTTCCCAAAGCCCTGTTTAGCCTGGTTTTGAACACCTCTGGAGATGGGACATCCACTGCTCCTCTGGACAGCCTGTTCCAGTGCCTCACTGCCCTCAGAGTAAGGAATTTAAAAAATAAAGAATGCTCAACTTCTATCTTAAAATAAGTACTGTTATAAGTGAGATCTCTCATAGCTGTAAGCGAAAGAAAAAAAATCTTATTATTTCTTTTACTTCTTTTAATAAAACTGAGGATATTTTTGATATAGTAAGTTCCAGCTCTTCTCTTACCCTCCATGTTTTAATCAGTGTTTGTGTAAGTCATCCATCCATGGAGAATGGAAAGAAATTATAATTACATAAATAATAAAATGTGAGAAAATCAGTAAGAAAATTAGAGGGATAAGGATATCAAAAAACATTTTTATGGTGACTAGTGAGTACTGAGATATGCAACAATAATCTGAAAATAACAGTCTGAATATAAAATGGCATGAAATATTAATATTTTAGGTTTAATCAAACAACCATAAATTTTGTATTCCATCTTAGAATTCTACAATAAATTCGCTACAGAGCTTTCTAATGCATCACACCTTCTGTATGAATTAAAAGTCTGAAAATCTTTTCTGATTACTTAAGACCCTTTCATCTCAATTAACTTTTGTCATTTTAGACCACAGATGTGTCTCAATCTGATCTAGTTAATTCCATCTCTGTTTATAGCCAGGACAGAGAAATATTCTGTTTACAAGATACATCTCTCCAAGTGTCTTCTCCTATATGTCCACATGTGGTAAAATAAATTCCAAACTTACTGTTTAAAAAATCTGAACTTCTTTATTTTAACCATATAAAACGACACAATTTATCTGATCGTATATGTCATTTCATTCATGCAAGTTGCATAAAGTTGAACTTTCTGAAAAAAGAGTAGCATTTTCATCAAATGGTAAATTATTATGGGCTTCTCTTAATTATTAAGCCATGCAAATCAGACCCTTAATTGAAACTCCTGAAGCTGTTTTTTTCCCTTTTTTAAGGGCTGCAAAGTTGAATAAACAATATTCTGAAACAGAATGACTTGTCACACAAGCAACCCATCCAACTTCCTGCAGCTTAAAAACAGAGAGTTCTGAGTGTGAAACAAGAGTGCACAGCCCTCTTTTTACAAACAGGAGAAACTCAAAGTATAACCGTTCTGAACTCACACACATGGATTGGAATGAAAACAGTTCAGAAAAGGATGCACCTTTCTTTCAGGGATAGGATGACAAAAACGTGACATTTATAAAATCTGAGGGTATAAAGTGAACACAGAGAACTGCTGTGGCTTTCTTAGACCACACAATAGTATATTCAAGTTGAGTCACCAGACCTCACCCTCTGTTATGTACGTGCATCCTACAGCACTTTGCTACCCCCAAATAATGTTGTTCTTGAAAATGTATTTAATGTTTAAATTATCTTCAGCGGTACCCTCCTACAACATGAGCAAACTGGTACAGCTGCAGCCATCTGGGTCCCTGTTGAGCAAGAAGAGCACGTGGGTGGCCCTGCAGCCTGGTCCAGTTTTAGGATGCGTTTCTGGATGAGCCATCTGCCTTCTCAGGATCAGCATCACACCTTATAATTCAGAAAATGCTATTCTCAGCATTCTCCTCTGACAGTCCTAGCATTGGTATTACTAGTATTTGGAGCACCAAAATTAACTGGGCTATATGAAGCAGAGAAATTGAAAACTAAGTTTTAGATAAAAACTTGAATTATTACTATTCTGCTCGCTTTTCTGGGGAAGGCAGGCAAAAAAAAACATATAATCCACTAACAAAGCTCAGGCCTAGAAAAGTGTACAACTAAATGTTAATGTCTCTTAGTTTGGTTTAGAAAGAAATGACAAACAGATAACCAAATTGGTTCTGAAATATTTCATCCATAAAAGATATCTCAAAAACAACCTTGAAGCCATAAAATAACTGTTTACCAAGTCCCGTTTCACTTTGTTATGAACATTTTAACTCAGGGCTAAATTAAGAAATGCGCCTCAACAAAAAGCAGGCCATAAGATACGATATCAGGTTGTAATGAAGCAACAGGCATATCCAGCCACCAGGAACAACAGCCTCTTCTGAAACTCACTCAGGAAAACACGTCTGAAATTTTCAATTTTGTAAACGTTCACCTCTGATCTTTTCTGAAGCACAAACTCCTGGCAGAAGGACTGACTAAACTCTTTGTTGACTGTGAATCCCTGGTAGCAAAGCTGTTATACTTTATGCTGTCTGTATAAAATCTATTTCATTCATGTGAATTAGGTCCAGACGACTCCAGTGAGTCATTCATTTGCAAAACTGGAAAAGCAGCAAATGGCAACAAATGGAGCATTTTGCACAGTGGCTTGAATTTAAGATTTCATAAAACCTTACAGTTCTGAAAGGGGAGGATCAGCCTAACTACATTGTGAGACCAGACAATGACAGACTAGCTGAGCTTCTGGTGAAGTCCTATCAACACATTGGTGGTTGGCAGCACTGCTACTGTAGTCAATTAGGTTAATTAAAAGTATGCAGCATTCAGGCTTCATGTGCAGTTCTTAACATGGTTAGGAAGGAGGTAAGATTTAGGTTGGAAATGCGGAGACATTTCTTCTCAGAAAGAGCAGTCAGGCATTGGAATGGGTTGCCCAGGGAGGTGGTGGAGTCACCGTCCCTTGGGGTGTTCAAGGAAAGGTTGGACGTGGTGCTTAGGGACATGGTTCAGTGGGTGACATTGGTGGTAGGGGGATGGTTGGACCAGATGATCTTGGAGGACTTTTCCAACCCTAATGTTTCTATGATGATTCTGTGAAAAGTGTTACATTATTTAACTACAATGGGTACATCTAGAAAGCCCTTTGAAACCAGGCCTAGCCAGAGTTCAAAAAACTGAGCTTCCACACTCTTGGATAAAAGTCTGTAGACTAATGCAGATCTTGAACGAATGCAGAGAATGACGAAAAGATGGAAAACTTGAAAGTATGCAACCACTAAACATGATCTGAACAACACTGCACAGAATCACTTGAGGCTGGAAGGCACCTCTATTGATTGTCTACTGCAACGTTCTGCTCAAGGCAGTGTCACCTACGGTGGGCTGCTCGGGGTTGCGTCCAGCTGGGTATATTTATCTCCGCACATGGCAACTCCACAACCTCACTGGGCAGCCTGTGCCAGGGTTCAACCACCCTCAAGGAGAAAAAGTTTTATTTTATTTTATTGTTATTTATTTATTTATTATTTTTATCTATTCAATTATTATTTTTATTTATTTGTTTGTTTGTTTTTATTTTAGTTATTTTTTATAGACTTTCAGAATGGTCTGGGTTGTCAAGGACCTTAAAGCCCACCCCGTTCTAGCCCCCTGCCATGGACAGGGACACCTCCCACCAGAATAGGCTGCTCAAAGCCCCATCCAACCTGGGCTTGAGCACTTCCAGGGATGGGATATTGATTGCTTCTTATGTTTAAGTGGAACCTCTTGTATTTCAGTCTGCACCCATTGCCTCTTCCTCACTGAGAACCACTGAAAAGAGCCTGGATCTGTGTTCTTTTCTCACCCCTATTAGTTATCTATAGGCTTTGATAAAATCCCTCTGAGTCCTCTCTTCTCCAGGTGGTACAATCCCAGCTGTCTCAGCCTTTCCTCGTTTTCCTCCAAGTTCTTAATCTCTGAGGCCCTTACCCTGTCCTTGCTCCTGTATGCCCATGTCTCTTGTACTGGAGAGCCCAGCAGTGGACACAGCACTCCAGATGGATCTCACCAAGGCTGAGCAGATGGGTAGGATCACCTCCCTCACTTTGCTGTCAATGCTCTGCCTTTTGCACCCCAGGATGCTGTTGACCTTCTTTGTCAAGGGAACTTTGCTGGCACATGGTCAACTTGGTGTCCACCAGGACCCCCAAGGGTCTTTCCTGCAAAACTCCTTTTTGAGCTGCTTCCCTGTGGAAATATCCCACAGCATATGCAGCAGTGAAATCCAAGATAGGTTTAAAGCCTTAATATAATCCACCCAGAGCACAGTACCATGCTACACCAACTAGGCATATCTGGCCTAACCAAGTAAGTCAGCCTCAACACAACAGGATAAGTATTTCCAGTTAAGTAAGAAAAGGCAGCAAGCCTTCCAATCCTCATGAAAAACATATCAAAGAAAAAAACTAGATGGAAATTTACCAGCATGAAAATTGGGCCAAAAGGAAAACCCTGGGCCAGATATCTCTAAACTTGTGGAAACTTCAGACATAGAAGTGAACAGACAAGTATGAATCACATGTCACCCAAACTAAAACTTAAACCCAAATGTTCAAGGATTTGAAGAAAGAAGGGTTTCATGTGCAGATCCAAACTTGTAGTGCACCAAATGGAAAATTCCTCTGGATATGAAGGAAATCAGGTTCCAGGGTTCATCATTTCTTACAAACAGGAACATTTAAAAGTGAAGTTAAAAGCAAGTACATATGGACAGAGGTCTGCAATGATAAGATCTGCAATGATTCCATCTACTCAGTGTTATAGGAAATAGCATACAGTAAGCCTATAACTAGAGCAAAAAGAGTTTTCCTTCACATCAAGGTCAAGATCTTTGTTTTCTTATTTTGATATTAGTAAAACACATCAAAGATGAAGCTACAAATATTAGACATTAACTTGGTTTTCCTGCTTCAAGGTTGAGTTTTCACATTGCTTTTATTCAAAGTACCTACTAATTTATCTTCATTTAAATTATTCAGTATTTATTTTAATGCTGCAGTGCTGAGGAGTTCTACTCACAGCCCATGAACCTAATGTCCAAAGTAGCAGAGGAATATTAAAATAAAACTTCTTCCTGAGATTGACTGTTATCTGCATGTGAGGGTTAAAGTTACACGTTGAAAAAAAGAAAAAAAGAGATGGATATGCAAAGAAAAAACATGCACCAGTATGACTGATATCAGTACACTGACAACATAATTACTGACAAGATTTTCATAAATGTTGTGTAAATAAGGAAGTGTTTGAAGGACAGTAGGATAGTTTTGGAGATGTGTATTTGTGCTTAACACACACAAAGGCCTAAATAAGACAAAGCATGAAGATTCTTGTTTGGTCGCTGATTTTTAACAAAGTAGTGTAAGTGGACAAAAAAGGCTGCAATGATTAGAATAAAATGTCACAAAATTATGCATTCCTATTTCCCCTCAATAACAAAATAATTCTATATATAGAATTATTTTTCCCAGATATGTTAAATAGAAAGGGAGTGGATGCACATGTGGGGGGTAACGATCCCCTTTTAATTTTGTATACTCCCATCATTACCACAAAATTTGGTGCACACTGTTTTTGTGACCATTACAGGCTTCTATCAATGGACACATGAAGTAGGAATTTTGGGAACTATACCTTTGACTTCTGGTCTATTTACCTCAAATGGAGAAATTTGAAAATCCTTCCAATTGTACCATTTCTTAAAGCAACCATGGTCACTGTGCTACCTGCAACAATCCCCACTGCAAATTCCAATCCACCTGGTTGGCATGGAGGACAGAGTGAGGTTTAAACTAGGTGATCATCTCGTGGTAAAGGAACAAGGAACATCTGCCATTTTTCAGAAACACCGCACACAACTGCTGATGTTGGAGGTTAATGTTATTTATATACACATTTTAAAACTACCTGCTTAATTTGCATATAGGGCTGCAGGAAAGATTTGGGGAAACACAGAGTAAAAATACATTTACGTACTCTGTGTATCCAGCATTTACATGCATTCATAAAAAATGATCCATGATATTAGAAAATAATACTGAACGACAATGTTAATGTAGTCTCTTCCACATGCCAAAAACTTGTGTGGGTATATGCATAAAGAATGTACATACTCAGAGAGAGACACTAACATCTTGTAATGCAATATGTTTCTGTTATACACACTCCAGACTTCCTAACAGCTGCATATTTTAATATACATAAACCCATACTTGAAAAATAATAAAATGTATTAGTTTTCCACATTAGGCATTTATGACCTAATTTAGGAGAGTATTACATCTTTATAACTTTTAAAAGACCCATTTTGATAAAACATCCCCATAAACAGACTGAGAAAATCAGGGTAACAAGCATCTGTTGCTGCGTTGTTTTCTTAATGGGGTAATAAAATAATAACACATTTTTATAACTTTTCACAACAATATAAAGTATTAAAATCGAAACTGATATTGAAAAATGTTCTCATGGTCCATTTTATTTTATTTTTCCACTATGTAAAGTTACAGTACTTACCTGATTAATATTAATATATCTTAATTATGTTGACACAATGGAAATTTGCCAAAGACATTCAAAGAATGGAAATAACTTGTTATTTCCACTACTGTAATTAAAGTAGTGTATTTAGCTCATTTTATTCACGATATATAAGCAATATGAGTATTATAAGAATGTATAGAGATACTGTACATAGAAATGATGACTTCAGTTATCTAAGGGTTTGAAATAAAAGGTTTGTCTGTTCTAATAACTATTAAAAAAACCTGTTTCTAAAAAAAAGTCACAATGACAAGATCAATGGCTTCCTCTCAAAAACATATGTTACCCAGTTGTAATATATTTTAGAAAAAATAACAGACTATGTTGTATAACACAAAAATAATGAAAAGGCATTAACAATTTAAATTCTGATGCAAAACTGCTATATTTCGAAAAAAATAGTTATTACAAATTTTGAAATTATCTCCTCTGAAACTATGCACCTGTCTATTAGGAATTCAAACTAAGTGAGCTACTGACCTGCACTCAAAGTGGATTTGCATTTCTACAGGGCTACTGAAGCACTGGAGAGTTAACTCTACTTTGTGAAGTGTGACTCATAGCTCTTAGGGCTTAGGGCTACAGATTTTAGGCTAATCTAACTTTGCTTCATCACACGACTCACACAACTTTTCTTGCATTGGGTCTCTAGATCTCATAGTTGTGGTTAAGCTGGAGCATAGGTTTTACAGAAACATCTCATCTTGCTTTTAAAATTTCCAGTCATGGACAATCTGTCACAATCATTGGTTATGTTATTTCAGCACTTAGTTATGTTGTTAAAAATCTATGCCTTATTTCTAGTTTGAATTCATCTAGCTTAAATGTTAAGTTGGCTCCTAGGAGAAGGACTCCTCTCACCTAACCTACCTACACCCATCATCCTGGCAAGGTACACAAATAGGCACTTCTACAGCATGGTTCATTTGACTCCTCTTAAACATCTGCCTTAGGAAGAGATAAAGACCTGTTTTTATAATTCTTGTCTGAATAACTCACCTTATTTCTCTCAATTGACTATAAAGGAAATCTAGTCAATCTGCTCAGATACAGGTGTTTGTATCTAGCCAGAAGGAATCCCATGCTGAATATTGTATAACTGTATGCTAGGATTAAAAAACCTAAAACATGATGTTTTTCTTCTTTAATAGGTCCTTAAAGACTGACTCCACAACACTTTATGTAGTTTGATAAACTACAGAGATCAAGCACTGTGTGTATTTCCATGTCAGGACTTTTTGGTCTCAAATTTTCTCCTAGATGTTTGAGCCCTCTCCAATTTGTCAAGACACAAACACCAAAACTAAACACAGAAGAAAATTCTTCTCTTTCCTATTTCCCCACCTGTCTGTCCAAGGCATCAAGCCTTGCAGCTACAGCACTGTAGTGGGTTCATTGCGTTCCACTGATTTCTCAGGACTCCAAGATATTCTTTCAAAATCACTTTTTTGCAAGACACAGCCCCAGAGTCTATAAACATAGCCAATTTTCTTAATTCACAGATGAAACACTGAACATCTGGCTCTTCTGGAATAAAAATAGTTTGCTTGCACTCCATTTATCAAATGGTAACTCAGTAACTCTCTGTCATTAACTTGTCCTCTTCATTACTTTACAGTCCCCAATTAATTTTTTCTTAAAAATATTTGACAAGGAAACTAAACCCTAAATAAACTATACTTGGACAACTGGAAAGTTTAAGAGCTTGCAATGTAAATGTTTCAAATCTGCAACACACACTATGAATGCAGAGTTCCAGCTACCTCACCTAGATCTTGCTGTTATAAACAGCAACATCAAGGACTTCCAAGCCAAGCAACATAGTCGTATTGCCTTTATATAGTTATACTGCACTTGGCTCCATACCTCTTCTGCACCCTGACAAGAAGTCCAAAGACACCTAAGACAGGGCATTATTTTGTGTCTGCTTCAATTTAAACTACCTATAATGATGTGGGGGCTGCCTACAGGAATTGTGTCTTCATAGAATGAAATAGAGGGTATGTGTTGAATTCAACTGACATGTGGCTTAAAAAAATACTTCAGTGTTCCCATGTGCAAAGCTTCCTCTTAAGGACTACATGGATGAAAATATCCAAACCTTGCTATCCTGGGTTTGTACTTCTGGGAAAAGTTTCTTGCTTTGATATTACAATGTTGGGGTCAGAGTTATAATGCTAAAGCGAGAACTTCCCAACACCATGTCATGTTTTTGGAGTAAACAGCAAAAAGAACTCAGTACATATCAGTTTAAAGTTTTGTTTTTGTTTTTGGAAAACAAAAACAAAAACAAAACAAAAAAACACATTACTAGAAACTTTGAATTCCATTTTTTTTTAAAGTAAAGCTTATGAAGTTGAGTATTACTTCTTTCCCCATGAAAAATAAGAAATATAAAGGGTTGCTTCAGCAACCTAAAGGAAATTGTGCTTTGATGAACTTAGAAGTGTGTAATAAATTATGGGAAGCAAATAATGCTACACATTGTAACCTTTTGCTCACAGACATCGTAGGAAGTGTTTCTTAACCTATAACACAACCGATAAAGATTCTTGGCTGAATAACTTAGGGCTAGTTACCTTTTCATGCTCCTCTGAGATTACTAATGTCAAGCTGCCAGCTCCAGCAGAATTTGGATAAACTGGAGTTCATCTCTCGCCAATACCAAATTCTCTGCCTCTGTTCATTAAGGACCTTCTGGCCACCATCATCATTTAGACAACTAGCAGGGGTGTCATCTCCAATAATGCATGCTTTCTATGCCTTTGTACTCAGATTACAGCTGTATTTCATCTTTTCTTTCCAGGTTACAATTCTAAGGGCATATAACTGCCTTCTTTACTCTGTCCAGATTCTACATGTAATCTTGCTGAGGAAGTTACAGAAATATTTATGAGTCTAGATTTGGAAAAACAAAACAAAACAAACCACATACATTTTCTCATTTGTACCAAGACATAAGGTTCCTACAAAGGTGATTCTACCTGCCCATTGCTTTGAATCTTCCTTTCAGGTGCATAATTACAAGCAACTTTTCACTTGCCACATTCTTCAAGACATGTCCTCCTTCTGTGCAGCAGCACGTTCGCTGTCCAAATGTCAGATTTCAACCACCCCTTGCTGTGCACATACCAAACTTTCAAGGCAGCTCATCTCCTGCCTCATCATTTTGGTAGGAACAAACAGGAACAAACTTCATCACCCACCATCCGTTAATTCTTGCAACTCTTTTGTGCTATGATTTCTATAGAAAAAATCTTACACAAATTTTACACAAATATTTATGTACTGAGACAACTTCCTCACAAGCTGAGCAACAGCATCTCCCTTTACTTTCCTGTTTATCTTTTCATATCTTGATATTTGTCTTCTATATATATTGCAAAATCTATTGAGCCACCATTAACTTCTGTTTTGCATCACTGTATTACAAATAATATACAAACACAGGAGTGATGGATCTTGACTAATGTTCTTACACTGAAAAGCGTTAGTAATAAGTATTTTTCCAGTGAAATGACGATTTTCAGTTAAATGACCTTTTTTACAATAAAATGACAAAAGTTGGCTTCTGCTATGTAAATTGAGATTCCAAATAAAAATCCTACTTTCAGGAAATGCCATCACACACTTTTAGAAAAAAAAATAAAAAAGAAAAAAAAGAAAAAAAAAAGAATAAAGACAGTATAAAGACAGTACTTTCCTGCATATCTCAGGCTAAGCATTCCAAATTACTAACCAAATTTGATAACTTGAAACTGTTTATAAAACTGTGTATCAAAATTAGTATTTTTTTATTATATGAATTGCTTTCAACATATTCTAAAGAGTTGGGATTAATAGCTTTTCATCAATTTGCCGAGCCATCCAGTTTCTCTATTTTGTATATTTTGTACTTAGTTACCTCTTTTTATTGCTTAAATATTGAGGTGGTAAATTATGGACAAAGATGGACTTCATCTATCTGGTATACTATTCAATCGCAAGCTGCTCAAAGTGGCAACAAGCATATACCTTCCACTTTTTTTTTTTTTTTTTGGGGGGGGGGGGGGGAAGGGGAGAGAACTCCATGCACAATGGTGAGGTTGTTTAAACTTTGTTGTTAAGAGATGCATAAAAAAAAACCTTTTTCTCAGAAGCACATAATCTACATGCTGAACCTACACTGTATCTTTTGATGGTAATTTATGTATTGTATCTACACACCAATTAGAACTGTAGCCTTCTTGATGGTAAATAGTAACAATCTGTCCCCTTTCTTGCAAAATAAAATAACCAAACCAAAATTAAGCTGGTGAAATTAATATGTCTCACTTCCAGGTCATTTGTATTGCAATAATTCTGCATGGAGACAACTTGCTTCCAGCAGTTTTATCACCCTCTGCAGTAAAACTAGCACATGTAGTTCTCCAGAGAGTTTTGTTTTTTTTTTTCTTTTGTCTCAATACTTTACCATCAAAAATGGTAGTCCTGTCAGAACATCACCACAGTTAAAGTCTGACCTTTGCCAGCACTCAGTCTGAAATGTTGCATTAGCACAACAGAGCATCTCCAGGCTGGATACCATCCCCTTCCCCACCTACCTGTTGGTGTTAGGAACTCTGAAAATATTTCATAAAGTCATAGAATCATTAAGGTTGGAAAAGCCCTCCAAGATCACCTTGTCCAACCATCCCCCTACCACCAATGTCACCCACTAAACCATGTCCCTAAGCAGCACATCCAACCTTTCCTTGAACACCCCCAGGGATGGTGACTCCACCACCTCCCTGGGCAACCCGTCCCAGTGCCTGACTGTTCTTTCTGAGCAGAAATGTCTCCTGACTTCCAACCTGAACCTCCCCTGGCACAACTGGAGGCCATTCCCTCTAGTCCTATCACTGGTTACCTGTGAGAAGAGGCCAACCCCCAGCTCCCCACCCCTTCCTTTCAGGCAGTTGCAGAGAGCAATAAGGTCTACCCTGAGCCTCCTCTTCTCCAGATCAAACATCCCCAGTGCCCACAGCCACTCCTCACAGGATTTGTGTTCCAGGCCCTTCACCAGCTTCGTAGCCCTGCTCTGGGCATGTTCCAATACCTCAACGTCCTTCTTGAAATGAGGGGCCCAAAGCTGAACACAGCACTCTGGTGCAGCCTCACCAGAGCTGAGGACAGCGGGACAATCACCTCCCTGGCCCTGCTGGCTGCACTATTCCTGATACAAGCCAGGATGCCGTTGGCCCTCTTGGCCACCTGGGCACAGTGCTGGCTCATGTGCAGGTGAGCATCGACCAACACCCCTAGGTCCTTTTCCTCTGCACAGCATTTATTGTGTGATTACTTTTTTTGTGCCAGCACTGTGCCAAACTTAAAAGTTTAGCCTCTTGTTGATTCAGTGACTACTAGCAATATTGGAATTTAAATTACTTGAGATTAAAGGCACGAGATTCTTAGTCAGAGCCTTGAACTATGGAATTAATTTCATACTGGTAAAGCCAACCACAGTTTTTTAACCACTCAGGTACACACCAGGTTCAATAGCTATCTAGCAATCGAAATCTGAAGGAATCCTATTTGGCACAAGTTCTCAGGGCTTTGAAGAGCAGCTCAGAATCTTCACAGAGGAGCAATAACTTACATTTTTATACATGTGCACATTAACTAATATAAAAACAGAGAAACTGAAGAGTAACACACCAAGGAAAGATCCCTCCCTATATTCTCTCTCCTATAAAAGTAACTGCCATGGAGGAAAGGGTATAATTTCTAACATTACATAACCAAAGAAATTGCTTACATAGAAGGTATCTGAATTATTTACAGTGATATAAATAGAAGCAAGAAGCTCTCAATTTAAAAGCAGGAAAATCATCCTGACTCTGAAATTTTGCTGCTGTGGAACAGTAGATACCAGGGATGTACTTGAAAGCCACTGGTTGAAGCTTCATCATAAAGTGGACATTACAGTCACAGACATTAGTACAGTAATACACAGCACTAAAAACATGACTGCTGCCTGATTAACTTTATTCTATTCTTACGTCCCTTTCAAGAATTTCCCTTTACTTCATGATTTTTCTTGAGTTCTACTGACAACTCAACACTGCTCCAGTGCTGTATCCTGCTTAAACTTAATTCCTTTAAGCACCTTTCAAAAGTTTTGAATGAAGTAAATGTTACAAGGCCAGAATAAATGATCCAATTTTAATTTCATCCCATTTTCTGCTCATTGCTAGTGCTTTTTAAGGACCAATACCTACCTTCTCTTACTCTGGCACCTACCTTTACAGTATGTACAGACACACAACTTGCACTTCTTCAGCTACCCTATGAAAATTTATCAATACCTATGAATATTTTCAGAAATGAAACATACAAAATCTCAAAATTTCATTGTACCTCTTACTTAAAATATTATCTCTCTCCACTTAACATATTTTTGTAACATTTTAACTTTCTTCTCAGCATCAGAAATGTCTACATCTTGTCTTTTTTTTATCACTTCCACTACTGGTTTCTTTAAGATCACCATCGTCAGCAAAAGAATTAAATGTCCACAGAAATCAGGAAGCCAGGAAAAATCACTTTATGTACAAATAAGTATATGAAAGTCTTTCTTTTCTTAGCTCTGCTTACTAGCATAGATCCAGATATAGATACCATACATATATATTTCTTTGCCTCTCTGTTTACTTCTCTGAAAATCCTTTCCTCCCACATGCATCCTCTTTCATCTTTTTATCCTACATGCAATAAAAAGGATGTTGATAGAACAAATGAATCAAAACATATATTACTAATAATACTGAAAGCCTCAATTTAGCTTGTGCTTTTGTCAGACTGAAGGTATAGTTTAAAAATTAAGCAGATGATTGCTTTGCTGAATTGAGGTTTATATGACCTTGAAGTTAAAGTCAGAAAGCTGGAATAATGCAAAACCTCAAGGAAGACAAAAAACACAAAAACCCCAAACTGAAATTCATAAAATGTGTTTAGTTGCCTGAAGTTTGGTGCTTTCATTTGGTTCAGCTGGAGAAATATTTGCAAGTGCTAACCAGTGCGCAGTCAGGCTCAATGAAATGGGTCCAGTTTAGAGAAAAAGAGAACTTAGGTGTTGAATAGATCTTCTAGGAATCCTATCTGCAGCAGTGATGTCTTTGCTGCCTAGAGGCTTAACAGAGGGACAAGGGGAGAACAGTCATTAATGCCTCATAGGACACAAAGACAGAGAAAATCAAGCCTCATTTGTTCTACTGCTCACTAAACAACTCTCAGTTTTATTAGTGGTACCAAAGATTTAATTGAGAACCAAGACCTCACTGTATAGGCATGATAAATGGACAGAAACAGTATATGAAGTCCCCGTTCAAACCTCAGAAATCCTATGTCTTCTGTGTACAATACCTAGCTCCACAGGTGCCTACTTTGAGTGTTATTAGAGGACTTTATGAAGGAGAAAACAGGCAACTAGAGTGGAAAATAACAGTTAATAAGAACTGCAAGAAAAATTGTTCCATTTGGTACCAGTATTCCCAGGTTATATTTTATTGCTTTCCAGGATTACGGTTCTGTTCTAGAGATTTTACCTTCTTGTACAGGTCAGTGATGCCAGAGGTGACCAAGTGTAGAGCTTCTATCCAAGCTCAGTGCAATAGCACAAGTCTGCCTAAAATCAGTGATAAAAATAACATCTAAAATGGCTATCTTGTTCACAAGAAATTAAAAGCTCCATGTCATTTTCCTATACATTAATTCCAACTCAAACAGTTATATTACATGATCCTAAAGTTCTCATAATGTTTCATCTAGACAGTTCACATCCTGTCCTACAAAGCTGCACAGCACTGCTGCAGACTTACACAGCTGCTGCATTTCACATTTGAGCTGTCTGAGTCCCTGTTGTAGGTGAACTGACAACTGTAAGTAGTTTTAGCTCATAAAGCACTTTTAAATCATTCAGGGAGAAAAATAAGCACGAGTGAATGCTCATTATCAAGGGGAACCTGAAGGAATTGAACAGAATACAACTACAACTCCTCTTGCATTGTATAATGGTGTAAGCACATAATTTTGCCCCAAATCTAACAGACCCACAAAAATATGGTAACCACAGGGAGCTGAACTTTTATTCTCTGTAATGGTAAGTAATAATAATAATAATAATAATAATAATAATAATAATAATAATACAAAACAAACAAACAAACAAAAACACTTTTGTACCAGAATCTACATGCTACATGGATGCAATGTAGGGACAAAAAATAAAATACAGAAAATAGTGTGAATTATTTAAGATGTGAATGTTTACTTATCTTCTCTCTGTATAGTGTCTCAGAACAGTTCATTGTTATCTTCTTTTTTCCTTAGTATTTGCTGCAAAATTATATTTGCTCACCTTACCCTTGAAACAGATATTTATGCTGCCATATTACTTTTCAGATGACCATGGGCAAAATACCAGAAGTATATATTAGTATACATTCTCATTTATACTAAGGCCTTTTAAACCTCTCAGGAGCTATATAAGAACATACGTTTCATTTAAAACATATTGTATTCTTACCCTAGGATCCTTTTACATCAGTACAAGTGTGTATAAAAAGCCTCTAGTACCTATTTCAATCTGGACATGCAGCTAGAAAAAAAAATAATTATATAGGGTTTATGAGAATAGGAGTTGCTTTGTGTTATATGAGAGATGCAGTTAATTGTAAACTTCAGAGCTTACTTATTATCTTCTCACTAACAGAGCTATTCTGTTTTGTCAAGTCAGAGTACATTTTATTACGAGACATGAAAAGTAAGAACATCTTATGCTGTGAGCTCCTATGCAGAGCAAGCTGTGGGTGTTGTTTCGTACTGCCAGTATCTCATGCAGCACCACAATGGAGAAGCAATCCTCAGCGCAGTTCAGCAGACTAAATTAGTGGAGTTATTTCATGCCAGTGTCTCCTGCCTCAACAGAACCACATCTATACTGCCTAAAAGTCTAGCATGCTGCTTGCAACAATTCATGTACTGTGTTGTGTAGTAAGACACTGATGTATGTGCAATCCAAGAATTTTAAATGTCCCCACAGGATATCAAATACTATCCAGACCGTTTGTAAATACTTTCCCAGTGCTCTGCAGAAAATGAGCCAGTTCTTTTCAAATCTACTTAAATGACATTTTTGTCTTATCTAAAAATCTGTGTTCCTGTTTAATAAACTCATCTGGGCAACTTACTGTTTCATCAGGATTGCAAGCGTATGCCTTCATTAATAAATTCTGCCTGAGCGTTAGGATTACCCCCAGTAGAGACAGCTGGGAAACTGCAATATAAAGTCAAGCAGCACATTTAATGACCAATGAACTTCTGGAAACTTAGTCCAAAATGATACATCATTGTGTCAGACACTCTTAAGCAATATGCAGTTTGGTCTCCCTCTTTAGAAACATGAAACCCCCTGAAACCGCTACCACAAATTGTGAACCTTTTAAATTACTGCCAAGCCACCTGCTTTTCTCCAGGAAACTTCATAAAACTCTCCAAATTAGTAATGTCATTAAGTAAAGCTTACAGAACCGTTGTTATTCTGAAGGAGTATTAGCTGTTTAGTTTAAGGAAACCAGTAGGGATTTTTATCATGGAAAGAACTGTCATGCATATTGTATAACCTATTCCAAATGAAATGCTTTAAAATTTTCTCAAATATGCTATTCTTTTACATTTTAATTTTCCTGGGAGAAAACCATATAACCATGTTCTTAGGATTAAACTCATATCATGAAGAATTTAATTTAGGAGAGAATGCAGAAAGATTCTCAAACTGTTTATGTGCCTTCAAACAGCATTAAGAGCTATATAAATCAAACGTCCAATTCTGCATTTTTGAATAGCACTGGAAGAAATAGTGCTCAGGACGAAGGGGAAGAGAGAGCCTGATTTCCCCTGGTCCTTCTCGTTTTTGAATGGTCCTACACAGAGCGGGTGAGGATGGATTATAGGAATGCCTTCTGTCTAGGAGTCGGCCTAAAACGTACCATCTCATCTTGGAGTAATTTATCCAATAAGATGATTTAGAGGACAGTTCAGTGGCACCATTTTTGGAAGGCAAAAGCAGAGGGGAAGGAATATAAATCAAAGGTGACTGGCAGGTAAAGGATATATGCAGCAATCAGCCAAACCATGTGCACACTGGCACAAATTCAACAAGATCATTTATAAAAATTTTAAGTCGGGAGTACACAAAAGGGGGTCTGGTGCTAACTAAATCCACAGATAGATTACACGCCACTGAAATAAACACTTCCAGATGCTGGCATACAAAAACCTTTTACAGAAAGAAATGTTTTCTTTCATAAATCTGCAAGGAGGAACCTTGGGGTGGGGGCTGGGAGGGAAGGGAGCAAGATTTCCAAACTGAGATTTGACTTCCTACTGTTTTTATAGAATCATAACTCATATATTTCAAACAGAGTGTTAACACTATAGAATAACAAATAACGGCAGACAATAGCTTGAGGTATAGACAAAGACTTTACAAGTGTATAATCATTTAATGAAATAAAATCATTTTTTTGCTTTCAAAATGAGAAGAAACAAGAAAAAAGTGTCATTTTGACTTTTTATATATCAGAAACTGAATATATAACTGAAGGAAAAGTTTTCAAATGCTTTTTGACATAAATACATAATTTCATATTTGAAAACTGATGAAAAATGAAATCCTGACTTCTTCAAAATCAGTATCAATTGATTTTGATTATCAACAGGGGCAGTATGTTATTTACAACATCCTAAATATCAGAGATTTTTCATTTGAATTGATTTCAGTCTATCTAATTTCTTTCAGGAACAGTATTCAAAAATTTGTATCACTCAAGTGCATTAGAAAAATTTAGATGTAACATCCACACTGTGGATATTGAAACAATTATTGAAGATTGTATTGCAAAACTTTTTTCACTACTGTTTTAGTCTGAAGGATGCAGAAAGAAATTCCTTTCAGTAAAGAAGAGTGACTTGCAGACCAGAAGTGAAGGTTATTTTTTTTTAAGTTTAAGGCACCTAAAATAAACATGCTTTTCAGAATTTTCTGTTCTATTTACTTGTTTATCTCTGCAAACATCATACTGTCACACTATCTTTTATATTTTCAATGTTTCCCTCTTTTTTTTTTCCATTTTACTTGTGTGACACTTTTTAGTATCAAGCTCAGCTTTGCTGTGTCTAATCCTATTCCATAAATGTTGTTTTCAAGAGAAAATCAGTGGAGTTAATATAATCTTTATTGAATCGAATTTATCAAAGGCTTTGACGAATTTTAGTATTTTTCTCCCCAAAAACGGATTTAAGCATTCAGTTAAAAACTGAGCTCAGTCAGGTCCAATAATGAACACTTTAAAACCACCAGAAGTGAAAGGTCTTTGTTTAGGACATCACTTGATCATGAAGCTATACTATTCACATGCATGTGTAAAGTATTGAAGTTCATGTGGACTACTTGCATGCATTATTTAAGAACCTATAAGCATACAGACAGGACTGTGTGAGGCCCAAACCATGCAAGTCTCTGAGCACACTCTGGCATTACATGTTCTTCACACAGGGAATGTCACAAGCAGTATCATAAATGTGGCTTTGTAAATATTCATTGTTTAATGATGCTTATGCAATTTTACGGGGCTGAAATTTTTAACAAGAGAAGGTTTAGACTAGCAAGTCATTTCATGCTGAAATTACTTGGGGCCTGAAGGAGTATTTTCCCCAAAGAAGTAAATACCCAAACAAAAGTTGGTTATACCCTCTGTTCATTCATTATGCTCCATTTACACACACTTACGCTGCTGAATAATGGCCACTGTCTTCCACAGGTCTGTGCAGTATTACAGTTTACATTTATAATCTCAGTTTCTCTTTAGCTAAACATCGAAAATACTTCATTTCAGAACTGGCATAAACCAGAGGGGACAAAGAATCCGTTTTGGAAACATTTTCCTATTCTTTTTGCGCTGCTGTAGCTGACAACTTTCTTTTAAATTTCAGAGCAGAGGATGCTATCTTTTGACTAGAGTTCTTTCCCATGGTCACAAGTACTATTTACAAATGTGTGTTATTCACCAGTTTAATCATTTCAGAAATCAATAACTGTTCATATCAAGATTTTGGGTAATCACTATATATTGATCACAGAATATTTTTGATTAACAATTTACTGCTTGTTATCCCAAGTGTTAGAAATAAAGTTGATTCAAACAATGTAAGTTCTTTAGAGAAATTGTGCTTTCATTCCTTGTAAGAAATACATGACATATACATCTGATATTTTTGTGAGCACAATGGCATAATTAATATTGTTATTTAGAAAAATATTTGGATGAATGTTATACTTATACCTAAATCCAGTCAAGACCACAGAACATTTTCACTGTGAGTTTACCAGTCAGTTTTTTACATTATTCTAAAACTAACATTTTATTATTATTTTGCTTTGATTTTTTATTGTTTATTTATTTATTTATTATTCACCAGTCTATAGAAACACTTAGCTTATTAGAATTTGGATTGGTATTGAGTTTGATCTCATTTAAAATCTTAATGTTATTGAAATCACAGACGCTGCCCTGGCGTAAATTAATTAAGAGTCCAGAACCAAAGTTTTGTGAAGGAATTTCATTGCAAGGATGTATAGAAGGAAGGTATCCTGCAAAGATAGATGCACATCATGCTACAAGAGAGTGTAAATTTTCCTCAAAAAAACTTTTCACTGCCTTCCTATTGAACGTTCTCTACACGTAAGAGAAACAATCCTCCTTCCCCGTCATTCTAGGTCACACTTCAATGTACCTAATACTTAGACCACTCATCTGAATGAACCACAAAGTAACCTAATCATATGGTTATATTCTCCATGTTGTGACACCAACATCATTTACATGAGCTTTTGGGACAGACTGTGCTGATGCTTAACTACCAGACAGTCAGTATTATTATACTCCTCTAATATCTAGATGAATTATGAGAAAAAGAATGTGTGTAAAAGATTGATAACAGAGGTTATGTCCAAGCATTAGGCCATTCTTATCAATTAATTTTATAGCCACACAAAAATTCATCTCTGAATATGAAAAGTCCGTTCATCTTAATGTAGGCATACTTCCTATTAGGTTTTGCTTGAACAAGGAAGTAAGATTTAGCCTGCAATGAATTAATGGCCACAAAATGTCTTCTTTAAGCTAAATACACAGAGTACAGAAAAATAGACTCAGGTACAACAGACGGAATTGCATCATCCCACATGATGAAGAGTTACGTATGTTCTCTTTCATGTCTTGAAAAATTACATAGTGCTATTTTAAAAACTCATTATGTATATCTCTGCTCCTTGAAAGTCTGGGCCATGCTTTAAAGTAGTCAACAATAAGCACCACCCAATAATGTCAAAAGAGAATATGCGGATAAAATATATGTCTAGACTACCTTAGACATGATACAATACAGAAGAATCTAGAGTACACTTGCTGCTTTCCATTGTGGCTTGCACTTGGAGACAAAACCTAACTACTCTAATTATGTTAGTCATTTTGACATAGCTATTAAGGTCAAAATAAATGCAAACGGATCATTTTCACTAGTTTAATGTTAGTTCCCATTTACCATATGATTATAAAACTTTCAATGTGCTCTTTTTGTCCAAACCAACATCCATCAAATGCTCCTAAAGAATAAATTACACAGCCAAACTCTTCTTCCAAAACTGCCTTATTAGGAACACCTATCACCAGCTTGGATGGAAGAGCAAGGACAACCATGACAAAACAACAAAGAAAAGATGTCAGAAAATACCACTGCTGGTGCTTGACAAACACACAATAACCTTGAGAAAATAATCCCAAAAGACTATGTACTTTTTGTTACAAAATATTCTCCTATATATATATATATATATTTTTAATCAAGGATATAATCACAATGCTGTATACGTGAGGATGGGGTTTGCAGTAGTAAATGATGAAGTTTGTACTTACTATCAGGTTCTCCATTTTAGAAGTAACATTAGCATTTTGAAATGTTCTACCAAAAAAAAAAAAAAAAAAGTTCTTTGCATAATATCCTCCAGAAATCTAGTCATTTCTGAAAGAAAATATGCTTTCAGCTGGTAACTAAAACTAACCTGATTCTTCTCAGTTCCATTAAGTTTCAGCTACTCAAAACCAGCAAGATTCGGTGAAACCAAGTACAGAACGTGAATCACAACGGTACAACACAGCAATAGCAGGGTTCTAGAATGTATGTCTCAAACTGCACCAGAACACAAAATCAGAGGCTTGCAAACCCTTGGGAACATTTTGAATATAGGTCAACGAGGGTCAACTCATTCTGAAATGTCAAAGAATGAAGCTGGCAGGAGTCCTATTAAAATCCTAGACTTTCAGGTGCAGAACCTAAAAACTGTGGAATTGCGATATTGGATGTAAGCTTCCAAATTTTCTTTCATACACCTAGAAGCATGAGTCATGGAACATCCATTATCCTATAAAGTGCTTCAGTTTCCTAACTACCAATATCAGTCAGTATGACCAGCCAGTTGACATGCAAATCCACAAGCCACATGTTCTTTGACGAATTCCATATGGCATGGGTTTCTCTCAGTCAACAGCATCCTGGGATGAATATTCAAAGAAATTTTGCTTTGTTTCTGCCCTTCCTTCTCTCTTGTCTCTCCCTCTGGCGTCAAAGACCTAAGAAACACTGCAATTCTTTCAAATAAAATTGCCAAACACAGCACATCAGATATTACCCCTGAAAAGTCAAGTAGTCAAGTGAATTTTTGAATCGATGTTAACAGGAAAAAGAAAAAAAAAAAAAAAAAAGCAGTTTGAGGAGTCTGTAACAATGATGTTATAAAAAGCTAAGTACCACAGCAACTATTTCTGCTACTAGTACTGTTCACCTCTATAACTGGTATAATTGAAAATACTCAATCTCTCTATGTTTTTAAAAAACATCCACCTAACAAAACTAATCATTACCTAATAGTCTTAATTTATTTATTTTGTTTTCATTCAGAACAGTTTACATTAATTCTCAGTTAGTGACATCACTGGTTCTGGGCTAAACAGTCTAAACAGTCTTACTAACCCAGTAAGACTGCATTTAGGAAATGTACCTGGATTCTCATGGGAAACCAAGATGCAAAGCACACCAGGACTCTACCACACTAACCTCACACAGCAATCTTAGATTCATACCCAGTAAAACACTGGATGCCAAGTACGAAATGACTCTTGGTGTATGCAGGAAGAACTCCTTTCTGATGTACTGTGAAGCTATTATTCCCAGTCAAATGAAATCTTAGTCATAATTCATTATATTTTGCATTGGCCAAACTGCCACAAAAGCCCTTCTACCTGGAAGTCTGAAAGAAATTAGGAGATGGGAAGATGGGAAAATACACAACCAAAATATATGCAAATAAATTACAGAAAATTAACCTCTCCTTCTTCAAGGGCTTTTTCACACAGTACCCAGCTTCAACAAATTAGTTCTCTACCCAGACATACCAGCAGACCTTTGAGTTTTCATGCAATTAAAATGACCACTGTCCCTTAATTTTTGTAGTGTTTGATAAAAATATAGATGGAGCACTCAGTAGCCCCCTGTAATCTATATTAAAAAACTACTTCTACAACATATAAGATTTAATGATGTTGTAGTCTGTGGCATTTGTGCAATCAAACATGGATGAGCTATATTAGCAATCTTCCAGCTGATCTTTCTATAACCATGCTTTCTATATGGGCAATTCTTCAGATCTTAGGAATAGGAACCATTTGACATAGGGTATGTATATTTCCTAGATAGTGCAAAACTTCAAAATAATTTTAGACAGAAGTCTGAGGTGTCATATTCTCTATGGTGTCGTATTGAAAAACTGTATCAGAAGGATCTAAACCTTCCCCTGACCTTACTGAAGCCACTAGAAGGGATATTTTCAGGGACAGATATAGTAAGTGAGGGACTGGCAGTCATCATGGGCCTGCAGCATTCAGAAAGTTAGTACTTGAACCAAAGCTGCCAGGGAATTAGTTTTCTAACTAGAAGAAAAAACATAGTTTATCAGACACTTTGAAAACATCCAAGGATGGGTGATGTGAAGAGACAGCCATGAATTGCACCACAACATTACTCATAGAAAGTCTTTCCTCTTTTAAAAATAAGAGATTTGAAGAATGACAAAGGTTAATTGAATGAGCTGAGAAAACTAAACTCATTTGTTTTAATCATTTGGAGTAGTAGTATGTAGTGACAATGGAGCTAAACAATGAGAACCCTAGCACTGAGAACAATCTGATGCCCTACTTGTAAGATGGTATAAGGAAGACTTGTCTTCCTGAATCCCATGTGAGGACCTGGAAGATAAGATCTGCATCAACATCAGTGAGTTACACCAGCAAAAGAGATCTGAGAGGGATCCTGGATATAAACAACTGCTTTCTTGTTTAAATCTAAAATACAAAAGTTGATTTTGGAAATTCCTGGAATGGAACCAACCTTATGAGGTCCACTCATCTGTCTCCTCCAATATGATGCTTCAATACGATACCATGACTGATGGTGCTCAGGCAAGAATTCAGCCTGCCCATAACTGAACCTCACATTGAATGCAACCATCCCAAAGTTAGTCCCACATCCAAAGAAATTTCTTGATGAAAAAACACTTTGCTGCCAAGACAAAATTAGAACCAACATCTATGTGTATAAGGCTCCTGGTCCTCCTGATCTAGCATACCTGGCTGCTCTGCTGTTAGCAGAACGATTGAGGAATGGAAAAACAATCTAAGGAAAAGCAGAACAACCCACACTGCAATGAGGGCTTGTAGGGTAAGAGCAGAAGAACATTCTCTTATCAGTTCAGATCTTCTTCTGAGCTGTTCCAAGGAAACAAGTGAATTTTATTCAGAGAAGCAGAATCAAGGTCCATGCATGAGAGTCTCTATGGGAAGTGATTCAAATAACCTTTGGAGAGTATCTGGGTCAAATATGAATGAACCATCGCTGATGACCGTGTTATTAATGTCTTAAAGAAGGGCAGGTCTCTTCTGGTAACCCACACAGGAGAACAAAGGTAGAGCTTTTTCACATTTTTGGAGCCTGATGTTGAACCTGGAGAATGTTTTTGCAATCCTGTAAGGGTCTTGCCACTGATGAGGGTGACCTTCCAACAGGGCAGAAATTAGCTTTAGTCTAAGAACTGCAGAGTCCTGGCTTGTCAGAGCTGAGATTCCTCTCCTTCAAGACATGGGACTTAACCTGGGAGTGTGACACAGCTTAATGCTGCCCTTAAAGACGGCACAGTCACATAATAAAAAATGGAAAATAAAAAATATTGGCAGGATAAAGTCAGGTCACAAGTGAAAAAGGATTTTAAAATGCCAGAAGAGTACAATAAAGCAGCCTGCTTGCTGCTCCACTTTCAGAAACAGTAAACAGGTGAGGAAAAAAAAAAAAAAAAAGATTCAAACCTACATGTATATGGCAGAGAAAAAACAAAAGACTGGTATTGACAAAACCTGCAGGTTTATAGAAAGGCTGTGAGAATGGTATCTGCTTTAGGATTGAAATGCTATCATCTGAATAGGATTTTTCATATAGAACACTGATTTTTTAGTCTCTCACAATCTTAAATCGAGACGTATTATCAGATATTTTGCAGAACGAGATTTTTAAAGTTGTTTCTCCAGATGTACTGAGATTTAAACTAAATCCATTTGTACTGATGATAAAGTCTTTCTAAAACCAATTTTGTTAAATCATAAACACTAAAAACGATACGCAGTGAATTTCAGGGAGACCACTGAATGCCTCACTTTAGGCAGCATGGCAAAAAGCCAAAAGCCAACTCTACTTAAATTAAAAATAATCTCCCAAATGAAAATGTTTGCTCTCTGCCTCATATGACTGGCTGCAATGAGATAGGAATTATTTAAAATGAAGAAATAGTCTTGGGCTGTCCATTATTTCTTACTAACTTAAAGTGAGGGTAAGGTTCTTCTGTAAATCCTCCTTAATGTTGAATAGACATACATCTAAGAATTTTTCAGAATAACATACTTCTTGTTTTAAGAAAATTGTTGTTGAATGCTTTGAGTAACTTATTTTGCCCAATAATCCTGTTATGAGACTTTCTGTATGTTCCTTAACTTGTTATTTCAGGTAATTGTGTTCACAGTCAGGATTCTAGGACTGATTATACATTCTCCCTGTACAAAAAACATATTTGCACTTCTTTTTTTCTTCTTAGCAATCTCAGAAAACTTAGTGTGAAATATCTGTACATGAAGAAAAATCTCACAACAGACTCTGTGAGGGAATCCTAGCAATGATTTTGTGTTCAGCTTTATAGTACCTATTAATTACAAATTCTCATGTGGAAGAAAGATAAGCAGGCTTATGAGAAATCAAAGAAAATATGGTTAAAAAATAAAAATAAATATAAAAAATAATAATAATAAAAAAAATTATTCCTAACTTGTCTACATGACGTTAGGGTTAGTTTTTAGGGTGGAAACAGCTGAAAGCCTGACTTCACTGAATCTAATGACACATAGCTATTGATGAAAACTCAATATTTCTCTTAATCATTTAGTAGATGAATGCCAGTCTTACTCAACAAGTGTTAAATTCAGTCTTATTTACTAAAAGTCAGCTTCACAGAATGAAATTTCTTTATATTTCCACAATAAAAAATATTTTGGCAGACATGTCATTGCCTTATCATAATAATCATATAAATTTATCTCTGGACAAACTCTGGTGCCAAACAATTATAATCCTCACTGTCAAACAGAAAACAGAGGCAGAAAGATCTAGATTTGTAATAGGCATCGTTGGTTTGGTGTCTCGGTTTAAGACCCATAAGAACTCATTTTTTTCAGGATACTGAGAACTTGAAGCATCCAGAACAAATGCAAGTGACCGTTTGTAAAATTAGGCTTTAAAGGTTTTAGACTAAATTCCACTCTAAGTATTATGCCATAATAATGCCACATAAGTCATGAATGCCACTGTCAGAAATCAATTCTAGCTTTCCTGACGATTGGTGGAATCTTTCCATATTCTAAATTCTGTAGAATAACTTCTCTTCTTGTTTTTCCTGTTTACTTCTTGCTCTCTCAAAACAGTAGCAAGAGAACTATCGGGTAATACTAAAGATCCAGATACCTAAGCTTAGAGATATTATGGGATTTCTTAAATAAGGCACCTGTAGCTGCCTAATGGATATGACAAGCATCGTGAAGAAGGTCCTCCTGGGCTAAAAATGCAAACCATACAAGTTATTCCAGCATCTGTCTTTAAGCAACCAAATCAAGTCTGATGAGTCTACCTCAGACAGTGCTCAGACATCACCCTGAAGAGCTCTCAGAAAAAGTCAGAATCCGAGAAGAAAACCATCAAGTTTTCTTGAGGCAAAAACTGGCTCCAGCTCCCTCCTCTCATTTCACTGTTGAGCACCTTTGCGCTCAACAGTGAAATGGGGAAAAGACTTCAGAAACAATTTACAATGGCAATTTGAGTCTACACAATGCAGTTACGAAGGTGTGCTTTCAAACACTCATTTGTGTGTACTTCAGCATAGTCAAGTTTGGCAACCTAAGTTTAAATAATCTCATGGTTGAGTCTTCAGCCATTTCTACAAGCAGATGTTTATCTGTATTGGTAATATTCTGAGCTTAAGTCCACTTTCAGAAAGCGAATTACTAAGGTTCAGATAATTACTACTGGTTCTGACCAGTTCTGAAGTATCCTACTAAATCCTCTTCACGATGGGAAAATTAGGGATCCTATGCTGATTCTACTAGTCTTCTGAAATGAACCTCTCAAGCCAAGATGCTCATCAAAGTCACCTTTTACAGAATCAAAAATATTAGAATTATCTAATAAATCTGATTTAACAATAGAATTCAGAGGATAAAACACAATGGATAAAAGACAGAGGATTAAACTCAAAAACATACTTCTCATTTACATGCTAAGTGGGAAAATATGGGACAGGATGGACACCAGCATGAACTGTGGTTGTGTTCAGGCTCTTGCAAACACCAAACCTGCAGTTTGTTAAGTGTCACAAGAAGTGCACCGAGTAAAGCCACTTTTCCTCCTGGTTCTGTCATCAAGTCTACGAGGTCACGCAAATATATAAAGAAAGTATTGTGAAGGCAGTGGCAATTGGAGAAAGTAGAAGTTAGTTCAAAAGAAATGCTGCCGCAGCACTGCTCAAAATGGCTAGGTAGAGTATTTTTTAAATCAACAGTGAGAGTCTGGCAATAGGAAAAGGTAGGGTCAAAGGAAGCATCTGTCTATGTTCACGCTTTCTGCATTTGTAACGAACTTATGGGAAGTTTGGGGTAGTTACTTTTCGGACAGCTGTGATTGATAGCAGTGAAAAGAAAAATGGGCAAATCAGCAAATCTAAATGGATACACTATAATATCTTTCATAATGCTCTTCCTGATATTTTTTTTTATTAAAAAAAAAAAAAGAACAGTATTACAGCTCTACAACATCTGTATGCATCTACAAGATTATCCATGATTTCTTGTCTCTTGGCTTGTTTAGAAAGAACAAGATTTAATCATCATATTAACCATGCTGACAGCAGATAGTGTCAACAAATTAAATTGTTCAGTTAGCTGTATAGTTTGGGAAATTCACAAGTTAGCAGGACACTGAAAAAATTAGAGTATTTCACTATATCTTGTGGTTGCAAAGCAATCATAGTTTGGTTAATAACTAAGCTGCCTTTTTGTGATAGTTGGAGGAGGAAGACTTACCTTTCTGTAACTGTTTATAAGAGTTCTTTCCAAATAAAATAAAACCAAATATATTTGCTTTCAGAAGCTATAACCATGTTCTTTGCTTTATCTCTTGCAAACTTCTGCTAAAAGCTCTTCTCTATTTTGGATTAGAAATTCTATGGTACGCTTCACATGATATTAGTCTGGCATTTGTGAGTGGCAAAGGAGAGAGGTAAAATTAGGTAAAGAGAATAATATCCCAAACATCTAGTTCCGTTCATAAAAGTATTGCCCTTAGTTTTAACACTAAGAAAATTATAACTTCACATGCTCTTTTACTTTTTTTTTTCTGTTCCTAGCTTTTGAGGTCAAGTACTACTGTTTCCTTGATGTTTATGCTCCTCCATATAATTTTCATGGAGATGAATTTCCTCCAGATTCAGAATAATTTTTCTTTTCTAAAAACTCTGCAAAAATGGAAAATTTCTTCATAATTTTTCAAAGCTGAGATCAAGTGTGTTTTTTCTATAATAATTACTTTGAGCTTCATTCTTTTCTAAATGCATTTTTTAAGCTAAATAACAATATATGCCACATAAAACAATAGCTCATAGAAAAATAACCCCAATTTGTGACATCAGAGACAGACAACTTACACTTTTTTATCAGGTGAGAAATTTAAATAAAGAATTTGTTTGACTGCTCTGGACAATGGAATTGCCATTTGCATAGAAAAAATGATGGCAAAACCTCATAACCCATCAGTGTTTTACCACAAGCTCAGTTCTATTACATTTTAGTTGAGGTTCAAAGTTGTCTAAAGAAACCAATCTCTTCTTTCTCCAACCCTAAATGTGTCACTTGAGAGTTCAGCTTCCAATAGGAGCAGTATCTAACACACAACTAATTTTAGAATATAAAGTGCTCCTCACCATATTGGAATACATATAATTTAAAATAACTGTAAACCTAAACTTTGCAAAAACAGAAAATTCAAGCACTAACAAAAAAGCATAATTTGTAATTGAAAGAAAATAATATTTAAAAGAAAAAAAAACTTTTTTGTCTTTCCAAAAAGAGACAGAAATTACTAAGTTTTATTTCCCAAGAGCATTATGCCACTTTTATAAAGAAAATTACAGTCACCACAAATTGCTCTCAACAATTCCAAAGCTTCTTCATTTGACCACTTGAAAATCAAAGTTCTTTAAGATTATAAATATAACTTTTTATAACTCTGTTATTACGTACTGTGAATGGGGAAAGGGGGCCAATCTTGTGGCCATAGCGTCGAATGGCCTCTCTGATGTGGCTGGGCTGGATGGCATCGCTTTGAGCCTCTATACCACAGGCTGCAGTGCTCTGCAACAGAAAAACACATAAATTGTTACTAAATCAAAAACACACAACAGACCTACAGTGCATAAAGTATGAAAATAAACCTTTATAAAATGGACCAATTTTTTTTTTCCTGAGGATACACATCATTGCTGCCACACACTACATTAGAGAAAAAAAGCTATTAACAAATCAAAGAGGACTTTTACATGAACTTTGCTTAAGAGACCCAAAGAACACCATATTTGTCCTCTTAAATCTTTCACCTAGTGCTGCTGTATGTTGCAATTGAAAAGAGCAGCAAATGTTCTAACTAAAATGAAAGGGTCATATAAGTCATACTGCAATAACCACAGAAACTATTTTTAAAACATTTCAGGCTTTCATTATGATGTCAAGGGGTGGGGAAAATATTGAACAAATACCCAAAGTGGAAAGCAATTTGACACCAAAATCACCATTGAGTAATATCAGATTGAAATTTGAAGATGAAACATGTGACGTTATGATGTTAGAGGGATGAAAAAATATTTTAATTATCTCAAACTGGAATGTTTTCAAATTTTAAATAATTTTTTGGGGGGTGATGAGCCCTGAATGGGAAAAATAAGATTTCACTGCTACCAGTTCACTGATTTTACAAAAGCATCCCCAAGATTTTAAAATAAAAAGTTCCTTTTTTCCCCTTTCTAGTCAAATGGTAATGTTCATTTAGGCTTCATCCAGACATGGCTGTTTGCCAGAATTCAGGTGACTTACCAGAATGATGTCTGCTTGGTAATAAATTCATGAAAATAGTATTAGTGAATGCACCAAGAACAAAAACTTACGTTATACACTGAAATTAAATGTACACATGTACCAGCTTTCCCCATATATTTTACACTACATGTTAATGCTTTAAAACTTGGGGTATTTTTTACAAAAGAAATTTCTAGAGTGCCGAGTCCACTGAAACCTACGTACCTACATACAGAATTATTCATAATAAGATGGTGGATTCTTCCCTGTTCATTGACATTTGTAACGGAATGTGAAACTCAAATATTTTTTGCTGGAATGGGTCTTCGTGGACTAAAAATAACATTCTCCACCAAATTAACTCAATAACTCAATGCCTCAGTTATATCTAGTACATACCTAACCAAATTGGATATGTCATGGGAACATTTAATTAAAATTGTGCACTTCTTAGAATTTAATTATTTTAAAAGGCATTAAGATAAACAACAGAAATTTTAAATAAACTCACAAAACTAGTGAAATACAATGTATCAAAAATTTAATCCCCATCTACATTTTTGTTCCTAGGAATAATAATGGAAATTGCCCAGAGAAGCAAAACATATTCAAATACAATACAAAAAAAAAAGGAAGAGGAGAAAGCAGTCTAAATGTATTCAGAAAGATTTTAGGATTCACTACAGGCTTTCTAAATACAATGTAAGAGCAGCAGAGACAAAGTTGAACATACTGGAATTATCTAAGGCCCTGATGACACCTGAAGGAGAAAAATCTTTTTCTAACTGTCAGTATAAAAATTACCAGTAAAATTCAGTGAAAAATAAGTATTGATTGTAAAAGAATAACACACATGAAAAAATCATAAGTCATTCCATTGTTGTGCAGCAAAACGATTGCTGCCATCACATTTCTTTCTTTAAAAGAAAAAAAAAAAAGAGCTCTAAGTGGTTAACACAGAGCTTCCTAACCAGTTTATTTAATCAAATCTATTTCCCCTGTGGTTTTAAGGTACATATAGTCATAGAATACCAAGGACCTACAACAGAAGACAGGAATTGTAATATTTACTTTTCATACACCGAATGTGAGACGTCCATATTTTATGCAAAGTTAACAAATATTTAGATTGAATGCAACCAATTGGCATAAAAATATAGGTGATCAGGCAAAGCTGTCATAGGCAAAGGAAGCAGCTGCCTAAGGCTGCAGAGAGCAAGACAATCGGAACAACCTCTTTGCCTACTTTGTTTATACCTTGAGCCTCAAAACCTACTCTAGCTGCTACTGTCAGAGAAGGGGTTGGTTATCTGGATTGGTGTCTTCTACTGCAGCTGTAGAGGAACAGCTTGTCTTAGAAGCAGCAACTGTCACCTCAACAAAACACAGAGTAGTCTTATCTAAGTTCTGACCGAAAAAATATTGAACATGTTTGTCCATACTATAACATCAGTAGTTAGCATGCGATGTAGCTTAAAATCAATGTGAATTAATATTTAAAATGATACACATCATATCCTCAAGATGTTTTGGTTTCTTTGTCTTTTTTCATACTTCTGCACCAAATACCTTTTTTCTTTTCCTTTGTTTGGATTTGGTAGAGTCCTGTCCTATTCCTCCATTCCCCAGGGCTCCTGATGGTGTTTTCCCAAGATGTTGCTGTCCTGCTGGAGCTGGGGGGGTAGGCGTAGGGGGTGGTGTGTTTTCAGGAGAATCAAGACTGGTCTTCACACTTGTAGCCTGTCCTAAAAGATGTGGCTATCAAAACAAGATGTCAAACAGCTGTTATATAATCAAATCACAACATAGAGTTATTGTCTTCTTAGATTTACTCTTAGAAGAGATGCAATGAAGCATTAAGTTTGCTAATTCTAGCAACTACTGTAATATCTATATCGCAGCAATGCATGACATACAGCACATATTGTACTGTCGCCTATTGTACTTGTCACCTACTGCTGACAAGTATGGGTGTGAACTTTAACGTCCCAATCTGCAACAGAGAGAGAAGGAATTTTCACCCAAGTAAAGAGAAGTTACATTTAAATGTAAAGATGCTGTTAAGAATTTAATTTTTGGAGCTATAATTTAATGTCTTTCCTCTTACATCTGTTATTTCAATGTTAGTAAACTCCATAATAGAAGACCATACCAAAACTAGATTTCAAGATAACCTACACTGAATGCAACAGTCTACCAAACACATGTAATACTAAAATATAAAATGCATTTATTCTCACACCCCTGCAATAATAATTACATGTATATAAATACATGAGAAATCAACATTTACCTCATTTGAGTTGTGATACTGTATGAAGGTGGCAGATATGGCATGACTGAAGGGGTCACCAGCCTTAGGAACCATGTCCTGTTTAACCAGAAGGGCCATGTCTACCAACTGCAGGAGGAAAAAGAGCTAATATTAAATAGGTAGGCTTACTGACGTGGTACTCACTATGAATGCAACTATAACAAAGAAGAGAGATAGGAGTTGTGGGTTGAGGCACATTATTCTCAGTATTTCTCAGTAGAAAACAAGATTACTGAGATATTTTAGCCTAAGGAACTGTCCTTTTCCACTTCTGTAAATATATGGAGTAATTTATCTACCCAAGAGGGCTTGGCTTGGCACTAAGGTAACATTTTGTTTTCCAGGAAATCCTGCTTTTTAATCCAACTGTGCAATAGGGTTTAATGAACCTCAGCGCACTGCCAAAGGTCACATAGCAAAGTATGTGGTTTCAGTTTGGACTTGAATAAAGTTCGTGCTGGACTCCGCTCCCTTCTGTAAGCATTAGAAAACATTTCTATTTGTGCATCAGATGGATGAATATGGTATAGCACTCATCTGTCATATAGTAAATTGAAAGATAGATAGGAATTCTATTAACTTCTTGCTTCCAAAGGTGCCTACTATACAGTCACCTGAGTTTGAAGTACGTCCAAGAGTTACCAATTCATACTGTTTAACTAGAGTTCAACCTGTAGGGTATACTTCCTTACCTGTGCCACAGTCTCATATGCTAAATACGCCAAAATCTCCATTGCAACTGCATTTGGCTTTATTTCCATACTGCTACAATCCAGCCAGTCACGAAACTTGGATGCTTTTTTTGCTGTCAGTTCAAATCATAAGGGAAAAAGAAAATGTTAGCAGCAGGGAGGCAAAATAAAGCATTTTTCCGGTCACAGAAAATACTGCCAATGTTAAACATGGAGTGTTAATGCAGTTTGATCGGCCAGGGAAGGAATTCAAAATGGAAGTACCGAGGAAAGTTGATTATTTCATACACAACATCTTGGAAACCCATGAGCAGCATGGAGGAAAGAGAAAAATAGAGATGATCGATCACACAAGAGATTTCAGAACAAGGAAGAGTCTACCTCAGAGGACAGTAGATAGGACAAATCTGATCTTGAATGTACTGAATGGTAAATAGGATTGCGTCACATTTTTGATGAATGACAGAAAAAGGCACTAGAAGAACTCAACGCAAATCTGAGGCTTGGAACCCAGATAAAATTATATAATTGAGTTAACAACAGCAAAGACAAATAAAGAAGGACAGAAGAAGAACTGGGAAGTTCTGTGTTAACAGTGCAGGGATTAGGTGCTGACAAGCCAGCCAAAATGATTTGTAGAGGAGTGTTTTTAAAATGTGTGTTGGATATAAAGACATAAGGATAGATGTAGATCTGCAAATGATCAGCATTCAGACAAGAACTTCACACTGCTAATGGATGAGATCACTTAGGAGAAAGTACAGAGAAAAATATGGAACAAAGAAACATGAGAGACTTGCTGAGAGAGTAAAAGGAAGAACAAGAGATATGAAAATGGAACAGAAAAACCATCATGGAAATTCACAGAAGAACCAAAAAAAAAAGGATGATCTTACTTAAGGCAGTGGCAGACAAGCTGATCACAGAAAGAAACCAGTTATACAGTGGTCTTAAAGAGAGCTGTTTGTGAAGACAGGACAAACAAAATGTAGTAAATACAAGCTGGGAGAACCGTTTGAAACAGTTTCTTTAAAGGAAGCTTCCTTCATTAAAGAATAAAAAGCAGAAAACCAAATGTCAATAATCATTATTTTTTAGGAGGGAATGAGATCCTATGGTGCTTGATCCTTTGATGGACCTTTCCTTTTGCCTGTCTTTAAAACCACACAGAAATATGTGGTGCTCTAATTAGGAATATATATTGTCAGAACAGATCTCTTGGAGTCCAGGATTTGTGACCCAATTCTCATGGGTTTATATAACAATAAAAAGGATTTGTTACTTTAGACAATATTTTTTTTATTGATAAATTAAACTTTTAATAGAATAATGAGACAATAAGCATAAATCATCTTTGTGTTAGTTTTGAACGAATGTTCTGCATGGCCTTTAGAATGTGCTATCTAGTTGAGTTCAAATTATGTAATTAAATTTGTGAGTGAGTCTCTTTTTCTACTATTTTCTAAACACTGTAATTATCATTTATTAATGACATTAAATGTCAGTGAAAAAGAATTGTATAGACACAGTTATTTAAAAACACTATGAAAACACTGTCAAGGGTGTTTTTATAGATCACAGTCCACTGGTCAGCAACGTTTGATGTGATTTTGCAAATTTAAGATTTGTATTTGTTCTGTCTCCAGATGACAATGTTCGGGTTTTAAAAACGACTCTATCGCAAACCTCTCATTTGCTGAAGTCACCCTAATCTGAGCTATCATTGATCTAATGGCTCACAGATGTATGATGCCAAATTATAACTAAGCTTACAAAACATACTGAATTAGGAAAAGAAATGCTTACAAAACATGTTTTCTAACATTTGCTGACACAGAACAGTATTTCGAATGTGTCATTTATTTGCCATAAATGACTCACTCTTTCTTCGAATTTAAGTGTCCTGCTAGGAAGAACAAGATAAGGTCTCTCATTTAAAGACACCATTGTGTTCTAGTGTGCGTTGTAGGATCATGTGCTGTTTTGTCATGACTTTTACTGGCTCCCTCACCTCACTTTCTCTGACATTTGACCTAAAACCTTAGTCATCACTTAACCGCTTCTGTAATGATGTTTTGCTACATGATCAAGCCCATTAATTTACAGCTCATTATAGTTGTGGCCCACAAGTACTTCTAGTAAGTTGGTTTTCAGTGCTAGTAAAGCCCTAATTCTGTCATCATGTTATTAGTGTTGGAATGGCGTATACTGATGAATTTGGCTAATGTTGAATAAATTCCACAGCAGGAGCTTACAGCTTAAAATAGAAAAAGACTCTTTAGTAAGTTCTTTGTGTCTCTGCGGATACAAAAATAAAAGCAAAACTTGCTGCTCTTCCCTAATTTTAGATGCATTCCTAAGAACCTGCAACCATGAAACTTTATTAATGTGCTGACTGTAACAACACCATGACAGACTTCAGGCAAGTACGGGTGTTTTAATCCATTAACTCTTTACAAGTTCTATCTTTGCAGCAGTCCCCACCAGCACAGTATTTGAGCACACAGAAAGCCTGGTAAATAGTCAAATAAAATACTCTGCCAGACAGCCTAAAAACTATGCTAAATTAACCGGTCCCAGGAGCTATGAGGACAAAGAATTTAAAGTTTTGTTATTGTGGATGAAACAAAAGTGCTTTCAAAGAATATGAGGTTCTGCTGTGTTCTCTATTACATGAAATAATAATTTAACATCTTATTACAATACAGACGTTATAATACTTACAAAAACTCAATTGCCGACTTTCACAAAATTCTGCATACTGGACTGAGTCCATCATTCGTGTTTGTCTTTCTGCTCTCTGACAAAAGAGTAGAAGTACATGATGTACCTTATTCCAGCAAGAACTGCATTCACAACAGAAATTATAGCAGCACAGCACAGCACCCCTGCCATAACCTTCAACTAACCCCCACCCCCCAAATTAAACATGCATTGAACAGTTTCAGATGCAGAAATATAAACCACAGATTGCTTATTAGCCTTGTGCATTATGCTTCCCAGAGGAGTGTGTCAATTCTCATTTTAAAGATCTGCTTGCACACTCCTCACCTAAGACAGTGCAACGGGGTTGTTAGGAAAGGTGCCGAGCGCTCTTGACCTCACCCATTTAAACATCGAGATGCACAATTTAGACTAAAGCACATGAGCAGTCTGCCTACATGTTTGCAGATGACCAGAAAAATAAAACATTCTCCTAGACTGAGGCCAATGTATCCTGCACTGAGCAGAACCAAAACTGTGTGCTTTTAAGATGGGAGCATTATCATCATTGGAATTAATAAATTACATCACATTAAAGGTGCACCAGACAGAGAAGAATATTGAAGTACCCCTTCCCATGCAGACATTCAATACATAAGTGGTAAATAATATAATAACTGTTAAATGTGTATGTCTTGGTTTCTTTCACTGTTAATCTATGCTTAGTTTTTCATGCTTCTAAACACCAAATTGAGAAGAAACAAAAAATAGAGTTTAAGAAAAATGTTTTAAAATGTTATCTACTGTATTAAAGTGTAAATGAAAAGCCTGTATTACAAAAAAGTCAAGATTACGTACAGCCTCTTCTGTGTATTACTATGCAGTAACTGAATCATGCTTGAAGCAGCACTGGAGTACATGTCTAAGAATGAGCACATGCCCAAGTTTTGTTTACTTCAAGAGAGCAGAGTTCATTTTCACAAGGTAAGGATCTGGTCTCTAGAAGAGATTAAATCCTTCACATATTAGGGGCAGGAAGTGGTAGTTAGATTAAAGAGAATGATTATCCTTTTCAGAAGCAGACAGTTTAATCAAGTCTATTAAACAGGGAAGGCATATTGTCTTACACGTCAAGGAAAGGAATACAACTATCTTCCAAACATAAAATAAAACATTAAACCTGGTAAGAGCAGAACTATAACTAAGGATTCAAAGTGCTATCAGGAGGGGCTGATGCCACTGAGACTGTACTGCAGGGAGCCCACACATCTCAAATCATCATGCACACAGAAGGTAAAGTAGAAGGCGTGTTTGCATTACAAACAAAAACCAAACAAAACACACACACACAAATTTTGCTGTGAATTCCCAAGCTCTTTTACATCTGGTAAAATCAAAATTGCAGAGTTCTTTAACCTGGTTTACTGGAAAAGAACAGGGCTGTTAATGAGAGTATTTGAAGACTGGTTGTACAAAATGATTTTTTTTAACACTTTCTTGTATCAGAAAAAAAGAAAAATCAGTACTTCAAAACCACAGTTTCTTCTTCTCTGTTAGGTCATTCTTTATGGCACTCCAATCCATCAGTTATGAGATGGTGGTGGTGGACAACACATTCAATTTAGCAGTGAACTGAATGACTAACTGTGCAGGAACATAATTGAATATTCCTTCTTTCTTTTCATCTCTACCCAGCCACTCATTTCTATTGTATTTTGACTCTTAATCACCAGGATGGAAACTGCTACTTAAGTATTTTTCTGTTCCTCTTCTATGCATCCTTCCGGCATCTCTACTACATTTTCTGGATCTGTCTGAAAATTTTTACTTATCTGAAACAGCAATCTATTCTATCAAGACATTAAGTCTAAATTTATTTTATATCCTTTAAGAAAAAATGTCACAATAACTTCAATCCTCATCCAGCATGATCAGAACAGAGATCTGCTTTGCCTCAGAATTAATTCAGCTATACTTTTCAAGACAGAAAGAACCCCCAGGATCATCTAATCTGATCTTCTGCATAGCACAAGACACTTCTCACATAATACATACTAGAATTTGCAGTTCTAGAATTTCTTGCATAATTTTACTATATTTGTTGAAATACATCTAATTTTGATTTAAATATTTCACATATTAAGATATATTTTCTTCAAATTATTTTAAATGGTAACTTTTTATGAAATGTGGTTTAAATTCTGCAATCATTTGTGCCTTTGCCAGTCACAAATTACTAGTTGGGTACTGCCAGATAACAATGAAATAATTTAACCATATGTGGGTAATCAAATGGACTGAACTTCTCTAAATATGACAAAGTTTTGAAATCTTACACATGGAAATGTGCAGGCTCACAGAAGTGTTGCCTGAGATCTGGCTTCAGCAATCCTCCCTCTGGAGGTCTCTGGCCCAATCTCTGCTTTGAAAGAGTGCAGTGCCTACACTGGATCAAATCAGCCATGGCTTACTCTAGCAAAGTCTTGAAAACCTTGATTTTGTATCTCCTCTGGGTAGCCTGCTCCAGTGTTGCGTAGTGAAAAAGGTTTTTGCTCACAGAATCACAGAACTGTAGGGGTTGGTAGGGACCTCAAGAGATCGTCAGGTCCAACCCCCCTGCCAAAGCAGGGTCCCTAGAGCAGGTTGCCCAGGTAGGCGTCCAGATGGGCCTGGAATATCTCCAGAGAAGAAGACTCCACAACCTCCTTGGGCAGCCTGTCCCAGTGCTCCGTCACCCTCACCATGAAGAAGTTCTTTCGTGTGTTGGTGTGGAACTTCCTGGGCTCCATTTTGTGGCCATTGCCCCTTGTCCTGTCCCCACAAACCACTGCAAAGAGCTTGGCCAAATCCCTCTGTGTCCCTCACTTCAGATATTTGTAAACATTGATACGATCCCATCTCAGTCTTCTCTTCTCAAGGATTGAACAGACCCAAGTCTCTCTGCCTTTCCTCATAGAAAAGATGTCCCAGGCCCTGTATGATCTTTGTGGCCCTCCACTGAACTCTTTAAATGTCTTTGATGTCCTACTTGAACCTGCCAAGCAACAACCTGTGGCTCTTGACCCACCGATCCTCTATTCTATTCTTTATTTATTCTAGCCAGAACTACTAGGAAGGTTTTGGTTCTACCATCTTCGTAACTGTCCTTCAGCTGTTGTTGGCTGTTACCTACAACAGGCCCCTCTTCTTAGGCTAAGAAGACTAAGTAAGCTCAGTGTCTTCTCACAGGACATGTGCTCCAAGGCCCTCATCACCTCCTACTAGCTTTCAGCTCAACCTTTCCAGTTTCTCAGGATTTCTGTGGGTTTGAAGAGTGCCAAATGGGACACAGCGTTCCAGATTTAGCCTCAACAGCATCAAGCAGAAGGGAACAACTATATCCTTCAGTCTGACAAGCACATATCTTCTCCTGTTGCTCATTGTGCATTTTGTTTTAGCTATGATGATAACATACTGTTACCTCATATTCAGCCTGATGTTGAATCAGTCAAGTAAAAACAGATTTTCACATAAATATCTGGACTATATTTTCTTCCCAATACACTCCAAAAAACAAAACATATCATGGCATGCAAACTCACAGTTCACAGGACTTCACAGCCTTTCCATCAGTCCTACCAGTTTTAGAATAGTCTACAATTAACCAGCAAATGCAGAAAAAATGAATAGATAGATAGGATAGGTATATGATCTTCAAAGCAAAGCAGAAGAGAACAGGTCATCTTTCTTCTTCACTTCTCAAGATTACAAACTGTAATTATCTTCTCTTACATCATCCCTGCTTTAGAAGAATTTAATGTTCTCTTATCTCCACATTTCTAAGGTATATTTGATAAACTCAAATTGAATCAATAGCATGGGATAAAATGGGAGCAGAAAGATTGTGCATATTACTGCAAACACACAGTTACTCTGGGGCAGAAGAGTTTAAAGGAAATAGCATTCAACTTTGGGCAAGGCACAGAAAGACTGTGAAAACTCATTAATCTCTATGTAATGCTTCCTTTTAAATCTGTAGAATACCCACTTGCAATTTTTCATAGTCTTTTTTTTTTTTTTCCAACTATAATTTCAGACACTTTAAATAAGAAATACCTTAAATTTAATTCAAATGAAATTTTCTAAATTGTCTTATTTGAAAGAGAAGTAAGTCATTCCAACAAAGGTGAAGTCCTCTTTCATCAGTATAAAAACAAGTTTGCTGAGTCTTTCCTACATGATGAAACATTGAAACCTTACGGCCATGCTGCCTTGAAGCAATCTCAGCTTGAAACAATAAATGACATGAATGGCACCGTCCCACTGGTTCATCAAAATATATTAAATATATATATAGAGAGAGAGTTTTCACTCCCTTTACAGTAGTATTAGTCACTCACAGCAGTTAAGAAGCTGAATTATGTGGTGTACAGCAGAGTTAAAATACTTTGCATGCTTTCCTTGGAACATGCTGAAGGATGCAGTAGATAGGATCTGGCACATTAGATGTATGCATAGTCTTCCAAAAATGTGTTGCATTATATCTTTCTTCCAGCATAAAGAACTAAAAAAGACTAAATTTTAGGAATAGAAAGAAAAGGTAAAGAAATGAATACTGTCACCTGCCATGCAGGATGAAAAGAATCTTATTTGGATTCCATTTCAAAGCTGTCACACTTGACATCTTTTGGGAAGAAGAGGCCAAATGTTAACTGGCTTACCGACTATTCAGTGTTTGAAGGAAATGTGCTGGGTAGCTGCTAAACTGGAACATTTGAAAAGCACACACAGCATGGCTGGGCATCCCTGGGCTGGCAACAATTAAGATGTTGGCTTCTCAGGCTGTTTGCATATTCATATTGTGGCATGATTTCCTGATTTCTTTTGCTGAAGACCTTCTCACTGTGCACCTATCATGGTTTCAAAGGAGTGACTAGTCTAGAAAGAAAAACAAAATTGCCCTGCAGTGGCTGATATTACTAGAAGAGATGCCACTGCTTTCAATTGTAAGTTGCCATGAAGCATACATAGATTATCCTCTGCATGTGATTTTTTTTATTATTATTATTTTTTTCATTTAGACTAGAGAATAACAGCTCACGTGCTGCAGGTCAAAAAGTGCCTAAACTAAAATAATTATAATCTGTGAAGCAAAGCACAAAGTAGCTCAATATTGAAAAGCTTGCATAATATAACGAAAACACATTTTTATTCTCTGTATCTTGAAATTATCTGAAGTTATCACTATCTGAAGATTTCTGTTACATTAAGGAAAAACGTATTTACTCTTCTAAGGATGACTTGAATTGGTAAGCAAAGAAAAAGAGGCATTTTAAGAGTAAGCATTTTCAAAGTTTAAGCTTACTCAGAATTTTCTACAGAAAATAAAAATGTCACTTGGGGAAAGATCAATAGCTTTTGTAATGTAATACTTGGTTTGGCTATAAAACACAGACATACAGGAGATTTTTATCATTTTTACCCACCTCTTATAGAACATACCACGCATTCTCAGTAACCATTAATCTGAACAAGTCTGCGTAACAAGTCTGAGGCCTTTGATGTAATACCATTTTGAGAGTTCCTGCATTTAGTACAAAGTTCCTCATATCTTCATTACTAGAAGAAAACATGAGGTCTTTTTCAGGTAGACCATGAAGATTTCCATTTTAATGTATTTGTACAGTTATAACTAGTAATAAAAAAGTTCTTTTTTATTTTTTTATACATTACTAATGCTCTCCTCCCTCCCAAATAAACACAGTTTAAAATCTTAAGAACCTTTAAAATCTTAAGAACTGTTACAGAGATGCTAGGGTGCTATTACTTTAACCCCAATGAGAGCAAGCTGTGGATGATGATAAATATATATCAAAATATACTTTTCTTAAAAAAAATTAATACTTTTTCATGATAGAAAAATGGATATTTACTGTCTACAGACAAAAGATGGGATTCACTTGACAAAGTTAGACATCTACAGTGTGCTAATTAGTCATCTAAAGTATATTTATAATCAAAAAGATATTAAGATGCTTTCAGAGACCAACTTTTTCCTAAACTAGATGTTCAAAATAGGTCAGACTAATCACTTCTGTGAGTTTGTCTGCAGTTCATCCACAGTGGACAACAGCAGTGGAGTTCTGTGGACGTTGGCTTAGGTCTACATGTCCAAATTACAAACATCCTCCAAAATGCAAGAGGAATCCTACTTTGAGAGTGATGATCGAAGGATATCATCACCAATAGGGCAACACAAAAGCCAAGACTAAAGAATGACTCAGGAAATTTGGTTCCACAAAAGCATCTTTGTATCCTGGGCGTTCATTAACTCCCTCCATCTTCCTCCAAGTATTTAAAAATGTAAGCTAACAAAGCAGATAAGTAGGAGGAAGGGAGCTGGTAAGACAATTTAAGATTATGTACAAATTTTAAAGAGATTTTAAAGAAAGAAAGCAAATGGAAATGTGCAGGCAGTAACAAAATGAATGGATTAATTCCCAGTAGTCATGATCTCATTGCTTAAGGAATAAATAATACCAGTCTCCCGATAGGAACTCACCACTGCTCTAACACTTTGCCTTTGAACATAAGCAAAATCCTCACATACTGTCTTTATTTGAACCAGCTCCGTATCATATCCAAATTCCTTTTCTAGATTTATTACTACTGGTCTGAAATTTGGAGCTGGAACCTGTAAACAAAACATTTCCAGTTCTTGAGATACCTTCGATTTCTACAGGAAGATTTTTTTTTTCTGCTATTATAAACGACATCATGAATTTTGTAAAACTACATGTTAAATTTACGGCTATCTTCTACCAGTGCTTTCCAAAACCCGTAAAATATTTTTGGATAAAATATGCTATCAAACTTAAAAAGTTATGTGGAATTTATTAATATATTAAAAAGGCTTATATTCCCTTACTTTCCTGATTGAGGACACTGTAACACCTTTCTGTGGTTTTCATCTGGCTGTACATCAAAAGCCTTATGTCAGGTTAATATTAGGATACTTGTATGTCTTCTGGATAGCATTCTTCTGAACACTTATCCTAACCCTGTATCAATATGTGAGGTTAATATAACCAGCTTTAGCAGCTCACGAGTAAAGCTGTCAGTCATCAAAGTAGGCATCACCGCATAGTCTGGGAGATACAAACAGCAATGTAGGTCCTTTTGTATAATGAGTTTTACATTTTATTTCAAATTTACAGTCAAAATCACAATCAGTTTAAAAATAATACAACATTGATAGGTCATATTTTTAAGCAAAAGCAAAACATTGTAAACTGGGAGAAACTTCAAAAATATTTCTGTTAAGGCTACCACTAGAGATATGGATAGATGGATAAATAAAAGGGTAGACAGATTAAAAACTCAAATAAAAAGGTGTATTTAGGTAATATTTATATTGGATTCTATGCAAATGTCTTGCCATTATGTCCCACCTCAAAAATCCTTTTGTAACTCTCACCCTCATGATATTTCCACCATCATTATTTGCAGATAGGCTGGTTTTGAACTCAATTTAGGTACAGCCACTTGCATCCAGAATCGGTAATGTAGCCCTGAACAACTCAAGAGTTGCCTGACAACATGATTCCCTGAATCTACACTTCTTCCATGCTACTGAAATCCTCCCCACACTACACTGATGTTTTGTTCGGTCTTGTTGGCAGTAATTCATGGAGGTTTTTTTTTTGCTTAAAGGCTGTTTGTGGTCTCGGATGGAGGCGGGCTTGGAGTGGCACGTGCACAACATACCATGCACACTTGCTCACCATGCTGGGTGAAGAAGATTCTTCTTCTTCCTTGGAGGATCCAGTCCTGCTCCTACTGGTCTGAATGGAACAGTACAAGGTACAAGGGGCTGCTTCAACCTGAAGTTCACCAGTGGAAGATTGACCCTACACAGAATTAGCCTCAGTAAAACTGAATTCCCAGGCATATTCTGCCTGGTCACTCACCCCCAGTATGTCCAGAATTATTCCAGCCATGACCTGTTAAGCAATGCATCTAGTAAAGCTAATGAAGCTGGACAGTAGGTAAATTCAGGAAAAGCCAGGGACAGGCACTCCACTGGTTTTAATCATTGAATAGAAGTAAGAAAACAAGCTTAATTTTAAAAAACATGCATCAGAAATTTCTGGCCTGTTACTAGATGGTATCAATATGCTTCCAAAAATAGACTACAGAATTTGCTAATGTTAAATGAAAAATGAAGAAGTCCTCAAGAACAGCTGAGGTCTTGCGCCCTTATGTTGAAAAGAAAGGAAAGCACAGCAAACTCAGGGTACATATTAATAAATAATACTTGTGATAAATTTCATTATTCTGCAAGGCACATCTCTGTAATTCTTTGTGGATCAGGCCTGCTGACAGGTACTGCAAAATGCCCTCCTGAATAATCCTCTGGAGGTCCACACTAAAAGTAGGTGCATAAGACAACTAAGGACAATTTTGAGTAGAAGAAACTTAAATAACTGATTGACTAAAGGACTAAATTTCAGGCAACATGGGCAGTACATATTCATTTCAGTCCTCTTAGCCAATTTGTAAATACCATAATTCTGTCTTTTGCCTTACTATCAGTAAGAAGAGGTATCTATTTATTTGCAGTGGAACAGCCAATTGTCACAGTGTCTGCCATTCTTGGGGATGTCACCATCCCTCCAAAGATATTATAATTGAAAAACTATTTCTTGAGAAATTACATTAAACAATACTCTAACTTCCAACACAATAGCAGAATATACATGCATAAAATCAATAAATTCAAGACACGGTATTTGTGCTATATGCATAATTATTTGTTGTGCCCTATAGCAATCCACTTCAGAAGACTGACTTTGGTCTTACAATCCATAAATGAAATCCTGGTTCTGCAGGGTCCACAGCAAAACTTTATTTAACTTCAACAGCTGTAGGACCTCACCCTACAAACAGCTTGCCTAACTTAGTATTGCATCTGGTGCAGATAGTCAGCACCCTCATCTGAAAGGAAAGCAGAAAAATGGACTTGCAGAACAGGACACTGCTGCTGAAATAGCCTTTTATTGATGTGCTCTCAGGATTAGAAATCCAAGTTAGACTCCATATATTAATTTTGTAGCAATATATCCTAAAGCTTTCCACTTTCAGAAGGAACTGTGCAAATCAACTCAAAAGGTTTTTGGGAATGAAAATGGGCTAGCGTGGATCTGGAGAGAGCCTGGCTGCTGCTAAGCAGGCTGGGTTCTGCCATGAGTTCATGACAGTTTTGACTTTTGAGCTAGAACGCACTTCCTAAAACACTGAGATGCTGTCCTTACTGGGAGATTAAGAGCTACAGGATGCATTTTATAAAAGACACTGATCAGGTTTTTGAAAGGGAGGCCACTAATTCATTAATGCACCCATTTTATTAATTATGAGTAAAGCGATTTATTTCATCCATTTTCCATGAAAAATCCTAATCTAGAAACTTGTATGAGGAATTTATTTAAGAAGTGTATTCATGAATATCTGTGAGTAAAAGTAAATTAATTGAAAAAGTAAAAGTAAATTAATTGAAATTGAAGTACACTGTCCTGCAGGTATGCTGTTGTGCTCTCCTTGGCATGTGACTAGAGAACATCCACAATTACCTGAAGTAAATGAGAAAAAATCAGATTTGTATGAGACTGTAATCAGAGAACAAGAAATAGAAGTACTCAAATATGTATTCTGACTTCTTTAACAAAAGAAGTATGCACATGGACATTTCACATTCAGATTGTGGCACTTACACCACGGGGTCCAATTCTGTGGTCAGACTTTTATTCTTTTTAGAAAAGTCTTTCTAATTTGAGAATTGCAAGATATGGAGCTCCAGATAGAAATCAAATCATAAAATTCAGGGAATAAGTGAGTCACACATAGAGTTAAAAATGTTTCCCTCAGAAAAAAACAGTGACTGCTATGTGTAATCTGCATGGATTTTTAGAAAGAGAAACTTTCTCATTAAGAAGCCCAAAATAGCTGATAAGAGACCTCTCTCAGCCTCACAGCCTACATTTGGCTGCCTGCTGCCTCTTGACCAGCTCAGGCTTCCCCACCAGAAAAAGAACAGGATTTCAATATCCAAAACTCCTGCCTCAGTTCTACCACTGCCTTGATCTCTGAGCATGACAGAGTGCAAGTGAAGGCTGAATGAATCACCTTTCAAGGCTTGTTTCACAGTTGCAAAGTTTGCAGAAGGTCAGGGAGAAAAAAAAAAAAACAAAATTGCACAAGCAAGACCCGAAAAATTCATTGTCTGAATTGAAAGGCTTGGAACAAAAGCACTGGTGTATTTATTATTATTATTTATTTATGGGACATCATTCACGACACTGAACAAAATCTGTGCCAGTGTGAATATTTTATTAGTCAAATGCTGATGATTGTGTGACACTTGCTATTTATTTAACTATGCAAAATACTCTATGCTGCTGTTTGTTATTGTTTCTCAATTTTTGTAAACATGGGAAAATTTATCTTCATAGAATTCTATGAGCATTATCTCCATCCATATAGCTGAGAAGTCAAATCATAAAAAGACAATTATCCCAAGGCAATGTTTTATTCTGCAAATGCTTCTCTTTTATTGACTTTTTCTTTTCTTTTTCTAATGTTAGGGATGAAAAAGAAAATGTTAAAGTTCAGGATTTAAGAAAATGATTTAGCATTTGGAAGTAAGTTAATTTGAACCATCAGCTAATTTGGAACAATCTATTTATTTAGGCCCTTACACCATGCCTATTGATAAATATACCACAAAATTATTAGGCGTTTACATAAAACCAAAGAAACATATGCTGTCATTAATTCAAAACAATCACCACCAGTCAGTCACTCCAGGAGTTCTCTTAATGAACATCCCTATTCCCTCTTCCTCCTCCAAAAAAAACACAAAACAACCAGACCTCCCTTCCCCTCCCGCCCCCACAAAAACAAACAAACAAAAAACAAAAACAAAACAAAAAACAGGGGAAATCTCAAAAAAATATAATTTTGAATTGTATAAAATTTTCACAATAACTCTTAAACTAATTACATTTTAATTTGTTTAAGAAGATGAACTGAAACATTCAGATCAAGCTTTACTCATACTTCATTTAAAAATAGAAAGTTTGAATTATTAACAAAAATTGCCAGATATTTTTTAGTTTGGTTAAGAGCAGAGGAATATTTTGAGACTCTGAAGGTTGAAATTCAAAGTGAAACTTAGTGCCTTGTGAAAAACTATGTCAATATATACTGGCAGCTTTTAATATCTAAAATGTAGATGTTTTGTACTAGTGAAACAACAGTTTCAATAAATCACAACCCTTCCAATAAATCACATTTTATATAATCCCAGCTAACTTGTGGCAAAACAAACTAAAATGTTGTTTTACAAGTTTTCATGAATCAATTACCTTCAACAGAAGAAACAGGACCTATGTATCCTCATCTCCTGCTCTGTAATACCAATTGTCCCCTCCATCCCTTACTGTTATTGACCCTTAATGTATTTATAAAAATGACAATAGTTTTGATGGGATTTTGGTTTTAATCCTGAGATTAGGGAGTGACTGCAAAGAGCACCTACTGTATATGGATTCATTACCATAAGCTTTACTGATAGTTTACCCTGTTTCCTAATGAAAACAACAAAAAAAAACCACCGTGTCTCTATTAAAAAGCAATCAGATTTGCTACGCTGGTGACACTTTAAAGAGCACATTATGTGGGAAAACAAAATAAACATTTACCCTGGCAAATGAAAGTGAATTTGGGTTTTGACATACTTGGCAGGAAGGCAGAATTATATTCATGTCAAGTATGCAGAAAAGCTAATATAATATTTAAATATTTGCTTAACTAATATAGAATTTAAAACAACACATTAGAAGAAACATTTTTTGTGAAACATTTTAAAGTTTTTTAGTATAGGCTACTCCACAAAAGTAATATGCTCAGCTGAAATTTCAGACTTTTACAGCCTTTGTTGCACATTCCATTCACTTGTAGAGTGGTAAAGAATCTTCATATTCTACTGACAAGTCTTTACTTATATTTCCAAGACAAAGGCAGTTCTTATACTGATGGTTTAACTTGATAATGAATTTATGCAGCTTTCCAGAGAAACAGCCCTTGAGAATCAGAATCTTACAAATATTGATGTTAATGTTAACGCTATCTTAGCTAAACCCTACAGCACTCTTCTGTGGTTCGGTATTTTGCACATGCAATTGTTTCAAAACTCCTTTCATTTGCAACAGGACATAATTCATTGAAGACAGATCTTGATATTGCTCAGAGAGTATCTGAATGCTGTATGTCAATGACTGCTGAAATACTCAACCAGACCTCAGCTCTAATTCATATATTGTGCTGTATGAACGGAGTACCCCAGACCTCCACTTTTACACATCATGATAACCATGTTAGATAGAGGGATGCTGGGTGGTGTTTTAGCTCCAAAAGAATTTAGATGCACTGTCTAAATACATGGCTACTGAACTTTCTTTTAGAGGTGTAAATCTAATTTTATACTAGCTGTATATATCCACAAAAGTCATATTTACCAGCGTATTGCAATTATAAATTATGATGAAATTTGATATACAATTTTATGCATTACTACCAGTATTTTAAAACATTTATTTTAAGAAAACACTTATCTTTCCTCATTTGTAGAGAGATTAATAACTAGAAAATATTTTGAAGTATTCTAAATCGCTTACATAAAAATATAATAATAATTAAAACCAACATCATTCTTTGTTGTAACTGTATGTTTTAGAAATATGTCATTTTAAAACCACTTCAAAATAATTCATTCAAATATATCTGATTTGCAAATTCAATTATGCACTATTAAACCAAGTGCTAAGATCTTCCATTCTAAATCAGCACAGCTCCTCTGAGTCCCATCATAAAACAGAAACTACTGTTTATTTCACATCAGTAATTAAAAAAGGATATAGAGTTTTCACACCATAAGACATAAACAAAAAGGTCTAGTTTGGGGAATTTGACTATCAATCTTCTTCATTTACAGGCATAATGCAGTGCTGCATTAGTAATAACTACGCACATAGTACTTATTCAGCCAGGCAGCCTGTTACAGAAAATAATATAACAAGAGACTCTTCCCTGCACATATTCTTAAAATTGGTTGCAATCAAAACTATGCTTTCCAAGAACATTACCACAGACCAATTCTACATGCCAAACTTTCAGACATTTACAAAAGAAGAAAGTACAAACATTTAAAAATACATAGAATTATTATTATTTGGATTCTACTTTTATTCTGTGGTTAGTCAAATTATTTTAAATGATAGAAAGGTCTGAAATCAAGAGCTTAGCAACAGATAGCCCAGAATCCTACTACCAGGACAATCTTCTGAAAAGGAAGCCACAGCTCAGATTCCTGTTCAAAATCAGGTATAAAGATTTTGAATATATGCTATAGTTCAAGCTGGTATTCTTATTTCTGGACATATATAGTTATGTAAATTTAAATTCAACATGAAAATAACTTATTTTTGGAAAAGTTGAAACTTGTTCACATTTCTAAGATTTTATCTCCTTTTATATCGATTTTGTTATAGGTTTAGACTGACTGAAATGGAAGGCTTAAGGTTTTTCTTTTGTGGAGGGTGATTCAAAAATCTACAGAGACAAAAATAATAAATAAATGAATCACATAACCCTAGTCACAGAATAATGGAAAATCACCTTAATTTCAAAACATGTTAGCCAACAACAAAATCTAGCTGGGATGTAAAGAAAAAGACTTTTAATAAAGAGATTTTGAAGTGTAGCTTTGAAGGCTTAAGTCTATTCAGTGTTAAACGTGCTTGAAGTAGAGCACCGTTAACTACCACTGTTTGGCATCAATTACTCAACTGTGCTCTTAGGAGTTGCTGTAGCTTCTCATGCCATCATATACACCGTGGGACAAAATTTACTCTTTAGTGGTGGCTGCTCAGATTCCTTAGGATTTCTGATTTTTTTTTTCTGACGTTTTTCAAGTTACATCTCATATTCATCAAAGATGTCAATGTCTCAACAGCAGTTTTGTCTCTTTCTTTAAAATGTAACATAGGGTAACAAGGTTAGCAATCATCTCACTTACATATTTCTTCAAATACTGGAACTAGAATTTAGATCTCCAGCCCTGAGGCATATCAAGAGTTAACTCCCATTTTAAGAAGGGTGTGATTAGTAGCTGGAGATCTGCTTGAGTTCAGGACATCTGAAGATGCTATTACAATTTTCAGATATAAAATAATTAGCTGATGATATGAGCTGACAGCTAATACATCTAAAGTAAACACAAAAAAATTATTTCCAAGCGGATGTAGAGTATGTGTTCCGTTTCTAAGCTGTTTGATATGGTGTTTGTAAGGAGCTAGGACTCGATACCAGATGCCGTATGTTCTACAAGCTTTTTCTGCAGATGTCTGCAGCCTGAGAAAATCAACAGTGCTTTGAATAACACTCCTAGTAAAAGCATCTTCTTGTCAGAGTCACTGTATGATATAGGATATGAATCCCACACAAGTGGATGAACTGATTTTAAATAATACCATCTGACAATGGTAGAAAAAATTCCTAGTAGGTCTGACAAAGTCATGGAAATGGCTGTTAGCCTTGGGAAATAAAATCCAGCCCCCTGACAAAGACTACCCATCCTTCTTTCGTTTGATCAAATGGAAAACCAAATTTAATGATTGCTTCCTAAGTTCCATAGCCAAAGCTTCTATAGCGCTTAACACTGCCACCAAGGAGTCCCTGTCTTTGCCCTTTCTGCAGGTCACTCAGAAGAACGGTCTGGAAAAAAATGCTTAAGAATTACTTGAGAATAAAGTCTATGTATCTTAATGTGTATTTGATGTTACCAATTCATGCTGTTTTCTTGCTGTTAATGAAGTTTCTTTTAGAACACTGAAAGAAAATCAACTGAAGTCTCAAGTACAGTATATGTGAGACAGATGCCAAGGAAATACTAAAAGCCTGACGCTACCTGTATACAAAAGCAAAAAGAGCTACATCTAAGCCATAAACCCACAAGTTCAAATGAGAATGCTTTTTCACTCAAAAATAAAACCTGTGGCACCCCACCTGATAAAGATTTTACTGAATTCACATAAATCCATTTCTCAAATTTATTCACTATGCAAAATCAAGATTTTTTTCCAGTGACGATATTGTGGTCTTGTCCTCCCTGAAAATATAGGTCTGGTTTTGGATGTACTTCATCAATCCAAAGGGGCGGCATGGCCTAATTCTTGCCACTTTAAAGTTAACTAAATGTAAGCCCCAGGCTATTAAAAGGGTCAAATGCTAACCTGAAGAGTATTAAAAGATTAAACTCTGCATGTTCAACTCCATGAGGAATTAATGTAAGGTAGCTACCTGAAAAAGAGAACTGTTCCCGTTTTTCTGAATACCCAAATTAAAATAAACTCTTGTGATTCAATTTGTGGAAGTGCTTAACTGTCTAGGTATCTTCAATTTCAATCAAAGATGGTAGAGCAAAAAGAAAGAAAGGCAAGGAAATACAATTTTAAGCTTGGGGGGCAAAAGATACAAGCAACTCATACTAACGGCATTATGCTCTCTTCCGCAGAGTTAACAAACTATGCCAGGTTATTACCTCTGCTGTGCTGCTGGGAATGTTGTGGGTCTGTTTTTAGTGGATTGGGTAAGTATGCGTCTCGCATTTTGCAACATGTTGAGCTTAATTACATTACTCTACCATTTCAACAGACACTTAAAATGCTTAAATCTTACTGCTTCTGATTCCATAGCCGCTACACATGTGTGAAGCTATCACTGAATGCAATTTTGCACAGCAGCCAGATCATATTCTTACGGAAGAATACAGCAAGCAACATTATAGATAAAATAAACCACAAGACTGAGACAAAATGAAAGACAGAAAACCCTGTTCCTTGTATACATAAAAAGTCTATTCCAGGAAATACCAGCAGTTACAGATTACAGAAAGTGCAGAAGCTGGAAAGTCCAATTATATGCTACCTAGATTTTTAAACAGTTTTTAGAAATCTGAGATGGTTTATCATTTATATGTTTTATAAAAGCTCTTATATTTCTACTCCACCTGCCACTTTAATATCTTAAATGGGAAACTTCATAATAGAATCATAGAATGGCAGAATAATTTACGCTGGAAAAACCACAGGACCTTTCCAGAGATCTCCAGTTCAACTTGCTGCTCAAAACAGGTCCAGTTAGATCAAGTGGCTCATGACCACCCGCATTTGAAATATTTCTTAGTTGGAGATATTCTGCAAGTCTCCAAGTTCCTCATTTCTCTGACCAGAGAAGTGGTAGAGTTGACATGCCTTGAAGTATTTAAGAGATATGTGGACCTAATTCTTAGGGACATGGTTTAGTGGTGGACTTGGCAGTGTCGGGTTGATGCTTGGCCTTAAAAAATGATCTTAAAAGTCTTTTCTAATCTAAATGAATCTAAGATTCAGTCCTTTACATCGTATTATAACCAGTAATAAAATTTCCCTTTAGCCTTCTCATCTTCAGGCTGAATTTTGTCATCCTTTTGTCATATGTCAGGTGCTCCAGTACCCAAAACTTCTTTGTGACCTTCTGCCAAACTTGCTTCGGTTTGTCACAGTCCTTCTAGTACTTGGGAGCACAACACTGGACACAGATTCTAGATGCACATCTCCATTTAGCCCAGGCTCCAACAGTAGCTAGCCATGGAGGTTTAGGAAATAGTATAACTAGAAGTTATAATAATTCTTACAATAATGCTTATAATAATTCTTTCCCTGAATAGTCACAAAAGTAGCTGGTGATCTGTGGCTTAAGCACTTCTTTAGCCAAATGCAGCGCCTTTGTATTCAATAGCCTTCAACAGCTTTTTTCCCGTTTCACTTGTGCAATTCAATAGTTCTGAGCACATTTTAGCTACATTTTGCTGGAATGCAGCCTGAAAATGCCTTTCAATGCTCCTCTATCTTGTCTGTATTCTACAGCCCGTGGATGCAGAGGCTGTTATGACACATAGCTTGCCCATTCCGCTAGCAGAGGGTAAATGCCAATTTAACAGACAGAGATCCTTAGTAATTCTGAAGAAGGTATTGGCAAGGCTGACCCATGAGCATGATTAAAAGTAGGATTCAGTTCCTGGCTGGAGTTTGATACTGGGAAAGGCATTGTCATTCCCTTAGCAATGACATAGAATGAGGACAGGAAAAAAGGACCTTCTCTCTACTGTATCTGTAATGTCCAGAAATAGCAGATAAATGAAATCACAGTTGGCACTACCTTAGGTCAAGAGGCATACCTCAGCCTCCTGTGGATGAGTCAGAAAAAGAACCTTTCTCTGACATTGGCTTGTGAATGTTGTCACCTAGCTGTTAAATCCAGAATGGCTCTCAGAGCTCTCCCTCTTCTGTAGCAGTTGAAATAGAACTCCATTAAAATCCCACAGGCATGCTTCCTCTACTGTCTTCAGTTGTGGAAAGAGCTTATTCCTTTTCACAGAAGGCTTTTTGCAATACGAATCCTTAAAGGGAAGGAGACAGAAACCTGGGAGCACACAATGAAGCTTGGTCAAACAACTGCCCTGACACTGGCCAGCGGTCCAAAGCTCAGGACCACAACTGAAAAGAATCCAACATAGGGCCACCAAGATGATCAAGGGCCCAGAGCCCCCGTGCTGTGAGAAGAGGCTGTGGGAGCTGGGGCTGCTGGGCCTGGAGCAGAGGAGGCTCCGGGGGAGCTCCCCCATGGCCGTCAGTACCCGCAGGGAGGTGCGGAGAGGCCGGAGCCGGGCTCTGCTCAGCGGTGCCCAGGGCCAGGCCCAGAGGCCCCGGGCCCAGCCTGGAGCCCCAGTGGCTCCCCCTGCCCCTCAGGCAGCATTGCTGGGCCCAGGGGTGCCGGAGCCCTGGCACAGGCTGCCCCGAGAGGGGCCAGGGGCTGCTCCTTGGAGAGCACCTAGGGGTGCCCTCCAGCCTCAACCATTCTTTTGAGGTTCTATGAACCTCAGAAATACTAATCATTATCAACACGGATTTGTTTAATTGCTTTAAATCATGACAGCAATTTCAATACCCTTACTGCCAATGGCACCTTTGTCAGACTTCAACATCAGTCCTTGTTCCCAATTCTCCGAAGTTTACATAAACAGTAATTGTGTTGTAAGTACCAATATATGGTGACTAGTATATCTAAGCAACAAACCCGTTAAACACAAGATCACAAATAAACATAGTATTAAAATACACTTGGAGAATGTTTCTTTAGTCTTACATTTGGCTCCTAATCAAATGCTCTGTGGAAATAGTGTTTAAATGTATGTGTGTCTACATTTAATTATAGATATAAATAATATATATATAAAGTTTCTTTCCAAAACTTAAGTTAAAACACAGTCATTTGGGTGTCAAAAATACAAAATACAACAGCCCAGAACCTTCCTCTTCCTAAGAAAAAGCAAACAGTGGCAAAAAAATATTCAAAGAACTAAAAGACAGAAAAGCAAAGAACACCTTGTCCTCCCAGCAAAACCGCCTAAATTTGCAGTATGAGCAACACTCACTAAAATGCTCTAAAACCAACAGAATTTTACCAGGACCCAAACAAATAGCACACTTCACGTAACCATAGCAATCAACCCCAATGTCAGAAAACCCTAATAATCCCAATAATTTGTACCAGTGTAAGAAGTCTGTCGGTATTATTGGCTATAGCAAGTAACTTTTCCCATTTGATGGCTTTTCCCAATTCTGATGAGAATGACATCATATTAGCAGACACATAGATAATAATGAAAAATGGTTTCTGTTTATTTTCTGTTTACTTTTAACCAATTCAGCCATTACCCAAGAGAAATAGTGTTTTCCCAGTATCCCAAACATTCCCAAGCAGTGTGTAATCACAGAAACCATTAATAGCAGCAGGCTTATTTTTACACTGGATAATGGTCACAAACACTTTGATGCCCAGACAGCTAATTTACATTCGAGACACTACTAGTTTTAGCATCTTTGCACTCATCTGGGAACACTGGACTGATATGGAGAAATTAATTTCCTCTATATTTGGATTCCTAACTTTGGTAGGGTCTGTTTTGCCACATTGAAAAATATGAGAATAAAGGGATTTGTCTTGATTGATGTTCCATCTGTGCTCTTTTTAGTCTTTCCATCTATCTATACCAAAAGAAGGAGACAGTAGACAGGGAGCTGGTTCTGACCTAGCAGACTACTAGAGATCATTGTCACACTCTTTTTTTTTTTTCATATCACCAAGATCAGGCTGCATACACAGAACTTTTTTCTCCAGAAAGAACCACCCTGAAGGCAACAGAAGAACTTTTCCTAACATCTGATGAAATCCATGTAAATGTGACTTAAATGTTTTTGAACAAAAACAAATAAACCTAAAGCATTTTTCTCTCTTAACTGAGAAATGAACCTCCCCATGGATTGTTTCTCTCTCATTTCTGAGTACAAAAACAGGCCTAAATACCTAAAATGTTTAAGCTTTTAGACACATACAGCTAAGTGAAATTCAGCCCAGCTTGTGGTAGTGAAGCACAGAGCTGTCAAAGCAGGTTAAAGAAGGAGAATCCTGGCTTTTTCTTACAGTGTCTCAGGAACCTAGGCAGCAACTATCCCACTCCTACCTGAGTACATCACAAGCTCCTTTTCAAATTCAAGACAATCTCCTCTTTTTTTTTCATCCTGGACACATGAGTGAGAATGATACTGGCTTACTACTACTACTTTACATTTACTACTACTTTACATTTAAGGCTGCAACTATTTGGTCTATATAAGAGGTATTGTAAGACATAAGGCTTTTAATGGTATGGTTTCTCCTACTGTGTCACATCACTGGGATCCCTTAGCTCATTTTCAACAATGTTGGGTAAGGAACAAAGAAACTTATTCCTTATCAGTCTTACAGACAGATCTGTAAGAGTATTTTTAAAGACAACACAAAAATGCATCAGTTTAAATCCCGATTCTCGCACGAACCTGAGCAACCATACATAATTCACAGGCATACTTCACACCAGTCTCCCAAAACTTAAGCCTTCTCCACTTCTAATACTTCTTGTCCTTCAGCCTTCACTCCCTAAATCTGGCCAGGATAGAAAAAAAATGGTCACTCATAAATGCCTTGCAAGATAAATATGTCCCAAAGAGTCTCAAGAGCTCACTGTAATGAACATACAAACATTTGATCAGCTGAATAGCTCTCCAGACCCCACTATCCAGTACTGACGAGGTCTCCAGGAACTGCAGTGGAAGATGAGAAAATTTACATGCAAACATCCAAAACAAAATTAAAAAAAAAAAAAAATCATTTGTAGCTGAATGCTATCCTACTCTTTTATAGGTTGTAGATGTTAAAATCTAAGGAGGCTGAGTGCTTATAAACTGTGATTCTAAAAACTTAATAAATTACTAGATATAAGCACTGTATCATGAGATGAAAGTCATCCCGTCAACTAAATGGCAAGATTCTGTTCCAAAAGATAGCTTATATCAAGAATAATCTGAAAACAGTATGAAAGTTAAAAATAATCCTTTCTGGAGAAACAGAAAAATAAGTTTATCATTAAAAAAATTATATATCAAGAAAGATGTGCTCTGAGAAACAATGCCCTCATGCTTCGTAACATAAAACTTCTTAGTTTGTCTTCTCGCATGCAGTTTCTATTAAGTATGTGTTGTCTGTACTACAGCACTAAGCTTTCCATATGGGCTTTAAATCAAATTCCAGTTTGTTATTGATACACCCTGCATGAACAGATACTCCCTAAAGAGTAATGACCCCACACAGCACTTACACTGGCATAATTTTTGTCAGTGAAATGAGCACAGTAGTACTAGAAAAGGCCTCAAAGCTCTTTCTAAATCACTTCCTGCTTATTTTCTTTGTACATCTTTTCTAAATTAGCACAATGAATCTGAGTAGTTCAACACCATCTTTTGGATCCTCCCTGAACATAAGCACTCATAGGCTTCCGTTTGTTTGTTTTTTGATTATACCACTAAGGTTTAGCTTTCTCAACTAAAAAATGTCAGGTCCATACCCTAGCTCCAAGGGCAGCAATGGAGCATCCCGTATCCCTGCTCCCGCTCTCCAAACCTTCTGAAGAGAGTGGCCACATCAAAACCATGCCATAGCAAGATGTGGCCCGGGCTAACTCCCCAGCTATGCCCAGGAATTATTTGGAACACTGCTACTCAGTCCAGGTCAAAGTGTGACTTCTTCAAACTTTTAATGTAGATGATCATCAGTAGGAAGGAATCATCTTGGTTACTGTCTAATTTACTACTACAGATGCAAATAAATGCCGATTTCTATGACTAGACTTCCAGAGTATTATTCCTGAGTTCCAGATATAATACTTCCAGAGTATTTTGTCCAAGGTGCATTTAATTGCATTTCACTACCTTGTATGGGCACAAATGTATCATGTCTGAACACAGATTAAATTCAAACGGAGCAATTTAATTTCATGTGAATGAAGGATAACTACACTTTACTACACATCTACACTTTATTGCAATGTATTGTGTTTTGCACATATCCCATTCCGTTTCTGTGAACTTTGTACAAATTCCCACCAACAGAAACATACTACTGAGCAGTACTGCAAAAATCACATCCACAATGAACTTCCAAGAACAGTAATCTGTAGCTGCAATTTTTAAATATCTATAATATCATTCATAGGTCAACATACATTAAAGAATCAAAAGCTTCTGCCAATCTCTTTTGATAGGGATGTAGCTTAGTTTTACCTTTTGCTGTCATCTAGCTTGCTTTCAAGGTATTGTAATCTTCTAGTGAAGTTACTTTCCCTGCACTGTTTATTCAAACTTGCAATGTACTATGAAAGCATTATGGTAGCTACTGCAACTGAATTATTGCCATATAACATCTGAGTGTTGGAAATATATCCCTAAACTAGCAGTCAGAGTGACAGATGAATGGTGTTTCTTTTAGTCCTAGGGGAACAAAACTGAAATAGAGCATTCACAGTGTGATGCTCTAAGCATTCCTTTGTATGGCAGTTCAGATTTCTGATGGGATTTTTTTTCTTAGTGGGGGAGGTATTGGCACCATAAAACAGATGATAAAAAATGGACATTTACAGTCTGAGTTAGAAGTCAGCTTTGCCATTAAGATGAAAGAAGTTTTAAAACACCTCTGCTTGATTTTAATAATAAGGCATAGTAAATCTGATAAAGGCTCTCATACAAAAATTTAGCAGAACTGGAGTTACCATTCAAGAAATCACAGCCAAAGCTGCAGGTCATTTTAGTATGGACAGGTCACCTGAGAGATTCATAGTAGCAACATAAGGACAGAGAAACTCAAACCTGCATCTCTACCCAAACTGCACAAAAAGGAAAAATGTAACAGTCTTAAATAAACATACACCTTTCCATCACTCTGATTCAGCCATATCCCACAGGAATTCCAGTTCTCTTGAATTGATTTTTATGACACAGAGGAAAGCAGAATTGCAATCCATGTGGAATGTTTTATTTTTGTAGATTCAGCCATCGAAGGCAAAATAGTGGAAATTAAATCCCTGAACACTACCAACCCTGGATATTCCAAAGTGAAGAAGGAGACACTAATCTGTACAATAATAAAGGGATGTTAGGTAGATCACCATTATGTGCTTTATTCTCAGGAGATGGTCACCTGTTATGAAGACAGCTTCTGTGATCTCCTTCATGTGCTCAGTTCAACTACGTGTACGGACCAGAATATTTTATTTCATCTACAACTTTTCTTACTTGGAGGAGCAGCATATCACTGGTTTGACTGCTGTCTTAGGAGGGCATACTACTTGCTGTTATGAAGTGAGACTGTGCTGCCATTACAGCTTTTATTTTGGTTTGGTTTTGCCAGTACAGCTGGCTGATTTATTACTATTCATTGCTATTATTGATGTTTTTTTAATGAGTCATCTGATCACAATATATTGACAATATAATCATGCATTATGGCAAAGAATGTGGGTTTTGTTCTTAATGTCTGCTTTGTATTTTAAGACTAATTGTCATTCCTTTGTATATTGCTATTATTACTGTTTCAGAAATAGTTCCTTCACTTCAAATTAAAGCCACAGGATGCATCATTAAGTGCAAAAGTGCATCAGTAATCCTAGAAGAATGTCCTTTCCTTGTAATATGACAGTGGGTGTTTTTCAGTCAAAACTGTAGAATTTCACATTCTCCTTTTTAATGTTTGAAAGTGGCTCGGAGCTTTGCTTACTCCTCCATGGTACAGAGAGGGAATGGACCTCACAAAACTGCAAGCACTCCCATGAAGTTTTAGGTCTAATTTTATAAAATGTTTTAAAAGAAATAAGTATAAACAATATTTGCTTTTTGTATCATAACTGAAACCATACTGCTAAACAATCATATCCTGTTTAGCCCATAATGACATCAGAAATATATGTTTATCATCTGCTCTGGACAACTTAGCATGATTTTGGCCCAAGGCAAAGTGGAACTGAAATCATTTGCAGTTGTCCAAACCAAGATAACCACACATTTCTGAGGTAATTGATACCTAAAAGGAACATTGCCTTTAGATCACAGCTCATGATTTAAGTATACTAATTCCTTAAAGAACGCTGTTAGAATTTTTAAAGTGTCTATTGGATTTCCTCCAAAACTTAGCATGGATTAAACATAATCTACTGCACAAAGAAAGTAAGATACACTAGATTAGCCCATCCACTAACAACTCTTCCTTTAGGACTGGATCACATTTCCCACTATATTTGATTCCTTTCTACCCACCTCAAAGTGACAACAAAATCCAAAACAAAACAAAGCCAAAAATATATTAAACTTTTGGAGTAGCATGTCTCAAGCAATGTTTCATGTTTTGTCACTGAAAAATTAATAAGAAAGAAAATCCACAGTACTGACTTCGTACGTGTATATAATTTATGGATCTATTCTAAAATAAGTAGATCTTGATGTTTTTTAAAAACATGGAAACAGATCAAGAGTTCACAAAATGTAATAAAGTAAAAGAATAAAGAGAAGAATTACTTTTAAATATAGATACCCTACAGTTCATGAATAATACTCACGTGAAGAAAAACAAGATGTGTAATCAGATGAAAGAGAAATATTTTATTACAGCAATGCATTCTTTGACAAACAGAAAGTCAGAAAGTGAGATGTGTCCTTGTCTGGGACAGGGAACTTCATATTTCTAGTTACTTGTGTAGTTTTTTAAACTTACAACAAAACACAACAAAAAAACACAACACTGGAATGACAGAAGAGAATGTAAAGAATAGCAGAAAGTTAAGCACATAACAAACTCATTCAAAACTGTGCTGTTATATATTTTTGTGCATATGATCTCAAAGGATGTGCCTGCATTTATGCAAAACATAACATTTTGCACAAATAAATATGTATGAAAGCAAAGCAAAGAATCAGTTTCCAAAACACAAACAGTGGTTGGGAACAACTGCTCTACAACACTGATTCTCAGCTGCGGACAAACGAGACTTGTTCCTAAACCAAATGCTAAGATAGAATGGATTTTTGATTAGATTTTGAGTAAGCGTAATGGGGAGAAGGAAAGGAAAACATGACTGGGTAAGTCCCAGAAAGAGCAGGATAAAAATCAGGTTATTTCTTACTCAGAATTTTCCATGAATCCTTACGGTGAAATGTGGCCTAAATAGGCAAATATTAAATAGACAAATATTACGGAATGCATCAGCCACCTCATCATAGAAAAGTACCCAACTTCTAGTGCTGAAAGGGCATAAAAAGCACTCTAAAAACAGAAAGTTTCCAGCAGCCATGCATCCTACACCTCTGACTAAAAACTATGGAAATTGGCTCAAGCACTAGTGTGTAATTGTAAGCAGACTTTCTGCACCGTTTTGCCCTCGACAACAAGTTGCCCACACAAGCCGTTATTAGGAACTGCGCGAGAACAAGGGCTATGAAGCATTCTCCATATTCACTGTGGACAGGGCCAGCCTGTTCTGTGTGGAAAGAGAATTGAACCATAGGAACCCAAGCCAGCCAACGTCACCTGCCTTCAGGGCCAGAGAACTGATCCTGGCTGACTTATTAATTAGTCTAGATACAGGCTTTGGATCTTTCTAATACTTCAGAGTAAGTGACGTTCAAGAAGATGCTCCTTAAATAGGGATCACAAAGTCCATGCAGCAACTTCCTATGACGCGGTGCCTTTTGACATTATAGATAAATTTCAGTGAAACCAAGCAAAACTGGTACCAAAACCATTACCGCAGACTTCCATGCTAATAATAAATATTGCTTCTTGATCCAAGTTAGCTTTTTAAGTGTGATATGGTACTGCATTCTGTAATGTAGACATCATTTTTCATATGTACATAGATCAGAAAATAGGACTTGAAAGTGAGAGGGAGATAAGAGCATTTACTGAAGTGTGTTTGCACAGAAACACATTTTTGTTCATTTTTTCTGAAAACTGTGTTATATGACAAGAATCTTCAACTTCTATTTAGGCATAATTTTCTAATGAGAGAAAGAATGAAAAATAGAAGAAATTGTGAAAGATACATGTGAAATGTTTTTAAATGGAATCTGATTTCTGCAGAAAGGAAATACAAATACATGGCAGACAGAAAGATCCATAACTACCCTTTCATAATCTTCCTTCTCAGCATGTGTGCTTAGATATCAGGAAACATTTGAAGGAATAGGAAAAATATGGAAATAGGATTCCTTTAGACCATCTGGGCAAAAGGAAAAAACATAACAATGATACAATATGCAGCACAAAAAAGACATCAGACCAGCATGATGTATGAACTATTTCACAGTTTTCTCTGCTGGAGATGGATATCAGTAAAACAAAAGAATTACCTCCATCCGCTCTTGCTTAACATCATCAATCTCATCATCTTCAAACATGGCTAAGAGCTCTCCTGTCTGGTCAATGGAGTTGAGAAAGTCTTGAGCAAGCTTCTGCCGTTTGTTTGTGTTGTTGCTGTTGAATTTGTCTGAACAAAGATAAACAAAGAACAACAAACCTAAGTTATTTGGCTACTGCAAAATGTTCCCTAGAAGGGACATTTTTTAGAATTAGATGCACTATACAGAAAAGGCCTGTTCTTACTGTCCTCCCCATATACCCTGTGCTACCTGACCAAGATAAAGTCACTGCTGTCGTCCAGGAGCACTGTAGTAAAAACTCCTCTTCAATGTTTCCTAGTACAACCTAATGTTTTTAGTGATCTAGAAAAACCTGGCTCATGTATTGTTATTTTGCACTGAAGAACCCACAGTGCTGCAGAAGAAACCACTATTCTTTGGTTGCATAAAAACTCATATAATGTAACGTATGGAGGAAACATGATTTCTCATAAGCACACACAACACCAAAATACACTAATTACCTACAACTTAAAGCAAATCATAACACAAGCATTAAGATACAGCTCCACAGATGATGTACCATTGCTCAACAGTAAAGCCTAGAGAACCCTGGGCAAGGTGATTGATCTCTGTTGTTCTAAACAAGGTAACAGCTATAAAGACACTAGATTCACATGACAAAATTGATGGCTTCAGTTGCCAAAGCCTGCTAGAAATTGCAATGTTTAATTCCCAGATGAAATGTTTTTAGAAGCATTTCATGAGCATCTAAATGATTTAGGAAAATTGTTTATTTGTTTTAACTGGTGACATAAACTTTAGCATTACAAATAAAGCTGTCAGGTAGGAAGCTATACTGCCAGATTGCTTCCATGAAACAATATACTTTCATGTTTTGTGAAAATAAAATGGCAAATTAAATCTCAAATGAGTTGACAAAAACTTATCTACACATTGACCAAGTTAGAGTAAGAAGTACAATGTTTGCCTAACATCAACGTGGATGCTCAGAGGAACTAAACACAAGGAATTCATTGTAAGGAGAAAAAAAAATGAAAAGGCTCTGAGAAAGGAAATAAGTTAAATACAAAAGTGTTGTATGGATATAGCTGGATACTGTAATAAAAATATGGTAAGATTTAGATTTACTGTGATAAATTTTAACTTTAAATGCTTCTATTAATATAAATCAATAGAACTTCGCTTCAGTGGCATAAATTTATACCAGCAAATGCAATGATACCAATTAATACTTTTCTTAATTCAAAGAGCTTTGCCTTTAAATGCATTGGTTATAAAACTATGACTTCATCATGGAATGGGAAACAAAAGTGTTTCCCAGTCTTTAAATGACAGATTTGAAGTATAAAATGTTTAACAATACCAGAACCAAGGCCAGGTCCTTTTGTATTAAATGACTTCAGGTTACGGTATATTGTGTAAAACATGACAAAAGTTTTTGATAATTATATAACAAATGTCCATTCAATTGCAGCTCCCCCTTGCACACAGCAGCTGACACATTTAAATTGCACATGCTGAAATCAATTAGCCCTTTAATCAGCACCAGTTTCTTAACTTCAACAGAGTTAAAACATTAAGCAGTGTTACTTATAATTTGGATAGTAGATGGAAAAACTGAACTTTGAAGTAATGCAAATGGGCATTTATAAAGTATCAGCCCACTCCCAAATTAAGTAGTTTTTCTACCTTCAATGATGTCATCTTCTTCTATGCCTTTGACAATTTTAGATTTGTAGTCTCGAAAAAACATGTACTTCAGTAGTCTTCTAAGCTTTTTCTATGAGAAAAAAAAAATATTAGTTTGTATCATAAAGATTTATTTTTAATTTAGATTAAACTTATAACACAAATATGCAAATATATTATGTGATACTCAGTAAATATATTTTTATAATGTTCATAATTCCTAATTCTGCAGAAAATCCATATATAACAAGTACAACAAGGTGTTTCTTTGAGCTCCTTGGTACCTTGTTTGCCAACTGTGAGAAAGCAATGCGTTTCACTTTCAGAAAGCTGAAATTGAGGCTTCATTAGGGCACTCCAAAATATTTGCTTTGTTTGGAAATTCAAACCTACAAATGCATACTTCCATGAACTTTGACATCCATACTACCTGCTATTTCCAATATACCCTTACTGATCATGTCAGATAAAGTAATGACAACTGTTTCTCATGTTCTAGGATTTTATTTATTCAGATATGTTTTTAGTCATTTGGTTTCACCCATTAAACAAGGAAAGAAAAACAAAAGTGGGGAAGAAAGGGGGTGGGAGGACAAGGCAAGGAGACAGATGAAGAAGGAATAATGTTGATAAAAACAGATAGTAAGAATATTTGAATAATTCTGAAATTTGAAGAAAAAAAATGACTTTAATGTTCTTATGGAAAATTACTACTTTTAAATTATTCTACATATTTCACACAGAAAGCATGCCATACCTAAATTTGGAGATTTTAGCGAGATGCAGGAAGAATATTTAAAAGAAAAAGCAAGACAGGATTTACTGACAATATAGACAAAGAAAATGTAACAGTTACACTGTCAAACATGACACCTGCATCTGCACTCTGCATAAATAGGAGGAAATTAGAGTAATTGTTTTTTATAGACATAAAAGGAATATAAAAGATAAGGATCAATCTTTATACTGTTATTAAGAAATTGTTTTGAGTTCTAATATATATTACCCACTCCAAATGCTAGTGAGAAAATCTACTTGTAATTGAAGTTACTGGAAAAAAAAAGAGAATTAACTTATTATGCAATTATTGTACTATGTAGAACAAAATACAGTTGCAGTGCAGCTGTACTTTTTAATGAAGCTATTCATGAGCATGGATTCCTTTCATGTAGGTTAAGCAAACACTTTAAAACAAGATAAGGAGCTTACTATGTCAAATAAGAAAATGCTGTCTTATTACTATACCTTATCTTTACGCATTAGGAACAGGAGATCTTCAGCAGAGATGACTCGAGCTCCTCTCAGCTGAGAAACTTCGGCTGCTTGCTGTAACTAAAATAAACGAATAAATTAGGATGGCTGTTTCTGTGTTAAAAAAAAAATCACTAGGTTTTTAAAATAAGTTCAGATAATATTTTTGCATGGCTGTACATAGCAAAATAAAGCTATGCACTTAAACACAATCTGGGACTCTCAAAGGTGTCACTCACTCTGCTCTTGTTAGTGGGAAATGGAATAACAATTTTACGAAAAGACTGAAAGACTTTTGACAAATCTCAAGCAAAAGCTTTTTTTGTTTATATTTAAAATGATCACTTTTGAAAAGCACTGCATTACTTTTTTTTTTTTTTTCTTCCTTGAACCACATTAGCCCAGAAAATGAACATATAATTCTCTCAGGCAATGTAAAAATGCCAAATTCTTGCCATAGCACTTTATCTGCAACTGTTGAAGGATGGCTGATCCCTCTCACAATTTTTTAGAATAACAAATACTAATTTTAAACAGCTTACCTAAGTATTTTTGGAAAGAAACTCTATCTCACTTGACTTATCATTAGTACAAACCATACCCACATGAAGACGTTTTTAGGCATACTCTTATTTCATTTGAGAGAAAGAAAATGAATTGATAGGAACCACTGACTCTATTAAAATAATTGAAAAAACACCTATTGAGCAGATCCAGCCATTCAGATATGAAAAAGGTAAATTTAAAATGGGATTGAACAATGAATGCCCCCAAATTTTTATGAGTGGCAGCAAAACGAGTGTGAAGCAAAGAAGTGTCCTCACCTCTATCGTGACGGTCAGAATGGCAATGATTCTGAAGGCCTCAAACTGCTCAAATTGTTAAAAATAAAGGGCAAAAATCTCTTTGGAGGGGACTTTGATAAGCATCAGCCTTGGACTCAGCTTTCAGTAGGTGCAGGGCTGGTGACTTAGAGGAAAGTGGGCTCACTTACACACAAACATACCACATCAGCGCAACCCAAGACTAGAAACCAAACTTGCACAAGCTGATGCTTATCAAAGTGCTGGGCTAAAAAGGTCAAACCCAAATTGGAAGAGAAGTCAATGGGATTTGCTCCTTCCCTATCCTTTGGTGCCAACTCAAGATGGTGCTGTAGAGTAGGCGCTCTAGAAAGGATGCCTCACACCATGGAATTCACCTTTTCCTCTAGGTTTAAAAACATTGTGCAAAAGGTTGGAATTGGTCATTTCTTTGCTCTTGTCCCTGTTAACCATCTGATGGATGGAATGACTGTGATCCCGGTACAAAAGCTATCAAAAAGAGACATCTTAAATTCTTGATATTAAAACTCATACACACCTGTAACATGATCAGTAAACAGAAAATTCATTTATTTTCAAATATCTCTATAGTCTTCTTTCAGAAATGTATGAATGCACCTGAAAATAATTTAAAGAAATCCTACCCCTCGTACTCACACTAGCAATGGTTTCACTCAGTATCACTGGCTGAATAAGTATATTATTAATCTGAGCTCCCATGCTGCTATGGCTTGAAATAGGCCTATTCAGAAGTTAAAAAGATCAACAAAAACAGTAGCTGTTTCTAATATCCAAAAGGAGGAGAGGGGGGGAAAGATTTTCTTTTTGGCAAGTGTTCAGTGGGCAAAAGATTCAGTCCATAAATCATAATACTGGACTACATTAATTTTTTTCCACACTAATCATATGCATACAAAATGTGAACTGTATCTAGTATGCACAACACAAAACATACTGCAGGAAGAGTTTCAGATTTTCCCCTTGAAACACTGTTGGCCCTTGCAGTCACAAAGACCAGAGAGATTTCAGGAATTCAGAAGTCACAGTAATATAATCTTACTTGAAACTCACTTGAAAAATGTAAGAATGTGAAAAATGATAGTTCTATTTTTTGGCATAAGCAAAACTGTTTCTTATTCTGATTAGTTTGAGGGTACACAGGCTACTTAGATTTCTAACATAAAATATAAAGAGTTGGATAAAAATAAATTTTCCAAGAATGAGACAATATTCATCTCTGGTGTAAATCTATTGCAGTTAATGGATTTATGCCAAGGCTGACTTTGGTTCCACTAAGCTTAAAAGAATTACAAAAACTGACCTTGGCATAGTGATAACACAACACAAGTCTTCCCAATACCAGATAAAACAATGGCAGAAATAGCCGCCATCAAAGTATGTTCTACTTTCCTAATGCATGGGGCTTTAAACTAATGGTTTAAACTGAAAGAGGGGAGGTTTAGATTGGATATAAGGAAGGAGGGTGGTGAGTTCCCCTTGAGGCTGCCTCAAGGAGCTGTGGGTGCCCCATCCCTGGCAGTGCCCAAGTCCAGGCTGAATGGGGCTGGGGGCAGCCTGGGTTGGTGGGAGGTGTCCCTGCCATGGCAGGGGTTGGGACTGGATGGCCTTTAAGGTCCCTTCCAACCCAAACCATTCTGCAATTCTATAATTCTATATACGACCATATTACAAGACATTAATTTTCTTGTTATATAATTCATAACAGTTAATTTCTCCATGCAGCTGAAATACCTTATTTTTCCAAATGATAAATACTTGACAATGTCATTTAAAGCAAAGATCGTGTGCAAGCTACTGGCAGGAATTCCCAGTGAAGTAAGGGGGATTAAGGATAGGAGGCCAAATTCACGTCCCATTTGCATCTAAGTAAATCCTGAATAACACTGTTTATTTTAATGGAGTTATTCTGGGCTAAACACAAGATCAAAATCTGGAATAATATTCTCAGTTTCTACCAAAACAATGAAAACTTTATTCTCACATTACCTCGACTTTTGCATCTATTTTATTTTAAGTAATGAACCCACAGCATTTAATTTCTTTGGCTTAAAGAAAGCAAAATAGGAAAATAATTACTTCCTGTACAGTTATAAAATATGGATTATTTATCCAAACAGACCATAATGAGTTCTGCATTGGTACACATATTTATCTGGGAAACCAGGATACGCTCAGGTAAATATGTATCCAGGCAATTAAAAAAAAATTACGTACCACACAGTCTAGGTTGGGGGGAAGATGTATTTATAGTTTTAACACACACATAATTGACTCATTCAAACCACAACATGAGTGCTTGGCTATAATTAGTATTATAACAAACTGTCTTATTTGACTGTCCCGGAGTTGCCATTAATATGCAATAAGCCCCGATTCCTTAATTTCCGGAGCTCAAGGCCTCATTGAGTCATTACCGCGGCTGTGTTATGTGATGAAGGGGGACTTGAGGAAGCTGCACCAAAGAAATGATCCACCTCGGAGCACTTGAGCGTTCAGCATCACAGGAAAGCAATTTTCAGCTACGCGACCTTGACGTCCATAGGTCTTTGGCTTGTGGCTGCAGTGGAAGCACTGCGGGCTCCTCCTTCAAGAGCAGGAGGTCTACTGCCAGGGACTCCAAACGATTCTCTCAGGGCTGAGGGAACTTTCCCCACATGCTGTTACAGCTACCCTTCTGGAACAGCAACAGTGGAGACACGGCAAGAAGGTCCCACAAGTCTCCTTTTTCGAGCCTCGGCTCTATTGAGCACCAGTCCCAGAATACAGGGCAGCAGCAGTTCCACCACACTCTGTGGCTTTTCCTAAATTTTGTAATGACTAACGTTATTTAGTCCAGAAAATACCTTATTTTGGATTATCTTAAAGAAGAGTAAGCAATCCAAATCTCTTAGATTCTTAAAGAAAAGCAGGCTAAACTTCCCCATACCAGCAAACAATATTTCAGACCCCGGAGTCTGAATTTATTTTTTATTACAGCCAAATTATGAACCCCTAAAAATGAAGTTTAAATAACGGAAGTGTTGAAATGACTTTCACTATAGGAGCACAAATAGCTCTGTTAATAATTAGGAGTTTATGAAAAATAAGTGTATTTTACAATTTTTCACATTACAAAGAAAGTAGTATATACAGTAACTATATTTTAAAGTCTAAGAAGAAATGGCTGGGGAATAATATTTTAAAATGTAATCACTGGTTTAATGACTTTATGAAGTTAACTTTCTTGGCAGGATGAACTGAAGTATGTTAACAGTCACCTTACGGCTATTTTCTTTTTGCAACTTTTGCAAATTATAGATTTGTTGAAAGGAGCATTCATTCTCCTATGACAGAAGCACAGTTACTTCAATGGCGCTGTCTGCTTTTTCTCCTAATTATTTTTTCTTCCCCTACCTCCAAAGTCAACAATCACTGATACTTCTACAAAAACGTCTTGATGGACAAACAGACAAAAAGCTGGAAAACAAACACGCTACATTGTGACATAATCCTTCCAGTTAATTTGTAGAATGGAGACGAAATGGTAATGTTTGCATGCCTTCAAGCTGCTGAGAGCCAAGAATAATGCTTCAAGAGCTATGATTTTGTTTTTATTATAGAGGAAAATTAGAACATAGTTCACCTGGCTGAAAATTTCTCTGAGGCAGGAAGGTTGTTTTGTTATTAAATGTGCATTTAAATGCCTTTTTTTTTTCCCCCAATCTTTTCTGTATCAAAAGTATGCAACTATAAAAATACCAATAGAAATCCTGAGTATAGGTATAGTGCTGTAAATGTATTCTAAGCCAAATGTCCCAATACTTCTTTGAAAGTAATTAAACATATGATTAAATTTTTTCACTTAAATATTTCCCTATAACATCTCACATACATCTGGCTCTGACACCTGACCCTCTAATCCTGACATACGCAGGAAAAATGCAAACTCTGTTCTTCAAGGTCAGTGTAGGGACAAGCTTTCTGCACTTCACGCATCCTGAGAGGGTAATCACGTTACGGAGTCTATTAGAGCACTCTACAAGGCAATGATTTAGGATCACCATTCAAGGGTTAAACAGCATGACTAAATCACCTCAAGCTGTCTAAAGCATAAAACCATCACCTGCACATGAAAAGACTATCAATTCTGTCATCCTTAGGTATGTTTTCAGGTCTAGGTATATTTTACTGAAGAGCATTTAATGCATCACCAGGTGACAATGAGTGACCTGAAGCAGATTTACCTTTGCATCCCATTTTGAGGCTTCAGCCTCAAAATTTTCAAAAAATCCCATTGTCTTACTTAGTGCACGGTGAATTTTGGTATATATGGATCATGAGGGTAAGAAAATGTTAGTTCATATCCCATGACCATTCACTCCCTGAAATTCACAGAGAACTTGCTTTCAAGTGTGCCATTTGTTATGTTCGTTCCTTCAAAATCAGTTTATTGTTTAATATCTGAAGCACGCTCAACTGCCTCATCTTGCCTTCTAGCAGGTGGTGATGGCTTTTGGCTTGCAGCGTTCAGGCAGCCCAAAGAGCTGGGAGCTGGAAATGCCAAAAGATCCCCAAAGGATCTCCAGCAACAAGCAGGTTGGACCTATTGTCTACAGGTCCAATACACAATGGTCGGTTTGACATTAAAGGTAACGAAAGGTATAAATCTAAAGTCAGGCAGTCTAACAGTCATGGGAGAAAACAGCCCTTTACTCAGTTGCCTTCAGATTGAATCTGTGAACTGGACCTCTTAGCCACACTGCTGCTATCAGAAACTTCTAAAGAGCAGCATGATGAAGAAAAGGCATTTTGTTGTTCTTCCCATTTGTTCAAATTAATCATCTAGTATAATTTGGACATTACAATCTGTCTTCATTCTACTGACAACCCACATGCTTACGTTTTGTTATATAAAAAGTTGGAGGTTTTTTTCGTTGTTTTTGTTTTTGTGCGGGTTTGCTTATTTATTTATTTACGGTTGGGCCTTGTTTTCATACCTTGTTGTTTGTGCTGATGTTCTCCATGTATCAAACATGATCCTTCTAAGTACATAAAAATAAAAGACAGAGACAAGAAAAATGTACGCAGTTTTTAGAAATCTGTTCAGCCTCCGCCCATGGAATGGAGCAGACAGGAAAACACACTGTGCTGCAGGAGCTCACCTTTGTTTCACCGTTTGTTGATACTCTGAACCATTTTTGTTTAAAAGATAAACAGGTACAATTATTAGAGGAATGATAACATTTTTAAAGTCCAATAGCCTAGGCTTTGCTACAGAAAGTGAAGATTTGAATCTATTAAAGACTGTATGATTATAAGACTAATATTAAGTAGATTGAATACGGAAATGAAATTTCCAAGTAAATGGTGAAATTAATACTGCTATTTGAAAAAGATAATCTTTAAAGCAGTCTTCTTTTTTTTAAAAAAAAAAAAAAAAATCTCTGCTTCATAAATAGTGTAAGCTCATCTCCTCAAATTAGATCTTGCTGTTGCATTTTCTATCACACAGGGAAATAATTTAATGCATTTATGAACAATAACTACATTTCAACTTAAGCTTCAGGCATGACTTTTTCCTATTTTTCTTTCTTTCAATTCTGACTCCAAAATCAACATGTTGGGCCAGGATTTTATATCTATAATTTTCCTACCCTCCACGAAACAATAGAAGCTCTATTGCACACTTGATTTTTATAGTAGGCTGTACTGACCAAACTAAGTGAAATGATACAAACAGCATTAAAACTATAAAGTTTCTAAATGCAGAAAAGCATTTAGACTCATTGAATACAATTTTAATATGGTCAAATTATTCAGCAGCTGCATAGGCTTTGCTAATTCAAAACTTGGTATCCTACTGGAGATGACCACTGCTGATGCTCTCTCACTGTTGTTGATAACAGCAGCCAAGAAAACAGACTTCAAAACCATTAATCTAGTGTGTTTTTTTGGTTGGCTGGTTGGTTGATTGTTTTTAATTATACGAAAGAAAAAAATCGGCTTGAAAAATACCATCCAAGGAAAACGATGGTATAGTCTTCTGCAGAACCAGAGGCACTGCTGAGAAACAACTGTGAATCAAACTTGCCTATATGAAAACTAAATAAATACTGGTCCTTCTGAGGAAATTGCAATAAAACTTACTACATTTGGATTCAAACTTTCACAACTAGTTGTTTAATTTTTATAGAAGTATCTCTATAGCTATACTAAGTCGCGAATCTCAATTTTAAGTATTAATTCAATTTAAGCTACATCTTCCAATGCCTTTTTGCTATAAAATATTATTTTTGAAAAATAAGAATGTGTAGTCTTTTTAGCAATAAATGCATTTGCTGTTCCTTTGGGGAAAACAAACAAACCAACAATTAGAATTTACCCTTAAGAACTGGAGAAATTATTAGTTTTCTGATATTTAGTGTATCAACTCAGACTTATTTCCTCTGTACCAATTATTTCTATTCCTTTTCTTTCTCCAATACTCCTGTAGTATGCAAACCAGCAGAGGTTTACATTATACCCACAGCTTCCTGTCCTTTGGTTTCAAATTCCAAAACAAACCACCATTCAGGATTATTGTTATGCAGTTTCCAATGCTGCAAGCAGAAAATGACTGTTCCCCGTTGATTGAGAGACCATCTAATATAAACAGGTTTCTTTCTCCCATTGCTGCAGATTAACATTTGTTTAAATATTGCATCCTTACGTTGCTCACACAGGAAAATAATCATTGACTTATATTAGTTTCACCAGGACACTAAATAAATACTCTTCCTTTCCACATGACAGCAAATTGGAATCAGGCTTCACAGTTTGTCGTGGGGAAAATAAGACATATATTTACCTATTCCAGGCACAGAGATAAAGTGCTCTTAGAACAAGCCTCAGGCTAATGAAAGAACTGCAAAGCAAGTAAGTCTATGAAGAGCTAGGCACCCATCACTGCTCTGAATATAGAGATGACAAGACCTTGATCCTTTGGCAAAACCGATAGCAAAGTCAGAAAAAAAAAAAAAAAAAATCTCTTCAAACACCTCGAAATGAAGGACAAAAACATACTTTAAAAAATTAATCCCATAAAGCACATAAGTAAGACACTGTTTGGAAAATCTAGACTAGCAGACAGAAGGGGGAAAAAAGGGATTCAGGTTCAATAAAAAATGCAAAATGGCAACTTTTCCTATTAGAAAACTCTAAATTTTTTCACAGCCCTGAAGAGACATGCTGTTACATTCTTACTTGGAAAAACTGTGTTATTGGTGGCAGACTGTAGGTGAAAAGATTTTACTTGAAATTATTCATATTGGTCTTTCTCCTTATTTTTATTCGCATCTGATCAAATGAATGTGTCCACCAAATAAAAGCATATTAGCTTGAGTGGTGACTGCAACAGAATGTTACAGGACTGCTCTGATAAGCAGTGAGAAACATAATGCATGGTAATGGCTGCTGGTTTACAGGATTTTGAGTGTTTTGGACAAGTCTTACTAGGCCTAAGGTAAGTTATAGTGCCTGCAGAATTCTGACAGACGTACAAATGTATATCATGCATGATGTGCCCAAAATAGCAAAAGAAAGGAAAAACAATAATAGAAAAAAAATAAGATAATTTGACGTTAATGCTTTTCCAACTGCAAAACATATTTGGAGTACACATTATGGCACTAGATAAAGTCTTAGCCTGTTCTTCAGTTTTAGGGAAAAACATTTGCCAATGGGGACACAGTATAATCAGAAGTATAATAAAATATTTAAGAGAAAGAGCAAGTTCTAAGATTTTTTTTCCTTTTTCATTTCAAAAAATCTCCCTCCAGGTCATTTCAAAATAACATTGAAATCCTAAATCTAGAGCATCTTTCTCCCAATAATCTAATCCAAGATAAAGAAAAAAATAGAGAGAAATTCATAAAAACAATAGGTGCAGTCGAAGGCATATCTATTTTCATGTAAAAAATAAGAGGTAAGGAAGTTCCTTCTGTAATTCTGTTTTGTTGTTTTGCTGTATTTTCCCTTTTTTTATTATTATTATTACTATTTTTACTTATATGAATTGTAATTCTCTAAGCTTCAAAAATCCAAGTTGTACAGATGATAACATGAACACAACAGATATTTCTCTTGGGAAGATGAAAGAAAGAAAAAAGAAGAGAGCTGTTGCTCAGAGAAAGAAAAGCAAGCAACACAAAGCAGCACAAATGTAAAATCTGAACAACAGATATTTGTGTCTGAAAAATGGCACTGATTTCCTAACTCTTATTTAATGTTCATTCTTTAATTAACATTCATCTCCCAAGGACATAAGTTTGAAAAGGCTGTTTCACATTACTTTTGCACCAAGAGAAGGAATCACTTTTAAGCCATGAAAAGGCTGGGGAAAAAAAATAAACATGCTTTCTGAACATAATTTCCTCTTTATTGCTACTGCAAAGTTATGAAATGAAATCTATTATTTAATTACATTGGATCAAGCAACAGGAAGAGAAGGGAGTGTTGGAGTCACAACATCCCTGTAAGAATAAATTACTACACTTCCTCCTGCTAAAAGACAGTTTGAATGGATTGAAACTGTCCAAATGGTTAAAATTGAACTACTGGGAGGTAAGATCTTCTAGCTAATGTACAAAAACCTACCAAATGCACTCTGAAACTCTTAACAGCAATACTGGTAACAATAGGATAAAGAAGTAGCAACATTTCTGCCAGAACATCAATAGTTTGAAAATCATTACATTTATTCAGATTCTCCCTAGAATCCGAAGATAGCTTAAAAACTATACAGTAGCTTCTGGGCCTACTTTGTTTTACATTTTGCATTGGAGATTTTTAGATAATCTATTATGAAAACTCCAAAATTTATCTGCTCTTATTACCGATATTTTATTAGCCATAAGGGATTTCCCTTAGCTGTGCTTCAGTAATGTTTACTAGATCCTTCAAATTAAATGCAACTGTTGGAGAAGTTAAAGCATTTTATTTCTTAAGTATGTTTTTGTCAATAAAAAAATGGGAGGTCTTTAAACTATAATAAAATGATAAGCTGAATTCTAAAATGTTGGAACAGATAACTTGGCAATTGGTACAGAGTCCACACTGAGATATGATCATTTATATAATTTAAAGTTATATTGATTTGCATAGAGCTGCTCTGAAATAACCTTTCATGGAAATACTCTTTTCTTCTCAAAACTAAAATATTCTAAAAATATGGTTGCACTTTACGGATAACAAGATATTTGAAGAACAATGGAAAATATCTTTGAAGTTGTTCAGGAAAGCTCCTCCTAAGCCTACAGGAATATGAGAGAAAGCAATTATTTGAAGAAGCTACCCTGGAGGCAAAGGAGACTCATTTCATAGGCCCCTAGAGACTGGACTGACCTCTCAAGGCTGAAGGATGAGTAACATGAAGGGGGTGAGCATAAGCCATGATGATTTTGAGGAAAGATCCAGAGAGGTTTCGACAGGGCTAAAGTAAACTATTGAAAATACTGTTTGCAAACATTTTCTAGATCAAAGATTTCTATGGTCTCCTCTGAGTACTGCATTTAGTCTGTGGCCTACTTCTAAACGTCTTCACAGAATCATAGAATGGTTTAGGTTGGAAGCGACCTTAAAGAACATCCAGTACCAACCCCTCTGCCATGAGCAGGTACATTTCCCACCATATCAGGATGCCGAAGGCCTTGTCTAACCTGGTCTTGAACCTCTCCCCATCGCCCGCTCCCTCAGCCTGTCTTCACAGCCCCTTGATCATATTTGTGGCCCTCCTCTGGACCTGCTCTAACAGCTCCACATCCTTCTTGTGCTGGGGCCCCCAGACCTGGACGCAGTGCTCCAAGTGGAACCTCACAAGAGCAGAGCAGAGGGGGACAATCCCCTCCCTCCACCTGCTGGACACACCTCTGGTGGTGTAGGCCAGGACACAGTTGGCCATCTGGGCTGCAAACACACACTGCTGGCTCATGTCGAGCTAGCCAATTAGCAGCTTTCCTGCACTGCTAATGAGTCTTGGAACCACAGTATCACAGATTCATTGACCTCCAAGATCATCTGGTCCAACCATCACCCTACTACCAATGTCACCCACTAAACCATGTCCCTAAGCACCAAGTCCAAGTCCAACCTTTCTTCTCTAGCACAATGGGAAACATCTGCAAAATAATGCACAACAACAACGACAAACTCTTCTGAGCTTTAACTTAAGAGTTTTTCATATCTAACCTGGTATAAACTCCTAAGCAAAAACTATAAATATTTCCCAATGCCTAGAGCTCTGAAATGCAGAGGTGATTTAGCAGACATGCAACCATAAAAACTGTGCCCAATATATTTCTTTTCTAATTTAGAGTAAGTGCACCAGCCTTATATCATATATAATCATAACTCTCAGTGACATTTAAACCAAAACCCAACTAAACATTTAAACTAAAAACCTGCAAACCTCCATAAAGCTTTACAAATAGTATCAGTCATTTTAATATAAAACTAAGAGACACTAGCATAAACAATGTCAGCACAGTCACTAGTTTTCTGTGTAGAACCTGGACCTAGAATATTATAAAAGTAAATCCTTACATTCACAAGAAATCACTTTTCAAACACTGGCTTTCTGTGGAGGAACAGGATCTGCAGCATGCAGTAAAACCATACTATTAGAGGTCAACAACTATAGGAATAAAGAACTGCCAAAAGTTAAGCTTAATTAACTTTGCAAGTCAAATTAAAAAGCAAAGCAAAAGAGTCTTCAGACATAAAACAGAATGAAGAAAGAAAGTAGATACTCTGCGCAGAATGAAATAGAGATGGAAAATCTAAACATGGCTCCAAAATGGGCAAATATTTTCTCTGAGCATATGGAAGAACTGAGATTTTCACCATGGGACCAAAGGTAAGACAACTCCAATGAGGGATATGGAAACAAATTATGTGTACTTAACAGAAGTAAAACCCAAAGATTTTATTGCACTCCAGTCATCAGCACTGGGCATCTCAGCCCTGGATGAATTGTAGATGAAACCAAAAGTCTGCTGGCATTAATATTCAATTAAATTACATAAACTTTGGGAAGCTAAAGGGAGCAAATAACTATAGGCTGCTGCCCACAGTTACGTGAGGGGCATTTAGAAAGATGGTGGATCCAAACTCTTGTTGGTAGTTTCAGATGATACAATGAGGGGCAACAGCCAGAAAGTACAGTTTGGAGTGATTTGGTAGGACGTTATGAAAGCCTTGCTCACAGGGAAGATAGCGCAGCACTGCAGAAGGTAAGCAAGAGCTTCCAAATTCTTGGAGCTTCCAAAACCTCCAGATTCATGGAGCTTGACAAGGCCAGATCTAGTAGTGCTGGTGACTGCGCCCCGTTGAGTGGATTGAATTAGATGTGTCCAGAGGTTGAACTGCTCTTTTCTCATCTGAATTTCATATATTTTTACAGATTTTTTTTTTGACAAAAGAATTTGTTTTCTTCTGTTTATATAGGTTCCAGCACAACAGTCACCCAGCCTCCCACTTGGATTAGGGTTCCCTATCTTCTGCTAAACCAAAATTACAATTGGTATCAAAAATATTGTGTCAACAAAGCAGAAGTGCAGAAACCCAGTCCTTGAGGCCTCTTCTGCAAGAGACAGAGAACACAGGTGGAGACAAAAAACCTCACCAGATCACTGAGCCACTGCAACCCTCAGTTCAGAAATTCGGCTGCAACCAGCTCCCCAGTGCCTATCAATCATGAGGTAAGCACACAACAGCACTGCTAATACAGAGTAAAAGAAATAAAGTCTTCTCACCAGCAGCCCCCCTGTGCACCAAACAAGACATAGGACAAGATGAAATTTGCTAACTCCTTCAGTAAGGATGAATAAGCACATAAAAATAATGGGGCCGTTTGCAGCAAGTAATCTAGGCTGATGAATGGCATTTGTGTGTAAAATGAGTTGAGCGAGGTTGCTGGGGTTTCTTTTGATACAACTTGAATGAAAATCAGCTTCTATGATGGTGTAAGTATTCCCAGAGTAGATTCCTTAATTATTTGCAGCTTTGGTTCATTCAGATAAATAGGCTGTGCTAATATATGTTTGAGCTTCGTGTAGAAAAAAATAGTTATTCATTACAGATGTGAGTATCTCTGCTCTGTGTACTCAGCCACGTACTGCAGCTAATAATAAAACGCAGAGTGGTTGAGCTCATACCTCACAGTTAACTTTATAATTTCATCTAGTTAAGATTTGCCTTCTTAGAACGCTGTAAACTAAATCCTAAAGGCCTAACACAAGATTTTACAGAATGACTCCAGAATCAGGGCCTTTTTAATGGCCTCATGTAAACAGTGATATATAGTCCAGAGTTACCATTGTTAATAAACTTAAGATTGTTGGCTTTTTTTAAGATTCTCTTTAGATATATTTGCCTTTATATCTTACAGATGTAATAAACCATGATATATCAGCTAACGAATGAAAGAGGACATCTATCTCACGTGGAGGCAGCAATGAAGACTGTTCCTGCTTTTTACAGACACTTGAAGTGAAATCGGTGGTGAGGATGACGAGCTTGAGGCTCCCCACTGCAGGACAAATTTCAGGTTGTAAATAAACAGACAATACCACACAATGCATATACTGTACTGCCCTTTTCTAATCATCTCAGAAAACTTTACAGGGAAACACAGTAACTTTATCCTTATTTTTCTAATTTAAAACCTGAGACGCAGAAATAGAAGTTCATTTACCTAAGGATGTATTACAGTTTTCTGATTCTGGTCATTCTTTCACTACTTGACTCCCTCCTGAGTGGTACCCACCAGAGAACACTTTTATCCACCTTTAGCCTTGTCTTCAGAGGCTATCCACATTTCAGATACCTCCCTCCAATTATCTTCAATCTAATCAGTAGGATTGCAATCTTTACAAATAATTCTTTAAAGCACTCTGTCCACCTTTTGTTATCCTGATGATAAATTCAGTCATATTTAAGATTCAGTCAGTCGATGAGCCTTGGATGTTTTGTGAAATGACATTTAATGTCGGGAATTAGATATAAAAAGATAATTTGGGGTGCATCTCACAGTGCACAGATCGTGCATTTGGGTGCCTCCCATTTCTCTCACACCCTGTCAGTTGTAGAGGTTCAGGCTTCCACAGCCGATGCGAACAAAGAGACAATCACAAACAGAATTCACATTTCCCGTGTCTCAGTGAAACACATCATCCATTAAGCTATGCTACATGATACTCGCTTAAGATGTACATCAGGGTGTTTAGCGAATCCATATTTATTCTCCTGAACACTGTATTCAACAAAAGCAGCAGATCTATCTTCAAAGGAAGACTAAATGATTTTGTGTAGGATGACATTTGGCCAAACACAAAGTACGATAGAGTGTTGGAGCAGTAAAGTGAATTCCTTTGACATAAATTTTACAGAAGACCAGGCACAGGATGAAGTAGTCCCTACCAGTCTGAAAAGCTATAGCTTAGTTTCAGTGGAAATATATCCTTAAAGGACCAGGGGAATTTTGCTTATTGCTTCTCATAACTTTGAAAGGTGTTGTTTGTTGTTTTTTAAATTTAGTAGAAGTAGTGTTGTATTCCATCAATTACAGACAAAAGCAGTGGGTCTGATGTTATTAGGAATATTATCTTTGAAGAAAAGTGGCAAATCCCTCATCTTGCTCATTAAAGAGCATCTTCTACTAATAGCATTCATTATCCATTCAAAGCATACAGAAGCGTTTCTGACTTCAGTAGCTGTGTGTATGTTTGCCCTAGCAAAATTGAATATGCATTCATTCCCAAAATTTCCACACCTACTTCCAGTGCATAAATACCAAGTATTAAAGCAAGTCCATAGATATTACTTTCATTTTCAGGCTCTATCATTATGTCAGGAGTTTCCTGCAATCGAGCAATGCATTTGAACCCACACTTACCTAGTAGGAAGCAAATCCTTTCCTCTTGGCTGAGCTAAACACTGAAAAGATTTCCTGGCCTGGCCTTCCACTTTGTTTGTATTTTCTGCATAATTATCTTATGCACGTGCTGTTTCTGATAGATTTTGCTCTAGTGAGAGTTCACTTTTTTTTTTAATGTTGGTGTAGGTGGCAGTGTGTTGGAACAGCTATTTTATAACCATATGCCATAATTTCAGGTGCACCCTTCTCCTCATCAAAAAAAAGAAAAATAATGTGTCCCACAATTTACCTCTCTGTAAAGGAAAATTATCAAATAAAACCCACTGCAGTGGGAGAATAGGTGAAAAAAAAAGAGCTCTTCTTTCTATTTTTATCCACCCTCTTTTCTTTCCTCGCCTGTGTTCCAACCTCCCAGCCAGTAGCTGCTTAAATAATGAGTAAGGTTATAGGCAAAATGAGCAGCACGCTTCCCTCTAACCTCTGGACCACAACGTGAACCTGACCTAGCATACTACATTAAATCAGCATCTGATCTTTTGCTGCCACACACTTCACCAAATACCCTGGCCGTGGTTTGCTGCAGTTTGACATCCTTGCCAGCCTGTGCTCAGGAAAAGACCGGCACAGCTTTAATTATTGCCCAAGCCTAAGCCAGGGTTGAGGTCATTGGTGAGGAAGTGTGGGAAATTTCTCATTTTAGTCAGCTGCATTTCTATCCCACACCTTTGCATAAACATAGTTCTTCCAGTTGCTAGTACAGTTTCCACAAAACATGAGATTAATTTTCAAAAGGTCATCTGTGTTTTGCAGTCTCAATGTTTTCTACAATCCTTTCCTCCATGTATCTCTTCCCATAGCAGAAATGCTGGCCAGTAAAATATGATCCCTATTCAAAATCATTCCTTAATTCCTTACCCCTGCTCCTTAAAGAAAATACAAAAAAAAAGCACAGCTGTGTGTGACTGGACTCATATGACAGCTTAATTTGAATTTTCTTTCATGTTTAAATATATATTTTTAATATTCTGAAACTCTTTACCTTTCAAAATGCACTATTAACTTTTCAAATGCAAATTTCACTATAAATCAGTTTCTCACTTATTTTTCTCTAATTATCTTTTGTTTTGCCATGTTCTGTGCCCAATTTTAGTATAAAAAAAAATAAAATATGTTTTTCTTTGAATAAATGAGAAAAATGATCCAGTTGGTCATTTCCAGGTTAGCCAAAATGAAAATTAGTTTCTTATTTCAAAAAACTTACAGATATTTTTAAGTTCTCAAAATAATATAATTATCGAAAAGGTAAATCTGCAGCGAAGAATTGCCATAAAAAAAAAAAAACAAAAAACAAACAAACAAACAAACAAAAAAAACTATTAAATAGTAGGTTTTTAAATTAAATTTTCACTTTTTCCTGTTTTAACATTTTCTTTAAGAGGCTAGAAAATTGCCTCTTGTGTTTACAACTGCAATTATGATTTGGATCACCATACTGATGGTGATAAAGCCCTTCATCCTTGAAGCAGAGAACACACTGTTAGCCAAGTATCACCGAAAACATAAACAGGAATGACTCCTACGATATCAAACATGGAAGCAGTTCATACGCTTGGTAATACAGATATGAAGAATAGCAATCTGAAATATCACATTGAAAAAGTGTCAAGACTTAGGCATGGCCTAGAATTAAGAGACAGAGAAAAGCCAGGCAGAAGGCCCTAGGTCACAGGGAATATCACAGCAGCTTTCACAGAGTAAGGAGCTTGGTTTTGTCCTTCCTGAATTTCAGTGGATAAAGAAGGGAAACATGCCGCGATGCAGTAATGTGTAAATAGAGACTAGTTAAGAGTGGAAAGAGAAAAATTCAAAACACCAGTGTTGGGATGATATTGAATCCGTGAGAGCAGATGAGGCTGGAAAGCTCACTGATGAAAAGGAAATGGGATAAGAACAGAAATCTGTGGGATGCCTGAAGAAAGTAAGAAAATTCTGTTGAAAGATAACTTGAAATACATACTGGACGTTGAGGAAAATTAGAAGAATATGGTGTTTCTCCTTGACTTGAACCCCCCCTCCTCTCCATTTCTAAAATAAGATTTAGAAATGATGTAACTTCTGAGAGCAGAATCTCCTTATAGTTAGGGGACCAGAGATCAAAAGAATCTCAAAAACAGCTTTTCCCTCTAAATGTAAGACGAAGAGCCATGTTTTCTATTGCTCATGCTTGCTAGCTGTCACAGGCTTGGTGTGTGTCATGATCAGTTGTCCTTTCTCTTAAACAGGTTAAGGGGTAAGAGCAAGGCTATTCACTGAAATATGTATTTCTGATGGAAACTACCAACCCGGTCCCCTTTTTACATTATAATGGCCAAGGAGCTATGCTGAATATAAAGTTATATATTACCTTTATCTTCTGTTTGAGCTAGTACACAGGCAAACTCTTTTGCACCTGCAGCTTTTATAAGGCAGGAGTGGGATTTTAAAAGAGCTGCTGAAGTGACTGCACGCTTTATGTGTGAGAGCCAGCATGTGCTCTACATACTTACATTTGCTTAACAAATCATTATCAGCCAAATTAAACCGAAGTGTGAAATATGGCACTCTGAAAAATGACATACACCACTTTTGCCCAGTGGTGGAAAGAATAAGTACAAGGAAAGAGAGAAAAACCTCTCGTATCATTCAGTGGACTTCGAGCTTTAAAAGACCAACCTTAGAGCTAGATGCACACGTGAAAATGGATTCTGTCAGAGAAGCAACCGTATCTCCTAGCAAAGTAACACCTACCTCCTTCAGTCACTCAGTGAGTCACCCAGAGTGGGTTTAAGTGCCTCCATCTCTTAAGTTGTTCAGAGTCTTCTTGGAGGTCTGGACATTTTCCTGGTCTTTTAGTATTACTGGTTCTCTTCTTGACCTTCTTGGTCATATTGGTGGTAGGGGGACGAGATGATCTTGGATGTCTTTTCCAACCTTTATGATTCTATGATTTTATGATTC